>NC_050581.1:116662234-117327734 GCF_011100635.1 Trichosurus vulpecula | reverse complement strand
ATGAGGCCAAAGGGGTGAGCTCTCCTGGAGGAGGCAGCATTTGAATAAATAGGAAGGTACAGGAGAGGGAGGACATCCCAAATATGACAGGTTAATAGGTCCTGTGATAGCCCAGGGTACACAGGCTCATAAGATTTTAGATCTGAAAACTATTTGAGTGACCATTTATTTCTGCCATCTCATGTTTCAGATGAGAGACCTCTGAGACTCAGAGAGGTGAAGTAATTTTTTAGCCCAAGGTTATATAGATAGTAAGTGGCAGAAAGAGCCAGGATTCAAACCAAGATTTTCTGACTACAGATCTCTGTACTGTGTTGCCTCATAAAGACCATGGTTTTGTCCTTAGACTGCCACATTCTGTGGTGTCTGGACATTACTTGGGAGAGATTGGGATTTCCTCCCATGCCCCTTTTCACTCTTTTTAAACACTTATGAATTATTTCTGTTGTTTATGACCGCTTACAAAACACTTCTTCACGAGAGCTTTGGGAAGAGAGTGAAATTGTTATGATCATCATTTCATAGGTGGTAAAAACTGAGACTTGCCCACAGTCAGATGTCAGAAACAGGATTCAAACCCAGATCTCGTCTCCATAATCAGTATTCTTTCTACCATTATTTTCATTCCTTATCAGTAATGTAGTAAACACATATTTGTGGAGTACATGCACAGGCTCCTGAGCTTAGTATTGTGCGGGGCTCGGATAAATAAAATATAGCCTTTGTTCTGATGGAATTCACGGTAGGAAGGAAGATAAGGATGTATAACTATGACAAATGACAGGGACATGGTAAGAGGGAGACACAGAGAAAGCTGTGGGAGTCTCAGGAGTGGGAAATACTTTTCCTGATACGTCTGATTCTCTATCAGTAGGGTTGAAGTCTGTCCCTGGTTCTGCCCATTCCTTGTGTGAGTAGGTAAGGTGTTTACTTAGCCCAGTTGACCCTGTGAAGGACGTGGCCGGAGAAGAGACTCTTGATTCAGGGCAGCCGAGAGGCTAGAAATAGCTGGTTCATTCAGATTGAGAATTAGAGGATTGCACGTTTCCTAAACTGAGATGAACTTTTGTGGTTAACATTCAAGGCCTTCCACAATCTGAAATTACCTTCGATTTTCAGCCTTAACCTAATATTCCTACAATCTACATATTCTGGGTTCCAGTCAAACTAGACTACTCTCTGGCCCTAGTCTTGTCTTTAACTTTTCTACTGTTTCCCTTTCTATTGCCTTTGTTCATATTGTCCTTGTGCCTGGAATATTTTCCCTTCCTTCTTCTACTATTATATTTCTTCCCTTCCCATTTACATGCTACCTCCAGGAAGTTTTCCTGATCCCCCTCAGTCAGTAATGACATTACCTCCTCAGTACTCAACATAGAACTTTACATCTCTCTAATGTATTTCTCATGTGATGTGTATTATAATTTTCTTTGTTAGTGTCATCCCCTTAGTAATAAGCTCTGTGAGGAAAGGACTTAGTGTCTTATGTAAATATCACATTTCCCTTGGTACCTAACAAAATGTTCTGCACCAAGCAGGTGTTTTAATGTTTGTTATATTACCAGTATGTGGAACTGCATTGTTTTAGATAGTAGCCCCAAGGAAAAGCAGAGATTGCGTTCTTAAAGAACAGATTACAGTAACTTCTTTGCCTTTGTGTGTAGAGCCTTTCCTTTGGATCACATATAGATAGATCTGCTGTCACCATTCCCACTACCTCCTTGCTGTCTGCCTCCAAGAGGACTGGTTTTCTGGTCATCTGGCCAGTTTGTGGAACAAGCCTGCAGGTCTTTGCTCAAGTCTGCTGCTCTGATTTAAGTTCTGGCTCTCTCTTCCAGTGGAAAAGAAGGCCAAGGGCAGAAAAAGCCTTTTAAGTAATTAAGGTTCTAAACTCAGGGAGGAGTGATGTGTCTCAGAACAACCTGCCCTCCCTTGCGTATGATCTTTTTTTTTAATCTGGGGGGGCTTGACATTTTTTCTCCTTTGCAGGTCTACCAGACAGGGAGTGGCCAGCTCATGTTCATGAACAAATACCACGGGAGAAAGCTCTCTGTCCAGGGGTTCAAGGAAGCCCTCTACCAGTTTTTTCATAATGGCAGGTACCTACGCCGAGAACTCTTTGAGCCTATCATAAAGAAACTGACGGAGCTGAAATCAGTGTTAGAAGCCCAGGAGTCCTACCGATTCTACTCCAGCTCACTGCTTATCATCTATGATGGCAAGGAGCTGCCAGAGGTGGCTGTGGACTCAGATCCCGAGGACCTGGAGGATCTGTCTGAGGAATCATCAGATGAATCAGCAGGAGCCTATGCCTACAAACCAGCCATCAGCACGGTGGATATCCGCATGATAGACTTTGCCCATACTACCTGCAGGCACTATGGAGAGGACAGCATTGTGCATGAAGGCCAGGACACAGGCTACATTTTTGGACTTCAAAGCTTAATAGATATTATTACAGAAATAAGTGATGAGAGTGGGGAATAAACCATTTGAACGCATACCTGTTTGCAGAGAGCACTGTTGCGACTCTTTGTATTCCAGAGTATTGGCTGCTCTGGGTTGGGGAGGAGCCCCAGGGAGTATAGGGGAGGGGCCACTGGAGCTCACAAACCTTGGAGTCTTTATTTATTTTACCTATTTCTTAAACATTCCATATTTGATGATGCAGATACCTCTTTTCTTCCCTGTGTGTATATGTTCCAATAAAACATTTTTGTTCATTGTAAATACGAGGCTGTCATTCCTGGTGGGATTTATATTATTAGCAGCTCCCCAGAAACTCTGGACTATGGTTCTGAGCTACATCAGGGTGAGAGTAGACATTTCTCCTCAACAAAGATTGCTCTGGGAACTCTTAGGCCGAAAAAGTACAAGAAAGCTGCAGCAGTTCCCAAATCCGCCTGTGCCCACAAAAGGGAACTTAGCTTGGCCCCTGAGAGACCTAGGGTGGGGCACGTGATAGCACCTGAACAAGTATCCCAGGTTTCCTTTCTTTGTTACTTCTTGCTCTCTTGGGCTTTCCCAGCTGACAAAGTTCTGTGGGATGGGCCTGAGAAGCCATTGGTCTTAGATCAAAGATGTCCAAAACAGGTGCCCCAACACTGCTAAGTACAGCCCAAACCAAATACAGGGTGTAATTGGGAAATACTCAACAAGATATAATAAAACATTTACATTTAAAACTAAGTCACTCTGTGGCCCACAGGGATCCTAATGTCATTTAGTGGCCTTGGTTTCTATCTGAGTTTGACATCCCTAGTCTTAGATAACTGTGGTGGTTATAACCTGAGAGGAAGTTTTACCTCTTAGGTAATTTGCCTTTTTGGGTCCTCCCAGTATACCCTTTGCAGAAACAGATGATACGCCATTGGGGTAGGAATATTAAGGAACCGAGGTATGCAGACGGTTAAGCTAGGAGTGGTGTGTCACTTTTTTTCACTGAGTCACTCAGTCCACCTAATGATAAAAGGGAACATTTCTCTGGTACTTACTAGTGGACTCATAAGCACTCTCCTCCCGCCCCTATGAGGCAGAAAGTGCCAGTATCACTAGTTTCATTTTAGAGACAAAGAAATCAAAGCCCAGAATAGGGCAAATTGCTCAAGGTCATGTAGCTTTTCTTAAGTGATACAGCCAAGGCTCAGTCCCTTAAGTTTTCTGTCTCCAAGTCAAGCACTCTTACCCCTACACCATGCTCCTACCTTGCAGAAGGTCTGAGGGGTAGGGAACAAGGAGAATTAATGAAATCTGGTGCCAGTATATGTAAAATGGGAGATAAGGGTAAGGCCTGTGAGCCTTACCCAGGGGTGCCTTTTTTTTTGCAGAACCCAAATTACTCTACACTTGGAAGCAGAATTATACTTGGGACACTCTAAACACTTAGAAATTGCTCTTTTCCCTTGTTCCACTAATCCACTGGAAATCTTGTAGAGAATTTATCTTTTCTCCTTTCCCCATTCTTGTACCAAAGCAAGTACTCAAGTTCATTGGGCCTATGGCCTGAGGCTGTCTAACTCAAAAGATTTATATAAAGTTGGAAGGTGCCAGAGAGATAATCTAGTCTAGTGGTAATTCCAGTTTTTTTGATGACACACCCCTATCAATAAAACATTTTAGACCATCCACTGCTAATAAATGTATGTTAACTTACAAGTGATACGTATGTACTACTGTACTAATAATCATATAAGATGTGCATGAAAATAGAAACCAAATGAGATAAAATATTTTAAAATGATTAATACAAAAAAACCTTTGTTCTTACCAAATACTAATATTTTTAAATGAGAGCGCTAGAACAATATACCTCATCATTTTTGAAAATCTTGGTTTAACACTATGATAGTCATTTAAAGGTCTAGTTCTAAGTTTGGTCTATTTTGATTCTTGGTTTTAATAGCTGTCATATTTGAAAAAAAATACAGACATACGTAGATCCAAATGGAAGAAGTGCATTCCTGGCTATGCCTACTAAATCATGGATACTTGTTTTTTCAGTCCAGTCCAATTATGCAAAGGTTTTTGGTAAAATTTGGTTAGTAAATCACCATTTTCCCCATGTTCATTTGTTTATTCAAACTGGCCAGAAGAAGGTATTGCATTTTTATATTTTTAACAAAGGACCTCAAAACTCACAAATTCTTCATCTAAAAGATTCTGAAATAGCTTATAAGATTCTTTTAGGCTTCTAATGTGCAGACATGAGAGTTTTTGTAGGTAACGTGCTTACGTTATTGTTCCAACAAAAGCTTAGTTTTGAAACATCTTGCTAATTATGATGGCTTCATATTATTAGCCAATATATCTGGGTGTGATATATACTTAGGGCAATGGCATCATTAATGATAGTAGATGTAAATTCATTTTTTCAAATCTTGATAATTGATTTTGGGTGTTAGATCTGATGAAATCATCACTGTTTTTTGTTTTTGTTTTCTTTTTTTGGGTAGGGCAATTGGGATTAAGTGACTTGCCCAAGGTCACACAGCTAGTACATGTGTCAAGCGTTTGAGGTCAAATTTGAACTCAGGTCCTCCTGACTCCAGGGCCGGTGCTCTACTCACTGCGCCACCTAGCTGCCCCCTCGTCACTCTTTTTAATCTCATAAGGAGAATTTATACTGGAAGTGTCAGCCCTGCCCTTATTCACTTTTATTTGTATTATTGTTATCTTCAATCTGAAATTTCTTAGGAAACTCCAGATACTTGTCTAGTGAAGGTTCATTTAGTCAAAACTGAATAGTGTGATCTGTTAACACACCCACTTAATAAACAGGTCAAATATAAAGTATAACGTATTGCAATACACTGAAAGGGAGTGAATGAATGAATGTTGCACTCAACCTTCCCCTATTATGGAACTCCAACCCTTTTCAGCATATCTCACGTACCACAAGTGTCATGGGAACTGACATGGACTATGTAAGGCCATCATGACTAAGCTATATTAGTAAAGACTAGTTTCTTATTTCTTAGCTAAAAATAGAAATAGTTTTTAATATTTTATTCCCATGCCCCAATTGATCATGTTATGATACACACCCACGTTTTAGACACCAATGATCCATTAAAATTCCCTTATCTTATAGATAGGAAAGCCATCTATAAGACCAGAGATTTTAGTATTGAGTTGGGAACGCTTAACCCGGGACAAGTCAATTTCAGAGCCTTAGTTTCTTAATCTGCAAGGAAATAAAAATACCTATACTATCTACTTCATGGGACTATTGTGAGGAAAGCTCTTTGCAGACTTTTTATAGTTCTATAGGAAAAAAATGACTACCATTGTTATAGAAGTAGGAATTACCATTATTACTCAAGGTCACACAGACATTAAGGAGCAGAACCAAATTTTGAACCCCAGTCTTTCCCTTATACCATACTGAATCCTCTGCATTAGGCACTCCCTTTCTCTAAGCTACACAACCCTTCCTGACATGAGTTAGTCTAGACACTTGATCATTGAAACAATTAGCCTTCTATATCTAGGACAAACACCAGCTTGTATTTGTCCTTCCTTGGGACAATTAACTTTATGTCTCTTCATCTCTGGCACATTTACCAGTCTGTCCACCCTTCTACTTATGAGGCAGCTCTGTGTCCATTTGTCCAAGCTTCAAATGGTTACCAGTCCCTGGAACATCTACTAGTATGTCTACAAGCATCTGGGACAGGGAATGCTTGGGTCTGCTGGGGCTGGTATTGGCCTTCATGACCCTGATGGAGCCTGGTGGAGTGGGTGGGGAAGGCAGTAGAGGAAACAAAGGGTCAAGTGCAAGACTTAGGCTCATTATTGGAGGAGGGATTACTGCTGGAGAGAGGACTTGGCAGAGAGCCACAGAGAAATCACTCGGATCTAGGTATTTAATTGCCCACTGTACCAGTAGGACACTGTCAAAAGGCAACATTGACTCATTAAAGCATTTCATCAGGATTGAAATGAATAATAGAAAATTCACACATATTCATAACCTCTTCTATCCTCCAAAGTCATTTGGTAAGCAAACTCCATTGAGATTCATGTCTCCAGAACTTGAAGGGTTGGAGCCTTTGGTACTAACAGCTGCTGTCACTGCTTTTAAATTATTCCCAATAGGATCTGCCATTCACCCACTCCTGTGTTTCCATAATTCTTGGATTCAAGCATCATTTAATATCTGGTGGTGATCATTACTGTGCTGCCCCCAGCTAATTTTTCTCTCCCCTTAAGGTTACAGACCCCAGTAGGAGCCACCATTATTCCTCATTGTCCTCTCACATCATTGGAATGATTGATAAACTGGAGGGTTCCAAAGGAAGGCAAGTAGGACAATGAGGGACCTCAAGTTCATGCCATATGTGGATTGGTTGAAGGAAACAGGAATATTTAACCTGGAGAAGGCAAAATTTATGGACTGTGTGCTAGTTATCTTCAAGTATTTGATGGGAGTGGTGGGGGAGGGGGAGTTACATGGACTAAGCAATGGATAACTTGTTCTGGTTGGTCCCAAAGGGCCAAACCTGAACCAATAGGTGGAAGTTCCAAGCATGGAATCAGGATTCTAGGCCCATATTACTTTGTTGTGCTTCTAGAGAGCTTGACATTGCTGCAAAGGGCTATAGATGGGCTAGATATTAATATCCTGAAGGATTATGAAGGTGCTTTGCTTGGAGAAACATGGCTACTCCAGAACGGAATAATGGAAAGCACATGCTTGACTTGCTATAATCAGCAATCGGTTAATATGGGATCTTTTCTCAGAATATTCCAAGAAACCCCACCTAGCTGTTTAGGCTCAATAACTCCACTTTGTATACTTTCATTAATCTTGTCTACCTTGTACAACATTCATTTAATTTTTTGTAGTTTCCTCAAAGATTTTTTTAAAAGTTGAATGCTTTTCCCCATTTGGCTAAAGAGAAAATTCAGAGTACTAAGTCCAGTCTTCAACAATTCTGGCTCCCTGACTCAGATTGTAGCTCTCTGACTTTAAGCTTGGTTTGAGATAGCTTGAAATCTATGATTGCAGAAAAAAAGAGATGATTATAGGGTCCATGGATCAGAGAAAATGAGGGCCTAAAGTAAATAGAAAGAATAATGAGAGTGAGAGAAATCCATTTTGGAAAGCACCACCCCCCAAAAAAAGAAATTTTAAAAATGAATGAACAGAAAAGAGGGGGAAGAACCATGTAAGCAGATAAAATCAGGAGAGACAAAGGAACAATAAATATGCCTCATTCAGTACTCTGAGTTCATTACCTCTTCATTGGGAGACCATTAGCATGTTCCTCTTCTCCCACAAGTATTTGTTGATTTTTATTCAATTGAACAGATATTTTAAGGAAATAGTTTTTTTAATTTAAGATTTTATTTTTTCCCAATTATATGTAAAAAACAATTGTAACATTTTTTTCAGATTTTGAGTTTCAAAGTGTTTCCCTCGCCCCCATTGAGAAGGCAAGCAATTTGACATGGATTATGCATATGAAGTCATGTAAAACACATTTCCATGTAAGTCAAGCTGTGAAAGAAAACAGACAAAAAAAAAAAGAAAGACAATAAAGAAAAACTATCTTCTATTCTTCATTTCCACCAGTTCTTTCTCTGGAGATGGACAGCACCTTTCATCATATGTCCTTCAGAATTTTCTTAGATCACTGTATTGCTGAGAATAGCTAAGTTATTCACAGTAGATCATCCTTACCATGTTGCTGTTACTGTGTACAATGTTCTCCTGGTTCTCCTCTTCACTTTGCATCAGTTCATGAAAATCTTTCCAGGCTTTTCTAAATTAGGCAAAGGAAACAGTTTAAAGAGACTCTGTGATGCCAATCAGTGATTAAAGACATTTCTCACCCACTCAATAGACCTCAGGTGGGGCCAATTAAGGGAAGCTTGATTAGAGGTTTGTTTGTAGGCAGGCCTATTTCCTTTGCCTACTCCCTTTACCTACTAGGCACTAAGCCTTATGCCCACATCCTTTTGCTGATTGGGTATGAAGCCCTCAGGCCCTAAAAAGAGTATATACACCCAGAAGGTAGCCATTGAGAACTGAGAATTCAGAAGTCAGAAGAGAGAATTCAGAATCCAGCACAAGGAGGAGAAGTAAGAACTCCAAGACAACAGAGCTGCAGAAAGAGTGCAGAGTGGAGAGTGGAGTGGAAACCAGGGAGCTTCGGAGACCAGAGAACTGAGGGGGGAAGAGAACGCAGGCAAGCAGACAGTTAGGATTTGTGAGTGTTCACAGGGAGGCCCCAGCAGGGAGGAATGTTACTGGATGACTTGGTTCCTTTCTATAATACTGTGTTATAATTTCCTTGTTGCTACATTGAGATAGGCTTTTTGGTTTGGGGATATAATTACTACTATATCAAATTGGAGTTATTATCTTGGGATTTGATCCTTTGGTGTCTAAATAAATGTTATATTTCCTCTGCCTTCTACCTGAAGAGTTTTTCATACTTTCAGATTCAGAACCATACAGGCATATTCATAATCATCCTTGAGGTCATGAATCTTGCATTGCTGATACAGACTCTTTCTGGTTACCTTAGTTGTTCCTGTCCCCCTAAACCACATTATCACATATTTAATTTAGATATATTTTGTATGTATTTATCTGTGATTAAAGCTTCCAAGGTATCCATTCTAGGCTTTCCCCTCAAGGTCCTTTCTGCCACTGCCTTATACAGCTTACCCCATAGATTCTCCTTTTCCACTGTGCTTGACTCTCAGAACAATGATGGTTATTGCAGGTGTCAGAGAGGATACTACCCCATAGTAAGACTCCTTCCCCACCACTGATCTATACCCTCTCTTGAACTTTTTTCTGCATCCATGGTTTCCCACTCCTCTAGGAGCTCCCTGGGGTTCCAGCTCTCCCCTCTGAGGACAAGTAGATTTTTCAACCACAAATCCCCCAGGCATGACCTTTCACCATCACTTGCATGACACTGTCACTTCACTTGTTACCAGATTTCCACCTTCACCCCTGTCTCGTATACCTTTAGAAAGAAGTCTCTTACTAATCTTTCTGTTGTTGCTGTCCTTGCATCCTGCATTTATTCACTCTTCCTACATTTCTGTTTTTTGAGGTGTTTGAGAAACAATCTCCTCAAGTTCTGGTTTTCTTTCTAAAGTGTTTCAAACTGTTCTTTATTAATGAATGTATGTCTCTTGTCCTGTATAATTAAGCTCAGATTTGCAGGATAGGTCATGCTGGGCTGCATCCTGAGTTCCATTGCTCTTTGGAATACATTCCATTCTCTCCTCCTTTTTCTAGTGGGTTCAGGAATAGTCTTGTGTTATTCAAATGTCCATTCCTTTTTATTTGAAGGTCTTTCTCCTGATGGCTTACAAAACTTGTTTCTGAATTGAATTGTTAAATTTAACCACTGAGTATCTTAGAGTTTGAAGCCTTGGGTTTTTTTCTAGAGATCTGTGAATTCTTTCATTGGAATGTCATTTTCTATGTTCAGAAGTTCTTAGGCAATTTTCTTTCTTTATTTCCTTCATTATGGTGTTAGGGTTTTTTGTTCTGCTGTGTTCTTCTTGAAGATCCTTAGGTTGTCTGTACATTCTGTCTTTGAGATTAGGTATTGCTGGCATACCGAACATATTTTCTGGGTTTTTTTTTTTTGCTTTTTTTCTTCTAGATTTTCCTTCACCTTTACATATTTTGCATGCCCAATCTATTGTTCTCTCTTGTTTCTTTATTGAAGCTTGCCATTTCGGATTCAAGTTTTTCTATGCTGTTTATTATTTTTGTTGTTCAGGACATAAATTCTGCTCTTATAATGCTCATTTCTCTTTTAAATAACTCAGGAACAGCATGTTGTGGTTCCTTATTCTCAAATTCTACAAGACCTTCTGTGTCAAATATTGGATCACTTTCTTTTGTTTTGCAGTATTTATTCACAGAAGCTTGAACTAATTTACTAGATCTAGAGGCCATATTTCCTTCTTTTGTTACTGCTCTTCCTATTGATTTATCTGTTTGTGATCTAGGATCTTTGGTATTTTCAACCTTTTTTCTCCCTTATTTTTCTTACTATTCATTTCCTGACTCTCTCCTTTCTTGTTTCTTTGGGAGGCCTGGCTCTCAAGTGTCTCAGTCATTTTCCCCATTGGGTACTTCGTAGTTCACCATCTTATATTTCTGTCCCAACTGACTTTTGGGAGATCAGATTTGGCTCCAGCTGAGATCTGTGCTCTTTCCCTCAGGCTTGGTGGAGGAGTGCTACACAGCACCACCCCCCAACACGGTATATTGTCTTGGTGATTTATCCCACTCCCTCTGTTCCTCAGTTCTCTGGCCTGGCACCAGCAGTTTAGGACCTGTTTTCCTTGGCACTAGCAGAGTCTGTCTTCTCTGGCACTGCCAGTTTAGAGCTTTGCATGCAACACCGGTGCCTATGGGTTGTAGTCTCTGGCAGCCTTTTGCTCCTGAAGGGCTGTGGCCACACTGGCTGTTGAGGCCTGAGAAAACTTTTGCAGCCTGAATCCAGTATCTTCATGGCACTGGAGAGAAGGGAGCCAGGATGAGTGTAGGGAAGGGTTTTAAAGTAAATCTGTGTTGTGTTGTTGGTTCTGCTAATACAGATTTGGGATATGGGGGAGTGATGCTGAGTGAGCACAGGGTCAGTGAGTGTCAATTCCTCAGTTTGGGGGATTTTTTTTTAACCTTTTGGATTCTGGGCATGCTAGATCTTGGAGACAGCTGAAGTTGCTTTATCTTTGGTGAATAATTTCTGTTTTGGAGAGGTTTGAGAAGTCGTGGGGATAAAAAAAGTCTAGTCTACCATCTTATTGATCACCTGATCCCTGATAATGTGTCCATCTTATTTTGTTTGATCCTATCTATGTAGTACTTAGTCATGAACCCTTTCCCTCTCTATAGATCTGAAAGGTCATTTCTTCCTTGTTCCTCTAATTTGTTGATGATGTGACCTTTTATAACTATGTCATATAACCATTTGGAGCTTATCTTGGCATACGATATGAGGTATTGGTCTAAACCTAATTTTTGCCAGAATACTGTCCAGTTTTCACGGATGTTTTTGTCAAATAGTGAGTTCTTATCCAAGTAGCTGGGGTCTTTGGATTTACTGAATTCTGTATTTGTGTTTTTCTTCTATATATTGTGTATCTAATCTGATCACCGATTGACTTCTCTGTTTTTTAACCAATACCAAATTGTTTTTAATGATTGCAGGTTTGTAGTACAATTTGAGATATGGTACTGATAGATACCACCACAGCCTTTCCTATTTTTTCATTATTTCTCTTGAGATTCATGATCTTTTGTTCCTCCAGATGCATTTTTAAAATTATTTTTTCTGGTTCTATAAAGCAATCTGTTTGTAGTTTGATTGGTATGGTATTTTAAAATAAGTAAGTTATTTTAGGTAGTTTTGTCATTTTTATTATATTTGCTCAACCTACCCATGAGAAATTACTATTTCTTTAATTTAGGTCTGTCTTTATTTCTGCAAAGAGTATTTTATAGTTGTAGATATAGTGGTAGATATAATCCCAAATATTTTATAACTTCTCTAATTATTTTGGATGGAATTTCTCTTTCCTTCTCTTCTAGATGGATTTTTTGGGTAATATTCAGGAATGTTCATGATTTATGTGGCTTTATTTTATATCCTGCAACTTTGCTGAATTTATTTTTTGATTTTTTTTTACTTTAAGGTTTTCTAAGTACATCGTTATACCATCTGCAAAAAAGTGATTATTTTGTTTCTTCTTTGTCTTTGCTTATTCCTTCCATTTTTTTCTTGTCTTATTGCTATAGCCAGCATTTCTAGTCCCATGATAAATAGTGGTGATGATAATAAGCATCCTTGCTTTACACGAGTCTGATTTGAAAGGGTTCTAACTTTTCTCCATTATATGTAATGTCTGAATTTACATAGTTATTATTTACCATATTAAGAAAAGTTCTATTATTTCTAGAGTTTTTCAAAATATGTTTTTACTTATGTCTTTTTTTATATCACCATAGTTTTCTCCAGTATTCTTCCCCTCCCCCACCTAGAGAGCCATTTCATATAACAAACAGTATTTTTAAGACAAAAAAAGAAAAAGAAGAGGAAAAAATGAGCATAACTGACCAGTATATTTTAAAAGTGTGAAAATGTTTGCAATGTGAAACATTAATAGATCTCCCAGCTTTGCCAAGGGTTAGTGTGAGAGTATCTTCACATATCTCTTCTTTCAAGCCATGCTTGTTCTTTATAATTTTGCAACATTCAAACTATCTCTATTTGCTGATGATATGATGATTTGGAAAATCCTAGGGAATAAGCAAAGATGCTAATTGAGACAATAGCTTCAGCAAAGTTTTTGGGCTGCAAAATAAACCCTCAAAAATTGACAGCATTTCTAGGTAATGATGATAAGAAAACCAAAGAAACAAAAATAGAAAAGAAAATCCCATTCCAAATAACTGCAAAATACGTAAACTATTTGGGGATAGACCTATCAAAGCACACAAAATACTTGTATAGATATTACAAAGTGCTCCTTAAAAAAATAAAGAACAGGGGCAGCTAGGTGGCACAGTGAGTAGAGCACTGGCTCTGTAGTCAGGAGGACCTGAGTTCAAACCCAACCTCAGACACTTGGCACACTTACTAACTGTGTGACTTTGGGCAAATCGCTTAACCCCAATTGCCCTGCCTACCCCCCTCCAAAAAAAAAAAAAAGAAAGAAAGAATGACTTAAATAGCTAAAGTAATATTCAGTGCACATGGCTGGACCATGCCAATATAATAAAAATGACAATACTACCAAAATTAATTTTATACTTTTAGTGATATGCCAATCAAATTACCAAGCAGTACTTTAAAAGAACTTGATAAAATGATAATAAAAATTCGTTTGGAAAAATAAAAGGTCTAGAACATCAAGGGAAATGATGAGTAGTGATGAGGGGGGAATAGCCCTTCCACACCTCACACTACTTTATAAAGCAGCAGTCATCAAAATTATCTGGTATTAGTTAAAAAACAGAGATAGATCAATGGAACAGACTAGACAAGGGAGAATCAGAAATGCTGGAACTCAATTACTTGGTGTTTGATAAAGAGAAAAACACAAATTACCTAGGAAAACATTTGAGTTAAAAAAAAAAACTAATTAGAACATTGGAAAGCAGTCTGGCAGTTATTTGGCTTAGGCCAACAATACATAACTTTGATTACATGAAACTAAAAAACTTCTGTGCAGAAAAAATTACTCCATCAGATAAGGGAAGTGCTCAAATGGGAAAAAAAATCTTTGATTCAAATTTCTCCAATAAAGGTTTAATATCCAAGATATATACATACATATATTTGTGTGTATTTATGTATTTATATGTATGTATATTCATGTGTGTGTGTGTATAAACAGTAGTAGCCATTCCTCAGTAAATAAGTGGTCAAAGGATAGGAAGAAACAGTTCTCAAAAGAATTGCAAAGTATTTACAACCTTATGAAATAATCCTCCAGATCACTAATAATAAGATATATGCAACTCAAGACAACCCTAAAGTCTCACCTCAAATCCTGCAAATTGGCAAAAATGACAAAAAATGGCAACAATCAATATTGCAGGGGTCGTAGAATGATAGACACACTAACACACTGTGGATGGAATGGTGAAATGGTACAACTATTTTGGAAATCAATTTGGAATTACATAAATAAAGTGACTAAAATATCCATATCCTTTAAACCAGAGATGTCGTTACTGGGCTTATACTTCAAGGAGGTCATCGAAAAGAAAAAAAAAGTCCCCATATATTCCAAAATAATTATAGTTGCATGTTTTGTGATCGCTAAGAACTGGAAACCAAGTAGATGCCCCATAAATTGGGAAATGGCTAAACAAGTTGTGGTATGAATGTAATGGAATATTACTATGCTATAATAAGAAATGATTTTTGTGATGAGAGAAGCAAGGAAAGAACTTCATGAACTCATGCAGAGCAAAGTAAACACAGTCAAGAAAATATACACCATAATAACTATAACAAAGGTAAATGGGAAAAAAAACACACCACATTCTAAAAAATCAAAAGTAAATGTAGCAAAATTATAAAGATCAAGTGGGACTTGAATGAAGACATTTGAGACAACAGCCCCAACGTACCCCTTCATGGAGTTGGGAGGTCCACAGGTATTACTCATTGCACTTGTTTTTGGACTTTTTAGTGTATCTATTAGTTGTGCTCATTTTTTTTCTTCTTTAAAAAGTACTGTTATATGAGATAGCTCTCAGGAAGGGGGAAGAGGAAAAATACTGGAAATAACTATGATAACGTAAAAAACAGAAGACATCAATAAAAATGTATTTAAAAAATTTTGCAGCATTCACTTTTGATCTGTGTGTGTGTGTGAGAGATTGTTCTTTTTGTTTACATTGTTATAGGTCATTGTGTATATTGTCTTTGTGGTTCTGCTTACTGTACCATGGATATGAACATTCCATATAACATCAGATTTTTTGATATGATTGGTTTTAGGAATTTTTTTCTTCTTTTAAAAATTCTTTGTTATATGTGATGGCTCTCTGGGAGAAGGTTGGGGGAGAAATACACTGAAAATGGGGGTGATGGAAAGATCAATAAAAATTTGTTTTTAAAAAGAAGACACAATGGACTATGGAGAATTTTTGGAACAATGTGAACAAGAATTGCACAGGATGAGAAGTCATAAATAGATGTCAATCTATATGTATGGAAAAAATACCCAAACAAATGAGATTACAGATTCAATGAAGTATCTTTAAAATTTTTTAATTTATTTTTTATAAATTTATTTTACTTTTCAACATTTTTTCCCATAAGATTTTGAGTTACAAATTTTCTCCCCATCTCTATCCTCCTCCCACCCCAAGATGGCATATATTCTGCTTGATCCTTTCCCTAGTCTGCCCTCCCTTCTGTCACCCCAATTCCCCCTCCTATCCCCTTTCCCCTTACTTTCTTGCAGGACCAGATAGATTTCTATACCCTATTGCTTGTGTATCCTATTTCCCAGTTGTATGTAAAAACAATATTTAAACATTTGTTTTTAGAACTTTGAGTTCCAAATTCTCTCCCTTCTTCCCTCCCCACCCA
Organism: Trichosurus vulpecula; assembly: GCF_011100635.1. Taxonomy (NCBI): domain Eukaryota; kingdom Metazoa; phylum Chordata; class Mammalia; order Diprotodontia; family Phalangeridae; genus Trichosurus; species Trichosurus vulpecula. The sequence continues at coordinate 117,312,138 of NC_050581.1, read as the reverse complement.
CCCTCCTTGAGAAGGCATGCAATTCAATATAGGTTATACATGTATGCTTATGCATAACACTTCCATAATAGTCATATTGTGAAAGGCCAACTATATTTCCTTCCATCCTATCCCGTCCCCCTTTATTCAGTTTTCTCCTTTGACCCTGTCCCTTTTCAAAAGTGTTTGCTTTTGACTACCCCCTCCCCCAATCTGCCCTCCCTTCTATCATCTTCCCCCTCTTATCTCCTTCCCCCCTACTCTCCTGTAGGGTAAGATACCCAATTGAGTGTGTATGTTATTCTCTCCTTAAGTCAAATCCGATGAGAGTAAGATTCACTCATTTCCTTTCACCTACCCTCTCTTCCCTTCCATTATAACAGCTTTTTCTTGCCACTTTTATGTGAGATAATTTACCCCATCAATCTTAGTACTTTTATTAACTAAATAAATCACCCAGGAAATTATCAATTAGAAAATAAAGTTTCCTAGAGAAAGAAGTTATGGGGAGGGAGCAGCTCTCTTATCAGAGAGGACACAAGATACCAGAGGACAGCAGCATGATTAAGTATGAGGGTGGGAAGTGATCCCAGTGAAGACTGGAAGGGAAGTCACAGAAAGGAGGCACACAAACAAATGATACATAGAGAAGAAAAACAGAATATTGGCAGGACACATAGTAAAAAGAAATAGAGGACTAGGTCACTCTTTCTTTAATTTATAATATTTTGCCTGATATTCTAGGTCTTCCATAGTCTAGCACCATTTGATCTGTAAAACTGGTATTAAAAATACCTGTAGGGACAATATGTCATCTGTTGCTAGGCTACAAGCAAAGCTAAAATGTGTATTCAGTCACGCCCTCTCAAAGGGCTCATCTCCTTGTTAACTTTCTCTCAGGGTTGAAAGTTAGGCCATTAGGAATGCTCAGGAAAATACTCAGAAATCACGCCCCCCCCACAAATTGCAAAATTCTCTAATTGGATCAATCCCATTGTCACCCATGGACTGATTTTCCCTTCTCTCAGTCTCCAGTTCCCAAACTGGGATGTCAGTGTTATTGGCTGTATAATTTGTTGGTGTCAGACAGTACGGAATAATTGATGATAATGATGATGATCAATATAACAATGATAATTAACATCTGTACAGTGCTTACTATATGCCAGCACTGTGCTAGGCGTTTTATATCTCACTGGATCCTCCCAATAACCCTGGGGGTTAGGTATAATTATTATCACCATTTTACAGATGAGGAAACTGAGGCAAATACAGGTTAAGTGACTTGCTCAGGACCACACAGCTAGTAAGTGTCTAAGACTGCATTTGAACTCAGGTCTTCCTGACTCCCTGCCCAGTGCTCTATCCACTACACAACCTAGCTGCAACTGCAAATAGACATTTGTTAATAGGAGGTTCCTATTGTTGCTTGGTTGCTATCTCTGTCTTTTGTGCCCCCACCCTTCCTCTGTTCCTGTTAGAAGGAAAAAGGGAAGGGGAGAAATTAGACAAGTAAAGGGAATGAGGCTTGCATCAGTCATGCAATCTGGGAAAATGGAGGAGAAAGAATCCACAGACTAGATTTCATTCACTGTCACCAAATGAAATTGCTAGTTTATCCCAATCCGCTCTCACCTTTCTGGTCAGCCCTGATCTGTTCCTCTCATCTTCCTCTCACCTCCCTGCCTCCATGTCTGTTCCACAAAGAGATCTCAGTTTGCTACTTGGCGTTCTCCTACTTTTCAGTTACAAGGGACATAGCCCATCAAAAGTTCTCTGCCAGGTTCAACTGAAGAATCATGGAAGTTGAAGTAACTTGTAGTCTTCTTTTTCCTTTTTCTCTATCACATTACCTCTTCACCTGTACAGCCCCCAAAAGCTTAGATGGAAGTTCCTTTCAAGGCCAATGAAACCAGGAACCTGGGGCTCTCCCACATGCCTGGGCACATTCTAGCCCACTAAATTTCTCTGCTCTGTGGTTCTCCTTTGTATCTATGATAGTGTCTCTGGGATCTATGGGTGTATGTTTGGGGAGTGGGGGGCAGCGGAGAGGGAAAGAAGCATAACCAGGGATAAAAATATAAACAGAAAGAACAGTAAAAAGAAACTGAATGATATGTAATTATAATGACCAAACTTGGCCCCAGAGAAGAGTTGAGAAAATAAACTTCCCTTTTATAGCTGACAACAAAGAGGCTGAAGGGAATCTTGGAGCCAAAAGGGACAACTCACCTGTGAAAAAGGTCAGAGCTAGGTCTACTGTGTCAGAAAGGGACAATTTACTTCTAGACGGGGGTAAAGCTGTGTCCCTTGTGACAGAAAGAAATAGCTTGTCTCTGTACACAGTGAAGGCTAGTTCCCCTGAGTCATACAGAAATAGATCCACTAGGTCACACAGAGAAGCCTCTTCTTTGGGTTGGACTGAGATCAGATATCTCATTGCAGACAGATATAATAGGCCCAAGGTAAAGATAGTCTTGGAAGGAACCTCTGTCTTCATGGGGAAGACTCAAGAGAGGTCTGCACTAAACATGAAACAGGGCTCCTACAAGGCTGGGAATCATTTAAGAGGGACACAGTGAGCTGAGGACTCACATTTGAATGCCTGTAGGCTCTCAGGAAAAGAAACCCTAGAATTACATATCAAGGCTGCTTCCAAAAGTCTGTGTGCTTCTATGGCCCTAGCCAGATGGCTGAGATGGTGTTTCCTGAGTGAGGTAATACCATGCAGTGCAAAAAGAACTTATCCAAAATCTTGCTACATGTGGACAGTCACCTATCAAGACTGGCAGGAAGAGGAATGGTACCCCATGAGAGAACAGACATGAACCATGTTGACCCAAGAAGACAAAGAGCTACAAGGATGGCTTGAAAATGGCTATCTTGAAAATGTCAACCCCAGTTATCACCAAAACATGTTCTCTTATATGAACCATGGGAACTGGGCAAAGGAGTCACACTAAAGAAACAAACAAAATCTAGTGAGAGATATGCCCATAGAAAAAAAGCATTTTTTCTTAGAAAGATAAAAGGACAAGAGAAAGCAGACCATGCCAGAGCAATACATGAATAGTGCCATTAGGAGAAAACCAGAAAGGCAGAACTACTTTCTGTTATACCTATGGGGAAGATGGCCCCACGCAAGCTTAGATACGTTCATAATGAGAAGGTAGCTTTGCTAGTTCACAATGAGAGCTACAGAATCAGCATTAGGAGAAAGAGACTTTGAAGGAATGAGGTAACCCCAGACCCTGAAAGGAGTGAGCATCACCGTATGATTCACTCCTTATGGGATTATCCTACCTGGACTCGTAGGACGCCACACAGAAGTGACGCTGAAGGCTGAGATTGTGGAATGCACTACTTTCCTGAAGAGTGGAATGCAAATGACCATCATGTTCTAGTCATCCTATGAAAGACATTTGAGAAAATGTTTTTGGGCTTTTGGGCTTTACAAGGGCTTAGATTTAGAGGACCAAGAAACAAAAGTTACTCATGTCTAAGGATCCCACATATAAGATACATAAAGGTGAGTGAGCTTGAAATTTCCCAAGGAAGTTGCTGGTACAGCCATGTCTACAATATAGCAACAGAGTATCAATTCTGAAGGACCTATGATAAAAAAATGCCATCTATCTCCAGAGACAGAACTGATGGAATCTGAATGCAGATCGAAGCATACTACTTTACTTTCTTTATTTTTCTTGTTTTTTTTGTCTGTATTTTCTTTTACAACATGACTAATATGGAAAAAATGTTTTGCATGACTGCACATGTATAACCTTTACAAAATTGCTTGCCTTCTCTGTGAGGGGGGAAGGGAGGAAATTTGGAACTCAAAATTGTAAAAAAAAATGAAGGTTAAAAATTGTCTTTACATTTAATTGGGAAAAAATAAAATATTAAAGTTTAAAATAAAAATTCAAAAATGTTTAAAAGGGAGTCAGCACAAAATGGAACCAATTCTAGTCTGTTCAGTATATTAATGGGATTCTTAACACAAGCTGAGACTTTATTATTATTATTTTTAGCTGAGACTTTACACCTTTATACTTTGACCATCCATGCAGAGGTTTATAGGAGAAGAGAAGTTAGCAGTGACAATGAACATCATAGGAGTATTAGGCTCTACAGCCTCAGAAGTGGAGCTGCCAAAATTTGACTTTAGTGATTCCCTAGTCCTAGAAGAATGGAAGGAAAGGTTGAGGCAGATGCTCAGTAAGAGGACATGTGTTCTCACTTCATGAGTGAGATATGGGATGTGGCTGAGAAGCAACCCACAGGTTCCAGATCATCTACACCACACCATTCTGAAGGTAATCTAAGAAAATTCCCTTATCTGTGATAGATGACCTTGAAGACCAGCTCAAAGACCTGCTGATAAACAGCATCACCATGGAGTTCAGCAGCCCATAGTTACCTGTGGCAGGGGTATGGAAGAAAATGCTTATATGTGTGTATATACCACTGGACTTTGAATCAAAGAATGATTGTGGATCAGCACGCCATGCTGAGGCCTCCAGATGCTATGGATTGTCTGTTAGGAAGCTGTTAGGCAGGAAACAGATAACACAGGAGCTTATCTAGCAGGTGTTCTAGCAAGTTCACTCTTGATTCAGGCAGACAGGAAGACAGGATCAGAGAAATAATAGAGGTTAAATAAGTTTATTTTATTTTAGTCTTCTCAAGAGTGTTGCTGATAATGGGAGCACCAACTCCTACAGCATCCCCTAATTACTCTTCTCGTAGGGGCCAGTGAGAATGAAGTAGGAGCTACAACTCCTACAGGTCCCCTAAGTCTTGATGGCAGCCAGTCGAGACTAACACACATTGACAAATCCCCCTAAGCCTTGATGGGGGTCGATCAAGGCATGCACAACATTCCAGCTTCTGTATTTCCGCCACTCCTCCAAGCCTCGATGGGGCCTGGTTGAGGCAAGCACACATGCACATTCCCCTTGTGCATTCCTATTCCCCACTTACTGACCAGTGCCTATTTGATTTATAGGATAACAGACAAAGAAGGCAATTTGCCATCAATAGCCTCACAAGTTTACAACAATTCATCGTTAAATCTCACTACACAGTTGCAGTGGGCATTTACAACCTTAAGCACAAATGTTTATATTATTTACCATTATATGATGCTGTGCAAGCATGGTAGAGACTGTTTACAATGTGAAATCCTGGGAACTAGAGATTGTTATGGCCATGGATCCTGGGAACTAGTATCTTTAAAAGAATAACAAAATCCACCTTACATACAGCAGCCAATGGTTTTCATTGCTAGAATTATACAGAAAAAAAAGAATTATACAGAGGGTCCCACCAGATTCCTACAGCAAGGGTCATTATCTAGAGACTGAAGAAAGAAGCTGAGACATGAACCACCTGGAAATGTTGGTCTGTTTTGATGACATCATTGTCTTTGGGAAGACCCTCAAAGAACATGAGGGGAGACTGAGAAAAACAGTTGTTCTGGTTAGAAGAAAATGGCTTGAAACTTTCAAGTGCCAGTTTTGCAGAATCTTTGTTAAGTAAATGGGTCACATAACATCCTGAGTATGAGTACTGACCCACAGAAGGTAGAAACATTTTTGACTTGATCACATCAAGCTGAAATAAACAGGACTACCAAAGAAGCAACAACACGGGTCTTTAGTCAAGTCAAGAGAATTGCAATTCAGGAAACCACTGGGCCCTGGAATGCAGGAGTGCCCAAAAGGAGCAGGGTTTATGTACACTTCAATAGGGAGGAGTGCTCAGGAGGAGCAGCAACGGGCGGAGTTAAGTTGTTTTGCAAAATAGCCAAAATCTGGGGAGTGATTGACAGCTGGTCAGAACAACAGGCTCCAGGTGCAATGAGTTTCCAGCAATATTACAAGACCTCCTCCAACTATGAGGTCAATGAGGTTAAGGTAGATACTGCATTCAATAGTCACAACCACAGAACCATTGAGGTCAAAAGACATTTCGAGGTCTTGGAGCTTACCGTCGCAAATTCATTAAGAACCATGCTGTTAAAGGGAGATCAGTCAAAATGGCAAAATGGAAAAAGCAGTACGGTCCAGCTCGCCTGACACCTATACAAAGATCTCAGACAAGTACTATTAAAGGATCAAAAATCTAAGAAGAAATAATAGTAGGTTGTTTTTCCCTCACAAAGTCACAAATTTGACAACGAGGCGAATGACTTGGGCATGAACTGAGAAACAAGAGTAGGCTAGGATTGGGGAGCTAGAACCTAGTAGCAGAACAGGGTAATTAGAATCTCAGTCTCAGCATTGGCTCGGCCAGACAACAGACAAGCCAGTAGAGGGCCACAGAAGGCCATAATAGCCCTACCAGAAATTCACAAAGCCTAGCCCCAATATACTTACTAGCTGTGTGACCCTAGAAAAGTCACTTAATCCTGTTTGCTTCAGTTTCCTCATCTGTAAAGTGAGCTGGAGAAGGAAATGGCAAATCATTCCAGTATCTTTGCCAAGAAAAGCCCAAGTGGGATGATGAAGAGTCAGACACAACTGAAATGACTGAACAACAACAGCCCTAATACAAAGTCACAATCCAGAAAGTAAAGCTGGAAGAATGAATAAACAATGCCCTAAACCCAAACTTAGAAGAGAATGACTCCAAAATGTCTATAGGCAAAGCCTCAAAGAAAAACACGCTTGACCACAAGACCAATTGGCATTCCTAGGAGAAATGAAATAAGAATTTTTAAAAGTTTTAAAATTACCTTATAAATGAAATGAGTGGGATGGGGGAAGAATTAAAAAAGAAATGGGAGCACTGGAGAGATGTGCAAAGAGAATTAACAGCTTAATGTATAAAACCTTATGTAAGAGATTCCCTAAAAATTAAAGTGGACCAAACAGAAGTTAATGAGACAACAACATATATTAAAACAAAGCCAAAAGATTAGGAAAATAGAAGAAAATGAAGGTATCTCATATTAAAAACAACTGACCTGGGAAACAGATCAAAGAGAGATAATTTAAAAATCACTGGATTACCTAAAAGCTATGACCAACCCCCCCCCCAATATTGGTTTTTAAGACATCATGAAAGGAAATTGCCTAGACATACTAGAACAAGAGGGCAAAGTGAAAATAAAAAGAATCACTTACTGAAAGAAATCTAAAACTCCAAGAAACCTTCCCACCAAATTCAGAGCTTCCAAGTCAAAAATATACTTCAAGCAGCCATAAAGAAGAAATTAAAGTAGCAAGGAATCACAGTTGAGATCACACAAGACTTAGCACCTACAAATACAAGGTAGCAGAGAGCATGGCACACAATATTCCAAAAGACAAAAGAATAACTTAACCAGTAAAACTGAAGATAATCCTACTGGGGAAAATTGGACCTGCAATGAAATAAATGATTTCCAAGCATTCTTGATGAAAACACCAGAGCTGAATAGCTACTTTGAAATATAAATTCAAGGAAAGGGAAAGATTAAAAGATACATACAAGCAAGCAATCAGAAGAGAAGAATTGTTCACATTTTAATGGGAAGGGAAGGATAATACTAGGGTCCCTAATCTTATCAGGAGTCATAGAGGGAGTTAAATAAGATAGAGGACCTAGTAGTTGTTTTGTTGATCCTGAATGAAGAAAGGAAAGCAATATACAAGGTGTTCCTAAAGTCTGGACACATAGGCAAAAATGCATATTTTCAAGAAATGAATGAAATTTTTATTTAATTGGAATATTAACAAATAACATCTTCAATATGATTTCCATCATTTGTGATGCAAAGGTTGCAAGATTCATGTGAACTCAATGCAATTGCTGTCAATTGCCTGTGTGTCCAGACTTTAGGAACACCCTGTATTGGGGGAAAAGGGAAAAAAAATAAGGGAACTTATTTCACATAATTCAGGTGGGCAAACAGAAGCCTATATAAAAGTGGAAGCTTTGGGAAGAGTGAGTGTGTCACTTGAATTCCATTTTCATCTGAACTGGTCAAAAGAAGAGTAGAATATACATACATACATACACAAAATAAAAGTTTGGTGTAGAAATACATCCAACACAACAGGAAAACTGAAAGGAAAAGAGAAAAGGGAGGAATAAGAGGGAGGGTAGATTCAGGGATGGATTAGTTATAAGCAAAACAAACCCTAAGCGTGGATAGGGAATTGTGAAGAGAGGTCTAAAAGGAAATAAAGGCTGAGAACCTATGGCAAAGAGAGGGTAAAGTATAAGGCAGTAGGATAGAAGGAAATATACATTTGACAGTAACTGAATGTGAATGGGATGAATTCATTTATAAAAAGAAAGAGGAAAGCAGAAGGGATTGAAAAACAAAATCTAACAATATGCTATTTATAAGAAATTCAGTCTAAATGTGAAAATATGTTTAATATGAATATATATGTAGAGCCTATATCAGATTGCATGCTGTCTTGGGAGGGGGGGAAATTTAGAATTCAAAATCTTATGGAAGTGAATGTTGAAAACTAAAAATTAATAATGATAATAAAATAATAAAAGAAATGAAGTCTAATAATAAAAGCTCACAGAGTCAAAGCAAGGAGTTGAAAGAAAACCTATTTTGCCTTAGCTAAACTCAAAAAAGCAGAGGTAGCTGCCATGATTTCAGACAAGGCAACAGCAAAAATATGCTTAAAATTAACAGGGAAACTATATTTTCATGAAGAGATATTAATCTAAATACTTAACATATATACCCCAAATGGCATAACATCTAATACTTAAAGAAAAAGTTAGGGCAACCAGGTAGTGCAGTGGATAGAGTACTGGTCCTGGAGTCAGGAGGACCTGAGTTCAAATCCAGACTCTGACACTTATTAGCTGTGTGACCCTAGGCAAGTCACTTAATCCCAATTGCCTCCCCCCAAAACGACAAAAAAGAAAGGAAGGAAGAAAAAGCTAAATGAGTAGCAGGAAGAAATAAACAGTAAAACTATAATAATGGGGAACCTGAATGTATCCCTTTCAGAGCTAGACAAATCTAACAATAACAAAACAAACAAAATAAATTGAGGACCTGAATAGAATTGTAAAAAAGTTAGATATGATAGATCTTTGATAATAATTTAATAAGAATGGAAGGGAGTTCACATATCCTCAATTGTGCATGGCATCTTTACAAAGATTGACCATGAATTAGGATGTACAAACTTCACAAATACAAGTAAGCAGTAATATTAAACATGTCTTTTACTGAACACAATTAAATTAAAACTATATTAAATAAAGAGATATTGAAGAAAGGATTAAAAAACTAACTGGCAACGAAGTGATTTCTCTAGGGGATTAAAGAACAAAACACAGAAATGATAATTTCACTAGCGATGATAACAAGATAACACACCAAAAATTTAAAGATGTAGTGAAAGCAGTCCTTAGGGGATGTCTAAACACCTTACATGTCTAAACAACTTCATCAACAAAGGAGAAAAAAGAACATATAAATGAATTGGGCATGCAACAACAAAAAAAGAGAACCAGCAAATTGAAAACTTCAATTAAATACCAAAATAGATATCACGAGAATTAAATAGACTAACTGAATTTTTTAAAAATGGAATTAATAAATAAAACTAGAAGCCAGTTTAAAAAAATACACTATAATGACAAACTATTAGCCACTTTGATTAAAAAAGAAAGAGGAAAATCAAATTACTAGTATATTTTTTTTAAAAAAAGAACAACAAATGATGAATAAATAAGAATATTATCAGAAATTATTTTACCCAACCACATGCCAACAAAACTGACAAATTAAATGAAATTCATTTGTAATGAATATTTACAAAAATATCAACTACTTGGATTAAAAGAACAAGAAAAAGGGGAAGCTAGGTGGCACAGTGAGTAGAGCACTGGCCCTGGAATCAGGAGGACCTGAGTTCAAATCTGGCCTCAGACACTTGACACATTTACTAGATGTGTGACCTTGGGCAAGTCACTTAACTTCAATTGCCCTTCCAAAAAAAAAAAGAACAAGAAAAAGACAATTTAAACAACCCAGTATCAGAAGTAGTTGAACAAGCCATAAATCAACTCTTAGAGGGGGAAAAAACCAGGACCTAATGGATTGACAAGTAAATTCTATCAAACATTCAAAGATCTATTAATTCCAATATTATAGAAGCTATTTATAAAAATAGCAAAAGAAGGAATACTACTATAGTCTTTATATGATACAACTATGGTCTTGATACCCAAATCAGAGAGAGTTAAAAATGAGAAAGAAAACTATAGAACAAATACCCCTAATGAATACTATTGCAAAAATTTTAAGTGAAATATTAGCAAAGAGGCTATAACAATATATCACAAAGATTATACACTATAATCAGGTTGGATTTATACCAAGAATACAGAGTTGATTTAAGATTATGAAAACTTAAATATAATCAACTATATTGATAATTTAAAAATCATACTGTATCAACATATGCAAAAAAAGCTTTTGATGAAATACAATATTCATTTCCATTTTAAAATACTAGAAAACAGAAATAAATGAACCTTTCCTTAACTTAGCAAATCGTCTATATCTAAAACTAAGTCCCAGCATTACATGTAATGGTAATCAACTATAGTCCTTTCCAATAAGATCAGGGGTGAAGCAAGGATATCCATTGTCACCATTACTATTTGATAGAGTGCTAGAAATGCTAGCTATATTAATAAAACAAGAAAAGAGAATTGAGGGGAATAATCTAGGCAAGAAGAAACAAAATGATCACTTTTTGTAAATGATATGATGCTGTACCTAGAATACCCTAGAGAGTCAACTAAAATTGAACTGAAACAATAACTACAACAAAGTTGCAGGATATAAATTAAATTCACATAAATCATCACCATTTCTATATGTTACCAATAAAAGCCAGCAGGGAGAAATAGATAAATTCCACTTAAAATAACTACAGAACATATAAAATGCCTTGGAATTTACCTACCAATATGTATACAGGAACTATGATACAATTACAAAATACTGTTTATATAAATAAAGACAAACATAAATAATTGGAGAAATATTAATTGTTTGTGAGTAGGCCAAGCCAATATAATAAAAATAACAGTATTATCTAAATTAATTTACCTATTCCATGTCATGCCAAACTACCAAAGCATTGCTTTAAGCTAGAAAAAAATGACAACAAATTCATTTGGAGGAACAAAAAGAAGGGAAGGAAAGGGTGCCTAGCAATATTAGATCTCAAACTATACCACAAAGCAACAATCATCAAGATAATAATGAGTTCAAATCTGGCCTCAGACACTTGACACTTAGTAGTAGTGTGACCTTGGGCAAGTCATTTAACCCTGATTGCCTTGGGGAAAAAAAGAGTGACTGATCAGTGGGACAGATTAGGTACACAACACACTGAAGCAAACAAACCTAGTCTCCTAGTTTGAGATAAATCTAAAGGCCATAGCCACTGAGTTATAGGATCACTATTTGAGAAAAAAAAAAATCTGGGAAAACTGGATACCAGTCTGGAAGAAATTAGATTTAGACCAACACCTCACATCCTATAGCAAGATAAACTCCAAACTGATAAATATAAAAGGTCACCTCAAAACAAATTAGAGAGCACGAAAGAAATTATCTTTCAGATTTACATATAGGAGAAGTTAATGACCAAACAAGGGATAGAGAGGACCACAGTAAGTAAAATGGATAATTTTGATTACATAAATTAAAAAGGTCTTGCACAAACACATCCAAATGAAGCAAAGATCAAAAGGGAAATGGTTAACTGGGGGAAAAATTCTTTGCAGCATATTTTTATGATAAAGGTTTCATGTCCAAGTTATTTAAGGAATTGATTCATATTTATAGGAATAAGAGCTATTCCCTAACTGATAAATGGTCAAAGGACATGGATAGGCAGTTCTCAAAGGAAGAAATTCATGCTATCCATAGCCAGATGAAAAAATTCCCCAAATCAATAATAATGAGTAAAGTGCAAATTAAAGCAGTTTTGAGGTTCAACTTCACATCCATTAGATTAACAAAGTTGACAAAGATCAAATGAGATAATATTTGTAAAAAAAAGAGAGTGCCTGGTACCTAGTAGGCACTTAGCATACGCCTCACTCTCTTCACTCTCTGCACCCATTGACCAAATGATAACACTACTACGCTTATACCTCAAAGAGATCAAAGAAAGAGGAAACAGACCTATATGTACAAAAATATTTACAGCAACTCTTTTACATAGTTGGAAAGTACTGAAAACTAAGAAGGTGTCCATCAGTTGGGGAATGGATAAATAAATTATGCTATAGGTCTATAATAGAAATCTATTGTATTATAAGAAAGGAAGAAAAATTATTTCAGAGAAACATGGGAAGACATGTATGAACTGATCCAAAGTGAAATGTGTAGAAAGGGGAAAATTTTATGGTATAATATCAATATTGCAACATCAATATATCAGTGTTGCAAAATAGAACTATTTTTGAGAGATTTAGGGATTCTGATCGATACAATGATCAACCATGAGTCCAGAGAACCAATGATGAAGAATGCTGCAAAACTTATGATAGAGAGGTAATAGACTAATGAACTAATATGCAGAATGAGAGACATCTTTAAATATGCCTAATACGGGAATTCGTTTTGCTTGACTACGTAGCGGGGTTTTGGTTTGTTTGATCAAAGAGAGAGAGAGGTTAGAAGAAAAGAATAAATGCTTGATAACTAAAAAGATAAAATGTAATTTATAAAGAAATATTTACCTCACACTTGATTTATATTGCACAATTAATACTTTTTTAAAAAATTCCCCACTTTCAACCCCCTAGGGAGATCTAGTCATGAACTAAAACCTGAGCTTTAAATAATTTTGTCCCATAGCATCACAGTGGGGGCTTAACAAACCAGAGGGTGTGATAAAGTCTCACTCTCATATCATTTGAGGCCGTGGTCTTCCAGGACTGAACATAGTCTGTGTCTACAGGTCCAGAGCAAAAGAGTCCTTTAAGTACTGTACCCCAGCTCCCTGGTCCTAGCAGCAATTGTCTGATTTTAGATAGAATACATGGAGGTACACAGAAGTTAACAGTTTTCCAGTGGTCCTACTTCTGTATGGTTCCCCCAGTCACAGAAATGTCCCTACTGATAATGATAATAATAATGATGATGATAGCTACCATTTATCTAGTGCTTACTCTGTATGAGGCACTATGCTAAGCACTTTACAATCATCTCACTGGATCCTCATAACCAGGTAGGCAATTATTCCCCATTTTACAGATAAGAACGCTGAGGCAAACAGAAGATAAGTGACTTGTCCAGAGTCACACAGCTAGTAAGTGTCTGAGGCTGGATTTGAATTCAGGTCTTCCTGACTCTAGGTCCAGCACTCTATCCACTACCCCACCTACCAATTCCTTAGGATACAATTGCCAGAACCATAACTTTGCTCCACTCAGGTCTGGACTCCTGTTAGAACCAAGGAACCTTCCCTTTCAGGGGGTGTGTGGCAAAGCAGGGATATTAGGTCGAGAAGCTCGTGAAGGGGACTTGGCTGGAGCTTAGTCAGATGTTTGCCCCACAGAGTGTCTTCTCCACCCTGGGCTCAATTATTTGGGCATGTTCCCAGGGTGATACATGAAAAAGGCATCACAACTCTCAAATATTACACTGTACTGCCCGTTCTCTCGACCCTGCTATTTCTGTTAAAGGCACCACTATTTGCTCAGTCGCAACCTCAGTCAACTCTAACTCTTCTCTATCCCTCGTCTGATCAATCCAAACACTGGCTAAGTCTTGTCAGTTCTATTTCCACATCCCTCACATCCATTACCTTCACTCTACTCCCTTAACCCACCACCTTAGCTCAGGTTTGCTTCACTTCTTATCTGCAATATTGTAATAATCTCCTAACTTGTCTTCCTGCTGCAAGTCTCTCCTTTATCCAGTCCATGATTCACAGTTTCTAAAATACTCTCTCCAATGTATGAATTTGAATATGACACTTCCCTGGGGATCTTGATTGCCTCTAGAATAAAATATGAATTTCCTAGACTGCTTTCAAGGTCCTTCATAATCCGGCTCCAATCTGTATTTCCAGCCTTATTTCTCTTCATGCACTGTATATTCTAGTCCAACTAGACTACTACATATTCCCAGAATTCAGTCCTTCATGTCCTGCGCAAGTTATCTACCATGCCTGAAAACCACGCCCTCCTCATCTCCTCAATTGAATGAGCACTTATTAAGTGTACCTGAAAGGCACTGTACTAAGTACCACAGATACCAAAAAAAAAAAATAGTCTCTGCCTTTAAGAACCTTATTTTCTGGTAGGAGAATATAACATGTTGAGATGAGTTAAAGAAGAGTCCTCATGGAACATTTGAGCCTTGGAGAAAGCTAGGGATTCCAAGTGGTAGAAGTGACGAAGAACATTCCAGGCATGGGAGATAGCCAGGGTGAAGGAGATGTATTCAGAAATACATCCAATGGTTTCTTTCTGGAAAGAGAGGCAGTGAAAGGTTTAAAGTGTATTCTTTCCTAGAGGCAATAATGAAGCTTCTCAAATAAGGGGATGGATGACAGTCAGACCTATGCTTTAAGAATACCAACGTGCTTTATGAATATCCTCTTAAAATCTTTTCAAGGTTCAGTTTTGGTTCCATCTCCTTGTAAAGTCTTCTGTAAATGAATTGGATTTTACCTTGTTCTTGGAGTCAAGAAGACCCCCGTTGGAGTTCTGCCTCAGACACTTACTAGCTGTGTTGTTGTTCAGTTGTGTCCAGTTCTTTGTGACCTTGTGAACCATAAGCATGCCAATACTGTCCATGGGATTTTCTTGACAAAGATACTTGAGTGATTTGCCATTTCCTTCTCCAGCTCATTTGACAGATGAGGAAACTGAGGCAAACAGAGTCAAGTGACTTGCCCAGGATCACAAAACTACTAAGTGTCCAGGGCTACATTTGAACTCAGATATTCCTGACTCCAGGCCTGGCATTCTCCCCACTGTGCCATCTGCTGCCCCTCCAACGTATGTCAGCAACAGGGAAGATTTCAATTCATGGACTCTATGCACTGTGCCACCTAGCTGCATGCCCTTGTGTTGATTAATCTTTATGTACCACGGGTAGCTGCTTAGGATTCACTCTATCTAGATATAGACTGGCTGCGAGAAACCTGCTGCATATTTTACTTTGTTACTCTGTTTTATCAATTTCCTTTGCTCATGTTGCTGGTCAAGCTTGTTTCATCTGTTAGTGAATACCTCTGTGAGGGCTCAAGGTGATGTTCTGAATAGATGCAGACACAAAGGGTATCTTGTACCTGGCAATAGCTTTCAGGGGGCCGCGCGAGGTGGGGGTGACTATAATCGAAGGTGTCACTTTAGCTTTGGCACCTCTCCTTTGCTTGACTCTGGGTCTGCCTGTCATTATTTTTCATTATTCACACGTTTCCTGATTCCAATCTCTGGGCAGTCCTGGAGTCAAACGGCCTGTGGGGCTGCGTGGAAGCCCCCCACTCCCAGGTCCAGGGTGGCCGCGCTCTCGCGCGTGGGCCGGGCGCGCCCCCGGGGGCGGGGCTCCGCGACGGGGGTGGGGGTGGAAGTGGGAGTCGGGAGCGCGCACGCGGCTGTGTCACGGGGCGGAGCAGGCGCGCGGCAGCCCTTGGACCCCGGCGTCCCCGGCTCCCGGCTCCCGGACCCTCCAGCCCGCGACGGCGGCGGCCAGGCCTCATGTACCGCTCGGTGTACCCCTTCCGCTCGTCGGAGCCCAACTCGCTGCCCTTCGGCGAGGGGGAGACCTTCCTGATCCTGGAGCACAGCAGCCCGCACTGGTGGCTGGCGACCCGGGCCCGCAGCGGGGAGACCGGCTATGTGCCCCCGGCCTACCTGCGGCGCCTGCAGGTCAGAGCTGCCCCCTCAGCACCCGCTGGCCCTGCCCTTGAGCCTGGCCCTGACTCCGGCTAGCTGCGGCCCGCCCCCGCCCTGCCCACTCCCGCGCCTGGCCCTGGTCCCCATCGCATCCCCCGTCCCCGGCCCAGCCCCAGCCTCCCTCCCTGACCTCCCCCACCTCCCCCGGGTCCCATCCCGCTGGGCTTGGATCTGCGTTACAGCCCCCGCTTCGTCCCCTGCACCCCAGCTGCACATCACTCATCCCTGGGCTCTCTCCAGGTCGGCATTTCTTCCTCTCTTCTTCATCCTCCTCCGGAAGAGCCCCGCCCCCTAAAAAACCCTAACAACGCGGCAACTTCGCAGACTGTAGGCTTCTTTCCCTTCCTCTCCCAATCCTGTAGAGCCTTCGGAGGGGCCCCGTGACCGGACCTTAGAGGGAGGGGCCCGGGGAAGCTCTGGCCCGGGGCGTGCATGGAAGGGGTAGGCATGTCCTCTGATCCCCTCCCTCTGCTAGGTCCTCTGCTCTGTCCTAGGGCTTGCTGGCTTCTTGCAATTGTGGGGAGGGGCGGTGGGATGGAGGGAGGACTGCATTCTTGGCCCAGCAGGGGTTCACAACTCTCACCTTATCCCTCCTACCTCTTTCCCCACTCCCATGTTATCCCCCAAACCCTTGGGAAGGTAATGACGGAAACCCTCCCACCCCACCCCACCCCTCCACATCCCCGTCTTGTGAGACTTTAGTCCTGTTTGGAAAGGGAGGTTGACTCTGAGTTAGGGTCAGGAAAGGGGTGCTGGTATTTGAGAAGGTTTGTGAGATGGACTGGGAGTGTCCCTTGTCTATAGTGAGCATCATCTTATTCCCAAACCAGCTCTCAGGACAGAAATAACCCTTTAAATTTGGAGAAATAGCAGCTGTGGCTGGCTGTGCACTTCAGCCTCCAGTCTGAGGAGCAGGCCTTTCTCCACTGGGAAGAGTCAGGTCTGATTGTGAGGCACCTTCCTGCCCTTGGACAGCCCTGGTCTGAGGAACAAGAAGTCCTTGCCTTTCGAAAGCCTGGGCCTTGAATCTTTAAGACTGAAGCCTAAGTGTGTGTGGGTGGGAAGTCGATGAATGGGTATGTGTGTAATCAGGGTAGGCTTCCTGGAAGAATTTGGTGTTTGGCATTATGGAGGCTGGAACAGAGATGTAATTAGTAGGTTTCCTTTGCTAGAGCGAGGTTTGGCATTCTATCTGACCTGTTCTTCATTTGGGGCTTCTCATTGACAATAGTTGGGGTCACCCCTGGCTCTGACCTCTCCCTCCTCATGTAGCTCTATGTGCTGTG
Source organism: Trichosurus vulpecula (assembly GCF_011100635.1). NCBI lineage: Eukaryota > Metazoa > Chordata > Mammalia > Diprotodontia > Phalangeridae > Trichosurus > Trichosurus vulpecula. The sequence goes on along the minus strand of NC_050581.1, from coordinate 117,294,964 downwards.
AGAGGAGGAGGAACCTTTTACATTGGCCTCCTGTAGAAGGCCTCTTCACAGAAATATACCTTCGGCTATATCATATAGCATCTCTGGGCCTCAGTTTCCTCATTTTGTAAAATGAAAAATGAGATGATCTCTAAGGTCCTTCCAGTTGTAACAGCTTATATATTCTCATGGCAGTCAGTGGCTACATACAAAGTCCCTGTCGTGACTGACAATATTTGTGAGACCTTGCTTGTATCTGTGTGTGCATGTTTCTGAGAGTGGCTTTGAATAGCTGCAACAGTGCCCCTAAGCAGCTCTGTCAAAGGAATGTCACACAGCAGCCCCTCCCTGGTTAGGGATTTGGAGCTCTGCTGTTTGTCTGTCTGGGTCTTGGTCTATGGGTCCATTTGGCGCCGTCTGGGCCGGTGGGGTGGGTCGGGAAAGTCAGGATATTCTTAGAGAGCTCAGGAAACAGGCAGACACCCAGCCCAGTGGTGATGAGGTCAAAACTGAGCTGAGGAAAGGAGGGGTGAAGTTTGACAAGAAGGTCGAGATTATAAGACCCTGGTACTTGGGCCTCCTCCTTCAGTGTCTCCTCCAGTCCCAGGGCAGAGGTCTGGGATGTGTGGTCACTTTCTTTCCCCTCCCCTCCCCTTGCTTCTTCTCTTTCAGTCGCTATGTTTCTGCCTCTTAGGGTCTTGCCAGCCATTAATTGAAGACAAAATTGTGAGACTTGCCTTGGAGGGCATGCAGTGGGTAGAGGAAGAAGGGAAACCAGGAGTCAACTTTTTATTAGCATCCCTTACTTTTGGGGTGTGTGGAGGAAGCCAGGTTTGATCAGTGTTAGGGAGAGGGTTATTAGATGCTGTGGGGATTGAGGGGGGTATATAAGAACCTCAAAGGCTTGTGGTGCCAAGCGGTGCAGTGACTTCATGGTGTTTGAGGGGTGATAGGAAGTGGCACTACTGAGGAGGCCTCTTTTCTCCAGGGCTCATCTTTCTTCCTGTTGGCAGTGTCTCCTGGGGGTTCTTGGGAGCCTTTCTGGAGGGCTTCAGCCCATTCATTGCTTTGGGTGTGGCAGCAAACAGGATTTCTGGATGTTTCTTTCTGACTTTGGTTGTGGCATTCTGTATTCCTGCAGGTCTGACGTGAGTTGTCGCATTCAAGGCTCTGATCTGTGACATTTTAATAATCATCATGATGATAAAATGTTGTATAAATATGATTTAATGTTAACAAAGCATTTTCTTCTTAGCAGTCCTAGACTCAGGGATGTGCCTAGCAATGTTAACATTCCAGGCTCTGCGCTATGAGACTGCTCTGTCCTTGTTCTGAAAGACAGGCAAGACTCAGCATCCTCTGCTGTCCCTGGCTCTCCCATCCTGGTCTTGCTGCTCCTCTGCCACCTTTAGCTCCCTGGATTCTTCCAGGGCTTCTTCCCGTTCTAAGCTGGGTCAACTACTGAACTCCACTATCCCCAGCCTTACTCAGTACCTATCTGGCCAGAGCTGTTCTTCTCCCCTCAATATGGCCAGGGCAGGACCAGCCTTTACAAGGCAGCTTCCTTAGGAGGCAGTGTGATGTGGTAGAAAGAGCCCTAGACATGGGAGTGAGGAGAAATTAAGCTCTGCCACTTCCTAATGGAGTGACTTTACCAAATTACTTCCCCTCTCTGGGCCTCAGTTTTTCATCTGTAGAATGGTGAAGATGGGGTTTGGGCTAGATGGCCTCTAAGGTCCCTTCCCCTTGTGATCCCATGAGGAAGTTCCAAGATAATGAAGCATAAACTAAAGTCCAAAGATGACTAGGCTGCCAGACCCAGGAGAGGCCTTGTCCTACTTCCTGACAGCTCCTGGGTCCCAGCCTCATTCCAGCCTCGCTTCAGCTTTGTCTGGGTGAAGGCCTTCTTAGAAGTTGCTTCTGGGGGCAGCTAGGAGACGCAGTGAGTAGAGCACCGGCCCTGGAGTCAGGAGGACCTGAGTTCAAATTCCGCCTCAGACACTTGACACATGACACATGTACTAGCTGTGTGACCTTGGGCAAGTCACTTAACCCCAACTGCCCTGCCAAAAAGCAAAAAAAAAAAAAAAAGTTGCTTCTGAAGGTGGTTACGATGTTGGGAAAGGGGATGAGGTACCTGCATCTGTCCCTCTCTGGCCCAGTACTGCTCTGGGTTCTGATTCTATAGTTACTCTGATGCCTCTTCCTGGATCATGAAGGCCCATGTATATCTGGCTACAAAGACTTCTCGCCTGGGCTTCATACCATCTTTTCTTGACCTTAGAGTCACTTCCTCTTCCCTGGAGATTTCAGTGACTAAAGGATCATCCTTTTCCCTTGTCTGGGCCAATTTGTCTGATATACATTTATTAGCCTGTAGTGGAAAGATGATTGGGCTTAGAATGAAGGGGTGGGAGGGACTTCACAAGTCATCTATAAGCAGGAAATCTCTGATAACGTCCCTGACAAGCAGTCATCCAACTTCCACTTGAGGGCCTCCAGTGTTGAAGTGGTCACTGTTTCCTGAGGCAGCCCATCCCACTTTTGGAGAGCTCTGTTAGAAAGTTTTTCCTCATAGTGGACCTCTGTGGAGACCTTTCTACCCATTGCTCGTAGATCTGTTCTGTGGGGCCAAGTAGAAGAAATCTTGTTCCTTTTCTCTGTGACAGCCCTTCTGGTACTTGACAACAGCTATCCTGTCCTCGCTAAGTCTTCTCTTTCCAGGCTAAACATCTCCATTTCCTTCAGCTCATTTAGAAGGCCCAAGTTTGAGTTCTGGCTCCCAGCACTTAGGAGGGGTTTGACCTTGAACAAGTCGCTTAACCATCCTTGCGTCAGGTTTCCTCATCTGTAAAATGAGGAAAATGCTTGCTTAATGCAGAGTGGTTGTGAGGAAGACACTTTGTAGAGCGCTCTAGAAATGGGAATTGTTATTATCCTAAAGAGTTTCCTCAGAGGCGGGTCTAGGCTCACCTGTGCGCCATCTCTTTCCTTGAGTGTCTTATTTTGTTTTTTTTTTAATTTGTTTTAAAAATGTTTTATTGATGCTTTATTAAAACAAAACTAACAACAAACCCAAACACTTGTTTGGAACCTCCCTCGTAACAAATAATTATAATCAAATCAAACATGTCAACACAGTGGTTGTGTCTGAAAATGTGTATCATGCTACACCAATGGTCATTTACCACTCTGCCTAGAGGCGAGAAACATACTTCACCCCCAGTACTCTGAAGTTATGATTAGACACGGCATTGATCTGAGTTCTTCAATATTGTTTTCCTTTACATGATTATTGTCATCATCCAGTAAGTTTTTCCCCCAGATCTGCTTACTTCCTTTGCATTAGTCCATGTAAATCTTCCCAAGGTTTTATGAATTCTTCATATTTGTCATTTCTTATGGTGCAATCCTGTTCCATGACATGCTCCATCATTCATATCGTCTCACCAATCGTTGTCTTCTTTTGTTTTGAAACTCTTGCCTCTCGCATGGCCTTGAACTTCCTGCTTCTCCCCCAGAGTCTAGTCAGAGAGAAGACCTTGAACTCTTAGAGGTAACTTGACAGGTTTTGAACCCCAGCTCTGGTCACCAGGGACTGCCTACTTCTCTAAATCCTCTTCAGTGACTCCCATTCATTTCCCCAGTCACTGCAGGTTGAAAACATTGAAGTTCATTTCTCATCAGGGGCCACAACAGATGAGTTCCATCAACAGCACCTAAGATTTAAATACTGATAGACTGTTAGAGCTGAGGGAATATAGTCCACTGTTCCCATTTTTCAGAGGGGGGAAACTGAAGCCCAAAGAGAGGAGAGGATTTGCCCAAGCTCGAACAATGAGTTAACGACAGAGCTGGGCCTAACAACCAGAATCCCTAACTCCCAGACCAGGCTTCTTTATGCACTGCGCCACAGGACCTCCGTGGGTCCCTGACAGCTTTGGTCTGTGGCCTTGAATCAAGGCCGTCTCCTCTTCTAAGTACTACTTAAAGGCTACCTCCAAATAATGCACTACTCCAAAAGGTTGTGGGTCCACCCTACCCCACCCATCTTGGAGATTTTCAAGCAGAGGCTAGATGACCATTTGTTGTGTCAGTTGAAGTATCGGTCCCTTTTGTATGGGCTGGAAAGATGGCCATTGAAGGTCTCTTTCAAACCTCACATTTTGCGATTCCTTCAGAAATATCTGGCTGTGTTTCCAGGAGGTTTGTACCATTGAGGGTCTTCTCAGGGACACTGGAAGGGGGAAGAGTAAAGGACAAAGAGGAGAAGTCAGCTTTGGACCTTCTGCAGAGTCGACTAGACATTCCACACCACACAGAATGTGGAAGCGGGAAGGGACCTTAGAGACTGTGCAGGCTGATATTTTCATTTTACAGGGAAGGAAACCTGAGGCACCAAGAAGAAGAGGGCCTAAGGACATACAGTGAACCCATAACCCATAACCCATGTTCATTCTGAGGCTTTTTCTGTTGTGTGACCCTACTTATTTCTTTTGAGTAAGAGCCATTCATCTCTTCACTCTACAGCAGAGACCGTATGAGAGAGATCTTAGAATATCAAATATCAGACCTACGATGCCTCTTTAGTATACAGAACGTGAAATATAGAGCTGAGAGGGATCTTAGAACGTAGAATGCCTATATTCTGAAAAATAAAATTAAAAAACTAAGGGCCTAGATTAGATAATCTCTTCTGGCTCCTTTGTTTTTATTTTTTTTTATTGATATTCTTTGTTTTTACAGCTTATTCTAAAATCTATCCCCGTCCCCTCCCCCACCTAATGAACCAACTGTTGAACAAAGATGCAAAAAGAAAGAAGAAAAGACCCTTCAGCAAAGTCAGTCCTCTCATTCATCAGCTAGGCCTGAGACTAGATATATTTCAAAGCCATAGTCCCTCATGTCTGCAAAGAAGGAGAGGGCAGTGCATCCTTTCAACTCCTTTTCAGGACCAGGAGGGCAGCTAGGTGGTGCAGTGGGTAGATTGTTGGGCCTAGAGTCAGAAAGACCTGAGTTCAAATTTGGCCTCAGATAGTTACTAGCTGTGTGACCCTGGGCAAGTCACTTAACTCTGTTTGCCTCAGTTTCCTCATCTGTAAAATGAGCTGGAGAAGGAAATGGCAAACCACTTCAGTATCTTTGTCAAGAAAACCCCAAATGGGGTCACAGAGTTGGACATGACTGAAACAACAGAACGACAACCACCAGGACCAGACTTAGTCATAATAATTATAGAGCATTTTTTTGTTCTTTGCATTCACACTGTTGTGGTACATGTTATTTTCCTGGTTCTCCTTACCCCGATCTTCATCAGTTCATAGACGTCTTCCCAAAGCTTACCTGAATTTTTTGTGTTCATTATTTCTTACAACACAGTAATTCCCCTACAGTTGGCTTAGCCATTCTCCAGTGGATGTACTCTCCATTGTATAAATGATGAAATTGAGGCTCACGGGGAAGTGACTTACCTAAAGGTACATAGTGAGTTAGTGGCAAAGCCAAGACTCAAACCCAGTTCTGTTGCCTTCATTGGGCCCTTTCCATGACTTCTTCTGGTGCCAGACCCTTGTGGGACCAAGGATTCACAGCTCAGGCTATCTCTGTTCCCTTTTCAAGGAGAGGTCTAAAAACATACATTACTTCCAGGGCCCAGGCTTAGCCTTACCACATCTCCTTTCCTTTCCCCCAGGGCTTAGAGCAAGATGTCGTCCTCCAGTCCATTGACCGTGCCATTGAAGCGGTGCACAATGCAGCCATGAAGAATGGGGGCAAGTATAACCTGGAGCAGCGAGATGTCCTGCAGTGAGTAGGGGTCCAGCCAGCACTAAGGAGGGAGGGAAGGAGGCCTTGGAGGGTCCATTTTTTTTCTCTTCTTTCCCCTTCATTTTCTTTCTTTCTTTCTTTTTTTTTTTTTTTTTGAGATTGGCTTTGGTTCTCCTCTTTCCTAGGCTGAAAGAGTGTCAGCCACTAAAGGGCCTGATTGGCATACAGGAGCTTTGATCTGCTCCATTTTTCCTACCTGGACTGGTTTGCCCCTCTGTGGGTAGCCTGGTGAGTCTTCTGATTGGTTTAGCCCACTACAGCTGAGAACTCCTGAGCTCAAACAGTCCACCAGCCTCAGGCTCCCTAGCTGTGGGGATTACAGGCATGCACTTCCATGCCTGGTTATATGTCTATTTCTATAGTATTTTCAGGGCTATGGGTCATTTATCAAGCACATACTGACTTTAAGGACCCCATGAGGCAGGCAAAACACATTATTAATCCTATTTTACTAATAAGGAGATAGAATGTGCTTGAGGAGATGTAGCAAACCACTAGCAGAGCCAGGATTCACACTCATGTCTTTCAACCCCAAGACAAGTGTCCTTTTTGCTAAATTTCACTTTGATCCAGAAGACATTTGTTAAATGCCTACTGCATGCCAGGCCCTGTGCTGGGGATGAAAGGTGGGAAAAAAAAAAAGAGACATAGCACCTGTCTTCAAGGAGCTTATTGGGGGAGGGGATATGACTTACATGTATATATGCAAATAGTCATGTAATAGGGATGAAAGAGAGATTCAGACAAAGTGATTTGAGAAGGGAGAGAGCTCCTGAAGCAGGGAGGAATCAAGGATAGCTTCATGGAAGAGATATCATTTGATTCGTGGGCCTCGAAGGAAGAAAAGAATTTCAGAAATGAAGCAGGTGTGCATTTCAGTCCTATATGAGTGCTTAGAGGTAGGGAGGGGCAGGCGGGAGGAAGAGGAAGAAGGGTAAACTCAGAAAACATCTAAATTTGGGTTAAATGAGAGATTAATTTAAAGGGGAGATGTGGGAAGAAAGGCTGGAAGTGGGAACTGGTTTAGAGCAGGGTATTGAAGAGTTTGTATTATGTACAATTATGTACAATGAAATTATTTGAGCAAGGGAGTGGCACCCTCAGATGTTGTGCTTCAGGAAGAGTTTTGGCAGTTGTGGGAAGGAGGGATTGGGGCTGGGTGAGCTTTGAGGCAAGGAGACAAGTTAAGGAGCTGTTACAGCTATTACAATAAATAGTGCAGCTAGAAAGTGTTCCCTTCTCCACCTCCACCCTCCCAAATCTCTAGTTTCCTCCAAGACTCAGCTCACGCACCAGCTTTTATTCTCTGTGATGCTTTCCGGTTCCCTCGAGCTGCTAGAATTCTTTCTCTCTAAATCTGCCAATCTTGTACATATTTTATATATACTTATACACCCCCGCCACACACACACACACACACACACACACACACTCTGTCCCCAAGAGAATCTAAGCTCCTTGAGGTCAGGGGCTATTTTACTTTGGCTTCTTCATCCTCAGTGCCTACTAATACATATTATAAGAGCTTAAGAAATGTCTTGATTAATTGATACAAGCAAGAAATAACAGGGACCTGAATTAAAATGGTGTTGGTAAGAGCAGAGAAGAAGACCTAGGTGCGGGAGGTGTTATAGAGGTTTATAGGTTAGGTTGGGAAGCTGTAACTGTAGTCATGAGATTGGTTTTGTCTCCCTCACCTCCAAAATCCCTCACCAAAGCCTCTGCATGTGGATAGAGACTAGCCAGGGGCATCCTCTCTGTAGAGCTCCAAGGAGCCCTTGGGAAGGCTTCAGAGTTGCCTGGGTCAGAGGCGGTTGTCATGCCACCCATCCCCAGAGACTGGTGCAAGGCCTGGAAGGGGTGTGGGTGGAGGGGGGCACAGCAGCAGCAGCAACATGATGTCATGGAAGAGGCGCTGGATTTGGAAACAGCAGCCCAGGTTCATTTGTTTTGGTCCACAAGCACTTATTATGCACCTACTAGATACTCAAGACTCTGTTCTTAGGGATACAGTGACAAAAACAAACTCTGGCCTTGAAGTTTACATGCACACAAAGTGTATACAAGTAAATACAAAGTATACATGAAATAAATACAGAGTAGTTTCAGAAGGAAGAGAAGGTTGATAACTGAGGGAATCTTGGAAAGGCTTTGTTTGCATGCTAGGAAGCATCACTGCTTGGTCGTATCTGAGTTGAGCCTTGAAGGAAGCTAGGGATTCCGAGAAGAGGAGAGGAGAAGAAGGAAGTGGATTTGGGGGATGGGAGCCAGCTTGTGCAAGGGCATAGAGCTAAAAGATGAAATATGCTTTGTGGTGAACATCTGGGAGGCCAGCTTGACTCAGATGGAGAATTCATGTAATAGCCCTGCCATTTTTTAGTTATATGGCGTTGAGCAGATGTCTTCACCTGCTTTGGCATCAGTTCCCTTTTCTGTTTTTTTTAGTTATGGGATTGGATTAGATGACATCTGATGTCCCTTCCAGTCCTAAATCCTAGGATCCTGTGAACCCCAACCACTCAGGGGGTATGGGAAATAACGTGCCAAGTTTTAGGGATGTGCTGTTAGAAGGCCTTATGTAGCTGTGGTGGAATTGAGACCCCATGATATATTAGAAGGAATTCTAGCCTCGGCATCAGCTTCAGCTCTTAATATCTCCATGACCCTCAATGAGTCACTTTCCTTCTGGGGGCCTCAGTTTCTTTTTCAGCAAAAGGGGTATGACAGCGCCTACAATATGTATTTCAAAAGGTTGGTATGAGGGAAGTAGTTTGTAAAGCTAAAGTATTAGAAAAACAGGAACTGCTGTTAATGGCCAAAAAAAAGTGCTGATGGGCATATTCCTATTGGGAAACATAAAGTAAATAATTCACCAGAGTAAAACAAAAACAGGATTCTAGAGAAGAGGAGGAGGGACCTTGATGTTTTTAAAATTTTCTCATGATATTTCTCCACTCACTTTGGAGCTGATTCCCCCAGTCATTCCCCCTGTTCCTTTTCTTCTTTACCATGGCTTTCTTGTCACCCAGCTCTCCTGCTGAATGAGTTGCAGTTTCTGAGCTTCTCCCTCATCTCCAGGAATTGAATCCCTGAAATAAGTTGGATCCTAAAAGGTTTACTGCTGGTTCCTTTAGGAACCACATTCCTCTTCTGTCCATCCTGCCTTCTCCCCCCCCCCCCACCCCATGCTCATCCCCTCCAGCTCTTTTCTCTCCTTCTGTTTCAAAGCGGATGCTATGGTCCCGCCCACCTAGTTTTCCATTTCTGTTGGAGAGACAGTGGAGGGACCTAGCCCTGGGTGGTAAGCTTCACCAAGCTGAGTGGGCTTCCTAGAATCTGAGTGAATTCAGGAGGCCCAAGGTTTTTCCCTTTCCCTTCCTTGACATCTCACTTCAGCCAGGGACTTTATTTTTTTGGCTGCCATGCTGGGACAGTGGACTTGAAGAATGATTCTACTGTATCCCTAAGTACCCCTCCCATCTCCTGCTGCCACCACTGTAACTGGATTCTTGAGTCTGGCATCCCGTCCTCCTTTCCCTTCTCACCTTTGTCCCCACATGGATCCTCCGCCCAAAAATGGATTTCCTAGGCTTTGTTGATGAGGGAATACCATGGTACAGGACCTGACTTCATATCCCAGCTTGGCCACGTACTACCCGTGTGACCTTGGCCAGTCACTTCATGAACTTCTCATGGGCACCTATTTCACGGGCTTCAGTTTCATAGGTAAAATAAGAGGATTGAACTAAATCCTTTCTAATGTTTTTCCTAGTGCTAAATCATGTGATCTTGTGATCTACAAATTTAGCATGGTCTGTTAGATCAGGTTAGTGTTAGAATCCTGGCTCTTCCTTTTATTAGCTTTTGTAATCTTATATAGTAAATATATACAGTTATATAGTAAATCATTTAAATTCTTTAGGCCTCTTTCCTGATCTATAATTAGGATAAGGACTGGACTGGAGATTTCATTGGCATAGGGACTCCCCTGGTGAGGAAACTCCTTCTACCAATGCAGCTTGGTGCCTTCTTTGCAATTTATGTACTTGTTGCCTCTCCCACTGATAAATTAAGTGATTTGCTCAGAGTCAGCAGCTATTGTGTGTCAGAGGCAAGACCTGAACTTGGGTCTCCTGGCTCTAAGGCTGGCCAGCTCTATCCACTCTGCCATAGGGATATTATTCCCTATACTTCTGGTTTTAGAAAGTTGTAGGGAATGTGCTTAGTAATCCTTAATGCACTATAGACAGAAATTGTGGTGTTATTGTTATAATAAATAATCATCATCATCACTAGAACTATAGATTAAGAGAAAATGATCCATTCTCAGACTAGGTGGTACCTAGACTCTCTAAGCTTATCAGTCAAGCTATGGTTTTCCTACCTAGCTGGGAGCTTGGCCCATGGTTCTTGCCAAGGCCTAGAACATCTAGCTTCTCCCTCCAGGTTCTCAGAGTCCCACAGAAACCCTAGGTTGATTTGGGATTGGTCTACCTGGACTCTGGGTTAAGCCCATCAGGTCCATTCTACAATTTCAGTCTCCCTCTCTGCCAGTCAGGAATCTGCCATTCTATACTTCACTCCTTGATCATTCAGTGAATCCTTCTCTCTTTCCTTGGTGTAATTTTAGGGGTAGGTCCCCAGAGTTGGTGGGGACAGAATAAATTTTTCCTATCACCTCAAAAATAGGATCCAAACAGCTCACAGAAGTGCATAAAGAGAACCCTTAAATCACCAGGAGTCCATGACCCTTCAGCTCATTGGCTAAGCAAAGATGACTGACAGGTTCTGAGCCTCATGAATCTCTAGTTCCTGTCTCTAAAGGATACTTTAGAACATGGGCCCGTCCTCCACTGATGCAGATTCCAGCCCCTGTGTAACTCGGTAGGTGCCCTTTGAGAGTTTCTTTAGACAAAAAAAATATCACCCTATAGCCAACTTGGTGATAAACCTCTCTAAGTTTAGCTAAGTTGGTCCATGGTCTGTTCCTGAAACCTTTGTAGCTTGGCAGTACTTGCCAGAATGTGTGCCTCACTGGCAAGGCCCTGGAGATCCCAGGAACCCCTTCCCCCCATTCCATTTATGAGGTATCAGCAGGGATTTCAGTGGAAGATTAACAATAATATTTGGAAATACCACGTCTTATTTTAAGGGCATGCTAAAGTTTGTAAAACACTTTTCCTCACAACTCCCTTTGGAGGTAGAGAATGGGTGTATTATTATCCCAGTTTTCCAAAGGAGAAAATGGGCTCAGAGGTTGAATAGCTTGCTGAATTAAGGTCATGAGCCAAATAATGGCGAAACTGGGATCAAACCCCAGGTGCTCGGACACTAAATCCAGGGCTCTTTCCAGAACACCATACTGTCTCTAAATCAGAGCATCATTTATACTCCTTTACGTAAACAGACGTGACGACAGAAGATTTTCCCTGCTATGAAGAGCTTCATCTCACCTTTTTTCAGCGAACTCTATCGCCTCAGCATGAAGTTTCTCAAGGGCAGGAGCCCAGATCCCAGGTATCTGCACTTTCCTCTCCCTGCAGGAAGCTGATCCACCACAGGAAGGAAACGTTGTTCCGCAAAAGTCACACAGCCCCCAGCCCGGTGACCATGACCCCTTCATCCAGTGACCACCACCTGGACACTGCCACCTCTAGGCAGCCCAATGGGGTTTGCAGGACCAGCTATGAGAGACAGCACAGCCTGCCCAGCGCTGAGTTTCTGGGAGAGGATAGTGCTTCCTACCAGGTATTGGAGAGTGAATCAGGAATCACTGAGTGTTAATAAGCAGATCCTGTAAGTTTAGCTAGAGCAAGGGGTCTTAACCTGGAATCCACATATCATCAAGAGTATCTGTGGATAGATTTTAGGGGGGCTATAACTTGGGTGGAAAAAAATCACATCTTTACTTTCACTAATCTCAAACTGAAATTTAGCATTATCTTCAATTATTTAAAAACATTATTCTTGAAAGGGGACCATAGTTCTTCACCAGACTGCCAAAGGGAATCCATGACATAAAAAAAGGTCAATAACCTTTGAATTCAAAAGTCTAGGCTGTCTAGTCCCTAGTCAGCAAGGCCTGGAGATGGATCTAACTAGAAACTGCAGACACTGAAAGCTTAGTGTCTATCACTGGCAAGATTCTAGACCAGATCATTTGTTACCTCTTAGAAAGGGAAGTAGGGGTCACTAGCAGCTGGCAAGAGTTCTAAGGATAGGTCTTACCAGAATAGCCTGGTGTTCTCCTTTGCCAGGATTCTTAGACTGATGCAGCCAACCATCATACACATGCCTAGATTTCAGCAAGGCCTTTGACTGTCTCTCGTGATGCCCTCGTAGACAAAATGGAGAGATAATGGTCAAGCTAAGTATATTTGAAACTGGTAGAATGGCTGGACCCAAGGAGGAGGGCATTATCGATGTCAGCCTTTAGATTTGGTAAAAACATAGATGGCAGGTTTCCAGATTACTTGGGAGAGATAGAACTCCAGGTGAATGACAAAATCAGGAACTAAAAAGACCTCAGCAGGCTAGAACAATGGCATGAAGCTAATAAAATGAAATATAATAGGGACAAAGATAAAGCTTATCCTGGAATTAAAAAAAAATCAGCTGTACTAGTATAGGGTGAAGAAGGCGAGGCAAGAGGCAATCAGGTGGCCTAGTGGACCTGGAGTCAAGAAGCCACAAGTTCAAATCCAGACTTAGACACTTACTAACTGGGCAAGTCACTATTTACCTCAGCCTTCTCAACTGGAAAGTGGAGATTATAATGGCATCTGTTTCCCTGGGTTGTCGAGAGGTTCACATGAGATAATATTTGCAAGTGTTTAGTACAGTGCCTGGCGCACAGTAGGTGCTGTGTAAATGCTGCTTCTTCTTATTTCTATTCTTGTACAACAGTCCTATGGAAAAGATAAGATTTTTAAAAAAAATTTATTAAATATTTTGTTTTTCCCCAGTTAAGATCAGAAGATTTTAATGGCCTGAAAGTTTCCAATGAATCAGTCACGTGTTGTGATAGCCCAGAAGGCCGATGTGATCTTGGGCTTCATTAAGAGAGGCGTAATGTCCAGTCTGAGGGAACCCATAGTCCTGCTGTACTTTGTCCTAGTCAGACCATACGTGGGAGTCAATTCAGATTTTGAAGGGATGTTAAAAACTTGTGGCGTGTCCAGAGGAGGTAACCAGGATAGGAAGGGCAAAGGATTTCATGCTGTATAGGGATTATTTGAAGCAACTGGAGTGGAGAAGATGTCGTGGGGAATATGAAAGGGTTTGAAGTGTTGCTCTGCGTAAGGAGCACTAAACTATTTCAGTTTAGCCCAAGAGAGTAAAGGTGGGAGCAATTGTGTGTGTGTGTGGGGGGGTGGTTATAGGAGGCATGTTTCAGTTTAAATATAATGAATTAGAGAGGCACCATAGTGGAGGGCAAAGGAAGCTGACATTGGAGTCAGGAAGGCCTGAGTTCGAGTGTGCCTTGGACACGTGCTGGCTGCATTGCCTTGGACAAGCCATTTAGCCTGTCAGTGCCTCAGGTGACTCAGACTAAGTTGCAAGGCAGAATTGTACTGGGAGAGTGGATTTCTACACTGGGAGTTCCCTGTACCAGTGATGTCATAGATCTGGAGAAAAAGAAAGAAAGGAAGAACTTAGAGGTTTCTCTTCATTCATTAGAGCTGTTCAGCTATGAGATGGGCTGGATTATGAAGGAGCAACTTCCCTGTCATTGGAAGTATTAAGCAAAGGCTCAATGATCATCTGTAAAGGAGGGAGGGAGGAGGGAGACCTGTCCTGATTGGGAGGTTGGACTGGATGACCTCCCCGGATGTTCCCAGCTCTGAGGTTTTAGGATTCTGTGCTTACTGAGGCTTGGACAGGGACTTGTGGTGGGAATGGTGACAGTCGCAGGGGGCTAGGATTGGTCATCGAGGCAGGGCTAGAAACGAGGAGGCTTTGGAAAGTTTCTTTTTGAGGTTGGCTCGAGCAGCTTTGGGATGTTGCTGTTCCAGACTCATTCTTCTTTCTTCAGGTCCCACCGCATCCTCGACGGGTGGCTTCTATCACACCTCCCCCACCAGGGAAGCGGCGGCCCATCCCTGTGGGCTCTGTGAGAGGTAAAGGGGTTTTTGTGCAGGGTGCGAGGGGATGCTGGAAAAGGGCAGAGAGGGACAAGATAACTGGGCACCTCCTTGCTGGCTCCTTCACCTTGGGGGACCTAGTTGCTCTGCCTGGGGCCACTGGGCTGGCTCTGAGGGTTAGAGACAGGAATTATTTTTATGTGTTCTCCTTTACCTGAATTCTGGACCACCATGCCCTCAGTGAGACAGACTGTGAGCCATATTTTGAGATCACTGTGGTTTGGATCGGGGTGTGTGTGTGTGTGTGTGTGTGTGTGTGTGTGCGCGCGCGCGTGTGTGAGCTGCCATGCACACATGTGTGGAGGGGGTGGTATACTCAGTATGGTATAGTAGAAAGGGTATTGATCTTGAAGTGCAGAAATGTAGATTCAAATCCTGTCTGTGACACTCACCTGTATGACCTTGAACAAGTCATTTCATATGCCTAGCCTCAGTTTCCTCATTCACAAAATGGGATTATAATTATCTGCCCTAACTACTTCACAGGGTGGTGGTAAGTAAAGGAGTTCATTGGTCTTAAAGCACTATAGAAATGTGAGGCGTTGCTATTCAGAATAAGAATAAATTGTCATTGTCATCTTCGCGTCGTCCCCCTGCTGTCTGTCAGCCAGTTGTCTGTGTGCTCTTGGCATGTGTCACTGAGCTTGGGCCTGGGGAACCCTTGCATGATTGACATTTTCCCAGGGCAGCTGCTGCCCTAGTCCTCCCACTTACCATCCACCATCTCCATCCCTGCCCCAGGCAGTGAAGGAAAGAAGGGAAGATGGTAATGGAGGCAGAGGGAGAAAATTAGAAGAGCGAGAGACACAAGGGGAGATAATAAGAAGAATTAACTTTCTGTGGTACTTTGAAGTTTGCAAATTGCTTTCCAGAAAATGCTATTGAGCTCAGGAATGCAGAAGCCAGGTGGAAGAGCAGACAGCTAGGGGAGGAAAGGGCTGAAAGGCTTGGGAGGGTAATGTGTCAGAGCCCCCATGTGGAGTGTCAGGGTTTCTGTCCCCTTTCTGTAGGGAGTCCAGATGCTCGTCCAGATGCTCCAGCTCGGGGCAGCTCCCTGTCCAGCAACTCCTCAGTCAGTACCACTTCCCTGGACACGCTGTACACTGGACCCAGCACTGTGGAGCCAGGACCCCCCACAGCTGCCTCAAGCCCCAGCCACACGCCTCCTCCTATTCCTAGCCGAAGCAGCGCTCGGGGCGCTGTGCCCAAACCCCCCACTTTACAGAACCAGAGCACCACTGCAGAGCCCCCTGGGACCACAGAGAGCCCTCCTGAGAAGGATGAGCAGGAGGTGGCTGCAGCCCCAGCTCCAGCCCTGACTCCAGCTCCTGATCTGGAGGCCCTTAGCACCCTGACCCTAGAGGAGCCAGAAAAGAAGGAAGAAGATCCTGTGGCCCCAGTGGCTGTGCCTTCAACAATTGGTGCAGAACTGATGGAGCTGGTCCGAAGAAATACCAGCCTGAGCCATGACTTGTGCCGTGTGGCCATTGGTGTTGTTGTTGGGCACATCCAGAGCTCAGTCCCAGCTGTTGCAGGGGTCATGGAGCAGATCCTCATCTCCCTGGTGGAGAGCAAGGTACAGGGTGGAGGGTTGTAAAAAAGCGGAGGTGGGTAACAGAATGGGTATCCCATCAACTGAGATTTGCTGGTCTCCCAATTTTGTGCCCCATCCAGTGGAAGAGGCAGAGAAGAATGAACAGACTTGGATTTGGCCCTCAGGGAGCACTAAGTTTGGGGGAGACAGAAGAGCAAGAGCAGGTCTAGGTCTTGCCCTCAAGGAGCTCCCAGTTTGGGCAAGATAAAAGAGTAGCAAATCAGAGCCCCAGTGCCAAGGAGAGGTTGGCGTCAGGGCCAAGAACAGAGGGTGGAGGGACCTTTCTCTCTCCATCTCTCCAACGATGCACAGACTAATTCTTGGCATTACCATACTCAGTTCAGTTAGATAGTGGAATTAGCATTTTTTGAGGGTTGATCAGTGAGAGAAATAAGCCAGTTGATCAGGAGGTGGTCATGGTGAAGGATTTATGTGGTTTTTATTCCTTCTTTTCCTGGGGTATAAGAGCTGCTCTTCCTGTCCCAGGGAGAGCTCTGGACTCAAAGGTCAATTTTAAGGTCAAGCCTGGAGTTTGAGGCTATGGACCATATGAATGGGAAGACATGATTGGGGGTCCCTACTCTGAAGGAAGAGACAGACATGAAGCCAGTAGAATCCAGTTTACATACAATAGTAGCAAAAGTTGAAAAAGAGTGGTGGGGTGGGAGAGTGATCGCAGTCAATCCTAGAAGGCTGTCTGGAGGAGAAGGCCTGTGCACCAAGGCTTTCAAGACTGAGGCAGTGGCTGGACCTGGCGGGGAGGAGCCAGCTGAGACTTCATGTACTAATGTTCCTATGTCTGGGTCCTGGGGGACAGGATTTGAGCTCAGCCCTGCCCTCGGGCCAAGTGTGTCATGACCAGCATCGCCTAGAGGTGATTTTCACAGATTTAGCACGGCGGAAGGATGATGCCCAACAGCGCAGCTGGGCCCTCTACGAGGATGAGAATGTCATCTGCTGCTACCTGGAGGAGCTGCTTCGAATCTTGGTGAGCAGCCTGGGACCTGAGATTGGGGCGGGGGGGAATCTAGGGACTAAGTCGAGGGCCTACACACAGTCCTAGAAAGGTATTTTTGTGGATAGAGCCACTAAACCTCAGGTCTTTAAAGTCAAATATTTTCATGCTTCCTTCCCAGGATTCTGCATGAACATGAAAGTGTTATATTCCTTCTTTGATACGCAGTTTTCTTAGGAGTGAAATCTTGCCCTGGCAGCATCATGGTTAGGGGGTGGAGGTGAGGGTGAGGTGGAGATGGTCGATTCAAAAAAACAATTCAAATCAACAAGCATTTATTGTGTCTAATATGTGCCAAGCATATGCTAGGCATTGGGGTTACAAAAACAAAATGATGGTCCCTTCCCTCAAGAACCTTATGTGTGTTGATTAGGGAGATACAATAGATGCACAGATGAATATACATAAATTAAATCTAAAATAATTAGTGGGGTGAGAGAGCACTAAAATGGAGGAGGGGAGTTAGGGAAAGCCTCATGTAGGAGGTGGCACCTGAGCTGGGAGCTAGGGCTTCTAGGGGGCAGAGATGAAGAAGGAGAGCATTCCGGTTATGGGGAGAGGCGCGAGAATAAGAGATGGGATGTTGTCTGTGGGGACCAGCAAATAGCCACGTTTGGCTGGAATGTAAAGTGTGTGAGGGGGAGTAATGGGAAATTAGTCAGGAAAGCTAGGTTGCAGCCAGACTGAGAATGGTTTTAAATGACAGACAGAGGAGGTGATATTCTAGCTTAGAGATGATCTGTATGTAGCCAGTAAAGTGTCTTGGGTATGCGAGCACCCTACTCAGACTTGTGTTCCAGGAAGATGATTTTGGCAGTTATATGGTCAGAAAGGAGAGAAGTGGCTATTATGGGAGTCTGTGGGAGAGGTGATAAGGGCCTGAATTCAGCAATATTTAGTCATTTCCTTATGTCTTTTGTATGATTTTAGAGCTGGAAGGTACTTTAGAATTTAGAATATCCAAGGTGGGGGGATGCTGCATTTCAGCCAAGCTGGACTGCTAACTAGCTATTTGCTGAACTCTTTACATGCTGGCTTTTGCCTCCATGTGTTTGTTAAAGGCATCCTCCGTGCCTGGACTACACTCTGTCTACATCTCCACCTTTTGTAATCTTTCTCTTCCTCCAAAGACACAAAACTTCTCATCCCCCTCAGCTGAAGTGATCTCCTTCCACAAATTTTCCTAGAGTAGTTCTATCGCTTCTCTGCCCCTCTGTCATACTTACTTGGGTACATTTTGTATCCCATCAAAGAACATAAGTGCCACAGGCACCAAGGACTGGATGATTTTTATTTGGTATCCCCAGTGTAGAGAGTACTTTGTAAACACTTAATATATACTTTTCAAATTAATATGAATTCTAACTCTACATCTCTTACTATGTTTGGGGCCTTGTTCCCAATGATGGGTATGTGGAGACAAAAATGATGCAGATTCTGCCCTCAAGTCACTTACAGTGTCCTGGGGTGGGGGGGTGAGGGACCTAGCCCAGAGATCTGGAATGGGAGTATGGGAGTTCTTGCCAGAGCCCAGGATAATAAGGTAGACTGAGATAGGGCAAAGAAGAGATCTAAACAAAATGCACTGAAAAGATGGTAAGAAGGAGAGATCCCTTCCAACTAGAGGTGGGGCCTCTGTGGGTCTGAGCACAGACTTATTAGTGCATGTATCTCTAGAGGTGCAGGACTGGCCCTTCTGCCTGTGACCAGAGGGCAAGGCCTCACTCCATCAATTGCCACCTCTGCCCCCTCCATTGTCTCTTCCAGACAGATGCAGACCCAGAAGTTTGTCGGAAGATGTGCCAGAAGAATGAGTTTGAGCCAGTCCTCTCTCTGGTGGCCTATTATCAGATGGTATGGGCTGTGGTGTTGAGCTTCCCAGGTCTGGGCACAGAGGAAAGGAAGAGCTTCCAGAGTCCTATTTCTGCTCTTCCCCAATCCCGGGATTCAGAGCAGGGTATCGTGGGCAGTGTAGGGGATGGGGTGAGTGGATACTGATCAGGACTGACCATTTCTTCCATCCTCAGGAGCACCGGGTTCCCCTCCGCCTGTTACTCCTGAAGTGTTTTGGGGCCATGTGTAGCCTCGATGCGGCTGTAATCTCTACACTGGTCACGTCCATCTTGCCAATGGAGCTGGCTCGGGATATGCAGACAGACACACAAGGTAAGGGGAAAGGGCCCTGTGACCCTTTGTCAGCCCTCAGGGCTCCTTCTGCCACTCTTAATTAACAGTACTTTTCCTCTTCTCCCTCCACCCTTAGCCCCCAGAGCTCCCTCTACCTCTACCAGACCTCAGACCTGATTCTCCCAGCCCAAAAACCTTCCCTGAGGATATAGTCCAAGACTTCCCACCACACCCCCTTCCTTCTCCAAGGTCAGCCTGGGCTCAGATTGAGCTAGAACATTTCACTTTCTTCCTCCCCCAGACCACCAGAAGATGTGTTACTCGGCCTTGGTCCTGACCATGGTGTTCTCCATGGGGGAGCCACTCCC
The DNA here is from genome assembly GCF_011100635.1 of Trichosurus vulpecula. Taxonomy (NCBI): domain Eukaryota; kingdom Metazoa; phylum Chordata; class Mammalia; order Diprotodontia; family Phalangeridae; genus Trichosurus; species Trichosurus vulpecula. The sequence goes on along the minus strand of NC_050581.1, from coordinate 117,275,911 downwards.
CTATCACCACTATGGTAAGGCTGGGGAATGTGTGTGAAGGGGACAGTTGAGGGCTGTGGCCCTGATGGTGCCTGGGGGTGAGGAGTGGCCCTGGCTCGCTCCCTGCAAGGTTTTTCTTCCTGATTCTGCTCCAGCCTGGTGGCTCCCTGGCCTGCATGGTGCCTTGGAAAGTGTACTGGATTTGGAGGCTGAGGGCGAATCCTGGCTGTGACTCCAGACAAGGCACCTCACTTTTCTAGGCCTGGGTTTTCTCATCTATAAAATAACAAGGTTAGACTAGATCAGAGGTTCTTAACCTGGCTCTGTGTTGTGGGCACCTTGGGCAATGTTTATTGAAGCGTAGGGACTCCTCAGAATCATGTTTTTAAATGCATAAAATAAAATACACAGGATCATGAAGGAAGCCAATTATACTGAAGTGCAGTTATCAAAATATTTGTAAAAAGCAAGTTCACAGCCCTCTGGCAGGAAGATCCCTAGGAGCCGTGGAGCACTGCATCCTGAGGTTCTCTGCCCTGTGTTTCTCCCACAGGCCCCCTCCCTTGCACACCTGCGTGTGGCCCTGCCCAGCCCTGCCCCTCCACACTCCCACCTCCCCCAGGATAGGGGCTGAGCGATTTGCCCAGGGTTCTTCAGCTTGTGTGGATCAGAATCATGCCATATGCCTTTCTGTGCTGACGATAAAATTCAGCGGTGTATCTGAGTCATTTTTCAAAGCATCAAGTGCTGCAGGAATGCCAGGGAGCACGATGGTGATGACGACAGCACTAGTGATAGGGGCAGCTGGGTGGTGCATCGGATAGAGCACTGGGCTCAAATCCAGCCTCAGATACTTCCTGGCTGTGCGACCCTGGGCAGGTTACTTATCCTAAGCCTCAGATTCCTCATCTGTAAAGTGGTGATCACAGGGTGGTTGTGAGGATCCAGTGAGGTCATCGTTGTGAAACACACAGCACGGTGTCTGGCCCTTACTAAGTGCTGTATAAATATTACTGTATATATATGAGTTTTTATATTATTATGTAACATTATTACACACAAGCTTTGCATTTGATCCTATCTGATCCTCACAACAGCCCTGCAAGGTGCAGGTGCTGTTATAGCCTCATTTTACAGATGAGGAAACTGAGGCTGAGGAAGGTTAAGCAACTTGCATGGGGCTGCGCGGCTAGTGAGCATCTGAGGTAGGATCTGAATTCGGGGCTTCCCGACTCCAAGTCCATAGCTTTGCACACTGTACCACCTATCTACGTGTATGATGCGTGAGAAGCAGCGGTGAGAGATGGGTCCAGCCTTGGAGTTGGGGAAGTCTTAGTTTGGGACTCATCTCTGACCTTGCCAGCGTGGTGACCTTGGGCAGTGAACAAGGCCTCTCGGGGCCCTGGTAACTCTTTTAATACTACAAGTTATAGAACAGTTTCCAGTCTGCGTTAGTGGAAGAAGGTGGCTCAGTGGGTAGAGTTCTGGGCCTGGAGTCCAATCTGGCCTGAAACACTTCCCAGCTGTTTGACCCTGGGCATTGAACCACTGTCTGCCTCAGTTTCCTCATCTATAAAAGGAGGATTACTGATAACACTTGCCTGCTAGAGTTGTGACCTGTAAACTGCTTTATGAACCCCAAAGTGCTGTGTAAATTCGAGCTGTAATCAGCTGGTCTTATGTAGACCTGGGTAAGACTGTTTCTTTATAATCATTGGGAATCTTCAACTGGTGCCTTTCCGGGATACAGACTTGCTTTACGAAGAGCTTTCTTCACAACCCTGTGCATTCGGTGAGTTGCCAATCTTGATTAAAACAGTCTAGTCCCATAATGTATAGGCTATTCTATTTTGTCTCTAAGGAAATCAGTAATATATTATGGAAACTAATCTCAAAATTTTTTTTTTCATAAACCAAGCCTCAGGTGACAAATGCACCTTCCTCCAAGTCGTATCAGGAAGTGACAGGAAGAACTTTACCACAATCTAATGTCATATAGGGGCATAGAAGGTTTTTCCTTATGGATCACGAACTGTATGAGCTTTTATGGCACGTAGAAGCAAAGGCCTTGTACCCAGGTTGAGGGACTGTTTATCCCCAGAGAGGGTGAGCCTAGGAAAATGGGCCCACATCAAGCAACAGCAAGGCCACATCAACTCATGAAACTATGTGCCTGGAAGGATGGCAGTGCCCTCTACAGAAATAGAGAAGTTTGAAGGAGGTTTGGGTTTGGGGAGAGGTGGGGAAGATTTGAGTCAAGTTTGGAATACACTACGTTTTAGATGCTGGTGTGGCATATCTGGTAGGCAACTGTAGATTTGGGACTAGAGTTCTGGAGAGTGGGTATTGGGGCTGGATCCATGGATTTGGAGGTCATCTCTGTAGAGGTGATAATCAGACATTTGAGAGTGGAGAAGATCACCGAGAGAGTATAGAAAGAATAGAAAAGGCCTTAGGGACAGTTATACTTAGGGATTCAGGAGTGGAGAACAGTAAACTAAGCAAAAGATATTGAGAAAGATCCATTTAAACAAGATAAGAATCAGAAAAAAAAAAGAGCAACATCGTGGGGAGGCATGGAGGTTGGAAGTGCAGAGTAAGAAGGACTGAATAAGTAATAATAACAAAAATTGAGTAAGTGAATGCTGCAGAAAGGTCAAGTGGGAGGAATAGGAAAAAAAGCCATCAGATTTATCAGTGAAGACCTCATCAACCAGTCCATTCGTGGTCCTAGAGAGCAGGTCATGAAACAGAGACGTCAGGGGTATAAGATTGCCTGTGCTGTCTGGGTCAAATTGTCAGTTAGTTTTGTTTCATTATTTTTCTTTGTGACAAGAAAGGGTTCGATATGGGCATGGAGCATATCAAAACTCAAAAAGCGTTGAAAAAACAAATAAAGAGGTCACTGGGGACCTTTACGAGAGTGGTCTTGTTATCATAGTGAGGTCAGAAGCCAGACTGCAAGCTGTATTGAGGAGTGAGTGGGAGGGTGGTGAAGAAGGAGATTATCCAGTTAAAGGCAGGGAGAGAGATATTGTGAGAGATTTGAAGATTAGAGAGGGGGAATTATCAGTCGGGGCAGACTTCTGGATAAGATGGAAGGGACAGGCTCAAGGGCACAGTGGAAGGAGTTAGCTTAGATAAAGAAGGACCAACTCATGCTCCGAGATAAAGAGAAGATGGGGGAAGCCAAATTTTGAAGTATGGAGGATGAGAAAATTCTCAGTGGGTGTCCTCAATCTCAGTAATATACATGAGGTCACCTGATGGTAAAGTGGGGAAGAAGGCAAGAAAGGTTTAGAATAATCGTTTGTGGGAAGGTGATAGAAGTAGTCAATCGGAGATGAATAGATGATTTTTCATGCACTGGAATTTGGAGTGAAGCTATTCATGTGATTTCATGTGATTTCCAGCAAAGTCCAATGGCTTGGGAGTAAGAACTAATGATAGCAAGCATCCGTGTAGTGCCTTAAATCTGTGAAATGCTTTAAGTGTATTATCTCGTTTGGTCCTCAGAACAACCCAGTAAGGTAGGTGCTATTATCCCCATTTTAGTGTCGAAGAAACTGAGGCAAATAGAAGTTAAGTGACTCACCCAGGATTCTCACAGCTAGCAAGTACTTAAGATGGAATTTGAACTCAGGTCTTCCTGACTCCAAGACCAGCACTTTATCCACTGGATCATCCACTGGCCTTTTTTCTTTCTGTATTTTTAAAAAGTTTATATAACATGAGGGATTATCTGTTCTTTAAATATTTGCTAGAATTCACTTTTAAATTCATTGGGGCCTGAAGTTTCACATCCCTTCCCCCTGCCCCACAGTGAGAGTTAATTTATGACTTTGTTAAATTTTTCTTCCGGAGGTTTGGTTATTTGTTTTGTTTCCTGTTTTGCAAGCTTTAGTTGCATTTTTGGTAGATTGCTCATTTTAGTTAGATTTTCGGTTTTGTTGTCTTATAATTTGGCATAATAGTTCTGGGCAATTTTTAAAAATTTCCTGTTCATTTGTGAATTCCTACTTTTCATTTTTGTTTTTGTTAAATTTTTTGTTGGTCAGCTTAGCTAATAACGTTTGTTAGTCTTTTGTTCTGTTTCATTTGGCACAGTATCATTCTCAAGGTGGTTCAGGGACGTTACTTAGTCTTGACCACTCCCAGTGTTCTGTTGTCAGAAGTTACGTGTTAAGTATGTCAGAGGATAGTGAAATATTGTGCCATTATCCTTATGAATCCTTCCGTAATCTAGTGTCTTTGGACCTTACGGGGAGGGATCACTTCTGGTCATGGCCAAGTCTGACTATGTCTTTCTACTACTCAATAAATGCCAGTGACTCACTGTTGCCTTTAGGATCAAATATAACTCCATCGTTCAACATCTAAAACCTTTCATAACTTTGCCCTCTAGCTGTATTATATGTTACTACACTTTACACACAGCCATTCAGCCAAATTGTCCTCCTTAGTATTCCTTACCCATGATTCATGCTCCGTCTCTTTGCACTGTCTGTCCCCTATTTCTAGAATGCACTCTCTCCTTACTCCAGCTTCTTAAGACCCATTTCCTTTAAAACTCAGATCAAGCACCACCTTCTACAAGAAGTGCCTCCCTCCTCCTTCCAAACTCCTTGTATTTATTTTCACGTATGTTACATTGGTGGTTTGGGGTGTCACTGTTCAGGGTGCATTTGGCTGGAAGACACTTCTTACCTTCCTTTCCTCACACCATTTTTGTCTCTGGCAATTTAATCAGCCACACCCTGTTAAAATAATTTGCTCATTTGTTTAGCCTGGGAGCAATCTAAAGACCCCTCAGTTGCATCTGATCCCCTCCTCTGCTGCTTTGTGGAGCTAAAAACACAATTTCAAGAGCCCCCCAGTTAGGAAAATCCCTAATATTTTGGCATAGATTTGTCTCTGCCCTGATTTGAATTTATGTTTATTTCTAGCTGACCCCTGGCCTTTTTATGGTTGTGGCAAAAATCCAGGTAACCAAAAACATTGAAGGTAAAGTCAGTTAATCAATAAACATTTATTAAGTACCTACTATGTGCCCTGTACTGTGCTAAGCACAGTGGGGATACAAAGAAAGTGGAAAAATATTCTTTGCTTTTGAGAATATGTTACAATATTTATTAAAAAACAAGTACTAGAAGGAGAAGTTGGAGAAAGAACTGACCTTTTCTTGGAATTTCCCTCGGCCCTTGAAGAGGTCCAGGTACAACCAATAGCTTCAGCCTTCGACACCTGGAAGTACCAGTGACCCTCCTGGATCTCTCGCTTCTCTGTTGCAGTTTAGCCCACTTTTTCTTTCTTCTTTTGCCTGTCGTTTCTATGCTGCAGATTCTTTCTGGCTCAACTCTTGATGTCTCCTTTCTTCCTCTGAGTCTGTCTCTTTCATGCTGTGTGTGTTTCTTGAAGAACTCCAGGTGTGACTCAGATCCTGTTTTGGTAGTCCCACGTCTCTCCCAAGACTCCAGAGGCCCAAGGCTGGGGGTGATTTTTGAGGTCAGGATGACACACACACTTCTGTACAAAGCCATCCATATATCCTCCTCATTTCAGGTAGCTGTGGACTGGGTAAACTAGATCTGGACTCCACCTTTGGGCTCTTCTTAGTCTGAGACAGGTAGAGATGCAGACACACACGGATGGACAGATACACACAGGACACACATACGTACAGGGCAGGAAGGCTACACAGATGTGTATGTTGTCGCCATTTTGCAGGTGGGAAGGTTGAGATTCATGGTGGTTGAGAGACTTGACCGATGCTAAACAGCTATTGGTTGTTAGAGCTAGAATTCAAATCCAGGTCCTCTGACTCTCTGAGCACCCTTTCTATGACACCCTTCTGCTTTCTACCTATTAATGCTAGCTAAATATTAATAGTGATTGATAAACTTAGGGCCATAACATGTTCAGTGACTTGAAAGCCTCAGAGGAGAGATGAGATTTGTTCTGCTTGGGCTCAGAAGAAATTGGAATTGTGGGCTGAGGTTACAGGGAGGCAGATTTTGACTTGATGTGAAGACTTCCTAATGGTGAGAGCTGACCAAAAATGCAATAAGCTGCCTTAGCGAAGATTGAACTCTCCATCACTAGAGATTATCAAGCAGAAGCTGGATCACCATTTGTTGGGGTTATTACAAAAGGGATTGCTGCTCAGGTACAGGTTGGACCAGATGTGGCCTCTGAGCTCCCTTTAAGCCCTGAAAGCCTGTCTTTCTACAAATTGACAGGGAGGCATTTTAATTAGGAACAGTCTATGTTTGGGGCAGTGGAGCTGGGGAGGCCATAACTGTCAGACATTGGAGACCCAGGGCATTCCAGAAGCCCTTAGTTGGTTTGCTCAGCCAAAGTGGATTAAGTAGATGCCATGTGTAGTGCTCAGGGAGACGACCACGGATGACTTTCTGCCTCCCCCTCTATGCAGAGCACCTCAGTGCCCATTTTGTCCAGTTCCTGTTGGATGTTGTTGAGGATGGTCTGCCCTCAGACACTACTGATCAGCTGCCTGACCTCTTTGTCAATCTGCTTCTGGCCTTCAATCTGCACATTCCAGGTGAGAGGAATCTCCATCACCCCAAGGGGCTTAGAAAACTCTCAGGAGCGAAACAGAGCCTTCCCTCTCCTCAGGGAGCCTCTGATACGAAGCCCTATACACTCAGTGAAGGCCTGATTAAGTTGGGGAGATAGTCCTGGATGGGGAGGAGGGAGACATGACCTCCTATCATCCCAGATCCCTCATGGACAGTCTCTCTGAGTCTGTTTTTCTTCAGACCCAGAAAACAACGTCATCATGACCACTGTCAGCAAACGTTCAAATGTCAAGATCTTCACAGAGAAGCTGCTGTTGCTGCTGAACAGAGGGGGTGAGGTGGAGAGGAGGGGAGGGCCTGGAAGTATGTTGGGAGGAGGAGCTGGGGATATTCTGGAGGGAAATTCCTTTTCTCTGCCCTTGTCCCCCTTTTCTCCAGGGCTTATAGAATGCTAGGGGAAGAAAGGGGGGTAAAGTGTCTGGAAGGGGAGAAAGGCCCCAGGTAATCCTGAGGGGTGGGGAGGAGGAAGGCCTTTAGATGGTGACAAAGGCCTGGAAAATGAGGAAGACAATACTCAAGACTTTGTTCTGCCTCACTCCCACCCCCATCTCCAGATGACCCAGTACGCATCTTTAAGCACCAGCCACAGCCCTCTCACTCAGTCCTCAAGTTCCTGCAGGACGTGTTTGCATCCCGGGAGACTGCTTCCATCTTTTATCACACTGACATGATGGCCTTGATTGACATCACTGTGCGGCATATCTCAGACCTATCACCTGGAGACAAGGTGGGCCAGTGTTTACCCAGCTCCTCCTTGTGAGGGATTTTACACACACACACACACACACACACACACATACACATACACATACACACACGGGTAGGGGGTAGGGAGGAGGGCCTTTGGGCAGTGTATTGAGAATCAGGTATACTTTAAGACCAGCCTGCACCCAGTACTTTAGGAGGATAAATCTGTTGCCCCCAAATCCATCATAATTTTTGTTTCAAAGCCAGGCATAAGAGCTATGGAACTCACCCATACACTGAAGGCTATCACTGGTTTGGGGCTTCTGCATTTGGAATTATCTGTGGTTTCAGGGTCCTTATTTGTGGTGGTAATGGTGGGGGGTTTTCTCCTACTCCCAGCTATCCTACACCTATCACCTCCTCCTGCCACACAAACTAGCACTCAGACTCAGATGAATGATACCACTCTCTGGCCTGGCTTCCCTCCCCAGCTGCGCATGCAGTATCTGACTCTGATGCACGGCCTCATCCGCTCCACCTCCTACCTGCAGCACGGCCACCGGCTGCCAGACCTGCGGGCCACCCTGAGGCGCATCCTGTCTGAAGAGGAGGGTGGACTGCAGAGCCATACTGACCAGACCATTGTCCGCCACATGTGCGAGGAATTCCCTGCTCTCCTCTGCCCATCTACCAGCTAACCCTCAGCCCCTCACCTGCCTCTGCCTCTGCTCTCGGCCATCTTCCCTAACCCCAAGCCCCAGACTCTTACCCTTCAATGTCCACTCTATGACCTGGAGACTTCTGGGTGAGGGGGCTTGATGCCCTCACCCTAGGCCTTGGGGGCCCAGAACGTTTTGCACAGAGTTGCAGGATGGGGGGCATGAAGCTGAGCCGGTCTCAATCACCCCCGTTCCCCCCCCCCAAAAGCAAGAAACACTGGAAACACTGGGAAGGGCTAAGGCTCTCTGGGTATTCTTTGGTACAGCGGAGGAAGGGGAGGCCAAGAACAAGCAACAAAACATTGGAAATACTGTGGGGTTGGGGAAGGTTCTGGGTGTTCCTTGGGGGGTGAGGGACTGACACTCCCCCAAGGCCTCTGTCTTCCCTGTCTTTCCTCCCACTGCTGCTTATTACCTAGCCCTGCCCACACTGCTCTTGTGGCCTGACAGAGAGCATACTTGCCAAGCCCTGGCCTGACCTTATTGAGGCTGCCTCCATTATTCCCTGCCTATTCTTCTCACTTGCCTTCTTGCCTTAGCTTTGCCCCCCAGCCTTCAGGGCCCACCTGTCCTCCCACCCTCTCCCAGTGCCCCTTGGGATTGGGGTCTGACCCCAAGTTGGGAAGGAGGCAAAGGAAGGGAGCCAACAGACCCTCTTGTGGGCTGGGAGCCTTTGCCCCCTGGCACTCAGGGGTCCATTGTAGCCCTGCTCCACTCTAAGATGGTCTGACCAACATCAGGTTTTGTTTTCTCTGTAAAAAATGTACGAAAGTTCAAAGGGACGTGTATTTTCTTAACTGCTTATAGCACAGCCAGACTGGAAAATAGATGAATAAATCACTCACGAGCATCCCCAGGCTGTGGGACCTTTCTGCCTGGTCTGCATCTGGGAAGTGAGAAGGAAGGGGAAGGGAGGAAAAGGACTCCCACCAGGACTGGGAAGCATAAAATCAGAGAATTTACAATGGAAAGAAACCCATATATTAGAAATGATTTATTCCAAAAGGCTCATTTTATAGTTGGGGAAATGAAGGCTTACAGAAGAGAAGGGACTTTCCCAAGGTCACGCAGCAAGGAGCAAAGCTAAAAGTTAAATCCAGGTCTAACTAAATCATTTGCTCTTTATACTCTCTTTGAAAGTCAGGGGGCTGATGCAGTCATAATGGATCAAGGGAAATGTTCAGAGGCCCTAATAATTGTTACTTGTGTCTGTGACAATGACCTAAACCTTAGGGAGCCTATTTGGGGAGAGGAGGTTGTGTCTCCCCTTCACCCTTCCTGCCACCTATTTTGGGTCGGCCTTTGACTTCCTCATTCAGCCTGAGGGAGAGAGCTCAGACAGAGCTCTGGAGAGATTGTTTTCTATGATCCTAGGGTCTATCCTTTCTCTCTTTCCCTGTTTGGGATGGGGGTGGGAAGCAGGTTCATCCTGAAATCCCATCTTCCTCCTTTCATATCTGCTTTCTACCCACCTCCTCCCCTTTCTGGCCATTAGTACTGATGTCCTAACCCTGTGAGGTAATAATATGTGGGGTGGGGCAGAATATCTTGCATTTATGAGAAGAAGGTTTCTCTTTCCATAAACTGCCCACCTCCAATCTGCCCCTCAAATCGGGGCAGTCTTAACCATTGGAGGTCAGGATAGGGAGATGATTTACTGGGAGACTAAGTTCATTTGCTTATAGCTTGTCTGTCCTCACCCCCAGTGCACCAATAAAGGTGGGGGCTAAAATCAGAATTTTAGAACTGGATGGGACCCTAGAGATATAGGCTAAACTTTTTTTTTTTAATAATAGAGGATGTGACTTGTCAATTACCTAGGTAGTAAGTAAACAGATCCAAAATTCAAATCCAGGTCATCTGACTCCAAACTTGTCTCTTTCAACCAGACTGAATTTCTCTGTGGGTGGTATGATGGTGGGAAGTAATGTTTGGAGTAGAAGGTTCATTTTGTAGCAGCCCCTCTGCCTTCCCTAAAGGCATGTGTGGAGCCAGCTCACCCTCTTGTGCGCCCTACAGGCCAGGGCCAAGGATGAGTTAAGTCAAGAGCATGCTGCTTAGGCCTCTTGGCCTAAGCTTCCTGTCTCAGAACAGGATTCTGTAGAGGGCTCAGATTCCTAAGCCACCAACAAAAGCCCATATGACCAGGCGTGTACTCCTGTCATCTATCCTGGGCTTGCCATTATCTATGTGACCTTGGCCAAGTGACTGCTGTGCCTTAGTTTCCTCATCTGTAAAATGAGGGGGTTGGAATTGGTACTTTGGGGAAGGCAGCCACCTAGGATACAACACAACACAACACAATGAAGGATATTTTTCATAGCTTTTACCAGTATACATTTCTTTTCCCACTTTAAGTTTCTTATTAATATCTTTTATTTTATAACACCAACAACTTCATTTCTGAAATATATATCCCTATCCAGAAAGCCATTACTTGTAAAAAAGAAGAAAAATTAGAGGTGTAAAAAGCAATTCAGCAGAACTAACCAATATGTCAATGGAGACTGGTAGCATATGTAGCATGCTCTCCATAGTCCTTTTCCAAAGAAGGGAAGGAGATAAGTGCACATATCTGTAATGCCAGTAAAGCTCTCTTTTATCATGGCCCTGATAAGGCAAGCACCATGTGATGGAAAGGAACACAGCCTATTAAAGCAACGTTTACTAAGCGCTGTGTATGGGTGGAGCCTTGTGCTCAGTGCCCATAAAGATCTTACCTTTTACAGAGCCCAACCTAGGGGATGAGGAGGAGGGGAATATGACATACAGACAGAACGGTATGATACTGAAAAAAGGCCCTAAGGGAATCCAAGTAAGGGGAGAGAACATCCAGCTGGAGAGGATAGGGAAGACTTCCTAAAGGAAGAAAGATTCCAATAATCACCGGATGGAGTGCTTTTCGGGTATGGAGGCTGATCTGCACAAAGGCAGGAGAAGCTAGGACGAGATTGGAGAACGCTATCATCAGACACAACTGAATAACAACACATCGCCTATTTCTACTGCAGTAGATTGAATTAAAAGGAGTAGTCTTTGAGAGTGTGACACTGGGTTTGAGGAGATCCTTGTGAAGGAAGGAGGGCAGGAGGAGCTCAGCAATGACCAGCAGTCTAGTTAGGTTGCTGTCTATGGTCTGTGAAAGGGAATGATGTGAAATAGGGCTGGAAAATCAAGTTGGAGCTAGGCTAAGGAGTCTGGTTTTTATTCTAAAAGCAATAGGGAGCCAAGGATGTGCAGATACTTTGTCTTGGGTCTATTTGTACTAGACAACTTCTAGAAGTCCCTTTTTAGCAATAAAATATGTATTATTCTATGGCTTAGCATTCAAGCCTTCCACAACTTCATGATAATAACTCCATTGTGGAGGTAGGGAGGAAGGCTTAAATATTTAATAGCACATATAGGTGTGTCCATGCACTCAACCACAGGCACCACCATCTAGCCTTAGACAGGACCACAATACTCAGCCAATCAGAAAGCAGCACCACCAGGATGCCCAAGCAGGATGTGGACCTCAAAACAATAGGAGGGACTTTTCTTTAGTAGGCACCTTTGCAGTAATAGTAAAGAACTGACCTGAACCTGAACTTCGGACAGAGAGAGGCTTATTATAATAGTAGCCTACGTCTAGATTCTGGGGTTCCTTATCTTAACTCCCACTGGCACCAGCAAGTTGAGTTCCCTAGAGGGTGGCTAGCTACATTTCCACTTCAGAAATCTAACGGTAACTATAAGGGGTTGTGAAGGAGGCATGAGCCTCCGTGGTGTGTATTCTCCTCAATATTAATTACCAATTGGAGTTAGTCTTACCCAGTGATTAGTGCTTCACTATCAATTTAACCAACTAACATCAATTAACTTTTATAGAGAGATATTTACTGAAAGGATATAGCAAGAATAGAAGTATAAAACATCCTTTTGAACTGGGTGCACATTCTTTCATATACCACCTTAGACCCTAGGGAGAGTGAGCTCAAGTTTCTACAAAGTATTTGTCTCACCAAGTTCACACCTAAATGTGACATAGCTAATTAATGAAGTCACCCAGAAAATGGCACCAGAAGCTGTTGGTTGGGTCTGACTCTTGGCTGAGTTGAATCTTGTAGGTCACTTCATAATGGACTCACTGCCAGAAAACTCTGGTATGGGTTCCAGGTCCTGGACCTCTAGTGGCATACTCTTTGGATCCTTTGAAGCTCACAAAGTCATATTCCTTCGCCTAAAAACAGGAAGGAATAGGCACAAAAGAGACAGGCACGTGAACAAGGCTGATGCATCCATGGACACCTGTTTGGAAGACAAAGGTCAGAGGACTTTCTTCCCACCCCAAGAGTTATAGTATTTTGTCCTCCTCCCTTGAACACAGGAAATTGAGAGAGGCTATTGTCTTCATTGTAACAGCTAGGTGGCACAGTGGATAGAGCCTTGGGCTTAGGATTGGGAAGATTCATCTTCATGAGTTCAAATCCAACCTTAGAGACTCACTAGCTGTGTGACCCTAGCTAGGCAAGTCATGTAACCCTGTTTGCCTCAGTTTCCTCATCTATAAAATGAGCTAGAGAAGGAAATGGCAAACTACTTCATTATCTTTGCCAAGAAAACCCCCAAGTGGGGTCATGAAGAGTTGGATATGACTGAAATGACTGAACAACAACAACATGTGGGTCTGCACTTTAAGAAGATTGCTTTGACAGGTAAGAGGAGGATGGACCAAACAGCAGACTCTAGAGATAGTCCAGGCATAGGCGATTAGGGCTTTTACCAGGATGGTGGCAGTGTGACAGGAGAGAAGAGGGGCATATATGAGAAAGGTTATAAAGATACAATCAATAGGACTTGGAAACAGATTGGATGGGGGGCAGTGAGAGAATGAGAAGTTGGAGATGACACTGAAGTTTCAAGCTTGATTGGGAGAGTGGTGGTGATGGAATCCTAATAAAGCTACCCTCAGCTCCAATATTCTAACTTCCTTATAGGCCCCACTGAACAGTAGGCCCACTGCCCCTACCTAGCCACTCCCCCCCCCCACTCAATATCCTAACTTCTTCAAATATGCCTTGTTGCTCACTAGAACCACAGGTGTGTCCATAAGCTCATATTTCTCACAGAACAGCAGGTATGTCCATGTGATGGGATCCCAGACACTGCCTGTAGCTAGCCACTGCCCTCAGACCCATTTCTCATATTTCCCACAGAAATAGCAGGTGTGTCCATGCACTCCACCACAACCACATCCATCTAGCCTTAGATAGGACCACAATACTCAGCCAATCAGAAAGCAGCACCCCCAGGATTCCTAAGCAGGATGTGGACCCCGAAACAATAGAAAGGACTTTTCCTAAGTAGGCACCTGAACAGTAATAGTAAAGAACTGACTTAGACATAGAGAGGCTTATTATAATATCATTATCATACATACATACCCCCCCATGGGTTTTTCTGTATGCATTGTGGGTAATCAAATGTACAGTGCCATTGTGGCTGGGGCCCCTCCCCTATTACCTAATCCTTTAACAAACCCCTCCTGCCTTTTTAGTATTCATAATTTCTGTTACGTAATTGCATCTTTACCCTATAAAAATCCATCTTGCTTTCTCTGAAGTTGCTGGTTCCTCTTGGAACTTAGCCTGCTTCATGAGAGGTGTCAATCTCAATAAATGCCTATTCTTGGATTAGAGGTGGTCTGACTGAATTCTTTGAGACAGTTCCACCACAACACATCATGAAACTGCAACACTTTTGGGGGTCCCTGGGTGGGCACAAGTCTAAACCACAACAGTTGTGTTCTCAGTTGTAACAGCGAAGCTTAGAAGGGGAGACTTTTGAGGAAAGACAATGAGTTCAGTTTTAGACATGTTGAATTTAAGGTATCTTTGAGATATCTGGTTTGAGATGTCTAGTAAGATTCCTTCTTCTAAAAACATTCTTTCCAATATTTTAAGACAGCTGTCTTGTTCATTTCATAGATCTGAAAGAGACTTTGGAGGCATTTCCCTCCAAGTCCCTTATTTTACAGATGGTATAGGGAATTATGTAATAAGCATTCCCTAAGTACCACTAGGTGCTATGCTAAGAACTTTTAAAAATATTATTTCATTTGATCTTCACAAGAACCCTGTGAGATAAGTACTATTATTCCCCCCATTTTACATTTGGAGAAACTGAGGCAAACAGAAGTTACCTGACTTGCCCAGGGTCACATAGATAGTGAGTGGCTGAGGTAAGTTTTAAACTCAGGTCTTCCTGATTCCAAGCCCAGTGCTGGAATCGCTAGAGCTACTAGCTGCCTCTGCTGAGGCCTGATGAGAAAACTGAAGCCAAGGCTGAGGAAGAGACTTGCCCAAAGCTACACAGATGATATGTAGCAGAATCAGAATTTGAAACTATGTCATTTGACTTCAAATCCAGAATACTTTCCATTATTCCACACTCCTCCTTAGATGGTGGCTATGTCCATCATTGGTCATTACAATTACACAGACTGTTGAGCTTTCTTTTAGTGTTATTTTCATTTACAGTTTGTCATTCTTGTATATATTGTTCTCCTGTTTCTGTTTACTTCACTTTGAATGTAAGATCCTTGAATACAAGAACTATTTTTCATCTCATCTTTTTCCTCAACATCTAGAAGGGTTCCTGGGACATAGGAAGTGTTTAATAAATGCTTATCGAATTGAACTTTGTTATAAAAGTCATGGGCTGGCTTGTGATCTTGATGATAGTCAGCCTGTAGGATGCTGGCTCTTGTGTGTGTCATGGAATCTGGACTGCTTCACCTTAGCTTTCTTATATTTTGTGTTATCCCCTTCCGTCATAAGCCTCCTGCTACTGTGGCTAGGTGGCAAGTCTGCTTCTCAACAGCAGAGGGAGTCAGAGTCCTGTGCATTTGTAGATGGGTCAGAATCCTGGGTATATGTGTTGAGAGGACTTGAAACCTGAGCATTTGGGTCCTTGGAGGAAGTATGGCAGGCACTATGCTGGGTACTTGGGATACAAGACAAAAAATGAAATAACCTCTATTCTCAAGAAATTTACATTGTATACTTGAAGACAATCCAACATGCACATATGTAAGTATAAACAGAATAAACATCTCTAGATAAATGCAAAACAAACACAAAATAATTAAAGAGGGAGGGCACTAGAAGTTAAGGGTGGGTGGGGCTTAGGAAAGGTTTGGGGTAGAAAGTGATGCTTAAGTAGATCCTTGAAGGAAGTAGGGGGTTCTTTACAACTCTGACTACCAAGAGGCAGTGTGACCTAATGGAGAGAGAGCTGGCCTCAGATGCAAGTAATCCTGGGTTTTAAAGCTGTCCCTGACACCTACTGGCCTTCCCCAAGTCATTTAACCTATGCATGTCAGAATAGGTGACGATCTGTTTCAATAGAGGAAATGCCTTATGGAGATGAAATCCCTGGTAAAGCCACAGTTTCCATTTATTTAACACCTCATAATTTACAAAGCCCTGTGTTTAAATCAACTCTGTGAGGAGGTAGTGTAGGTATTATTCCCCATTTAACTCAGGAGGAAATTGAGATTCAGAAAGATTTGTCTAGTGCCTCACAGCTAGTAAGGACATAATTTGAACCCAGGTCCTTTTGAATCAAAATACAAACTTTTTTCCCCTAATAATTCAGGAAAAAGAAGAATCTGAACTGGGTCGAGAATAGGACCTCAATACACTTTAACAGAAGCCGAGAACCTTCACGGACCCACGCACATCAAGAGCAACCACTAAACTGGGCTTCGCGAGGGGTCCAAGAGAGTAACCAACGCCCACTAGGAATAGTAGTAGTCCAGGCTCTTTATCCCCGCCCATACCTTCTCCAACCCAGGAGGTGGAGGTAGGAACTCGAACGAAACCTCTGATTGGCTGGCGATGATGTCATAGGTACCACAGCCCAGAAAGCCAAGAGCCCTGTGGGGAGGGGAGCCAAGGCTTTAGGATTCCCGGATCGCATCCCTAGGATCCTGGATCAGGATTACCCATTACCTCCTCCACCCTTTCCCTGAGTCCGGACGTCTGACACTACCCTTCCAGCCCTTGGGTCTGGCCTTTCCCCGCCCAAAGTCTGAATACTAAAGTGCCGCAGAGGGACTCTAGCTGGCCCAGAGCTAGCGGAAGTCTAAACCGTCTGGCCATCTCCTTCTTCCCCCTAAGTCCTGAAGACAAAGAGGCGAGCGCCTCTGGGGGGCGGGGTCTCTCATTGTGCTAATGAAACAATGTATTTCTGATTGGAACTTTGGATATCGACCTTCTCTTCTATTTGCGCCTCCGCTCATTAGACCACTGGGTACGGATGGTGCCAAGAGCAGCCGCGATCTGGGAGGAGTGGGACTGTACCATTAGCCATCACCAATGGGATTAGGGAGCGGAGGGTTATGATAGTGTCTCCTGTCTCTTAAAGAGTTAAATGAGGGGGCTTGGATCACTGGATTCTTGGAGCGGCCTCTTTCTGGACAACCCTACCAGGCCAGCGTATCCCAAGTGTTGTTTACCCAGCCTGCCACTGGGCGGCCGCTGGCTTCTCAGTTGCTTTAGAGTTCGCTCTCTTCTAACGCTCCACGCCCAACCCGAGCTTTACTAGGAAGAATGGGTGTGGGGAAACATCATCGCACGGTCTCCGGCAGACTCAGTGAATGTTAGATTGGCAGTTTCCAGCGATTAGGGTCCAAACTGTTGCCGGTTTACTGCAGTGCCCAAGACCGCGCTCTATAGATGCTCCGCCCCACATCGACTGGGGAAGTAGTCCAGCTCCCAGAGTTTTATTCTTCCTTCGGACTACACCCTTCAAAGTCGTTAGAGCTTATCTTATGGTTACTTATCTTACATTTCCATGCATCTGAGGGTGGGGGACACATGAGGAGTTGGTAGAGGGTCATGGAAGTAGAGAGGGCAGAGGAGGTTTCTTTCCCCTTTTTGTCTCTATTTGGGGTCTTCCCTCCAGAATAGAAGTTGTCCCTCTGCAATTCACACTTTCCCCTTCATTATTTTAAGGGGTCTTTCCCACCCTGGACTAAAGGAGAGAATTTTTTGTCCCTATTCCCATTGTCCTTCCGACATTCCCAAGGGAAACTCCCCAAAAGGCACAAGCTATGCCCCCGCTACCACGCTCCAACTTTAGATGCAGGAGACCGGACGCTCCAGGCACGGAAGGCTGGGCTGGAGGGTTCTGGGCACTAACCCTTCAGCCCCTCTGGGGCTCCAGGGACCGTGGAGTGAAGGGAAAAGAACTAAATGGACAGAAGCAAAGTTCGCCGGGGGAAGAGAGAGGGACTGAAGCGGCGTAAGTTGAAAGTAATGGGAGGAGGCGGATGACAAGGAGAGCGGAAGAAGGCGGGTCGCTAGGGACTCAAACCGAACGGGTTCATTCAGCACCATAGCCAGCGCCAATGCCCTCAATCAAGATGGCGGCAGAAGCATCTGGTGCTCAGACTGTCATGCGCGGCGGGCCGTACCACCGGGCTTCGGGGATCGGGGCGGGGGCGGAGCGGACCATCGGGGCTACCGGGAGCCATGTTGGAGCTGCGGGAGGCGGCGGCGGCGGGGATGCTGTGGCGGGGGCAGCGGGGGCCAGGGCAGTGGGCTCAGGCTGCACCGGCGGCGGAGTAGATGGTGCCCGAGGGGCGGCAGGGGCGGGGGCGTGGAGCTACAGGGTGGGGGTCAGGGGACTGGGGTGGGGGCCCGGGAGGCGGCGGCTGCGGCGGGGGCGGCGGCGGCGGGGGCCCGGGCGGTGGGGTGGGCCTGGAGCCGGGGAGAGGGACGGGGGCAGCAGAGTCCAGGCCGGGGGGCGGGGGGCCATGACGGAGCGGCCGCCGTGCAGGGGGCTCCAGAGCCGGCCGTGGCTACTGCTGCTGCTCCTGTTCCTCCTCCTCTCTTTGTTCCCTCTCAGCCTGGAGGAGCCGGGGGGCAGCAGCGACGAAGGCCGCGGCCTCAGGGCCCGAGGAGAAGCGGCCAAGGGACCCAGGGAACAGGGCTCCCGTGGAACCTTAGGTCTTTGTCCCGAGATTCGTGGAGCCCCGGAGGCTGTTGGCAGCGTTGGTGTCGCCTCCCCTCGGAACCCTACGACCCCGGAGGGACAGCGGCTTGGGGAGGGAGGGAAGACTGGCCCAGGAACTAGAAGCGGTGGCCATGTCCCCTCAGGGCTCCCCAGGGGGGCCTTGGGTCTGCGCCACACTGAACAGGGTCTTCAGCCCCAGGAGGGGTCCCCGGGGACAGGCTCTAGGGAGGAGCGGTCAGTGGGACCGGGGTCCGGAACCCTGCTATGTTGGGCTCGGGAGGTCATATCCTGCGGGAGGCCGGGTCCAGGGCGCTGTCTGGCTTCTGGGGGTCGGTCCCCGGGGCCCTTGGCCTCTGGGAGGAGAGGCCCGCCCCATGCCGGTAGTCTCCCCTCGGCTCTTCCCTCCAGGCTCCGCTTTCCCAGCTCCTCTCAGGCTTCAGAGTCTGGTCAAAAAGTGCATAGAGGCGGCCGGGAGAGGCTGGGGACTTTACAGGCTGTGAGCTGTGGCGACGAAGTATCCCGGCTACGGCGAGTTGGCGAGCCGGCTTCAGCACCACGAGCTTCGGGGACAGCTCCCGACACCATAGCCCAGCGCAGGCGCCTCCGCCCGCGCGGCTTGCTCTGCTGTGCGCCCCCCAGCGTTCCCGGTACCCGTTCTCGACGTGCAGCGAACCGCCACCCTCACTTTCCCCAGTACAATTACCAAGCGCTGGTGGCTGAGAACCAAGCACCCGGCACTCCCGTGCTGAGCGTGGCGGCCCAGGACCCGGACGCAGGGGAGGCTGGCAGGCTAATCTACTCCATGGCGGCGCTCATGAACAGCCGCTCCATGGAACTGTTCCGCATTGATGCCACCAGCGGCCTGATTAGCACTGCCGAGCCACTGGACCGCGAGAGCATGGACTTACACTACTTTCGAGTGACAGCTCTGGATCATGGCTCCCCGCGCCTGTCTGCCACTACCATGGTGGCTGTCACGGTGGCTGATCGCAACGATCATTCACCCGTATTCGAGCAGACAGAGTACCGGGAGACAATTCGGGAGAATGTGGAGGAAGGGTACCCCATACTACAGTTGCGAGCCACGGACGGGGATGCAGCCGCAAATGCCAATATCCGATACCGTTTTGTGGACCCACCTGCTGCACAAGCTGTTTTTGAGATTGACCCTCGCTCAGGCCTCATCACCACTAGCGGTAGAGTGGATAGGGAGCAGAAGGAAAACTATGAGCTGGCCGTGGAGGCCAGCGACCAGGGTGGGGAGCCAGGGCCCCGTTCTGCCACTGTGCGTGTGCATATCACCGTCCTAGATGAGAATGACAATGCCCCCCAGTTTAGTGAGAAACGATACCTCGCCCAAGTAAGGGAGGATGTGCGTCCACATACGGAGGTGCTCCGCGTTACAGCCACAGACCTCGACAAGGACACTAATGCCCTGGTCCATTATAATATCATCAGTGGCAATAGCCGGGGTCATTTTGCCATTGACAGTCTCACCGGCGAGATCCAGGTGGTGGCCCCGCTAGACTTTGAAGTAGAGCGAGAGTACGCCCTGAGGATCCGAGCTCAGGATTCAGGGAGGCCTCCTTTGTCCAACAATACTGGCCTAGCCAGTATTCAGGTGGTGGACGTCAATGACCACGCTCCTATCTTCGTCAGCACCCCCTTCCAGGTGTCTGTCCTAGAAAATGCCCCTCTGGGCCACTCGGTCATTCACATCCAAGCTGTGGATGCTGACCACGGGGAGAATGCCCGGCTGGAATACAAACTGACTGGCATGGCCCCAGACACACCCTTTGTAGTCAACAGTGCCACAGGCTGGATTACAGTAAGTGGGCCCCTGGACCGGGAATCCGTAGAGCATTACTTTTTTGGGGTGGAGGCTGTGGACCATGGTTCACCCCCACTTTCTGCCTCAGCTAGTGTTACCATTACTGTCATGGATGTGAATGACAATCGACCAGAATTCACCCAGAAGGAGTACCACCTTCGGCTGAATGAGGATGCAGCTGTGGGTACCAGTGTCCTTAGTGTGACTGCTGTAGACCGAGATATCAACAGTGCTATCAGCTACCAGATCACTGGGGGCAATACCAGGAACCGTTTTGCTATTAGCACGCAGGGGGGAATGGGACTGGTCACACTAGCCTTGCCATTAGACTATAAGCAGGAGAGGTACTATAAGCTGATATTGACTGCTTCAGACCGTACCCTCCATGACAACTGCTATGTGCATATCAACATCACTGACGCCAATACTCACCGGCCAGTCTTCCAAAGTGCCCACTATTCAGTCAGCGTGAATGAGGACAGGCCTGTGGGCAGTACAGTTGTGGTCATCAGTGCCACAGATGATGATGTGGGTGAAAATGCTCGAATCACATACCTCTTGGAGGACAACCTTCCCCAGTTTCGAATTGACGTAGACTCTGGAGCTATCACACTGCAAGCTGAGCTAGACTATGAGGACCAGGTGACTTATACGCTAGCCATAACAGCCAAGGACAATGGTATCCCTCAGAAGGCTGATACCACCTATGTGGAGATCATGGTCAACGATGTGAATGACAATGCCCCCCAATTTGTGGCCTCTTACTACCCTGGTGTCATTTCTGAAGATGCTCCTCCCTTCACCAGTGTCCTGCAGATCTCAGCTACTGACCGAGATGCCCATGCCAATGGCCGGGTCCAGTATACCTTCCAGAATGGTGAGGATGGTGATGGTGACTTCACCATTGAGCCCACCTCGGGTATTGTCCGAACAGTGCGGAGGCTAGATCGGGAGAGTGTTCCCGTGTACGAACTGACTGCCTATGCTGTGGATCGGGGTGTTCCCCCACTGAGGACCCCTGTTAACATTCAAGTAACTGTCCAGGATGTTAATGACAATGCTCCAGTATTCCCAGCGGAAGAGTTTGAGGTCAGGGTGAAGGAGAACAGCATAGTGGGATCAGTAGTGGCTCAAATCACGGCGATTGACCCCGATGAGGGCCCTAATGCCCAAGTCATGTATCAGATTGTAGAAGGTAACATCCCAGAACTCTTCCAGATGGACATCTTCTCTGGAGAGCTGACAACTCTCATTGACCTGGACTATGAGGTACGACCTGAGTATGTGATTGTGGTGCAAGCAACCTCAGCTCCCCTGGTTAGCAGAGCCACTGTCCATATACGCCTCATTGACCAGAATGACAATAGCCCTGTCCTCAAGAACTTCCAAATTCTTTTCAATAACTATGTGTCCAACCGGTCCAACACTTTTCCATCTGGTATCATTGGACGGATCCCAGCCTACGACCCCGATGTCTCTGACCGCCTTTTTTATACCTTTGAGCGAGGCAATGAACTAGAGCTGCTTGTAGTAAACCAGACCAGCGGGGAGCTTCGACTCAGCCGGAAGTTGGATAATAATCGTCCACTGGTGGCTTCCATGCTTGTGACAGTAACAGGTAAAGGGCCCAACTACACTCATGGGGAGGGAAATGGAAAAAAGCCTCTGCAGAGTTGGCTCTGGAGAGGGCAGGCAGGGCTAGGATGTTCTTAGCCTCAGCCTTCCCTTCTCCTTTAGGGGAATGAATCAGATAGCCATTGGTACAGCAGGGTTTGCCCTCCATTCAGTCTGGGTCAGTGGTCATCATAGTATTATAGAAGGTGGAGCTGAGAAGACCTTTAGAGATCCTCTAAGAGGACTTGGAGTCAGGAAATCTGGGTTCAAACACTGACTGACGCTTATTATCAATAAGACCCACAGTCTGTTTATAGTAGTTGTTCCTTAAGTTAAATGGTATAGAGGCAGGAGATTTGTAGCAAGGAATAGTAGAGAAATCCTACAATGCCTTGTCTGTCTTATTCTGGTTACAGCCTCTCTGCCATCAACTCCCATATGGTTCAAGAGTCTGTTATCTCATGAGTTGTGTGGTTTGAAGCTAAGTTGTGCCTCTCTAAGAAATGGACTATTTCCTGGGTTAATGTGTGTGTGTAGGGGAAGGCCTGGGCTTGGAATCACAAGACCTCTATTTGGATTCTGGGTCTGTTCCCTCCTCCACTGGCTGTGTGACAGTAAGCACAGAGTTGGAGACACTTTCCTTCTCTGGGCCTCAATTTCATTATTTGTAAAATGGAGTCAGCTTAGATAGTCTCTAAGGTCCTTTTCAGGAACCTAGGGACTCAAGGACTCTGGTGGCTAGGGAAGAGTTGGCTGGACCTCTCTCCAGGAGGGCAAGCTCCACTTTCCAGGTCATACTGGGAAAAGAAATCCCTGGATACCTCCTCTGTGCCTAGCACAGTGAATTGTGTATAGTGGTGGATGAATGAATTAGACAACAATCATTTATTAAGTGCAATTGTACACAAAACACTGTGCTGGGGTGAGTGAAGAATATAAAATCTACAGAGGGGTGGAAGATGGGGTATCTTAAGTCACCCCTCAGATCCTCTTGAGGCGCCTTTAGTATATCACTTTCCCCACCCACATCACAGGAGACTGTTATTGGCCTCAGGTGACATATATAAAGTGCTTGGAGAGCCCATAACAGTGTCATCTCCTAAGCTCTCACTTCTTTCCCACTGACTTTTCTTTGACATCCTCTCTTCCATATATGAAGCCAGTGAGTCTCTCCCTCCCCCTTTTGGGGAAGGGATTGTTGGGCAGCGGAGTACGGACACAAGGCAGAATGGCATAGTGGAAAAAACATGGACTTTGCAAGCAGAACCCTTTGACTTGAGTCTTGGCCCTGAGACTTCCTAGCTCCGTGACTTTGGGCAAGCTTCTTTTCTTTTCCTGGTTTCCATTTCCTAATCTCTTCACTGATGTGGCAACATGGTTTTCAACTTTAATGGACAGAGGTTCTTCCAGTTTTAGAAAGAAGGTTCCAACCCTTTCTAGACATTTACTATGTGATCATAGGCAAGTCACTAACCTCTCTGGGTCTCATTTTCCTTATTAGCAAAATAGGATACTAATACCTGCAGCACCTTCCACCTTGGGTTGTTTTGAGGCTCAAATAATTTGAAGTATGTAAAGCATTTGCAGACCTTAAAGGACTGCATAAATTGTTGTTCAGTTGTGTCCCATTGTACGTAGTCCCATTGACTTTGTCCATGAGAGTTTTCTCGGCAAAGATAATTGAAGTAGTTTGCCATTTCCTTCTCCAGTGTCCCCATTTTACAGATAAGGAAATGAAGTAAATAGTGGTTAAGTGGGGTTAAGCCCAGGGTCACACAGCTAGTAAATGTCTGAGACCAGATCTGAACCCAGGACTTACTAACCCCAGGCCCAGGGCTCTATCCACTGGGCCACTTAACTGCCCCATTGTATATTAGTAACAGGAATAGTGACTGGATTTATGATTTCACTGGTAGAAGGAATTCACTAATAATCAAACCTCTTCTACCAATGAAGGTTGGTAGCTTCACTAGGTATAGATTTTAATGACTAGATCAATGAGAGGTTAAGTGACTCGGTGTCAGAAGTGAGACTTGAACTCAAGTTGTCTTGCCTCTAAGCTTAGCTATCAATCTGCCATGGTAGGCTGCCTCTCCAAGCCTACTGTCAAGCTGTTGAACAATAACATCAGTTACTATCATTAAAGAGGGAGGTTGGACTATGTGGTTTCTAAGGTTTCTTGTATCTCTAAAAGCTGGTGTTTGGCTCCAGGAGGTTGGGGCAGAGGGTCTGCAGCTGTGGCTGAGAAGCCACAGAGCATTCTTTCTGAAAGCCAACCAGGTGGGTGGATAGACAAGGAACTTTATTTTAATCTAGTCCATCAAGACTCAGGTTTGTGGGAGGAGGAGGTAGTGGTTACTGTCCTGGTTGCTATGTAAGAGTTCTGTGGTGTTCTCTGGCCTATGATTCCCTAGGTACATTCATGAGATTGTAGTTCTGAGACCTGGCACATCCTCTGGGAGTAGGATCTAGCCCCCTTTGTGCTTCATTCTATGAAGGAATATCTATGACCATCTGCTGCTCCCTTGGGTTGGGGGTGGTGCCCTGAGAAGGCAGCTCAAGCTTTAGTGGAGGATGTGGAGGGATGATGGAGCAATTGAGTCATAGAGTGACAGCTCTCCTGGACCAAACATTAGACTTTGTGATTTTCTGCCCATTTGTATTATTTGGACGTCTCTTCTACATTAGTAGAGACAAAATCTCTCTGCACCTACTTCTGCCTTCAGTTCTATGTCATGTCTGTCAGGGGCTCCCAGGGTGAGGTTGTCTCCCCACTGAGGTCAAGGTTTCCCTAGGGCGTTCCTTCCTCCCCCCAACCCAGCCCCGACTTCCTTCTTAGGGCCCAGGCCAGGTCTCTTGCTGACACCGCCTCCGGCCCTGTCTCCACAGATGGTCTCCATAGCGTGACCGCGCAGTGCGTATTGAGGGTCACCATCATCACGGAGGACATGCTGGCCAACAGCCTGACAGTACGCTTGGAGAACATGTGGCAGGAGCGCTTCTTGTCCCCGCTCCTGGCCAGCTTCCTGGAGGGGGTAGCCACCGTGCTGGCCACGCCCAAGGAGGACGTGTTCATCTTTAACATCCAAAACGACACGGACGTGGGCGGGTCGGTGCTCAACGTGAGTTTCTCGGCGCTGGCTCCGGGAGGGGGAGCCCCCGGGGCAGGTGGTGGCGGGGGGCCCTACTTCAGCTCCGAGGAGTTGCAGGAGCAGCTGTACGTGCGCCGGGCCGCCCTGGCTGCCGCCTCGCTCCTCGACGTGCTGCCCTTCGACGACAACGTGTGCCTGCGGGAGCCCTGCGAGAACTACATGAAGTGCATCTCCGTGCTGCGCTTCGACTCGTCCGCGCCCTTCCTGGCCTCCGCCTCCACCCTCTTCCGGCCTATCCACCCCATCGCGGGCCTGCGCTGCCGCTGTCCGCCCGGCTTCACGGGCGACTACTGCGAGACCGAGATCAACCTGTGCTACTCCAACCCGTGCCGCAACGGGGGCGCCTGCGCGCGTCGCGAGGGCGGCTACACGTGCATCTGCCGCCCGCACTTCACAGGTGAGCGGGGCGGGGCCGGAGGAGGTGTCCCGGGCCAGGGCTGCTCGCCCTCTTCGCCGTAGCGAAATGGGAGGAGCCGGGGGCTCCTCTAAGGGGCCGAGGCCTAGAGGGGAGTTTGGGTGGGGTTCGTGGGGCGCGTGGGCTCCAGGGCGCTGGCTTGTGAGTCTTAGGCCCTTGGCCTGGGAGCACCGAGGGGCGGAGCGAGCTGGGGCCTCCTTCACCCGGTTTGCTTTCCCTGCTCTTCACGGGTGAGACAGGTGGAGCCGTGCTGGGGTTGCGGATGGGATGGGGGATGGAGAAAGGTCTTGGTACCAGGGCTGATGCAGGGGCCTCAACCGCAGACCTTCACTTAGGGGAGAGGTTGGGGCTGGGGCTGTCGAATGCAACTGGCAACCTCACACGCCTTCTCTGACCTTTTTGCTCCCTGGGGTAGGGAGCTGGTCTGCAGAGCTGGAGCTGGGGGCCCTCATCTCTGGGGTGGGACTGGAGGTGACAGAGCCTGAATAGATTTAGTCTCCGAGGCAGAGATTTAGAGCTGGAATACACCCTAGAGCAGCTAGATGGCATAGTAGAGTGCTG
This sequence comes from Trichosurus vulpecula, assembly GCF_011100635.1. Classification (NCBI taxonomy): domain Eukaryota; kingdom Metazoa; phylum Chordata; class Mammalia; order Diprotodontia; family Phalangeridae; genus Trichosurus; species Trichosurus vulpecula. Next base: position 117,250,349 of record NC_050581.1, on the reverse strand, counting down.
GACTTGGAGTCAGGAGGAAGTCTTGAGTTCAAATGTTGTGTCTGTCACTTATTAGCTGTGTGACCCTGGGCCAGTGCCATAACCCCCAGTTTCCTCATTTGTAAGATAATAGTGGTACCTACTTCACCAGTGTTGTTGTCAGGATCAAATGAGACAACACATATAAGTGCTTTGTAAATCTTAAAGTCCACCAGCTGTTATCATAGTTCATTTTACAGGTAAGAAAACTGAGGCCCACAGAAATTAAGTGACCTGCCCAAGATCATGTAGCTAGTGAGTGTCTGAGGTGGGGATTTGAACCCAGGTCCTCCTGACTCCAAGACCAGGGCTATTTCCATTACTCCCTTACTTCCTGGCCCCTGGAGCTTTGGGTGCTTTATGCCTTCCTCTCAATTCTTGGGGCCAGGCTCCCCAATTTTTTACTTTTCTCCTGTGCTCCTTTATTCTCAACTCTTCTGCAAAAGAAGATGGCCATAGATTCCATGGGTACCTACCTGCCTACTCATGATTTACTTCATTACCTTGGATACCAAACTAAGGGCAGCATCTCTCATACCCTCAACATCCAAGGCCCTGAGCCGGTTGTCTCTCTCTAATACAGAGCCAAATGATGTAATGATAGGGTGCTAGCCTTGGAGTCAGAAAGACCGAGGTTTGAATGTTGCCTCAAACACAAGCTCTGTGACTCTCAGAAAGTTATTTAAACTCTCTGTGCAGGCCTCAGTTTACTCGTCAGTAAAATGAGGGATTTGGATATGATGAGCTTGGAGGTCCCTTCCAGCTCTGAATCTATGATTCTATGACAGACCTCTTTATGAGCCCCCTACCCACCTTTGTCTTTGGGTCTGTGGGCTCTTCTTTCTCTGATTCTTTTGCTTAGCTCCAGTCAGCCCTGTCCAGGACTTTCTTTTCATGGCTCTTCTGCTCTCCCCCTCTCCCCTCAGTTTAACAGAGAGAGTAAATAAATGGTTCATTATTTGTCAGAAACTAATTTTAGTCACAGGGGATACAAAATAAGTAAGTCTGCCTTCAAGGAGCCTCTCCTCCAGTAAGGTGGACACAACTTGTGTTTTATAGCTGTATCCAACACAAAGCTTTGTGTGTTCCCATGGGCTACATTTATGGCTCTATAGATCTGAAAGGGACCTCAGAGGGCATCTTGTACAACCTCCTCATTTTATAGATGAGGAAACCAAGCCCCAGGAAAGTTGGGTGACTTATACAGGGTCATGCAGTTAGTAAAGATCAAATGAGGATTTCAATCTAGGGCCTCTGACTCTGCAATATAACTCTACTATTCACCTGCTTGGATCGTGTTGACTCCAGGCTTTTTACAAAGCCTGAGGTGCCTGTTTGATACTATAGATCAAAAGTGTCAATCACTTGGCTCACTGGGGGATCTTGGAATGCTGCCAGAACCAGATTACAATGTAACTGGGAAATATTTGACAAAATAAATAAAAGGGCAATGAAAAAATAGATGGCTAACTTGTGGTTTTCTAAAGTCAATACACAACCAGCACAGATCCTTCTGTACAGTTTAATGACTCCCATTTCTATTTGCATTTGACACCACTTCTCTAGATAATCGATGTTGTTGGCCCCTAGGTGAGAACTGTGAACTGGATAGCAGAGCTGGCCGATGCGTGCCCGGTGTCTGCCGAAATGGTGGGACTTGCACCAATACACCTTCTGGTGGCTTCCGTTGCCAGTGCCCAGGGGGCGGGGGCTTCGAGGGGCCCTACTGTGAGGTAGCTGTCCGATCCTTCCCTCCTAACTCCTTCCTCATGTTCCGGGGTCTGCGCCAACGATTTCACCTCACTCTCTCCCTCTCGTAAGTGTCCTCCCCTGGTGTCCCTTACATGTCACCTATCAATTCTAGCTTATCACCTCTAACAATGGGCTCCCTTTCCTCTGCCTGCAGCACTGGTGTCCATCCTTGTACCCATCATGTGACATTCCTACTGATCAGCCCCTCCTCACTCATCTCTGAAATCTTTGACTCCATACTGGTATGAGCCCCTTGGCCACCAAGGAAGAAGGATGGGAGGTGGGGGATAGAGTGTGATGGTAAAGAAGAGGCTAGCTCCCACACTTGCCAGTAATAAGCTGTCAACTCCAGACCTTTTATGGCCAAACAGTTCTCAACCTGTCACCTCCAAATATCACTTTCAAACTTTTCTCCTCCAAATATCACTATTTTCAATCTGTCATCCTTACAAGTCATCACCTTTTCAGACTGTCACTCCTAAGCTCAGGCCCCAACCTCTTATCTCCCAAGCCTGTCACTCCCAAAGTCACTTCTCCCAAGCAGCCCCCAATGTCAGTGCCTTTAACCTATTACCCCCAAAGAACACTGCTCTGAAATAACGTCCTTCCTGTGTTTTTGTCCCCAGCCTGTTACCTCCCCAGTCACCTCCATTGTTACTGACTTTAAATACCTCATCTAACCTGTCACCCCTCAAACCTGTTATTTTCAAATGTCCTCTACCCACTGACTTGTTAGTCTCTCCTTTGCCACCATAATCTATCTCCCTTCTCCCCCAATCCCTTTTCCTTAGTGGCCAAGGAGCTCACACCAATACGGAGTCAAGGGTATTTCAGAGCTGAGTGAGGAGGTTGATCTGTAAGGGCGCCACCTGGTGGGCACAAGGATGGGCCGTTTTAAGCTTCAATGTCGGAGGGCAGGAGAAAGGGGGCTAATTTTTGGAATCCTTCTGGATGGTGTTGGGTATATGAATTTGGAATTCCCTAGAGGTCCCCTGACTGCTCTACTTATCCTTCTCCCCCCAGGTTTGCTACAGTGCGGTCCCATGGACTTCTCTTCTACAATGGCCGCCTCAATGAGAAACATGATTTTCTTGCCCTGGAAATTGTTGCAGGACAAGTGAGGCTTACCTACTCCACGGGTGTGTGCATATCCATGTGTGTATCCCTGCATGTGTGTTTGTGTAGACTCATAGCATATTAGAATTGGGCAGAACCTTGGCACATAATCTGTCAGAGCTGAGGAGGACTTTATACAGCATTCAGTCCAAAGCCCTCATTTTACAGACAGGGAAATTGAGGCTCAGAAAAGGCAAATGACTTGGCCAGGGTCATGCAGTTAGTACTTCTATGTGTGTGGGGTGGGATGGCATCTCTTCTTAGAGGAGGTGGTGGTGGTAGTAGGTGTTAGTTTATAGTACTGAGCATGTATGTCTTTGTGGGGCATGTATGTAGACAAGTGGGTATTCTCTACTCCATAGATGACCCCGTCTCTCCTTCATTATAGGGGAATCAAGCACAGTAGTGAGCCCCATAGTGCCCAGTGGTGTGAGTGATGGGCAGTGGCATACAGTGCAGTTGAGATACTACAACAAGGTGAATATTTTTGTTGCCTTTTAGACCTTCAACTCTCCCTAAATCCTGTCATTTCTTTTAGGCCAGTCCTACCTCAATTCCTTAACTGCTCAGACAGTTCCACAATCCCTCCAGACCTTCTGATCTTCCCTTCCCCTAGTCCTGGTGGGAGGATGAGCCCAAGGGATACTGGGTAATATTAACAATGATTGTAGTGAGGGTGCCCGGGTATTTTCCTGAGTTCTTATTGCCCCTATTGATAAGGACTTTGCCTTTGATGTATCCCTAGCAAAGTAAGAAATTATCTTGGCATAGTTATTTCCTTGATATGGTGTGAATTCCTTGCTTTGTTCTGGGTTGCTTCATTAACACCACCTTGAGTATATTTGATTTATGGACAGTCCATACACTCAGGCTGCACCTTTGGACTTGGTCTTTGAAGGAGAAAACAGAGATACAGGGCAGAGAGAGAGTAAGAACCAGAGCTGGAAGGTCAGATTAAGAGAAGCCAGTAAGCTGTGTGTAGGCTCAGTTCCCTGGGGGAAGCCTGTCCTGGCTCGAAGTCTCTAGAGAATCATGTGCTCTAGGGCAGCACTGCTTAAACTGTGGTCTAGAGTCTAAGAAACCATGAAGTCCCAAGGATGGCATGAAAGGAGGCAGTGGCCAAGTGGTAAGGAATTACTGGACCGAGCCTCCTGGACCTAGTGGTGAAGATTCTGGACCAAGTGAGAGCTGAGCACAGGGATAGCAAGAGAGACAATCAGAATGGGGGTTTCACAGGTTCAAACCTCCCTGAGTTCTTTTCCCCACTTTGGGGATCCTCAACCTCAAGGGTATTATTACAAGTCAGGAGGACTGTATAGCTCACTAGATGTTCTAGGGCTGCTTAGAGATAATTTACTTAACTCTAGACCAGTGGTGTCAACTCAAATAGAAACAGAGGCCTTTATTAACATTATCTATGTTTTATTATATTTTTATTTATTTTGTTAAATATTTCCCAATTACATTTTAATATGATTTGGGTCACAGTGGAAACCTCTGCTCTAGTCCCACCTCCCCATGGAACTTATCCAGTCCTCTAGACATATAGCAACCCTTGCCTTTAGTTGGTTATACTTTCCTCAACCTTATAGTAGTACAAAAATTTGAGACTCAATCCATCCTGCAGAGTCCACATAACTCACAGTACTGGTGTAGGGCAAGGTCAAGGTCTGTATTTGCTCCTCTGTATTTCAGCTCTAGAGTCTCTTGCTGTACCTTGGCTTCAGTTCCTTCTTATCATGAGCACTCCTACAGTTGGTTAAGGAGGCCTGGTCCAGTAGCTCCTCCATCATTCTGCCACTGCTGCTGACCCAAGATCTTGCAGCTGGGAGCTTGGTCAGGAACTTCTTGTGACCAAATCACTGCTTTTGTTTGCTGCCACCCCTGGGCTTTATGCTTCCCTATGGCACATGGTTCCCTGAAGGGGATGTATGACTACGGAGACTTCTTCCTAGGGGACCAGTCCAAGTATATCTGACTGGGTAATCTCTAATCTGACCTCCCAGCTCTGGTCCCCTCTCTCTCTTTCTCTGCCCCTGTGTTTCTGCTCTCCCTTTTAAAGGCAAAGTCCAAAGGTGTAGCCCAGATGTATGAACTGACCATGAATCAATCAGTCATCCTCATGTGGTGTCAATGGAGCAACCTAGGACAAGGCAAGGAATTCACACCTTATCAAGGAGGTAACCTTGTCAAGGCAATTTCACACCTTGTTGAGGATACTCATCAATACCAGAGCCAAATCCTCAATCGTGGGGACAGTGAAGAGCTAGGTTAGTGCCTGGGAACACTCAGTATATATTTATAATAATAATTTCTATAGAAAAGGAAGCTATTGTTGCAGTTTATAGGATGTGAAGGGCAAAGCAGATGCTCTAGGGAAAACCTCTCCAGAGGGTGGGGTGTCTTGTCTCTAATCCTGGAGCCTTCTGAGTCTCTAATAATACTGTGTTCTCAGCCCCGGACCAGTGCCCTAGGAGGGGTTCAGGGCCCTTCCAAGGACAAAGTGGCTGTGCTGAGCGTGGATGAGTGTGACACCCCCGTGGCCCTGCAGTTTGGGGCTGAGATCAGCAACTACTCATGTGCAGCTGAGGGTGTCCAGACCAGCTCCAAGAAGTGAGCCTCCCGTGTATCACTCCCTGCCTCCCTTGGCTATTCCCTATTTTCTATTTTCCTAGCCCTGAACTTCCTACCTTCCCTTTCTATCTTAATTTCCCCTTTTGCATTTACATCAAGTGGAAACCTGGTCCCCTCAGTCATCTTCCCATCCATCTCTTCCCAAGGAATGCCCAGATCGGCTCCAAGAAGGGCAGGCCTTTCCGTATCTACCTTGTGTCTCATATCTCCTCCTTAGGTCACTGGATCTGACTGGACCTTTGCTCTTGGGTGGTGTCCCCAACCTGCCTGAGAATTTCCCTGTGTCCCACAAGGAGTTTGTAGGCTGCATGAAAGATTTGTTCATTGATAGCCGCCGTGTGGATATGGCAGCTTTTGTGGCCAACAATGGCACTACTCCTGGTATGACCCCATCTGTACTCATAGGAATTCCTGTGTCTCAAAGCCTATTTGGAACCTCCCTGATAGTCCCATCTCAGCCCCTCATCATAGCCAACAGTGGTACTTCTTTTAGTATGGCCCCCTAGGACCTGCTCAGTAACCCCACACCCTCATTGAGCACTGACTTCTATTAACACTTTTCATGTCAATCAGTGGTATGTCCCTCACCTAGGAGGGTGGGGTGCAGGAATTGAGTTTGGGAGCCTGGGCAAGGAGCTTGGAAGCTCAAGCAGAGGGCAAATGGTGCCCTCTTCATGTCTGTGTTTTGCTTTCTTGCTTGCCTCAGGCTGCCAGGCCAAGCGAGCCTTCTGTGTCTCCAGCCCTTGCCAGAATGGTGGTACCTGCTCTGATGCCTGGGCTGGCTTCCGATGCGATTGCCCTGTGGGCTTCGGGGGAAAAGACTGTGGGCTTGGTGAGGGACACTGCTGGGAGAGGGAGGTGGGCAGGGCCATAGGCTCAGGATGGGGGCCATAGGAGACATGGGGGCATGGAAGAGGATTTTGGTGGGAGGGTGGGACCCTGTGGGCTCAGGCATAGGGGGAGGGAGTTACAGGGCAAAGACTGTTTGAAGTGACACAGAGAAGGGAACCACAAATCCATACTGTGGTGTTGGATATCAACTTCTTCCTCTTTCAATCCCTAGCCATGGGCCATCCCTATCGTTTTCGTGGCAACGGAGCCCTGAGCTGGGACTTTGGGAGTGAAGTGACTGTTTCGGTGCCCTGGTACCTGGGGCTGGCATTCCGGACACGGGTGCCCCATGGGGTCTTGCTGCAGATTCAGGCTGGACAGCACAGTTCCCTCCTATGCCAGGTGTGATCTTGACTCCTGATCTCCAACCATCACTGCCCATCTAAGCTAGGCAACATCCTTCCCTCCTAGGCTAGTTGTGATCCTCCTGACCCTTCCTAAATCCAGGTCCCCAATACTGATTTCCCCCCATCCTTATGCTGTGGTAACTGGGAATGTCCAGATTTCGGTATCATCAGGTGCCACCGACAGTAGGATTGGCTTTCTCTCTCCACAGCTGGAAAGGGGACTCTTGTCCTTGGTGGTGGACAGGGGCTCTGGCCGAACCGCCCGCCTTCTGCTGGACCAAGTGACACTCAATGATGGCAGATGGCATGACATCCGTCTGGAGCTGCAGGATGGACGAGCTGGGCGGTCTGGGCACTATCTTCTCACGGTCACAGTGGATTTTGGCCTCTTCCAGGTCTGAGGCCACTCACTTCCTTGTCACCCTTTCTTATCCTCTGCCCAGATGATATCTCTTATCCTAACCTGGACCTAGTTCCCATGGTCACTCTGGACCCCGAGTAGGCCCTCTCTTCACTGGCCCCATTGGATTCCTATAAGCTCCTGTTTCTCATAACCCAGGGATAAGCCACTGGCCTCTCAAGTCACTGTCACCACCAGCCCTTTCTTCCTCTAAGGTATGGGCAGAGAGTTGAGTTATAAAAGTGTCAGCTGCCCTGAGAGGAGGGACGACTAAGCCATCTTTAGAGGAGACTGTGACTCCATGTGGGTTGTCACAGGTCCAGTACCATCAGGGTTGGAGGTGGGAAAGGAGCTTGGTTTCTTGTTCCCCTTCCTTGCAAGAACTACCTGAGTTCCATTCATTCGTCCAGTCATTCAGCATATGCTTACTCTGTTCAGGTTCGGGTGCTCAGTCTGAGGCTATGGAGACAGAAAAGGAAATATCATCCTTGAGGAGCTTACATTCTGATAGGGGAAGAGAAGAGGATTTATTTTCAAATAAGCTAAAAATAAGCAAAAATGCAATGGGGGCAGAATTCTTTAGGGCTGTTTGTGGAGGGACTGCTGCTGGGGCAATCAGGGAGGACAGGATAGAAGAGACAGTGCCTGATACAGACTTTGAAGGAAGAGAAGGCTTTCGGCTTGCAAAAGCTGGGAGGAAAGGACTGCAGGAATGATGGAAACATCCCCGTTGTGTGACTATACAGGTATAAGATGGACAGATGGGTGAGATTAGAGAATAGCCCCGTGTAGTTGAGCTCTAGATGTGTGAAGGAAGGCTACGAACGTAGGTTGGATCCACTGTGGGGAGCCCCTGAAGGTTTCTGAGCTCAAGTGTGGTGTGGCCAGGCCCGGCTGGGCATTAGGAGGATTAGCATCGCCAAGGTCGGCTGTGTGTGAGATGGATTGGTGAGTGGAGAGAACGGAGGCTGAGAGACCAGTTAGGCTAAAAGAATAATCCCAGAAAGAGATGAGAAGAATCTAAATGAGCCTGCTCTTTCCCTGGCCAGTATATTTAGGTTTTGGACTGTCAGTCCTGTTTGTTTTGGGGATAGGGAGCCAGGCAAAATGAGCTGTCTGGGTTTTGTTCTTATTTTTGAGCAGAAGAAAGGTGTTCAGAATTATTCTCCCTCATTTCCTAGCCCCCGCCCCCATCCCCAGCCCTGTTCCTGATGCTGTATAGCCTAATCTGATGTTGACTTGAAGCTCTCTCCTCTGTCCTCCCTGCTCAGGACACCATGGCAGTGGGGAGTGAGCTACATGGGCTAAAGGTGAAGCACCTTCACGTTGGGGGTCTGCTCAAGGCCCATGATATCCATCGGGGCCTTGATGGATGTATCCAGGTAAGGAGCCTACCTAGCCCTGCCCCCCAGAGCCATGGGGCATTGAAGGGGAATCAAACTAGGAAGGGAGAGCTTGAGGGGTATCAGGTGACCCAAAGAACTTGAGGGCAGGAAGGTCAGGCTTCCTGGGAGAGGGTTTGGTATAGTCTGGGGGTAGGTGCAACATCAGAATGGGTAGAGGAGGACTCTGTTTTGGGGAGGAGATCTTGTTTGGGAGAGGGTACTCTTTACCTCAGTGCTGGGGAAGATGTGTTCAGGACTGGGGGTGAGTCTTGGGGTTTTGAGGGAAAGTTTTGGTAGTGTAGGGATGGGACTTGGTTTTGAATGCTGTGGGAATCTTGCTGAGAATGGAAAGGGTCAGTCTGGGAACCCTGAGGTAAGGAGTTTAGTGGAGCATTCTTGGTGGAGTCCAGAGGTCTCATTTTGGCAATAGGGTGGTTCTCAGTCTCATGTTTGGGGAAGATGTTGGGCAAGGGTCAGTCCTGGGGCATTTGGGATCAGGCAATTGCTTCCACTTGGGGCTCAGGTAGGCTTTGTGGCTCCAGAATTTGGGGTACAGTGCTGTATCCCCCAGTGACCCATCTTCTGGCAGGGAGTGTGGCTGGGCACCATGCCCTCAGGGGCCCCAGCCCTCCCTCCACCCAGCAGTAAGATGAATGCAGAGCCAGGCTGCAATGTGCTGAGCCCCTGTGCCTCCAAGCCCTGTCCTCTGCATGCTGACTGCCGGGATGAGTGGCAGACCTTCTCCTGTGTCTGCCACGCAGGTAGGATTTCCTCAGGGCTGGGCAGGGGAGGGGGTGTCTGTAAGGGCAGTGTGGAAGGTATCTTGGGGTTCTGGCCTGGAGTGGTGACCAAGAGACAGAATGACCAGGGTGCAGGGAGTGACAGTGTAGTGTATTGAATTTGACATCAGAGAGACCTTGATTCAAAACCTGGATCTGCTATGTAATCTCAGGAGAGTCAGTTGATGTCTTGGGGCCTGAGTTTTCTTCCTCTCAAAAATGAGGGGGTTAGACTGGATGGTTTTTTGAGGTTCCCACCTATTCTAAATCCTGTGACTGGGGACGACCAATGCCGCGAGGTTACTATCCTGAGGATGGGATCAGTGTGCTGAAACCCTTCTGATTGCCCAGGTTACTATGGGAAGGCCTGTGTGGATGCCTGCCACCTGAATCCCTGTAAGAACAAGGGTTCCTGCCAACGGCAAGCAGGAGCACCTCATGGTTATGCTTGCGAGTGTGAGGATGGCCACTTTGGACCTCACTGTGAGCACAGGTGAGACAGCTGAGATTTAGTCGTCCTTGGGGCTGAAGGAGAGGGTGGGGTTAAAACGCAGGCCCTGAGAGTCTAGAGATAAATCTCAGAAGGAGAATTCCATTGTTGGGGGATAGTCAGGGGAAGTTCTCAGTGTAACTTCTGCTCCCTGTTCCTCTGCAGAATGGACCAGCAGTGTCCTCGGGGCTGGTGGGGGAGCCCAGCCTGTGGACCCTGCAACTGTGATGTCAACAAGGGCTTTGATCCAGATTGTAACAAGACCAATGGGCAGTGTTATTGTAAGGTAAATGGGGTGGGGGTACACTGTGTTTCAGACCCTGACTCCTTACCCTAGATCTTAACCTTTGACCCCTTGCCTCTACTGGCTATCACCAGTATTCCTCTCCTCCTTTGATCCCTGAACTTGTTTTACTTTGACCTATGACTCCTGACCCAAGTTTTAGACCCATATCTTGATTTTCTTCTTCTGACTCTTGACCTCTGACCTTGACCCTTGCACCTCACCTCTGACTCCTGATTTGGATACCCTGGCCCTGACCTCCATTTCTCTGACCCTACAATCCTCAGGTCCTGGTTTCAGCTTGCCCATGACCTTTGACCCCTAATCGCAACACCTGCCCCGACTTCTGACCACAGCTCCTGTGACCCCTTCCCTAAGCCCTGACCTCTGACCCCAGGCCCCTGACCCCGTCCCCCCTTCAGGAGTTCCATTTCCGACCCCGGGGGAGCGACACCTGCCTCCCCTGTGACTGCTACCCTGTGGGCTCCTCTTCACGCTCCTGCTCCCAGGACAGCGGGCAGTGCCCCTGCCGGCCTGGAGTCATCGGCCGGCAATGCAACAGCTGTGACAGCCCTTTTGCCGAGGTCACCGCCAGTGGCTGCCGGGGTGAGCTGGGGTCCCCGGAAACACACTGCTCTTAGGGGTCTAGACACAGTTCCACACTCTGCTCTGAGGTGGGAGATGCAGTTTGTTCAGCTTTACCGGCAGCATAAAAAACCAGGGAAAAAACCTGTCATTGTTGGGGATGGTGGAGTTTGCTGTTCCAGTCGATGCTCAGGCAATTATGGTGCACTGCCACCAGGTAGCAGTAATGTGCCACAGTCTTGAGCAGTACCGCTTTGCCTGGGCTCCAAGATGTTAGCTCTGCTTTCAGAAGACCCTATTTAAATACAAGTTTTCTTTCACTGTTGACACACAGATCTGGCCTCTGTTTGGCAAATGAACAATGGTAGATAATATGTGCAAAGATAATGCTTTAAAATAGAATTTTTCAAAAGGAGAAAGGACCTGAGAATCTCAGGAGTTGAAAGGGACAATAGAGATCATCCATTATAGAAAGAGCTATAGGATGTCAGCAAGAAAGGACCTTACAACATAAACCTGCCAGGGACATGAAACATAGACCCTCAGAGATGGGAAGAACCTTAGAACATAGATGGAAGAACACAGAAATTATAGAATATTAGAACACTGAATATTGAAAGCGACCTTAGAGACTTCCTAATGGAGACTCTCAGAGCTGAGAAGAACCTTAGAACACAGATGGAAGAACATAGAAATTATAGAATATTAGAACATTGAATATTGAAAGCGACCTTAGAGACCATGGAGCTCCGTCTTCCTATTTTGGAGTGGGGGATTTGAGATCCAGGGAAATCAATTATTTGATATAATTTGATATCTATCTTGACAGTTAGGTGGCATGGTCAGGAAGACCTGAATTTGAATCCTGCCTCAGATGCTTAGTAGTTCTGTGATCTTGGGCAAGTTACTGTACCTCTCTCGGCCTCAGTTTCTTCATCTGTAAAATGGAGGTGATAATAGCACCTCCTTTACAAGAGTAGTTGTGAGGATCAAATGAGTGAACATTTTAGAAATGCTTTGCAAACCTTAAATTGCATTATGGATGCTAGCTAGTGTTCTTCTTTGTCTGCTTATCAAAGCCCCAGTTTTAAATGTAGACCTGATTAGGACTATTTTCTTTATAATCATTAGTCACCTTTAAGCTGGACTACAGACTTGCTTTACAAAGTGCTCACTTCCCAACTTTGTGCATTCGGTAGTGCAAATATAATTTTCTTCTTGACCTCAGAGATCAAGTGACCTGTCCGCTGTCACACAGCTAATACCTGGAGGACAAACACAGGACACCAACAGGGACCTCTTGACTCCAGAATCTGGGCTTGTTGCTTTCTTGGGGGCAGTGGGCTCTGCAGAATCATAAGTGATTCAAGGCTTGGTGGCCCTCTCTGATCCTAGTTTTAGCTTTCTCTTCTGTCCTTCCCAGTGCTCTATGATGGATGCCCCAAGTCACTGAAAGGTGGTGTGTGGTGGCCACAGACCAAGTTTGGGCTCTTGGCCACAGTGCCTTGCCCCAAAGGGTCCTTGGGTAAGTGACTGTGGTTGGAGGTGATAGGTCCTCAAGTGGGACTTGGGAGAGGGAAGGGACAACCAGAGAAAGGGAAGAATGGAACCCTGGGATTCTGCTGACTTGGGGGGCCCTATAATATGTGACAAATTGGGCCTTAGCGGACTTTCCTCTTAGGGGGTAGGAAAGGGAAGGGAAGATGGGAGTTGAGGGGGATTTGGTTTGGAGCCTGTCCTCCGCCACCTCTGCTGCCCCTCGCCCCCTCACCTGTCATTTTTCCATTTCTCTTGGTTCCTGGGCAGGTTTGCGGGGAACAGGTAAGTCCCCCCACTTTGCGCTCAGGGATGCTTTGGGCTTTCCTGCTGCCTGAGGTCCCTGCAGACTCCTTTGCTGGCTGAAGCCCTGCCTGCAACCCTCCCCTCTCCCCACTGTCTGCTTAATTCTTCTCAGTCTCTGCAGATCCCTACTCTTCTTGGCACTAACAAATCAGTTGGTTCTCAATTATCCACCATGTAGTGTGGATTATGTAGGGCTACTGGCCCCTTCCACAGATGGGACTGTGCAGTTGGATGTGGACGGGTGCCTGTGTATGTCTGAGAGCAGATGTGCGTGTTGGTCTGGGGCGCAGCGTGTTTGTGTTCGCATATATCTCCCTGCTTCTTAAATCGGATCCTAAATGGTTTTTTGAATTATCTGCTAGTTTGGGATCATTCTTGCCTCTGCCCTGCTGTGTTAGTACAGGTGATTGAGAACTGACTTAGAATGCTTATAATCCCCACCCCCCACCTTGTTCTCTTCTTCTGCTTATGGTACCACCAGGCTTCAAGAGCACTAGACTTTTGGACCTGAAGGTTCTGGGGAAACATGGTGTTAGGCTTCCCCTGTGGTGACCTGGGGACGTCAGTTGGCTTCTCTGGCCCTGAGCTGACCCGTGACTCAGGCTGTGTTGGGGCTTGGCTTGTGACTAGTGCTTGGGGCCTGGGGCTCTGACAGTGATGACTGACTTCTTGCCTTTGCATAGGTGCTGCCATCAGGCACTGTGATGAGGACAGGGGGTGGCTGGAGCCAGACCTCTTCAACTGTACCTCACCTGCTTTCCGGGAACTGGGCCTACTGGTAGTATTTCCCTCAGTACCCCCTCCCTTCCTGTAATGAGGTGGCACAGTGGATAAAACTTGAGAACTAGAGTCAGGAAGCCCTGAATCCAGATATGGCCTAAGATCCTTACCAGAAGCGTGACCTTGAGCAAGTCACTTAATCTCTGTTTGCCTGTTTCCTCATCTGTAAAATGGGGTAATAATAGCACCTCCTCCCCAGGGTGGTTGTAAGGCCCCCATGAGAGAATATTTGTAGAGTGCTTGGCACAGAGCGGGTCCTGGCACATGGTGGATACTGAGTAAATGCTTGTTCCCCATCTACCTCAGCATCCTCAGGCTCTCTCCAGCTTTCTAGGAGATGGCTTGGCAAGTAGCACATCTCTCTCCTATCCCAGACACCCCCTCCATATCTTCACAGCCCCCCACATCTTCCAAAGCTTCCCAGTACCTTCCAGCCTTCTGGAACTTGGCTCAACTGGTAATATCTCCTTCCTGGCTCCACAACCACCCTGCTGGAGGCCTGCCTGCCTAGGGTTGACCTCCTCGAACCCTATAGCTCCCTCCCTTCTCTCCCCCAACTCCAAAGACAGCCTCTTCCCATGGTCCTACTCGCAATTCCCACTCTGAATTTCATGATACTAACAGGAGACCCCGGTATCGTGCAGACATTCTGTGTCTTCCCAATTTAAAGGCTGTACAAAGAACTCTGTCAATGGAAGTTAGGTGGCCCAGTGGATAGTATGCTGGGCCTGGAATCAGGAAGACCTGGGCAGGTCACTTAATCTCCATATACCTGTTTCCTCAGCTATAAAACAAAAGCTGTACTTTCCAGGTTTGTTTTGAGGGCCAAAAGAGATATTTTTAAAGCACTTAGCACAACCTGACATGTAGCATGACCTTAATAAATGCTTATTTCCTTCCTTCCTACCTTCCTCCTTTCTCCCTCCCTCTGTCTTCCCTTCCTTCCTCCCTCCCTTCCTCCCTCCCTTCCTTCGTCTCTCCCTCCCTCCCTCCCTTCCTTCTTTCTTCCCTGCCTCTCTCTCCCTCTATCACTTCCTTCTTTCCTCCCTCCCTCCCTTCCTCCCTCCCTGCCTCTCTCCCTCCCTCCCTTCCTTCCTTCCTTCTTCCCTGCCTCTCTCTCCCTCTATCCCTTCCTTCCTTCCTCCCTCCCTCCCTCCCTTTCTTCCTCCCTCCCTCCCTGCCTTTCTCCCTCCTTCCATCCCTTCTTTCATTCCTTCCTTCCTTCCTGTGGAATGAGCAACCATTTTTTATTTGAAGTGAGGTCAAGCTTTGTGACTCTGGGCAAATCCTTCTGTCTCCTCTGAGTCAATTTTGTCCTCCATGAAATAAGGAGGTTAGGTGAGGTGATTGTTAAGTTCCCATCTAACAAAGGTGTTCTGTGATCCTTCAGTGTTAACCCTATTGATCATCTCAGTCTGCCGTACTTTGTGCCCCTTGGTGTGGGTATGGGAGGATTAGTAAAAAAGGGATGACTCTGGGGATCCTACGGCCTGGTGGGGGTGGGGAGGAACAAAAGGGGGGCTTCAGTGTGACTCTTGTCCCCTCTGCTTCCTCCTGGGCAGCTAGAAGATCTAGAGCGCAATGAAACAGAGCTGGACACCATTGAGGCCAAGAAGTTGGCGCAGCGGCTTCGCACAGTAACCGGCCACACCGAGCGCTACTTCGGCAATGATGTCCACATTGCCGCCCGTCTTTTGGGCCGGCTCCTGACCTTCGAGAGTCATCAGCAGGGCTTTGGGCTCACGGCCACACAGGATGCCCACTTTAATGAGGTGACCCTGGCTATCCCTGCTGGCCGTGACCCCTGAATCACCCTAGCTGATATCCATATGGTCACATAGAACTCCCACTCTAGCAAGGAGATCTTAGACATGCCTCTGACCCTACTGATGACTGTCTGAACCCGCCTCCACGGTATTCTGGTCACCACAATGACACCCTCCTCCCCCAGCAGGATCAGAGAACATTAGTCCCTGAACGAGCCGACTCTGGCCATGCCCCAGTGACTTCAGAGCCTGATTGTTTATCTCTGAGTCTCCACCATAGGTGTCCTCACATGTATATAGGAAGCCCATTTCAGTGGGATGAGCCTACTGGTCCCTTACTCCCCTAACTTCTGACTCTATTTACCACAAGCCAGGACTGTTGATCTCCATCCTCTTGACTCTCCTCTGATACTTAACTCCACTTAACTTATGATAGCATTCAGAGCTTTCCTTTAGGGAAATCAGTCTTCTGGCTTTCTGTCCCAGTGGACCCTTTGTTTTGGGGGAAAGAGCCTTGAGCTAGGAGTCAGATTTGGGGATCCCTGGCCCAGCTCCATCTCAAGCATGGCCTGGGGGCCTGAGTAGGTCCCTGCCTCCCTCTCAGCCTCAGTATGAGGGATGTTTCTGAGATACTGTGAAGGTGGAATTGACAGAACTGATTGTGCTTGATAGATAAGGAAGAGGAGTCACAGAGAACCATGGGGTTTGGAACATGTGAAACCAGATGAAGGGCAGAGCCACAGACAGAAATAGTAAAGTCATGGGATCAGGGAAACCAGAGCTAGACGAGATATTAGGACCTGGTCCAGTCTCCTGACTTTATGGATGAGGAAACTGAAGCCCAGGGAGGGGGAGGGTTGGCCTGAGGTGACACAACGATAGCTCAAATTCTGTGACCTTTTTACAAAGTTCTGTATATTTATTATCAAATTTCATCCTTACAACTGACTTGCCAGGTAGTCATGGATACTATTATCCCTAATTTAGAGAGGGGGAAGCTAAGGCTCAGGCTAAGTGACTTGCCCCAGGTCCCATAGCTACTCAGTGCCAGAGGTAAGAATGAACCAAGATCTTGCCTGATTCTGAATCCTGCAGTCTGTTCACTGTATTTCAGTGGCTCTCACTCTGGGGCTCTTTGTGTTAGGTGGTCCTGGACTTGTGAGTGGGAAGGGGTCACCAGAGCCCTCCTCACCATAACCTTCTCTTCCCCAGAATCTGCTCTGGGCTGGCTCAGCTGTGCTGGCCCCTGAGACCCGTAAGCTGTGGGATTCTCCATGGCCACAAGCCCTAGGTGGGACCCCAATCCGGGGGGCCAGTGCAGGCCTTATTGAGAAGCTGGAGGAGTACACAGCAACATTGGCCCAGAACATGGAGCTCACGTATCTGAACCCTGTGGGCTTGGTGGCGCCTAATATTAGTAAGCAGGGACTCTAGCGAGTGGGCAGGTGGGGATCAGGAGCTCCCATCGAGGGAGGAGGAGGGGAAGGGACACTCTTTTGGGAAGAGAAAGTGAACTTTGGCCAGTGACTTTTGACTCTTCCCTTCCCCTGCCCCAGTGCTCAGCATTGATCGAATGGAACCTCCTGCTTCCACCATGGGGGGACATCGATATCCTCGTTACCACGGTAGCCTTTTCCGGGGCCAAGATGCCTGGGACCCTCATACACATGTAGTACTGCCCCCTCCAGTACCCCGGCCCCCACAACCAGAGGGTAAGTCCCCTAAGTGGGAGTGCAAGTAGCACTAACCAGGAAGAGGGTGTCTCAGGGCACTGTCTGCCCCCACAGAACAGCACCTTCCTTGGGAACTGCAGATTATGTGGCTGTGGCAAGGTTGGGAGCACTGGCTAATTGTCCTGGAGGGTCAGCAACTCTGGCTTACCCTTTGCCTCCCCCAGCTCTGCCCACAAGTGGCAGCAGTGATGCCAATGGGACGGCAGAAAGCGTGGCAGGCCGAGGGGGACCCCTGGAGGCAGAGCCAGGTCTCACCATTGTCATCCTTCTCATCTACCGAACCCTGGGAGGGCTGCTCCCTGCCCGCTACCAGGCAGAACGCCGAAGCGTTAGGTATGGGGGCCATCTGAAGGGCTTGCTCTAAAGAAGAGGCTTGGTGGGTCATGTCTGGGGCCACCTGGACTCTGGATCCCTTCAGAACAGGGTATCAGGGCAAGAGATCTCTCTAAGGACACTCCTAGTCTAGGGCCTAATCCCTTATCAGTGTGGTAAAGTGGCAGGGCTGATTAATTTGGAATAAGGATCTGGGATTTTTCCTTTGCTGAATGACCTCTGGGCCTCAGTTTCTAGACATTTAGACTCCACGGTCTCTAGACCTGCTCTCTGAGTGTTCTTTATAAAGCAGGTTATACAGGTGGTCCCCTCATATGGTGGTAGTCATGGGGAGGGAAGGAGCTCGAAGGGGAGTGTCTGTTATTCTGAGAATGTCTCAGATCCAGAGGCTGCGGTGTTTACGTGGAGGCCTCATGACCACTGCCAGGATATATAGGAAGAGGTGTTCCTGTTTGGATCTAGATTGGATTCGAAACTTGAGATAGTTCAGAAGTCGATGAAGTCCTTTCTGCTCTCTGAGCTTTAGTTTCTCCACACGTACAATGAGGGTCAGACTGGATGATTACAATGTGGCTGTCACTGTGGGGTGGGTAGGTGTGGGCGGAGCATGACAATTCTGGGACTCAGGTGATAATGTTCCCTCAGGCTCCCCCGGAACCCAGTCATGAACTCTCCAGTGGTCAGCGTGTCCGTGTTCAGGGAGCGCAGCTTCTTGCAGGGAGTTCTAGAGTCGCCTGTCACCCTGGAGTTCCGCCTGCTGCAGACGGCAAATCGAAGCAAACCCCTGTGTGTGCAGTGGGAGCGGCCCAGCCCGTGAGGATGCATCCCTTCTTCCCCTGGCAAACCCCTGGGTAGCCCTCAGAGCCATCTCTGCTGAATGGCATGTTGGCTTAGCCTTTGAGCACCTGTCCCTCCAGTCCACCCCAGGATCAGCCTGTGTGTGGTAGAACTGGCCCAGCTCATGGGGATGCCCATTCTAACCCAACACCCCAGGCCCACTTAATGTTGCTCAGCCTCAGGTCTTCATCTTTAAGGAGGCTGGGTCAGATGGTCTCTAAGGGCTCTTATAATTCTAGATTCTTTGATCTTATTAGTCCACATACTGGGCTGGGCCACGAAGAGGTCTGCACACTTGTCCCTCTCTCCCACTCAATATGGGTGCAGGTACAATATCCTCAGTTGCTAGCCTGGGCGTCTGGACTCTGAATTCTGATGTGACTCTCCACAGGAGTGACCCTTGGGGTGTGTGGACAGCCCGTGATTGTGAGCTTGTGCACAGGAATGGCACCCATGTGCGCTGCCAGTGTTCCCGGCTCGGTACTTTTGGGGTGCTCATGGATGCCTCCCATCGAGAGGTATGGGGACACCCATTTTCCTGGATGTCAAGGAACCTTCCAAACTGTTCCTCAGTTGGTTGGGAGCGGGGAATGATTGTCTGAATCCTTCAGGGTCCTCGGTGGGAGTGGGGCTCAGTTAAAACCTGGAGGGTTAGATTTGTGTGAATGAGAGTGTTCTATCAGAAAGGAAGGTTGACTTTATCAAAGAACTGAGGGATAGGTGTCAGGCTAAGGAAACAAGACCAGGAGCGGGTAGACCTCGGAGGGTGGAGATCATAGCAGGAGCTGTACCTGGGTTTGTGTGGAAGGTCCCATTCCTTCCTGACTGCCCTTCCCCATGCTCACAGCGTCTGGAAGGTGACCTGGCTCTCCTGGCAGTAGTTACTCATGTGACTGTATCAGTGACTGTGGCTTCCTTGCTCCTGACTGTGGCTGTCCTGCTCAGCCTTCGAGGCCTCAAGTCTAACACCCGTGGGATCCATGCCAACGTGGCAGCTGCACTTGGCCTGGCTGAGCTGCTCTTCTTCCTGGGGATTTACCACACCCACAACCAGGTACTCAGCTGGGGGCTCCAAAGCTGGGAAGCTGTCTGAGGCCTGGGGCCCTGTTGGTGGTACTGATGGTGGGGGGGTTTGGGAGAATGGTGGGCAGAGGAAGCAGGAGTCCTCCCTACAGAGCTGGACTTACCCTCTGCTTTCCTTCCCTTCCTCCAGTTCCTGTGCACTGTGATTGCCATTGTCCTCCATTACCTCTTCTTGGGCACCTTCTCCTGGCTCTTTGTGCAGGGCCTGCACCTCTATCGAATGCAGGCTGAGGCTCGAAATGTGGACCTTGGGGCAATGCGTTTCTACTATGCCCTGGGCTGGGGTGTTCCGGCCATCCTTCTGGGTAAAGTGAACTCCTCCTCCTCTGGGAATTAGCAGAGTGATTAGAGCCCTTGCTCTATATGGAACTTAAAAAGCACTTTCTCCTCAGCAACTGTAGGGCCCATTTAGTACAAGAATTATTACTTCTATTCTATAGATGAGGAAAATTTGAGGCCCAGTGAGAAGTGATTTACTTCCAGCTCATGCAGCTAAAGAGAGAAGTGGGATTCAAACCCAGGTCTTCTGACTTTGAATCTAGTGCCCTTTTCACTATGACATACAGCATACATTGCCCTGGGTATTGCCCCTACCCTTGGTGGGTAACATAGGCAGCACCCCTCAGCCATCCCAGATGATGTGAGCCCCCACCACCTATCATCACTGTCCAAATGAGCTAAGCCCTCAGGGAAAACAAGAGGGTCCCTGAGGCCTCCTGCCATCTTCTAGTTGTTTGAAGGCTTCCATGTTGCCCCACTTTCTTCTCTTTAATCCCCAGGCTTATTGGCTCCTTGATCCCCTAGTGGGGCATAATGGAAAGAAAACTCACTTTTGATGAGGACACCTGGGTTCAGATCCCAGCTATTCTATGGATGTGGAACCTGAGTCAAATCCATTTCCTTTTCAGAGGCTCAGTTTCCCCCTTTAACATGCGGATGCTTAAGTAGCTCAGCTCTCAAGTCTATGAGAGCCAGGCTCCCCTTCACACACGTGGCTCCGTTCACCTCAGATCTCCCACAGAACAAGCCCCAGACTTCCCATAGGTGCTCGGGACTGTAGGTGGCATGGAAGAACAGCTGGGGCCAGGGGTACTTGGAGAGAGGGGAGCCCTTTAAAAGCTCAGTGAGGTCTGGGTCTCCTGATGGGGTAAAATGAGGGGATTGGATCTCTAAATCCCACGAACTCCCTGAGCCTTGGTTTCTTCATCTGACAAAGGGACATGAGAAACCTTTCACTGTCTACGTGATGGAGTTATTCTTAGGGCAGGCTTCCATAAATGATAAAGCACACACTTGATCCATTAGGATTGTTGATCTTCATACTAATAGATTGGTCAGGGCAGGTCTCTGTCTCCTGAGTCTGTCCCCTTGAGCTTCTCTCCCTCTTTGAAATGCCTTGAAATCCCTTGATCAGGAAGGAGGAAGAAGTGTCCCACCTCTGATGTAGTGGGACAGTGGGCATGGAATGTGATCCCATTGGGCTACTTGTGCCCATCCTTGTCCCTCCTTTACTTCCCTCCTCCCCATCACCATGGTCTTCCTTCTCTATGATGAGCCTGTCAGGGGTTGTGGGGAGGGAGTTGCTTCCTGCTCTGAGCCCTCTCTTCTCCAGGCCTTGCCGTAGGCCTTGACCCTGGGGGATACGGGAACTCAGACTTCTGTTGGATTTCCATCCATGATAAACTGGTGTGGAGCTTTGCTGGCCCTATCGTCTTGGTCATTTCGGTGAGACCCTGAAGTACCCCCAGTCCCAACCTCAACTCCCAACCCTAACTCCATCCTTAATTCTGACACCTACCTGTTTGCTTCCCCTGGGGTTTGGGCTAGGGCTGGGGGCTTTGGGTGTTCGGGGAGAGGAAATACTGACTTAGGTGTGTCTATTTATCTCCATCTGTTTGTCTTTCTGAATCTTCCCTTGTGTCTCCACGTCTCTGTGGCCACACCTGACCCTTTGTGTCTGAATCTCTTTCTGACTTTTCCATATCCAACTGATGCTGTGTCTTATTCCCCCATCTCTTTGTTCCATCACTCTATCCTCTCATGTACCCCTTTCTGCTCCTGTCTCGCCATGTCTCTGCTCCCCCTCTATTTGTTTCCATGCCCCACCTGTGTTGTGTGTCTAGATGAATGGGGTCTTGTTCCTACTGGTGGCAAGGATGTCCTGCTCCCCTGGGCAGAGGGAAGCCAAGAAGATGTTTGTGCTGTGAGTTGATGTCAGGGGATGGGTGGGACAATGTCGGTTCACATGAGCCCTGCTAGGCTGTACAGAGGGTATGGCAGGTGTGCCCAGGACCTAGAACATATCATCATGGAGGGTGGTTTGGAGGAGTGGAAGGAGGGAAGGTTGTTGGCTTGTGATTTAGGAATGTGACTGCCCCAGCCCTGTCCACTTTACTCCTTCCCTCCACAAGACTCTCCTCCTTGCTTCCTCAATTTCCCCATTAGACACCTCTCTCTGGAAGGAGACTCTACTGGTATAAATTATACTGGTATAAAAGATGCCCTTTGGGCATCTGTTTCTATCCCTCTTCTTGTCTTTGTTGTTTTTTGTCTCCGCCTCTGTTTCTGTTTCTCTTTCTTTCTCTTTATTCCTTTGTCCCTATCCTGGGTTGCCTCTCTTTGTTTCTGTCCCTGTCTGGCTTTTGGTCCCCATCCTCACCTCTGTCCCTGGCTTTCTCTGTCTCTTTGTCCATATCTCTCCTTCCCTTTATCTCTCTGGCCCTGCTTGTGTCTCCTTGTCTGTGCCCTTCTTGTCTCTCTCTCTCTCCATCTTTTCCTATCTCTCTGTCTCTGTGTCTCCTCCACATGTGACCCCTCTGCAGCTCCTTCCTGCTGCTCCTGCTCATCAGCGCCTCCTGGCTCTTCGGTCTCCTGGCAGTCAACCATAGCGTCCTGGCCTTCCACTACCTCCACGCTGGGTTCTGCGGCCTTCAGGTGACCCTGGACCTGCAGGGGGAAGCCAAAGGGCTGGCTACCACATAGGGAAGCATGGGACCCTACCCTGCCCTGCACCTTTGTCATGCTTACCCCCTCCCTAAAGCTTCCCCACTGCTCCCCAGGCTCCCCTTCCTCCAAATATCCCTCTCACTTCCATTTTTTGTCCCTTCACTGACCACCCTGTCCTCTGCCATTGCCAAAGGGCCCAGCTGTGCTGCTGCTCTTCTGTGTCCTGAATGAGGAGACCCGAGGGGCCTGGGCCTCAGCCTGTCTGGGTAGGAAAGCAGGAACAGAGGAGGCAAGGCCGACCCCGGGCACGGTGAGGCAATCTTGGGGGGCACTGGTGGTGGTAAAGCTATGTCACTGCATGGGGTGATCATTGCCGAGATCTAGGGGTGCTTGGGTCCTGATTGGCCATGCTTTCTCCTCACAGGGCCCTGGTGCTTACAACAACACAGCCCTGTTTGAGGAAAGTGGCCTCATCCGAATCACTCTGGGGGCTTCCACAGTGTCTTCTGTTAGCAGTGCTCGGTCCGCCAGGACGCAGGACAGTCAGCGAGGCAGAGGTGGCCTCCTCAGGTACTGCAGGGCCAGAGTTAATCTGGTAGTCCAGTTCATGCAGGCTGTACCAGAGCAGAGTGTGAGAAACATTAGGAGCCCTGAGGCGTTCTTAGACTTCAGAGTGGAGGCTTGGAAGAACGTCCAGTGTTATCTCTTCCTATCCCTTACTCGGTCAGGAATTCTTACTCTGGCTTCCTTGAGGAAGGGCCTGGGTCGGTTTCCTGGCCGAAATGTGGAAAGTCTCCTTCTGTCCCCTTAGCTCAGCCTGAGACACAGTCTGGATTTTTACAAAGGCTTTATATACTACCATCCTGGAGCAAATGACTTCCCCTCTCTGGGCCTCCATTTTCTCATCTATCAAACAGAGAGGGTATTGATTGTATTAATTATCTTCCAGGGTTATGGTGAGAATCAAATTATATTATATGTGTAAACCTTAAATCACCATCAAATAGAAGTTATTTTTATTATTTACTGTCCAGGACAAAGAAAGTAAAAGCCAATTCAGAGAGCCCTGGGACCCGTCTGGCCATGGGGTTAGCCACCTGGGTGACCTACCTACTACTTCTCTGCACAGCTTTACCTCTGAGCCCCCTTTCCCTCAATTCAGTTCAGTATACATGAATGTGCCCAGGCCTGTGTTGGGCACTGCATATACAATGATGAAAAAACAAGCTGTTCCCTCCCTTCAAACGGCTTGAAATGATAACAGTAACTAAAACCACCACCAACAACAACAGGGTGGCATTTATATAGTTCTTTAAGGTTTGCAGAGCACCGTACGTGTTATCTCATTTGATCCTTACAACTGCCCTGGGAAGTAATAATAAATGATAATAGCTAACATTTATGTGGTGCTTACTATGGGCCACTCATTGTGCTAAATGCGTCATAATTACCTCATCTAATCCTCACAATAACCCTGGGAGATCAGTGCTATTATTACCCCCCCATTTTACAGGTGGGGATACTGAGGCAGATAGCGGTTAAGTACCCTACCTAGGGTCAGCTAGTTGGTGTCTGAGGCTGGATTTGAACTCGGGTCTTCCTGACTCCAGGTCCAGTGCTCTATCCACTGCACCACCTAGTCATTTGTATGGTACCTTATGATTTAAAAGTACTTTACATGTGTTATCTCACTCGATAATTTCCCTCTAAGGAAAGTAGTAAAAGTATCATCCCCATTTTATGGATTAGAAATCTGAGGCTCAGTTTAGGAAGTGATTTACCCAAGTTCACATAGTGGCAGAACCAGGATTTGAACCCAGATTCCGACTACAAGTTCCTATATTCTTTGCACTGTACTGTAACTGCCTCCTACCATCTGGTAGGGAGAGGAGATTTGGACACAAGTTCTAGTCTTGCTGGGGATAAGGTAGGGATGGGGGTAGTAGAATCAAAGAAGGCTTCATGAAGGTGGCAGCTCCTGAGCAGGGCCTTTGAAGAGGATATTTCAACAGAGATTGAGGGGGATTGGGAGTGAGATCACCCTAGCCATGAGGCACGATGTATACCAAGGTCCAAAAGTCAGAAAGAGGTTGGGGAACAGTGGGATATGGACAAAAGGAAGCAGTGGGAGATAAAACTGGCAAGATGGGCCAGGCTATGGGAGGCTTTGAATTCCAGGATTAAGAACTGATAGTTCACCATTTAAGGTAGTAGGGAGCTGCTGAAGTCTTTTAAGCAGGTCACCATGGTGCATTACGGTGATCACTTTGCCAAAGCTAGGTAGGATGGGCCCAAGGGGAAGGAGGGGATGTTATTTTACTTCAGGAGAAAGCCCAGCACAAAAGCACTCCTCAGCCCTCTCCCAGCACTTCTTTCCTTGGACCCCATCAAGTCTGATGCCTCCTTGATTAGCCCCTTCTCTCCCAATCAGAGAACATTTCAGATCTCCAGTTGTGTGGGTGTGTTACGCAGATAGTCACACCTTCTTTTCGTAAGGGAGGGGGCAGCAAAGTAGAACCAAGGTTTGGAGGGTCGGAATGACCTGTATGTGTAATGGGGGAGATTCGGTAGAGAGATGCAGGAGAGAACATGACTGAGGTCTCGCTGACGGTCATAGACATGAAGACACGGACATATGAAGACATAGAGACCAGGAGGAGGTGGGGGTCAGCAATGTCAGAACCTCTAGGGAGCTGAAGGGAGATGAAGACTGAAAAAAAAGACCATTGGGACTATTGATTAGGAAAGAGGAAGTCTACAGAGAGAGGTGTCCTGAAGAGAGCAGGTTCATTTGAATAGTAGGGATGGAAGCCAGACAACAGGGGGCTGAGAAGAGAATGAGAGAAAGGGTGCAAGAGTATAATACTCTATACAAGTCTGGCAATTAAGGAAAACAGAAAGAGAATTGTAGCTTAAAAGGATGACAAGCTCTTCAGGGAAGATGTTTGTTTTTTTTTTAATTAAGATTTTTTTATTTTTAGTTTACAACACTCAGTTCCGCATGATTTGAGTTCCAGATTTTCTCTCTCCCCGCCCCCCTCCCCCCTCCCCAAGACAGCATGGAATCCGATATATCTTCTACATATAACTTCCCATTGAACTTATTTACTCAGTAGTCAAGTTGTAAAGAAGAATTATGACCAATGGAATGAATCATGAGAAAGAAGAAACAAAACCAAAAAAAAAAAAAAAAAAAACCAAACCAAAAACAAAAGAGGAAAAAAAAAGGAGAGAAAACAGTTTGCCTCAATCTGCATTCAGACTCCATGGTTCTTTCTCTGGATGTAGATAGCTCTCTCCATCATGAGTCCTTTGGAGTAAAGTCAGATCTAAATAAATGGAAAAATATCAGCTAATATCAGCTGAGCTAATATAATAAAAATGACAGTTTTACCTACATTAATTTATTTATTCAGTGCCATACCAATCGAACTATTAAAAAATTATTTTACAGAGCTTGATAAAATAATAACAAAATTCATCTGGAAGAACAAGAGGTCTAAAATATCTATGGAATTAATGAAAATAAATGTTTTGTTTTGTTTTGTTTTTTAATAGGGGAGGCCTGGACATGTTTGAAGGTAGAGGGAATGGAACCAGTAGCTAGTGAGAAGCAGAGATTAGAGAAGAAAGAGAAAAATGGATAGAGCAAAGTCTAGAGTGAGATGGGAAGGGAGGGCACAAAATGGAGGGCTTAGCCTTGGAAGAAGACTACCTAACACTGTGAAACTGGACCATGAGAGGAGACAAGACAGGCATTTACTGTATGATTTTCTTTTTCTCGATTACATGTAGACAAAAACTTTTAATAATCATCTTTTAAAATTCTTGAGTCCCTAAATCCATCCCTCCCTCCCTGAAAAGGTAAGCAATTTGATACAGATTATACACGTGCAGTCATGCAGAACATTTCCACGTTAGCCAGAAAACACAGACCAAAAAGCCCAAGAATAAAGTAAAAATAGTATGCTTTGCTCTGCATTCAGACTCCATCAGTTCTTTCTCCAGAGGTGGATAGCATTTTTTATCATAAATGACAGAGTAGTTGAGAGGAAGACTTGAGAGAGATGAAGGAGCTCCCAGCAAGTGATTTTTCAATCTTTTTTTAGTAAAGAGGAAGTAAGGTTATCTACTGAAATGTGTAGAGGGTGAAGTTTCATTCAGGCTCAAGGAAATAGGAGAAGGTTTGGAACAGACTCTGTAGAGAATGACAGGTTCTCAGAAGTAAAAAAAAAAAAAATTATCTTGCAGTGGATGGAGTTTTGGGTCCAATTCTATGGGCCATGTTTTAGGAAGGATATTAGGAAGCTGTAGAGGAAGCGAACCTGGATGGTCAGGGGCCTGGAGAACATACTATATGAAGGATACCTGAAAGACTTGGAGATATGCTGTCATATTGCTTGCATTCTCAGAGGGTAGAGGAGGGACAGGAGTGAGGGAAAGAATTTGGAACTCAAAATGAAAAAAAAAGAAAAGAAGGTTAAAAATAAATAAAAGAAGATGTTTAGCCTAGAGAAGAGAAGACTTATCAGGGGTGGGGAACCTGTGGCTCTGGGGGACACATGATAACACTTAGCACAGTGCCTGATACATATTAGGAGCCTAATAAATACTATTTGACTTGATAGCTGCCTTCCAATATTCGGCTTGATGTGAAAGACAACATTTTAACAATTAGAGCTGTTCTAAAATAGAATAGAGTGCCTAAGGAGAGAGCAGATTTTCTGATTTAGAGAGGTCTCCTCAGACATGGGATGCAGCAGGTGAGCAGATGCCCTTGGAGGCTCCTTCTGTGCTGAGGTTATTCTGGGATTTTCTGATAAGGCCTTTGCTAAGAAGATAAGGAATATTGAAAACAATAGGTCAGCCTTATCAGTTATCATGACTTGTCATCTCTGTCCTCTAGGGAGAATGTTTTGGCAAAACATGGCTCAGCTGCTGACCACACTGACCAGAGTCTCCTGGCCCATGGTGGGCCCACAGACCTGGATGTGGCCATGTTCCATCGAGATGCTGGGGGAGGTAGGCCTTTGGGGAATGGCTGGTTCGGGAAGTGCTTTGTAATTAGAGGGCTCATCTATCAGAAGCAGGCCTGAGAGAGCCCAAGCACCCCTGGGAATGCCGTTTTTTCCCTCAGACTTCCTGGTACCTTTGTCCAGTTCCCTTTTACTCCTGATCTTCCAAATCCGTTCTAGCCCCTGTTCTCAACTGGTCACTTCTGATGTCCACTGTCTCTCAGGCATGGACTCAGACTCAGACAGTGACTTGTCCCTGGAAGAAGATCGCAGTTTGTCCATCCCATCCTCAGAGAGCGAGGATAATGTCCGGCCCCGTGGCCGATTCCAGCACCCTCTTCGCCGGGCGGCCCACAGTGAACGGCTCCTCACTCACCCAGCCAGCAGCACTCCCAAAGGTGACTGCTGACCTCCCTCTACAGGGGTCTCTGAAGGTGACCCCAGTGACTCCCAAATGCTTCCCACAGGCCTTCCAAAGATACCATTGACTCCCAGATGCTCTCATAAAACCCTCTGAACTCCCTCAAATCATTTATAATAACAAACAAGTTATAGTCTCAATTCTCTTCTCTCACCTTCCCTCCCCCCTTCTCAATCCCCTTCATTCCCCCCTCCTCCCACCTCATCAATCCCTGTTATTATTTTATTGGTAGGATGTTTATATGGCCCCTATGGATCCATGACCTTTTTCCATCTATGGCTGTCGCTTTTGGGACTATTGTTTTTCCTCTCTGGCTTAGCTTCCCTCAGCTGAGCTATACTCATGGCTAAGGGGATGTGATAGGGGTCATGAGGAAGTGTTGGCCAGAGTGTAACTGAAATCCCCCATCTGCAGATGTGGATGGTAATGACCTACTGTCCTACTGGCCAGCCCTGGGGGATTGTGAGGTACATCCCTGCTCCCTGCAGACCTGGGGATCTGAGCGTCGTCTGGGGCTGGATACCAGCAAGGATGCAGCCAACAATAACCAGACTGAACTGGCACTGACCAGTGGGGATGAGAACACAATCGGCCACACCCAGCTTAGCCACACCCAGCGACAGAGGAAAGGTAAGAGGATTGAAGAGCACACTAGAACTCACTAACCCTCAGGAACCCTCCCATCTTTCTCTTGGGTATCCTCTTCGTACCAGATCATACACTATGACCCATAGGCCCTTCTCTAGACCTCCTACGCCGTCTATCTCAGGATTCCTACAGATTGGCTCAAGATTTGTCCCTGGTGCCCTTCCAAAGACTTCCTCCATGGGATCCCAGACCCAACACCCAGGCTCTTCCCTTGGAACTCCCTCAGATTCCCCCCCCCCCTGCTTCCACACATATACCCTAATACTCTCTTAGTAACAATCTTCTCTTTCAACATCAGCTTCCAAAGGGGGCTGGAAGCACTTACCTCTAGATTCTTCTTGGGATTTCTTAGATTTGACTTTCTCTTAAGGATCCTTGGGTCCTCTCACTCCAAATTCTCCTCCTAGAGTTCCCTGGAACTTCCCCTAAAATCAGATCTTCCCCCCAGTACCCTTCAGAAATCTCTGGGATACCCTGCCAGATGTCTCCCTGAAGATGCTTGGGATTCTCATAGTGCCTCTGAAACCTTGTTTCCCATTCCCTGAAAGTATCTTCTTCCAGGTTGCCTTTGAGGGGATGATAGACATCTAGACATTCACCTCCTGAAGTAGTCTTCTGGGGCCTGTTGTCCCTTTGGCATATATGCCCCCTAGCTGCCACTAGCTTATACTCTTTTCACCCTCAGGTATACTGAAGAACCGGCTGCAATACCCATTGGCTCTACATGGGCTCCCTTCCACCAGTGCTCGAGGGGCTCCTGAGCTGTCCTGGTACCGGTCCTCTACCTTGGGCCACCGGGCAGTACCGGCTGCCTCCTATGGCCGCATCTACTCTGGCACAGGTAGCCTCTCCCAGCCAGCTAGTCGCTACTCCTCTCGGGAACAGTTGGATCTGCTGCTTCGTCGGCAGATGTCTCGGGAACAGCTGGAGGAGGCCACTCCTCTTCCCATGTACTCCACTAGTCGCCATGGCTCCCGGGAGCAGTTGGAGAGGGTCCCTAGCTGTCATAGCTCCCGAGAACACCTGGAGACCATCCCTAGCCGCCATGCCTCCCGGGAGCATCTGGAGACTATTCCCAGTCGCCATGGATCCCGGGAACATCTGGAGACCATTCTCAGTCACCATGGCTCCCGGGAACATCTGGAGAGCTCCAGCAGCCGACATGGCTCCTGGGAACATCTAGAAGCCTGTCTTGGTGGCCCAGAGCCAAGGTTCCGGGGGAGCACGCTGCCTCGAAGGCAGCCACCCAGGGACCATCTAGATGCCCTGGCCACCCGGTTTGGGTCCAGGGAGCCCTTGGACTCTGGGGCATCTCAGGAGTGGCCAAGCCCACTGCCCCACCTCAGGGGCTCCAGAGACCAGCTCTTGCCTACGAGTCAGAGGTCTCGGGAACAGCTGGATTGTTTAGCTAGGAGCTCAAACTCTCCAGAACAGCTGGACATGAGGCCCTGTCGGCATCCATCAAGGGAGAACTTAGAACCACTCTCTAGGCGTCTCCCATCAAGGGAGAATGTGGCGGCTTGTCCAAGCAGGGCCCCTTCCACTGAACAATTAGACATCCTCTCCTCCATTCTGGCCTCCTTCAACTCCTCAGCTCTCTCCTCTTCTGTGCAGTCCTCCAGTACGCCTTCAGGCCCTCATACCACCGCTACGCCTTCTGCCACAGCCTCAGCACCAGGGCACTCCACACCTCGCTCAGCTACATCCCATAGTATATCAGAGTTGTCGCCAGACTCAGAGTAAGTAGGGGACCAAGAGCCATTGAACCACTATGTGCATCTGTTCATCCACTCAGCCACCTACCCACTCATCCATTCCTCCCTCCAAAAGATATTTATGGATGGATACCATGCCCTCTGAAGTCCCTTTCTGTTCTGAAGTTTCTATTCTAGGGGATAGTTTGAAAGGTATAATAGCTAGGATCTGGCAATTACCGAATATAAGGGATGAGGGAGAGGGGAGAGTCAGGGATGACTTGGAGATTTTTAGGCCTAGGTGATTAGAAAGAAGGTGATCCCTAATAGAAATCAGAAAGCTGAGAGAAGGGGTAAGTTTAAGGTAATGAGTTCCAGTTAGGGCATGTTGCTTGTAGAGGGATGTTTTAATGATAGAGTCATGATAGATACACTAAGTGTCTTTTAAGTGGCTTTGCAGACCTTAAATGTAAGCTGCTGTTATTATTCAGCAGGCAGTTGGAAATGCAGGCCTAGAACTCTGAAGAGGAAGATGGGATATATAGGTGTGGGAGCAGTCTCTACCTCCCATATGAATTGATGAGGCTATCAGGAAAAAGTCTGAAGAAAGGAGAGAAGAGGGATCCAAAACAGAGTTTGGAGTGCTGTCAAAAATGGGAGGTGGATATTGGTGAGGGACAGTCCATGACAAGGCTTGCACATTAGAAGAGGAGAGAGATTAGAGGAGGCCCTAGTGTTGCTAGGGAGCAAGAAGCGAACTGACCAACCTTTGTCTCCTTGCCAGTGACTTCATTAATCAACCTGACCTTCCACTGACCTCTTTCTTTAGATTTAATTTTTCAGTTAACAGGCTTTCCCCACTCTCCTTCCTATATCCCTTTCTCCCATTGAACAAAAACCAAAAAGAAAGAATGAATGAAAGAAAGTAAGAACAAGAAAGCCCTCAAAACAAATATGTATAGTCAAAACAAATTCTCTCATTGGCCAAATGTGTGGCACACTAAAAATGTGTGTTTCATTGTGCATTTTGAGTGTCTCACCTCTCTGCCAGGAGTGGGTTAGCATGCCTGAATTTTGGTCAGCTGAAATTGTGGTTTATCATTGAATTGATCAGAATTCTCACATCTTTCTTCTTTTTTAAGATCCAGTTTTATTTTCAGCTACAAAGTCTCTTCCTCTCACCTCCTTCTCCCCTTTCATTGAGAAAGCAAGAAAAACAAAACCCATTAGAAATATATATATATATATAGTCAAACAAAATTAATCAAGTCTTTCAGAGTTGTTTTTCTTTGTGTTGTTGTTATTGTATAAATTGTTCTGGTTCTGCTGACTTTACTCTGCATCAGTTTCTTATGGAGCTGTCCATTTCACCATTTCTTGGGCTTAATATTTCATTACATTTCTATGCCATTAATTTGTTTGTCCATTTCCTAATAAGTCCTTTTCCTGATTTCTGACCATTCATCAGTGACTTTGCTTGACCACTTATGACTAGTGAGCTTTGATCCCTGGGAAATTTCTAACATTTTTTCACCTTTTTGACTTCTGTCCTTTGCAGAGTCACAAGAAGTGACGGCCACTCCTGAGAAGCGAACAGCGGCAAAGGAGGAGTGAAAAGAGTGAAAGGAGCGGGAGGTGGTTTGAAGACATCTCCAACATAAGTTTGGGGTCTCTCCTTTCCACCAGCTCTGGATTAGACAGAGGAGAGTTTGGGGGTGCCAGGATCCCTTCCCCCTCTCCTCCTATATTGAGACCCACTCGCTTGTGAGAGGAGGGGCTCCCACTGGCCCATCCCAAACTGGATCTTCCTTTCTGTAACACTTGGGCACTGTGTGTGCATGAGTGTGCATGCTGGTGCGTGTTTGGGGAGGGGCCAGGGCCTGGGAGGACTTTTATATATTTTGTACCTTTGTAATCAGAGAGAAAGATGTCTATCCTTATTTTTAACCTTTTCTGTCCCATGACTTCCCTGGGCTAGGTTGAGCTGGTCTGGTCTGGGGAAAAGTGGTTGGGTTGGGACAAAGTGAGGAGCTAGCAGGGTCTGTGGTCTCCCTCCATCCATCCCTCAGGCTCCATCTTTCCACATTTAGCCCCCTCTTCCTGTCCCCCTGGTGCCAATGATCCTTTCTTCAGCTCCATCAGTCTTTCCCTTACCCCTGTTAAGTCCTCCATATATACCCTTTCTCCTAAGCTCCACCATACCATAGAATCATCATGGAACTGGGAAGGACCTTAGAGATCATCTAATTCCCCCCCTCCCCACTTTATCAAGAGGGAAAAAATGATTTGCTTCAGATCACACAGGTTGGTTACATACTGGCAGAGTCAGGATTTGAACCCACGTCTTCTGGCTATAAATCCAGGGCTCTTTCACACTCCTCTCCTGTTAGCTCACTCCTATCCTGCCCTTGAGGGGCTCTCCCTTTCCTCTTCAGGGTCTCCCTGGAGGCTGGGCCCCCTGCAAAAGAAGCCTCCCCCTTCAGCCCTTTTTCTCTCATCTCAGAAGCTGGTGGGGATGAGGTGTCTGACCTTCCTCTCTCCCATTCCTCACATGTACATTGTTGCTCATAAGATTTTTTTGAACCATAACTTCCTATTTTGTTTTCTTCCCTAGTGGCCTGAGAGCCAAACTCCTCCTGAGGGGAATATGCCCAGACCTCTAGAGCCTGCTTGTTCCCAGGACAGAGATTCATGGAAGGTGGTTCCTTCCTGGGCTGAGCAGATGCCTCGGTCCTTTCTTGTGACTGAGCCTGACAGGGCAGGGGAGAACTTTTCTCCCCTGCACCAGGACCCTGCTTCCTTGCCTTTAGGTTAGGGAGGAATGTGTCCTAGACTCAGCTTGTGGAGGGGGTGATAAACACAGACCATCCCCAGGCCCCACACTAAGCTACATGTATGTATGTATTGTGGAGTCACCCTAACCCCCATTCCCACCATTTACTGCCTTATAACCCTCCGGGCCCAAGCGGAGTTTAATATTTATTCAAGCAGCAGACATAATGTTTACAGAGCAAGGCTTGCCTTCCTCGATTGTTGGGGTGGGGTGGGGGGAAGGGCTCTGCCCCTTGGGGGAGGGGGTGCCAGGCCTTTATTCAGATACATTCCATGGTGTCCTCCTCCTGCCCCCCAGGATTGCCAAGCTGGGAGAGACCCTTACACTATGAGGAGGAGGGGGTAGTGGTTCATCCCTCCCCTCCCTTAGGAACAGGAGGGAAGGAATGAATAGCCTGGGATGGGGTGGTTTGATTTTTCCCATTCCCCTCCCCCCACCCCTCTGCCAGGCTATTTATGGTTAGATGGGGGTACAAACCGGGGACGACTACCTCCCCTAACTATGTTTACAGGAAATCCCTCAGGCTTAGTCCTCTGGTGACTCAGTTCTTCCTGTCTTCTATATTTTCTTAAAAAGAGGAAACATACTTGTTAGGGTTTCTTTCATAAAATGGGGTTTTTTTGTTTACAGTATGGAATTTTAGACTTTGTTACTTTGTTTACATTTTGGAACTATGGGACTTTGTTTACAATTTGGAACTTCGACTTTTTTAACTTTGTTTATGGTTAAGCTCTTTGGATTTTGTTACTTTGTTTACAACTTAGAATTTTTAGACTTCAAGTTACTTTGTTTACATTTGGGGGTGAGGGAGACATAAGGGATTAGGAAGAACAAAATGTGAGGATCCCCAGATTAGATCTGAAGCTGGGGCTGTGCGCTTGCTCCTTCCCCTAAATGTCTGTCAGCCCAAAGGTCATTCATTCCCCCCTACTTCCATAAACCACTGAAAAGGCCCCAGCGCATTTGTACTCCTGGCTCATGGAGAACAAGGGTGTCTTTGTCCTTAGAGGAAGGAGGCTCTTCCTCCTACTTGAACAGGACAGTGCAGAATTGGGAGTGGGGTGCCACCATTTGCCAAGGAGATTAAAAGTTCAGTCACCTATGAGTGCCAAATCCCCCTTCCAGGGACATCCCTGGTCACCCATTCAGCTCACCTTCATACTCCCGAACTCCAGTGCTGATTGTGCCCTGGGCTGGAGTGGGGGATCAGGTCTGAGGGATTCCTTGGAGAAAATATGATTCAGAGCTGGAAAGGCCCTCAGTGATCATGGAATCCACTTTCTTTTTATGGTGGGGGGGCAGGGAGGGGAGACATTCAGAGTGGTTAAATGACTTCTCCGAGGTCACAGCTAATAAGTGACAGAGTTGGGGCTCAAATATCGAGTCATTGCTCTTTCCACTACACATCCTGCCCTCTGTACTGTCCTTCCATGTCTCCCATTCTGTAGACAGCCACAGAAGGGGGAGGCTGTTTCCCTCTCCAGCTCCCCAGCAGCCACTTCCCTATCTGTATAAATTGTGAAAGCCCGGGGAGGAGGTTGGGAATAAACTTCTATAGAAAACAGCTTCAGCCTCCATCTGTCCTGAGGAGAGAAAAAGGGGAGGGTGGGTACGGGTGCTGGGCGCTTTCTAACCATAGTGCCAAGGCCTGGAGCAGCCTAAGATTTCCAAGCCAGGAGTGACCTGGCTTCAGAGATAGCTGGGCTTTGAACCAGGACTTCCCTCCTAAAGGAATCCTCAACTATTTTTAGCTCCATTCCTCACCCCAGAAAACCCCAGTCCAGGCTTCTGCTAAGCTCCCTCTCCTGTGTTGGATTTACCCTTCAGTCCTTCATGTCTTATAATCTCTGCTACTTTTCTCCTTTTAGACCTCTACTCACTGAGTAATAGATTAATAAGTAGAGGAAACCTTAGAGATTTTCTAGCCTAAACCTCTCATTGCACAAGGGAAGAATCTGAAGCCCAAACTAGCTGAAGTGCCCAGTGTCACAACTAGTTTAGTAGCAGAACTAGAATGCAAATCCAGGTGATCTGACTCCAAATTCAATGCCTTTTCCACTAGGTAAAAACATGAAAAAACCTGCTCATCAAATCTGTAGATGATCCAAAGCTGGGAGGTATATTTGGAATTATGGAATCAGCTTGCAGAGAAGAGAAGAGCCTTCAAGAGAATTTCCTCTAACTCTCTAATGTTATAGATGGGGGAGCTGAGAACTGACTCCCCACATTGAGTTAGTGGTGGTGTCAGTATTAGAACCAAGATCTGACTCCAGGGTTGTTTCCACTGCAATGTGACATTCGGAACCAAAGTCTAGTGAATAAACAGGGTGATAAAGGATACCAGAATTGGGATCCAAAAACATTGCAACAGGTTAGAACAGTTAGAACTAAAAAAAATTATATTTAATTGGGATAAATGTAAATTATTTTTAGCTTTTTAAAAAGTCATTTAAAAAATCTATGTAGCTAGACATCATTTTATGTGACAAGATTTGAGGGTTTTAGTGAACTAATTCTTGTTTGTGACACAAAAGGTATACTTCAGGGGCCCATAAACTTCTCTTTGCCCCTACCTGGTAGAGTCTGGAAATGTCAGTAACACTCCTCTATCGACAGCACAAAGTCCCTTTGAAAGCACTTGGGCTCATGAAGTATCAAACATAGAATGGGTTCTAATTATGCAGTAAAGGATACAGAAAAGACTTAGACCTGAGTGCTGCCTTTTCAGAATCAAGAACACTCCTTTTTTTCTACCCTAGAGATCTGTACACTTACAAACAGGACTTTTTCCTCTTTAGCTGTGCTTCCACAGAAGGCAGTTTCTTCTCTCCCAAGAGATGGTGTCAACACTTCTAACTGCTGATCTGTGGTGAGGTTACCTGGAATGTAGGCTGCCAGTGTCGAAGTTCCAGGCTGTTTACTCCTCCTTTTACAAAGGGTCCCACAGCCCTACCCTACCAACAAAGGGCCTCATATGGTGCTGCCCTGCTCAAGACAGGTTCCTACTCTGAGTTAGGGTGAAGTCATTTCACTTAGCTCCCACTTACAGTTTCTGTACCCACTCCTGAATCTTGGGAATATTAAAAGGATATTCCATTTGTCTTTATACTACTGTCTGTCCTTGGGACAGCTGTCTGGGCCATGCAAATTGGACTCAGTTTCAAGAAAGAACTGGAAAAGAAAGAGGGGAACCTCGTTCAACATTGTTTTAATGGTTTATAGTGGATTGTGGTCCTAAGATAGCTCTCAAACTTCCTCCAGTGCTGAGGGCCTTAGAAACTCTGATTATAATAACATGTTCACAGTTTCATCACTGGGGAGAATAATCATCTTTTTTAAAAACTCTCTTCCTCAGGATGAACTTATCAAGACAAGGGTAGCAAATTGCTTTTCCAGACCTGTACTTCCTTCCCTCAGTCTCTCTCCATTATGCCCAATGGGCAATATTTCTCTACACCTGCCATGTTTAAAAATGCTGGGGAGAGTGGCATCTCCTTCAGAGAACCCCTTTCCTTTAAAATAATTTCATTTTCAATATGACTTAGTGACTTAGGAGTGACTTAGCTAGCAACATTAGCAACTTCTCTTGTAATTGACATTCACTTGAAAATTATAGGAATACAAAATATGAGAATAAGAACAACGCAAATAATGCTACTGTCAAATTTTAAGTGTATTCCTCAAATAATTGACTGTGACCAAATATAATCCTGGCCCTGTTGAGAAGGTAGGGGCTCGTAATATGACATGGTAGTCAAAAGATCTAAGGTTGAATCAAATAAAGTGTAGAGACCTGGGGTGGCCAAGGCCGGAGTCCTGCCAGATCCTGTCCTCTACTCCTCTGGAGTATCACATTCAGTTCTGTGTGCCCCATTTTAGGAAGGAAATTACCAAATTTGAGCTTGTGCAGAACAGGGTAGTCAGGATGGGGTGGGAGGTTGGATTGAAGATCCTATATGAGGATCCATTGAAAGATGTGGTTGTTTATGCTGAAAAGAAGACTGGTGTGACATGACAGCTGTCTTCAAATATTTGAGTGGTTGGTCCTGGGGAAGAGAAATTTGGCTACTTTTACTCTGCCCTGTAAGGTAGAAGGAAGAGCAATTGGGGTGGGGAGGGGAAGGTAACAAGAGTCAGATTTTGCCTTGATATGAGGAAGTACTTTCTAATGAAAGCTTTCCCAACAATGGAAGATGTTATGTTGGTACTCGGTGAATATTCTTTGCAGGAGGCCCTTCCTAGTTCCCTTAACTCGTGCCTTCCCCTTGAAGATTACCTCTTATCTACTCCATGTATATCATATACCATGTATATACCATGTTATTTACATACTTTATTCTCCATTAAAATGTAAGCTGCTTTAGGACAGGGAACTTATGAAGACTTCTTGCACATAGTAAATGTAATAAATACTTTTTAATCTATTGGTTGATTTGACATGTTCAAGCTTAGGCTAGATAGACATTTACATGGCTCCAAAGGTTTAGGGAGTGGCAGGGTCCTGTTTGAGATCCCTTCCAACTCAGATGTTTTGGTTTCTGATCCTATCTCCAGTCCTGGGATCTCAAATAAGTTGGAAGCTGAAGTCTTTGATTAGTTGAAGAGCTTTTTGTTTTCCTCTTTCTCCTGCAGTACCCCTGGGCACCCTAACCTCTTACTCCAACTGGTTCTGTCAACCCTCAACCTTGCCCTCTAACATCACTCCCCTCTCCACATACAGGGGTTGGTGCTAAGGGGCTGAATATTGTGTGCCCAGCCACTGGATAAAAGCGAAAGGGAGAGGGGACCTTCTTGAAAGCATTGTGAGGGGGAAAGTGTGGGTATCCCAAGTCCCTAGGGTCACAGATTTATACCCTATCTCCACCTCTAGGAATAGTCCCCAAGGGAAGAAGACAGAGAGTATGGCCAGAGGGCCTGGGGCCTGGCTGAGAGGTAACACTGAAGTACCCATTCCATGACCATAACTGACCTTTCCTGTACTCCCTTAGCTCTCTTAAGTCAAACCAAGTCAACCCTCTGGCTCCCTGCCTTTCTTTTCTCTTCCTGGGGCAACTCTGGTCTGAATTCCCACCTCTAGAGGCACTAGCAAATTATCCCTTGGAGACCTTGGACCCCTTCCCCGATCTGGTTCGGCACAGAAGCCTCCACTCTGATCTGGCTGCAGTTATAAACTTAGCCCTAGTGAGAAGCCCGATGGTGACCCACTGACCACCTAGCTCCACGCCTCACCCGACTGGTAAAGCTTGGCCTGGGAATGGTCTCTTCAGCCCTCCCTATTTAGGTCAAAGACTCATGGAGCTGTGGGGCAGGGGGTAGAGAGGGCTGCCTCTAACCAGTTATAGAATGTCAGAATTAGAAAGGATTCTAAAGCTAATCTAGGCAACTACTCATGTTTACAGAAGAAGACACTAATGCAGTATCTGGGGGCACCTCCCCACCACTGCTCACAGGGAAATCTGATGGATATTCCAGGTTCATGGTACCACTAGCCCTTGAAAGTAGTTAACAAGCTCCCACTGATGTGTTTTTCTAGGCAGGCAGCTAGGTGGCGTAGTGAGTGGACTGCTGGACCTGGAGTCAGGAAGACTTCAGTTCAGACGTGGCATGAAACCCTGAAAGAGCTGTGTGACCCTGGGCAAGTCACTCAATAGTGAGCAAATGACCTCTGCCTGCCTTAGTTTCCCCATTTGTAAAATAGGGCTAACAATAGTACTTACCTCCTAGGGTTGTTGTGAGGAGAAAACGTGAACATATTTGGAAAGCCCTTTGCAAATAGCTTATATTATTATTACCCCAGATGTTAATGTATTAGCCAGAGGACCTAATTAATTCAAAGCCAAGACACTTAATGAAACAGCATAGCAAGAAAGGTAACACAAGATCTCCCCTAAACCTGGGAGCATATAATACACATGGCATCAGTGGGAGGAACCCATGGGGAACACTTCACAAAGGGAACCAGGGATGCGTGCAGAGCCATATAGGTGGAGAAAATAAGGCCGAGGTATCCTTGCATCCAGCCCTCTACCAATGCGCAGGACCGCTGATGTCTCCCAGGGATGTTGCTGCTCTATTCCCACAAGGCAGCTGCTGGTCTCCTATCTCAGTTGGACACACAAACTGCCAGCTGCTGTTCTGTTGCACTATATGGTCCACCATCTCTTTCACGGGGAGAGTGGGCGCTATCCTACTTTCTTAAAGTTTAAAATGGAGGTTTTTCTCTGGCTCTTTTAGAAAAGGCAGAACTTTTGTCCCAGAACCAGCAGAATGCCTCCCCTGTTTTGTTCCCTCAGTTGTGGCTGCTGAGGCTTTTCATCTTCCTGGTAGGAGAACCTCAGACACAACCTGCTGAGCTCTAGCACAAACTCTTGGGCTTACTCTTTCCTTTGAACTTTTCTTCCCAGGTAGGGACCTGAAGCTCTCACCAAGATTCATTATTGTAGTGAATAGTGAGCAGTCTATACCTTTTACAATTTTCATGGTAAGCCCAGTAATGGCTATTTCCCCAGTAATTACCAAATACCTTTTAAATTGTAGATTCTTGTTTTTTCAAACCCCAATTCTCTTCTTCCAAGCAGGTGAGTGGAGAAAAACACAGAGGGAAGTCACCAAGCCCAGGAGGCAATTGCCTCTGCAAGTCTTAGCCTACCAGCTAAGCTACATTCCTAGTCTAGCCTCTATGTTCCCACAGCCAGAGTCTGAAGAGGACATTTTCCAAGGTTATCCAGCTGACCAATGACAGTCTGGACCAGAACCCAGGGCTCTGGACAAAATACTTCCATTGGAGGTTTTTCTTTTCCCAGCCCCTCAATCGCTTGCCCCATCTTGGACTCCCAGGAGCAACCTTAGCTTGTATTCTCTAGAAGACAGCTTCCTGGGGAAGACCTACATATTTCTAATCATTGGTAGGTGTGTGTAGATATAGAGTTAAGGCTGGGGTGGGGGTGTGGGGGGCCTGTTTTGCGCTTTGAAAGGGAACAAAGGGGATGGGTGATTAATCAGACTGAAAGTTGGGCATAAGGGAGGCACCTTTATGGAGTCCCCCTTTCCTCAGCTATCTAGCTTCCCAGGCCTCTCTTGTAAACATCTTTGGATAACTGATGTAGACTTGGGCCCAATCTGCATTTTTCTTTGAGGTTTTGCTTGTAGATGTTTTCAAGTCATTGTCCTCTGTGTTTGTGTCTTGAGCTTCTCTGTTACCTTATTAGCTCTTTATGGCCAAATTCTTTACTTCCCCCTTCATTTTCCAGCCTCATTATTGTTTTATGTTTACTTTTTTAATTTTTTTCCAATTACGCCTAAACCCATTCCTGCTCCGAGTACTAGTTTAGGGGTCCTCTTCAATTTTTTTCAGTCGTGGTGCTTCCTGCTCTGGTGTTCTCAGTTCTCTTTCAGTCCTCAGTGCTAGAATGTTTCCAGCCCTGCTGGACACTACTGGGCTCCTGGTCAGCCCCCCACTGCTCTCTGGCTGTCTTCCTAAGCTGTTCTGGACTGGAAAAAAATGACTGGGTGTGTGACTTTTTCTTGGTTTTCCTGATAATAATTTGGTCTGGCACATTTGTCTAGGTTGTTATGGAGGTGTGTCGGGAGAGCTGGGCAAAAATGCTGACTCCTCTCCCCAGATAATTGATTTCGAGCAAGGGTTCTTATCGTCCTTTGGTCATTTCAGTTGTGTTGACTCTTCGTGACCCCATTTTCGGTTTTCTTGGCAAAGATCCCGGAGTGGTGCTACTTCCTTCTCCAGCTCATTTTACAGATAAGAAAACTAAGGCAAATAGGGTTAATTGACTTGCCCAGGGTCACACAGCGTCAGAGGTAGGATTAGATCTCAAGAAGACAGGCGGGGCACTCTATCCATTGTCTCACCTAACTGCCCCATAAGGGTTCTTCCTTCCTTCCTTCCCCACCACCCACACCTCTGGCAGTCTGGTGAAGCCTAAGGAATCTAGCTAACATTGATGTTTCCAAAAGCCTAAAATAAAGTACATAGGATTACAGGGAAAGCCAGTATATATGGAAATACGGTTTAAAATGTTTTTTAAACGTCAAGACCACAAGTATCTACGTTAAGGACCCTCACACTAGGGTCTAAGAAGGAGCCAGGGATGTGGGTGGCTGCCCTAAGTCGAAAGCGTGCTCGGTAGGACCACGTGGCAGGACCACAGGCGTTCCGCCGTACGGGTCTCTAGGAGGGACTAACGGGAGCGACCACTGCCTGGGCTGGGAGGAGCCTGGAGCTGTTGCCCGGACTCCTGACCAGCGTCTCAGCCCCTCGCCTTCCGAGTCTGACGGAAAGAGGGTCTCTGGAGAGGAAGGAGTTAAAACTCCCGCTAGTCAGCCCCGCCTTCCACCTACGTCACGGGACCCGCCCCAGACCCGAGCTCCGATTCGTAGACCTCCCACCATGCGGTGCGCTGATTGGCCGTTGGGAACGCGCACTGCACCCCGTCGGGTTCCGCCCCCTCCGTGGCCGGCGAGGAGCCCTAGTGAAACGGTGCCGAGCCGAGCCCTGCCGAGCCGGCGGAGGCCTCTCTGAACCTTTGGACTCGGACTCCACCCAGCCATGGGGCCGCAGGAGCCGCCCGGGTGAGTGGTGCCTGAGGCGCCGGTGCAGCTCTGGCCCTTTGGGTCCCAGTGCACTGATCTTTCAGGCTCCGACACCTACGTGACGGCTTCTCACCCGCGAGCCCGAGTCACCCTAAACTTGAACTTTGACCCCCGAGGCCACCGCCCCTCCCCCCTCGCTTTCTAGACCCCCGAGTTGATTCCTACCTACTCTTCTCCCCGGAACTGATTATGAGACCTCTGAGCCCAGCTGATCCCAATCTTGCTTTCTGTATTTTTGACCTCTGATTCTCAACCCTGATAACCCAACCTCTACTTATGACCCCCAACCCTAGTCCCAGACCCTGGCCTGACCTTTGACCCCCGCCACTTCTTGGCTCCCCATCCTAACCTTTGATCCCAGCCCACTTCGAGAGGGGTGGGTGTCCCCCCCTTGACCTTTGACCTTAAACCTGACCTTTGATCACCCGCTTGATTTCCTCCCCCCAGGCTTTCCCAGACTCCTCCCCTGAGTCTTTCCTGTGGTTCCCTCCCTTTTTCCCCCAAGTCTGTGGTCCTGATTTGGGGGTATCTCATGTGGGAGGTAGGTCCAATCCAGGCCTCGATTCAGGCTCCCATGGATTGTCTGTAGTGGGGGAACCTTGTGGCAGGGTGGAGAGGGACAGAAACAGAAAACGGACTGTTGTGCTTCTAGGACCCCATGCTGATGGGGTCTCCTTGAGGAGACACAGGAGGGTGGTTCCCCCCCACCCCCTGTATCAGGCTTAAGTGTCTCCTGGCTCTGCCCTGGATTACCTTTGCCCCTCCCCCGCGCCCAGGATCACCTGCCTAACCCCCAGCTCTCAGCACAGTGCCTTGCACATACGTGAGATGTGAATAAATGTGAATTTGAAGGGTCGTCCAGTGGAAGGGAGATTAGCGCTTTGCCTTGGAGAACAGAGTTAGGATCAGTGGGAGGAAGCTTCAGAGAAGCACATTTCTATTCCTGCAGGGTCTATCCCAAAGTGGACTGTGCTGCCTCCATTGGTGGTAGGTTCCCTGTCACTTGAGAGCCACAGGCAGAGGCTAGATGGCCACCACTTGGCCATATGGGAGGTATTAGGGGATTCCTGATCAGGGAACAGGTTGGACTCAATGATTTTGTAATCTCTGGGTCTATCTTTGATGGACCTTTGGTCCATCATCGATCTGTCTTTGGGCTCCAGAGTCCATTCCCATGTTTTTTGTTGGGAGTCTCAGCTGTTTCCTCACCAGCTGTATAGCACTATGAGCCACCAAATCATTTTAAGCTGAGTCATCACGATGTGGCCACTGAGCTATGCCCACCTAGTCTCTTCTTCTCTCCCTGGGGGTCCTGTTCTGATGATAGAGCTCTTATAGGATCTAGGAAGAATCAGGTAAGGACCGCTGTTGAGCCATAGACTCTAAGGACTCAAGAAGCTCAAGAGAGGAAAGAGCACTGTGCGCTGGAGGAATGCAGTTCGATTTTTGGAAACGTTATTCTTTAATAAGTATCTACTGTGTGCAAGCACTGGGCTAGACACTGGGTGTACATAGACAAAAAAGTAAACAGTTCCTGCCCACAAAGAGCTTACATTTGGGGAGAAGGGATACTACATAGACACAGATGAGTTAATAGAAAGAAATCTGAGGTGGGAGAAAATGCTATAAGAGTTAGGGGTTGAGGAAAGGCTTCATTCACATAGGATGTTGCACCTGAGTCTTGCAGAAAGCTAGGGCTTGTGAGAGGAGGCACTTAGGATGGGCTTCATTCCAGGTGTGGGGGCTGACCTTCACAAAGGGAGAAGAAAGAGAAGGTAGTAGGGTGAGGGGATGGCAGGGTCAAATGAACATTTGCTTTCTTTTAAAGATTGGGGAAGCCGAGTGAATTTGTAGGCGGCAGGGAAGGAGCCATTGGATAAGGAGAAATTGAAGTCTCACGAGGAAATGGTTGGGAGAGGAAATGAGAAGAAATGAAATCATACCCAGAGTCTAGCCCAGTGCCATACATATTATGGGTCCTTAATACATGCTTGTTGATTGATTGATCACTTGAGAGGATGAGCTTGGTAAAGATCCTAGGATCTTTAGATCTAGAACTGGAAGGGACCTTAGAGATCATCTAGTCCAGTACCCTCATTTTAGAAATGAGGAAATTGAAGCCCAGAGAAGAGTTTAAGGGTGGGGGAGGGGAAGGAAGGGAACAAGCATTTATTGCCTACTATGTGCCAGACACTATGCCACTATGCTTAGATCTCACTTGATCCTTACAACAGCCTCGTGAGGTAGGTGCTATTAAAGGAAGCTGAGGCAGACAGATGTTAAATACTTGCCCAGCTAGTGTCTGAAAGCCGGATTTGAACTCAAGATGTCATAAAACCAAGTGTTCTATCTACAAGGTCATATAGGAAGGAAGTTACTGAGGTAAAACTCAAACTCAAGTTGTTTGGCTGCAGTCTGTGTGCCAAGGACCACCTTTCTTAGAAATCAGAACTAAGGAGAAAAGAATAGGGGTGTGTGTGTGTGGGGAGGGTGGGTGGTGATTGTTAATTTATGTTGGAGGTGTCAAACTCACGGCTCACCAAAGCCCAGAGTGTTTTAACAAAATAAATAAAAATATAGTACAATATAGATAATGTTAATCTGTGGTTTTCTGAGTCAAAATGAGGCTTCAGGGATTTGTTTTTATTTGAATTTGCCACCACTGGAAGAAGAGAGAAGAAAAGGTTCAGAATAGTACCTTCTGTGGAAAATCTTAGGGTACATACACAGTTAGGGGCGTGACATGATGATGATTCAGCAAAGGAAACTGGGGAGTGGTGAAAGGGTAGGAGGAGGGCCGAGAGAGAGCAGTATCACAAAAATCCAGACATGAGAGAGTATCTCAGAGCAAAGGGTAGTTATTAGTGTCAGATGCCAGAGGATGTGATTAAAAAAAAAATCAGTCAGGGAAGAATAAAAAGATTGCTGTCCAGCAGTGAGGCTCTGTTTTTGATGAGATAAGAAGTCTGTGGTAGACCCAGTTTGCAAAGCTTAATGATTTTCTCTTAGAGAGTTCCGAACCATGGGAGGAACAGATGGTGAGAGTAACTCAGGATTAAGGATTAGCAAGGCACAAATGGCAGAAATACCAGGCAAGGGGCACAGCACCCAACGGTAGAGGGCTGAGTCTTGTAGAAATGACT
This sequence comes from Trichosurus vulpecula, assembly GCF_011100635.1. NCBI lineage: Eukaryota > Metazoa > Chordata > Mammalia > Diprotodontia > Phalangeridae > Trichosurus > Trichosurus vulpecula. The sequence continues at coordinate 117,205,988 of NC_050581.1, read as the reverse complement.
AATTATAGGGTGAGAACTGAAGGGAAGAATGCGGGGTCATGTCAGGAGTGATGAGCTGAGAGAACAGGGAAGAAGCAAAGGATTAGAGGTTCTAGTGAAACAAAAGAACAGGTTTAGGAGGAGGGAAACAATAGCAGAAGTGGAAGGATGGGAAGAGGAGAGTTTCAGAGTTGAAGATTCGTGGAAACTGAACCATTTTCATGGCACTGGTGAGATCAGAAGTGGGACCATTTCTCTTGGTGACTGACGTAGAGTGGATGTCAGAGGAGCCAAGGAGGGAGAGCCCAGGGAGTCAGAAGGGTCTTCAGAGTAGATGTTGAAGTCTCTGGAGAGAGTGGCAGGAGAAGAGGAAGTCTGTGAACCAGGGGCCAAAGATAATTTAGGGATGATTGGGAAGTGAACTGGAGTTCGGTAGATGGCAGTGTCAGGGATGGGAGAGAGTGATCTGGATGGAATGAACTTCAGAAAACAACAGGTCCCTGAGTGATGATAGCAGGGCAGAAAATAGGGGGTGAGGTCTGGGAGTGGTAGTGGTGAGGGCCCAGGGAAGGGGAGCAAGGAATATGCCCACTTCTCTTCCTGGCTCAGAGTATTGAAGGATATGAGAAAAGTAGTGACTGGTAATGGAGAAGATGGTGAGGGATGAGATGTCTTCAGGAGAAGACCAAGTTTCCATGAGCGCACAAAGAAAGACGGAGTGTCAGGGGAAGAGCTCTAGGGTGAAGGCAAGTTTTGTAAAGGATAGAGTGAGGTCACAGGAGCAGAGTGGAAGGAGAGGAGGGGCAGCAAATAGGGACTTGGAAATGGGTGAGAATGTGGCATAGTGAAAAGAATGCTGGCCTTGGTTTCAAATCCTGCCTTTCACACTTACTGTCTGTAAAATGGGGGTAATATTTCAGAGGATTTGTTGAGGTTCAGATGAAATAAAGTGTATAAATCACATTGCAAACTTTAAAGTGTTATATAAATGTCAGTTGTTAAGTCATTTTTATGTTGAGGATGAGAGATTAGGGACAGGTAGCAGGACAGTAATGTTTTTATCTCAGCAGAATGCTGGGTCTAGAGTCAGGAAGTCCTGAGTTCAAATCCAGCCTCAGGCACTTACTAGCTGTGTGACTCTGGGCAAGTCACTTAACCCTTTTGCCTCAGTTTCCTCATCTGTAAAATGAATTGGAGAAGGAAATGACAGACCACTCCAGTACCTCTGCCAAGAAAACCCCAAATAGGGTCATGAAAAAATTAGACATGACTGAAAAAACAACCAAATAATTTATGTTCCTAGAGGTCACCACCTTCACAAACATTGTCTTCAGAATGACCAGATGAGGTAGGTAGTGTGTCATTATTATCCCTCTTTTACTTATGGGAAAATTGAGGCTTCAAGAGGGGAAGAGGCTTGTTCAAAGTCACATAACTAATCACTGTTCATTATTAAATGTTAAAAGATGGGCCTGGGTCTTATGTCTTCAAGTGCCTGCCTCATCTCCCACCATCCATCTCACCCCCTCCTCGCCAATCCCTTAGTCGTTATAAGCCTGTGGTAAGGAAAGCGATTTGGAGGTTGTGAAGAGCTATAGGAAGGGAAGCTATTACGATCATCATGAGCTCCTTACTTCTTGCTGGGACTCTCTCCCAATATCTTCTTTCCCTCTTCAGTCCATCCTGTACAAGGTGCCAGAGGCATCTTCCTCATCATTCACTGGTCTGAACACATTACTCTTCTGGTCAGAAAGTTTCAGTGATTCCCTGTTGCCTGTAGGATAAAATTCAGTCTTTGGTCTGGCATTCAAGGCTCCACCAGAGCCAACCTATCTTTCTAGCCTTACTTCCCGGTATACTTGCCACATACTTTACCCTCAGACCACTTACACTTCTCTATTACACTAATATGTCCTAGACTTCCCAGTCTCTGTGTCTTTGTTCATCCCATTCCCCATACCTGGAGTGCCCTCTGCCTTCCCCCCCTCTTCCCCCAATCTCCTGTTGAACTCTTTGCCTATCCTTTGAGGTCCAGCCCAGACAGCATTTCTTCTATGAAGTCTACCTTCCAAAATTACCAGTGATCTCTCGATTGCCTAATCTAATGGCCTTTTTTAGAGTTTCAGCCTTCTTGAGCTCTCTGTAGTGTTTAATGATGTTAACTATCCTCCTCTCCTAGGCAGACCTCTCCACTCTGGGTTTTTGTGGCTCTGCTTTCTCTGGCCTCTCTTCCTACCTTTCGCAATCCCCTTTGCTGACTTTTCATCCATGTCATGCTCCCTAATTGTGGGTAAAGCCCAAGACTCTTCCTGGGACCTCTTCTAACTATCCTTTCTCACTTGGGGAGCAGATCAGCTCCTGTGGCTTTAATTATTATTTAGATGCAGATGGCTCCCAGAACCCAAATCTCTCCTAAGCTCTAGTCTCTGTTCACCAGCTGCCTATTTGACACTTCAAGGTGGATGTCCTATAAGCATCTCATACTCAGCATGTGTAAAAGTTTTCTCCAAAAGTCGTATCTCTTCCCATTTTCTGTTGAAGATACTACCATCCTTTCCATTGCCCTAGTTTGCAACCTCAATGTCATCCTCAGTTCCTCCACCCTCACCCCACAGATCAAGTCAGTTGCCAAATATTATTGTTTCTGTCTCCAAATAATCTATATCTGTCTGGCTGACTTCCTAGCTAGCTTAGCTTTCACAGAAACCTCTGAGCTGGAAGCTTTCTATTCCAAAGCCGTGTTTGAACAGGAAGCTTTCCGATGGTGGGTAATTCAGTCATTTCACTTTTGTATAGGTCTGCTTTGAGGAGGCTTTGCTTAAGCTGAAGTCTGCCTCTCTGCCACTTGGATGCACTGTACCTACTTCTGCCCTCTGGGCAAGCAGAAGAACCAAACAAGTATCATTCATTTTTTCACACAACTGGTTTTCAGATCCTTGAAAACATATCAAGTCACTTGCCAAATATTATTGTTTCTATCTCCAAATAATCTTACACGTCTCCCCTCTACTCACATGGCCACAATCCTAGTTTGGACCCTTGTCATTCCTTCCTGGACTGCTGGAATAACTTGCTAATTGGTCTCCTTGCTTCAGGCCTTTTCCCATTCTCATCCAGCCTTTGCATAGCTGCCAAAGGGATTTCTCTACAGTATTGCTCTGACCATGTTACACACACCCCTCCCCCAGTAAACTCCAGTGGCTCCCTATTGCCTCTAAGATCAAATACTGGCTTCTGTGTTTGGCATTTAGAGCTCTTCCTAACCTAGCTTTTCTACCTTTTTACATATTGATTCCCTCTATAGTTCATCCAGAGTGTCCTCGCTTTTCCACACATACAGACTTCTCCATCTCCCATTTCTTGTCTCTATATTGGCATAGGCTTCTACAGAACTCTGGTTCCCTCTCCTGCTGCCTCCCAGACCAGTGCCTGGAATGCACTCCCTCCTCCTCTCTGACTCATGGAATCCCTGGTTTCTTTCAAGACTCAGCTTAAGGGCTACTTTCTGTGTGAAGCCTTTGCTGGTCCTCCCAGTTGCTCTTGCCTTCTCCCCCAAGGTCACCTTGTTTCTGTTACTTCTACATGCCAGACATTTGTGTGTGGTCTCCCATGTAAGGATGTATGCTCCTGGAGGACAGGGGCTGTTAAACTTTTGTCATCCCCTTCCCCTAGGTACTTTCTCCTAAGTTGGCTTCCTTTGATGCTGCTGTCTCCTGATTACCCCCTTTTCTGTCAGACCATTCCTTCTCTATTTCCTTTGCTGGTTGATCATCCGTCTCTTGCCTTCCAGGTGTCCCACCAGACTTTTGTCCTGAGCCCCTTCTTTTCTTTCTGTGTTCTCTCACTTGGTGGGTCCATCAGCTCCCATGGCTCAAGTTGTGAAGTCTATGCTAATGACTCTTATCCCTCTGTATCCAGTTATTTATTAACTGTCTGCAATCTAGTCAGTCAATAAGCATTTATTAAAAACTTACTATGTGAAATGCATCATGTGAAGTACTGGGGCTACAAAGAGAAGCAAAAGACAGTCCTGTCCTCAAAAAGCTTACAATCTAGCCGGGGAGCAAAAAGCAAACAAATATGCATAAACAAGCCCTGTGCAGGATAAATAAGAAATAATTAACAAAGGGAGGGCATTTGAGTAAGAGGAATTGGAAAGACTCCCAAGAAGTCTTTCTAGAATCCCATCTAGAAGACGAGATTTTACCTGGGACTTGAAGGAAGTTAGGGACGTCAGGAGGCAGAGGTGCGGAGGGGGAACATTTTACACATGGGGGACAGCTAGAGAAATTGCCCAGAACTGAGGGATGGAGTGTCTAGGTTGTGGAACAGCAAGAGTTACTGGATTGAAGAGTCAGAGCTCAGGTGTAAGAAGACTGGAAAGGTGGGCTGGAGCTAGGTTATGAACTCTAGATTGTTGTTCAGTTCCACTCTCCATGACCCCATTTGGGATTTTCTTGGCAAAGATGCTGGAGTAGTTTGCCGTTTCCTTCTCTAGGTCATGTGACAGATGAGGAAACTGAGGCAAACAGGGTTCAGTGACTTTCCCAGGGTCACACAGCTAGTCAGTGCCTGAGGCCAGATCTGAACTCATGAAGATGAGTCTTCTTGACCTCCTGACTGTCCACTGTGCCGTGAACTCTAGAACTTCAGCTTTATATCACCAATTTTAAAAATGTTTCCCTCTTGATATTTAACTCAGTGCATGCCAAATTGAGCTCATCATCCTTCTCCACCAAACCCAGCCTTCTTCAAAAATGTTCTTGTTTTTCTTGATGGTACCAGCTTCGTTAGAAACTTAAGTCATCTTTGATTCTCCCATTTCTTTGTCTTCTTCCCCTTCCAGGTTCGTTCTCTTGTATCATCCACCGTCTCTTGTGTCCATCCCATTCTATACACTCATTGCCATCATTACTGTTTTGGGCCCTTATTCACTTCTTTTTTGGGGGAGGGGGAGGGGAGAAGGCAGGGCAGTTGGGGTTAAGTGACTTGCCCAAGGTCACACAGCTAGTGTGTCGAGTGTCTGAGGCTCCTGACTCCAGGGCCGGTGCTCTACTCACTCTGCCAACCTAGCTGCCCCCTTATTCACCTCTTATGTGGACTACACTAATAACTTCCTAACTGGGCTCTCTGCCTCCTCTTTCCAATCCTTCACATATTTGCCAAAATAATCTTTCTAATGCAGTATTAGAAGTCTTTAGGATAAAATGCAGAGTCCTTATCTTAGGTTTCCATGCAACCCCTTGGCCTACTCCTTGTCATGTTGTCTCTACTCAGACAGCAGCAACCTAGACACTGCCTCGATTCTGATAGGTAAGATTTTGCCCTATCTTCTTCTTAGAGCAGGATTTCACATACTTACCTTCCCTTGCCTTCCCCTCCCCAGCTTCCAAGTTCAATTGGTATGTTACAATTTAAATTCCTTGAGGGCAGGAACTGTCTTGCCTCCCTGTGTTTGTATCTCTAGGACTTGGCAGGAAGTAAGCATTTAATGGTGCTCTATCCGCCATCCCCCACCCAGTCTACATCTGTCTGCCTGCCTACCTGGCTAGCTTAGCTTTCACAGAAATCTTCAAGGTGTGGAGACTTTCTATTCCGAATTTGTGCGTGAGCTGGAAGCTTTCCAGTGGTGGGTAATTCAGTCATTTCACTTTTGTACAGGCCTGCTTTTGAGGAGGCTTTGCCTAAGCTCAAGTCTGCCTCTCTGCCACTTGGACACTCTGTGCCTAGTTCTGCCCTCTGGGCAAGCAGACAAGAAGAACAAGTATCATCCATTTTTCACACAACCGGTTTTCAAATCATTGAAAATAGAATAGCTATGACGGCCCCAGTGAAGTTGGAGAGGAAGTGGATCAAACTTGTGTACTGTTGATTTGGAAGAAACATCTTTTCTCCAGAAAAAAAAAAAGTAATCTTAGAGGTCAAAGAAACAGCCACAGGATTTTGTATAGACAGACCCTCAGTCTGTATTTTTTTCCAATAGTAAGGTGAGCCCACTGATTCTATCTTGAAGGAAACCCCCACTGTCTTAAAGATCTTTTGCCCCGCCAGGATACTCTGATGAGATTAAAGTACAGAGAAAACATCCCCATTGGAATAATTCCTGAGACCCCAAAGTTAACATATTCTTCCCCATATCATCTTGTCCCAATTACTCAACCTCTCAAATAGGTTAAATAACAGAACTTAGCCACCAGTAGACTGATTTGAACTTTTCCTTTTGTCAGCCCAGAGCTGTGTAACACCAGATATAGGTGCCCACCTCCTTTTTTTCTAGACTTGACAAAGTGATGGAGAAAAATGTTAGCAATGCAGATTAAACTTGAAAGTGTCTTTTCTACATTCCGGGAGCCCTTGAGCGAGCCAGCCCCCTATCATTCACTCTTAACTTCCCAGCCAGACTGGTTCTTAGCTGTGCCCTAACCTTACCTGCTGTCTCCTGTGGCGCTCTTGTCTGGGATGTACTTTCTTCTCGTCCTCACCTTTGGGCAGATGGAACACATTTCCCTGCCAGAGTAGAACCTGCCTCCCTTGGGGGCAGGGTCCCTTGTCTTTTACATTCCCCAGGGCAGCACATGCAGGATGTTAATATGCAGCCTTAATCCGTTTTTGTTGAATCCGGTTGAAGTTTTAGTGGGCCAGACTTTGGCAGCTGAGGCCAGGGGCGATTGAAGGAAGTGGGACATCCGAAGGGACTGAGAGTGAGGAAGGCTGAAGAGGCCAGTGACGGGGAGGATGAAGACCAAAGGAAGGGATCCATCCTGGTTCTGCTCCCCGCTCCATTCTTCTTTCATCCTTCCCTCTTTAATTGAGGATGGGTGGGGGTGGGGCCCCCAAAGATTTATCGTTAGGCTAGAGAAGTAGCAGTGGGAGACACTGAAGGGTGGAACCCAGGCTACTCTCCACCTTCTATCCCCCCAGCTGGGCTTGGTCTGTGAGAAGGCTCTGGGCCCTTAAACACCTAATGTGAGTCACTTAGTAGGAGGCGATATTTCCTCTTTCTCCCCGTTCTTGTATTCTCTGGGGAACCTTAATCCCAAATGGCTAATTATAAGTCAGGGAGTGATAGCGACGATGCCTGATAAAAGTTTTTGATAGTTGAAGCCTGGCAGGTCTGGGTATCTCTAATAGGGATCTGCGTGTCAGGCCTTTCCCAGCCCTTAACCTTCAGGAAATCTCCGCCTCCAAACAAACCTTGCTCCCCACATCACTGCCCCCCCCCAGTCTTTCTTGTATAGGAAGAGTATTCTTCCCTTGCTCCTCGTTCCAATTCCTCCCAGTCTGAACACCAGGGACAGCCAGGTGGTTTGAGGGCTCCAGGTGTTGCTGTGGCTGCTTCTCTCATCTTTCTTGGTGCAGGTTTGGTAAGCTTCCTGGCAGGAGACACAACTTTCCTTCCCCTTGTCATGGAGTGGAGTGGAATCGGGGGAAATGAGCATTCAGACTCTCCTTGGCACCTGTGTGTTCTTGGATTCCTGAGTGCATGGCTGATGACTGGGGGGACCCAGGATGTTCCAGGTTTAGAGAGTGGGGTTTGTAGGGGTGGGGAGTCCAGTTTGTGTAAAAAGCATGATGGAAAATGGTGTGAAGCAAAGATGGAGAGGTGACTTGGTACCTTTGTGAAGTCTTGACTGCTTGACTGAGGACTTTGGGTTTTATCTTGTAGGTAGAAGGGAACCACTGAAGGTCATTGAATATGGAAGTGATGAGGTCAGGAAGGTGGCTTTGGCAGGCTGTCCACAATGGATTGGAGGGGAGAGATTAGAGGTGGGCAGACCAGCTAGGAGGTTATGCAGTCGTTCAGGCAAGATGACCCCTTTCTGTAAAGGAACTCGATGCATATTTGCTCCATTTGGTCCCAAAGATTTGTTAACATGGGAGAGGAGTGAGAAAGGGAGAGATCTATGTCTCTCTTTGCTCACCTCTTCCACCTGAGTTGGGGCATGGTCAAGGGGCCTGGGGCTCTTAGTAGCAGGGGCCCTTTAAGAATGAGAGTGACTCACCTAGCAGGGGTTGGGACGAGGGATTCAAAGATCTCTCCCGGGACCTTCCTCTCAGCTGCTGAGAGGCGTGATCGTAGAGCCTTTGCAGTCTCTGTGAGCCTGAGCTCAGCCTCTGTGCCAAGATCATCCAGCAGGACCTCCCCTTCTCAGGTGAGATGGGGCCTATGCTCCACCTTCCCCTAATCTATGTTGGGCACCAGTTCCTATGGACGTGGCATCCTACCTACGTCACATACCCTCCTTAGAGCTCAGACTTAGGCTCAGGGTAAGAAGGAGACAATGCTCTTGGGGTTCTTTTGCTCACCTATCCAGGGTGTGGGTAGGGAAAGCCTCCTGAGTGGCAGACAGCTGCATCAGTTCTTCCTCTTTGGGTCCTTGCCTTCTTTAAAGGTCTGGGCACAGAAGAGGATGCTGGGTTCCTATGGTCTAGGTTCTGCTAATGGGGCTGCGTACTCCTTTCCCCAAGCGTGCATACTTGGATTAGAGATGGGGCATAGCCCCTGTGTGGTCAGTGTCTGGGAGTGGAGGTCTTTTAAGAAGACTTGGGACACAGCTGAAGACTGGGCACAAGGCTGGGTATGTGGGCTTACAGTACCTGGGAGGAGAGGGGAAAAATTGAGAGACATGGCTGAGAAGAGGGCTCAGTTGGCATTTGGGGTCTGGGGGATAGGAATTGAGAGATGGGACTATGGGGCAGAAGATTATGGAGCATGGCTGACAAAAAGCAGTTGAGGGACTCAGCTAAGCTTGGAGAAAGTGGGGAAGAAGGGGTGTGCCCCACTGTGGGTCAGGGGTTCACAGAAGCAGCTCATCCCACTGTCTGTAGAGGACTTTGTTCTATCCTAGCCAAAGTTCGTGTCTGAACTAGGCCAAGGAAAAGGGGGGAGGGTGGGATGGCTGGGAGGGAAGTCTGGAGGTTACACCACTGGGGTCAGCTGGGGTTCTCCCTGACAGGGCCTGGGAGGAAGGGCTGGTGTTAAAGGCAGTGATTGTGTTTCTGAGGCTCTGCAAGAGAGGCACTTGGCATTGGGTGAGGGTGGAGGGGGAAGGGCTTGATCACTGCTGACTGAGCACTCTTCCCCTGCCCCTCGTGAGACTGTAATCTGATGGTATAATAATAATAATAATACCAGCTAGCATTTCTGTAGCACTCCAGGGGGTTACAGAGCCCTGTATTCTCACAAATACCTTTCAAGGTAAATGTGATTGTTATCCTTTTTTTTTTTTTTTAACAGATAAGGGAACTGAGGCAGCAGAAGTTAAATGACTTGCCCAGGGTCACAGTGAGTGTCTGAGGCCTGATTTGAATCAAGTCTTCCTGACTGGGCCCAGCAGGCACTCCGTGTCCTGCACTACCAGCTGCCCAGACCCTTCGTTTTGCATTCAGGAGACCTCGATTCTAGTCCTAGCTCTTTTCTTGTTAGGTCTGTCAACCTGGCAAAGTCACTTACCTTCCAGAGCCTCTGTTTCCTCATCTTCAAAATGGTAATGTAATCTTTAACCACCCTCCCTCAAGGGAAATTGAGTTCCACTTAATAAGCATTTATCAGCTGCCTCCTCTGTGAAGGGCACCATACTTTGGCCTGTGCTGGAGATAAAAACTAAACATTACCTGCCCTTAGCTCACTTTGTGGGTTTAAAGGACTTTGTCCACCTTAGAGTGAATTATTTTAAGATGAGTTTTATTGATGTCTTTTGTTTTTACATCCCCTTTTACATTTTCCATCATATGCTTCACCTTCCTTTCTCTTCCCCTCCTAGTGAGTCTTCCCTTATAAGAAAGAATAAAACAGAGACAAACAGCCAAGCCACCACATCAGAAAAGTGTGATATCATCCCATAGAGTGTTCCTTATCTGTGCCCCCCGCCTCTTTCTGCAAAGAAAAGTAGAGACCTTGGGGAGGGGGAGGGAAGAGAAGAGGAGAGACGCCTTCTTGGAGCTCATCGCTGGGGGCCAGGCTCGGTCATTACGGTGTCCTGGCATTCAGGGTGGGCGTGTATTCTTTCTTCTACATTGTGTATATTTCTTTCTTAGTTCTGCACACTTTACTTTGCATCAGTTCACATAAGCCTTCTCATGCTTCTTTGTACTCCTCATTTTTTAGTGCTGTACTGTAAGAAATGGTAAACATTGTTTTTATTATATCATCCTTTTACCTTTGACCCCAGGCCTAGGGACACACAGGCCTTATTGGCTTCTCAGGACCTGTCAATGGAGAAGCCGGAGGTGGAGCTGGGTCCCCTGCAGTATGACTATCGTGTGGACAGGCGGGTACTGAATGAGCAGGAGCTGGAGGAGACGGGACAGAGGAGCCAGAGCCCAAAGCCTTCCCGATGGCGTACTTTACCCAGGTTGGAGAGGGATGGGGCTCAGGGGAGGGAGTGGTACCATGTGCCAGGTGTCTGCCTCCTACCTAGGGAAACCAAGTCTATCTCTCTGTTCCCTCTGACTGTCTACCTGCTGGTTGTCCATCTCTCATCCGTCTGTTATCCTTACCATTCATCCACTTATCTCTCCAACCATGCCCTTAATTTTCCATCTGACCAATGGTCTCTGCCCTCAAGTGTTCATTTTTCTGTCCATGCTATCTAGGGGAAACCCAGAGCTAGTGGTGAAGGAATGGGGAAAGGCAGTGACTCCACCTTCATCCTGAACTCATTTCTTCCTGACAGGTGTTCAAAAGCCATAGCCTGGGCTACCCTATGCCGCTTCCTGCCCATCCTGAGCTGGCTGCCCAAGTACCCAGCACGCGAGTTTCTCCTGGGGGACCTGCTGTCTGGCCTCAGCGTGGGCATTGTACAGCTACCACAGGGCGAGTTGGGGTGGGCGGATGGCTTGGTAGCTTTAGTCCCATTGGGTTGTGAGCTTCCTAGGGCTCTGGAGGTGGAAGAAAGGGTTGACAGTGTGAAGGGATCATAATCCTGGGATGCAGGTGGAGGTGGAGGGAGGGACTGGCAGTGTGCTGGGGCCTGGGTTGTAGGTGGGTGGAGATGGGGCTGACAGTGATGTTCTTCTCGCCCTCCCCAGGACTAGCCTATGCCCTCCTAGCTGGGCTGCCCCCTGTCTTTGGCCTCTATAGCTCTTTCTACCCCATCTTTGTCTACTTTTTGTTCGGTACCTCACGGCACATTTCTGTGGGTAAGTGGGGTCTCCCAACCCTGAAAGGACCATCGCTCTCCTTCTAGTCAGTAATGAGCTCTTCCTACTCCATGGCCCCAAGGGAGCACATTGTGGGGAGGACTGTGGGAGCAGGCCTTAGGCCATGCCTTTGGGGTTTGTGGTGGGTGATGAGGCTCACACATGAGACAAAGAGTGAAGAGAGAGGTGATTATGAGTACTTCTCTTATCTGCCTGCCGTGCTTTAACTCTCTCTTTTACTGTGTCCCTCTGCTGGCATCTCTGGCTGTGGGTTTCCAGAGCCTGAAGTGTAGCCACTAGGATTCCTGTGATGACAGTCCCATTGTAGTTTCTGGTCTTGCAGGGACCTTTGCGGTTATATCGGTTATGGTGGGCAGTGTGACTGAAGCCCTGGTTCCCAATGATGCTTTCCTGGTCCCTGGAAATGATACAGTAGATATGACAGCCAGAGATGCTGAACGTGTGAAAGTGGCCTCAGCCCTGAGCCTTCTAGTTGGTGCTTTCCAGGTGAAGTTGGATGGAACCTTCTGTTTACCTGCTCCTCTTGTCTCCATTGCCTGACTCTTTAACCTTCCCTTCCTTTTCATGTGCCCATTCCTCCCCAAGATTTTCCACTTGTCTGTCAAAGCCCTGATCATTGGTTATGGACTTGTGACTCTCTAACTGTGTATCCATGCTCCTTACTGTCCGCTGACAGTTGGTCTATCTGTCTGTCCCCTTAACCACCCCTTCATCCCTTGCTCATTTGTCTTTCTGTACCTAGGTAGGAATGGGCCTCTTACAGTTTGGCTTTGTGGTGACCTACCTGTCAGAACCACTGGTTCGTGGCTATACCACGGCGGCCTCTATCCAGGTGCTTGTGTCCCAGCTCAAGCATGTGTTTGGCCTCAATACTAAAGACTACTCGGGGCCCCTGTCTCAGATCTATGTAAGTCACTGGGAGGGATCCAGGGAGCCTGGGGTCCAGGATATGGGAAGAGGCCTGGGAGGGAACAGGAGGGAAGTCCCTGGGCTCTGGGGTACCCTTCATGCCCCCACTGTGTCCCACAGATAGTGTTGGACATCATCTGGAAGTTGCCAAAAAGCAACGTGGGCACCGTAGTCACTGCTTTGATAGCTTCGATCCTGCTCTTGGCTGTGAAGATAATAAACCAGAAACTGGGCCAGAGGCTGCCCATGCCTATTCCAAGTGAACTCATCATGGTATGGGGGCGCAGGGAGGAGGCACTATATCTTTACCCATACTCACAAAGGTCTTTAGGGAATGGGGGGCTCTGGGGGTGTGGATGAGGGAGAGCAGGATGCAGAGGCATGGATTGAGAGTCAGATGATCCGGGTTCAAATCCTGGCTCTGATGAAGTAGCTGTACCTCCTCCTCACTGCTGCCTTGTCTTTGGGCAAGTCACTTTCTCTCCCTGACCTTTGTTCTCATTTGTAAAATGTGAGCAATACAATGCTCACCTTTAGGAATTCTTATGAGGAAATTACATTGTAAGTCTTCAAGCACACTAGAAATGGGAGTGATCGTGAGGATTTATTTTCACCCTGAGCATGGTTTGGGGTAGGGGGTGGGGCTGTGAGAGAGAAGAAGCCTCATCTGGAGAACATAGGACAGGGCTGTGGACCTGGAGATCTAGGACCCCCCCACCAGAGGAGGAAGGGGGACTCCACACTGATGTGATAGAGGCAGTGTGAGGCAGTAGAAAGAATGTTCACTCTGGGCTCAGGACCTGGGTTCAAATCCCACCGCTGAGTTTGTCTGCTCATGGGACCTTGGGCCAGTCACTTAGCTTCCCCGGGCCCCCATTTCCTCAACTGTGAAATGAGGGGGTAGGACTGGATGGCCTTTCGATCCCTTCCCCTTCTGGATCCATGATGTTCTGATGTGGCTTCTTGCCCCTTCCCTCCCTTCCAGCTCATCGGAGCCACAGCGATCTCTTACGGAGTCGGCCTGAATGACAAGTTTGGGGTGGGCATCGTGGGTGACATCCCTGCAGGGTGAGGGACCAGCAGGGGCCCTGGGCGGATTTTCCCATAGCCCTGGGCTTGCCCTCTTCCTTCTTTCCTCCGTGGTGCTACAGACCAAAGCTGGCTGTGGGGATAAAGTAGAGAAACATCCTGTCCTCAGCTCTGCCTCCCTCGGGTTTGGTTTGTGGGTTAGTGGTTTGGGGACAGAAAAGGCCTGAGGATTGAAGGTCCTGTGCCTCCCTCCCCCAAGACTGGAGCCTCCTCGGTTGCCCGACCACCACCTCTTTGGAAAGATCGTGGGGAATGCATTCGCCATCGCTGTGGTTGGTTTCGCCATTGCCATCTCCCTTGGCAAGATCTTTGGAATAAAACATGGTTATTCGGTGGATAATAACCAGGTGCGTCATGGCGCAGGGGGTTGGTTGGGGTCAGGGGAACTGGGAGCCTGTCCAAGGTTGGGGAGCCCACTCCGTGTGACTTGAAGAGCACATTGGCTGGGGAGGCCCAGATAATAGGGGGTGATCCTGGGTGGAAGGGTTGATCTCAGTGGGAATTGCTGTTGAATCTAATAACCTCCCCTCCCCCCATCTCCCTAGGAACTCATTGCTCTCGGCCTCAGTAACTTCATTGGCAGTTTTTTTCAGTGTTTCCCTATAAGCTGTTCCATGTCCCGAAGCTTGGTGCAAGAAGGTTCAGGGGGGAACACACAGGTAATAAGGGAACGTGTTGGGCAGAGTGGGAATAAGGAGACATGGGTGATACAGGTGGGAGAAACGTGGAGGGCATGGGAAGGATGCCAGGGGAACTTGGAAGAGACAGGTGGAACATGACCAACGTGGGGATTTGTTTTGCTTGTCTGTGCATGTTTATCAGAAGGATTTTGTTTTTGCTTTTTGGAGGGTTGGGGGTTGGAGGGAGAGAAAAGAAATTATCATTAATTTAAAAAGATGAAATTTGGGAAAAAAGGACAAGTTGGGGTGGAGGGAGAACACACAGATATTAGAAGGATGTGGGGTGCCATGCAAGGTGTGGGGGAATTGTCTAGCTAGTTGAGAAAGTCATGAGAGGAAGATTTGAGGTGTCTCATCTCCACCCTTCTCACCCATGCTCAGATTGCTGGGGCCATCTCCTCCCTCCTCATCCTGATTGTCATTGTCAAACTGGGGGAACTTTTTTATGACCTTCCCAAAGTAAGTCTCATTCCTTGGCCCTCCCTCCGGAGTGGGGACTTGGGAGTTGGATTCTGGCATGGTGGAATCAGCTTTGGGGTTTCTGAGGGCCTGGGTGGGGCTGAGGCAAGGGCTAGTGTGGCTGCCTGAATTGCCTGGGCTAAGCCTCCATCGCCTTCCCCTTCTTCCTACCCCCCATCCAGGCCATCCTGGCTTCTATCATCATCGTCAACCTCAAGGGCATGTTCATCCAGTTTTCCGATATCTGCTATCTTTGGAAGGCAAACCGGGTGGACCTGGTGAGGGGATGGGGAAGGAGGCGAGGCGGTGTGGGAAGGAGAAGGTATGAGGGCAAGCTGGGAAGTAGGACAGGAAGGGAAGGACAGAAGAAGGAAGAGGGGAAGAGTTGGGGGGGGTAGAGGGGGAAAGAAGGGGAATGAGGTGGTGAGGCGAGGGATAGGTGAGAGGAGGGAGCTTCCTGACCTCCTGACTTCCTTCCCCACAGATGATCTGGCTGGTGACCTTTGTGGCCACTGTCCTTTTGAACCTGGACCTTGGTCTGGCTGTTGCTGTGGCCTTTTCCCTGCTCTCTGTCATCTTCCGCACTCAGCTGTGAGTGGTGGGGTGGGCAGTGCTACAGTCCTTGTCCTCTCCTAGTCACTCCACATCCCCTTCCCCAGCAGAATCCAGTGCTAAGGGTGTCCCAGGCACTCAAGTGCGTGCGTGTGTCGGGGCAGGGGTGGGGGGTGGGGGGGGTGGAATGAGGAGTTCCTGCAGAGTCTGATAGCTATGTCTTTCTTGGTATCTCCTCATTTCTGTCTCTCCCTGTCATCTCCCTCATAGGCCCCGCTACTCTATCCTTGGGCAGGTGTCGGACACGGACATTTACAGAGATGTGACTCAGTACAAGGAGGTGATCTGGGAAGGGCCAGGGGTGGGCCCAGGGGCAGAGGAGCCCCAGTATCTTCTGGGGCCCTGTGGGGAGTAGTTTGTTCTTCCTCAAAGGTGGCAGGAGTCTAGGACAGGGAGCTTTCTCTGATAAATGTGGTGAGCGACAGTGTATAGCAGTGGAGAAGAGGATGGACTGCAGTCAGGAGACAGACATGAATGTTGGCCCTGTCACTTATTTGCTGGGTTGCTTTGGCTAAGGTACTTCCCATCTCTTGAGTTTCCTTTTCTGCAGATGGGGCCGATCATGCTTCCACCTCTGTGCCTCTTGGGATGGTTTTGAGGAAACCCCTTTGCAAAGGCTAAGTTGCTGGAGAAATGAAAAGCGCCATTTTCATGGAGATAACCAGTGGGTGTAAACATGGGGGGGGAGGCACTGTCAAAGAGGACAGTGTGGGAGGTGACCGTCATTAGCAGGAGAAATAATCGTTCCCACTAGTAGCACTTTAAAGTGTCTGTGAGAGGGGGAGGGTGAGCATTTGTAGCGAATGAGAAAACAGACCCAGAGAAGTTGGGATGTTCCCATGAATTACCAACCTGGCCCCAGCCATGGGGCCTGGAGAGAGAAAATCCAGAATGGTGATCTGGACTGGAGGCACAGCATCTTAGAGCAGGGGCTGCTGGGAAAGAAGACTGGCTTCCTGACCCGAGAAGGAGAGGGAGCACTTTCTACCAGAATTCTGAGCAGGGGGTCCTGGGGACCCTGTGATGGCAAGGAGAGACCGATGAGAGTGGAGGGTGGGAAAAGGTGGGGGAAGGACAGGGAGGAGAGAGGAAACAGGTTGGGAGTGTGCTTTCTGTGGAGGAGACTGCTTTTCCTTTGTACCCTCAGATGGAGGCACATCATGTGTGGGGTAGGGCTTTTGGGAGCCAGAGTTGAGCTATGCGCACATCAGATGGGCACATCTGATATCCGGCCTTCCCACAACCTTGTTTTGGGAATCATGTTTGCTTTGGGGGCGGTTTCCCCTCAGTTTATCTTCTGACCCCTGCCTCTCTTCCCTAACTTCCTTCACACATCCATCAATTCACCCATCTGTCCAGTTACCAGCACTCCTACTCATCCTTGTCTCCACCCACCTACCAATCTTCTGCTCGGGACTACCAGTCCATCCACTCATCTGCCTGCCCAGCTGTCCATCCAGCAAGCATTTATTGGCACCAGTTTTGTGTCCAGTCTTGAGGCAGCTGGTGGCCCAGTGGATAGAACACTGAGCCTGGAGTCAGGAAGAGCTGCGCTCAAATCCAACCTCAGACGCTTCTTAGCTGTGTGACTCTGGGCAAGTCACTTAACCTGTTTGCCTCAGTTTCCTCATCTGTAAAACGGGAACCATAGTATCACTACCTCCCAGGGTGGTTGTGAGGATCAGACAAGATGATTACAGAGTCTTTAGCCTAGTGCCTGGCACATAGTAGGTGCTGTAGAAATGTTAACTCAGATGATGATGATGAAGATGATGTGGGAGGCAGACCTGGGAGAAGCAGGCCTTATCCTTGAGGACCTCATGGGTTGTTCGGGCAGGCTTCAGATTCTAAAGGAACTCAGAAGGGGAGAGTCACTGTGAACTGCAAGGCCCAGGGGAGATTTCACTGGGGAGGTGTGATTGAGGTGCACCTTGAAGGACAGAAAGATTCATTAGGAGGAAGAAAGGAATGAACGCATCCTAGCTGAGGGTGGGTAGATAATGAGGAGAGTGATCTGGCCAAAGCAGAGGCAACATGTGCAGGCTGGGAGAGACAAGGCTGGAAGGATTGGTGGGAGCCAGGCTGTGAAGGCCCTTGAAGGCCAGTTTTCAGAGTTAGTATTTTATCCCATAAGTAATAGTGAGCCACTGAAGGTTTTTGAGCAGGAGAATGGTATGGTCAGAGTTGTTCTGATAGTTTGGAAACTATGGAAAGATGGCTTAGAAAAGGGAGAGCCTGGAGGGGACAGACCAGTTTAAAGGCTATCAAAGTGGGCCGGGCAAGAAGAACTATGTGGTACCAGTGGGAGGGGAGAAGGGGGCGGATTTAGAAGACCCTGGGAAGGTGAACCTGAAAAGGTCTCACAATTGATTGGATGTGAAGAAGAGGGAAAAGTCCAGGATAACTTGGGAGGATTTGAGCCAGCGTGATGGAGAGGATGCTGGCAGGCACCCAGGCTGAAGCAGGCAGTTGTCGCAGGGGTAGAAAGAGCTGGAGTCTAAGGACACATGTTCCAATTCTGGCTTGACTGACCAGCTGTTTTAAGTTGGACAAATCACTTGTTGGACTAGATGATCTCTTAAGTTCCCTCCTGGTTCTAGGTCTGATATTCTTAAGTGGTAGGACTGGTGATGAGGAGAGCAATCAGGGGTAGATGGAGATGCAGGCAGGGTTGGGAGTCATGGCTACTTGGCACCATGGGAGTGGCTGAGCACATGAAGGAGAAGAACTGGGTGCTCAGGATACCAGGGCCATCTCTTTCCATCCAGCCACTCTTCTGTTTGGGTTCCAGGCCAAGGAAGTCCCCGGAGTCAAGATTTTCAGCTGTTCGTCCACCTTGTACTTTGCCAACGCTGAGTTCTACAGGCAGGCCCTCAAGGAGAAGGTGAGATGGGGCAGGATTGGGAGATCACATATGGAAAGAGGGAGCCTTCCACATACCCAAGCACACATCTCCCAGGATGTGAGGTGCGGAGCCCACAGGACAGGGCTCCCGGTGCCTGCCACCCTCCCACCCCATGCCCACACGTTCCTCTCTGCCTGCAGATTGGTCTGGATGTGGACCACCTCATTGCCAAGAAGAAGAAATTGACCAAGAAGCAAGCACTGAAGACAAAGAAGTTGCAGAAGGAAGAAAAGCGACAAAAGAAGGTAGGACCTATCCTCAGCCCAGACTCTTCTGGTTCCCCATTCCCCTCCCCTTAGCCTTGACCACATGACTTCCACCTTTGATTTCTGATTCTCTGACCTTTCCTGGTCCCTGACCTCCAAATCCACTGTCATGGTGTAGTAGAGAGAGCATGGGATTTAGAGTCAAAAGACCTGGGTTCAAATCCAAGCTCTACCACTTACTACCTCGAGCAAGTTCTAACTTCTTTGCACCTCATTTTCCTCATCTATAAAACAAGGGAGTTGGACTAGATGCCTTTTGAAGTTCCTTCTCCTGCTAGATGTGTGTTCACATGCCCTCTTCCCTTATAATGATAACTCTATCACTCTGGCCTCTGTGCACTTAGACCTCCATCACACACATCCTAAACTCCCTACTCCAGTCTCTTTCTCAGGGTCCCCATTTTGTTTTAGCTTTCTAACTTGACTCACTCCATTCCCTCTGGAAATAATGACTTAAACTTTAAAGCTTAGTATAGACTGACATTAGCCCAGAGAGAGAGGTCAGCAGAACTTGGCTCACTGCACACGCAGCCCTAGGCTCTCACTTGGCTGAACTAATGGGCCATTTAAAACACTCAGTGAGGATGGAGACTGGACCTTTGATTTTCTTGGTATAAGGAGCTTCCAAAGAGGACGCTTCATCTACTCACTCAGGCTCATACCTGTTCGTTGCCTTATACTCTTAGAGAGTGGCTTGGGAGCACAGAGAGATGAAGAGGCTTGCCGAGGATCAGGCAGCCAGTGTAGGCCTTCCTGGCTCTGGGACTGGCTCCCCCGACATTTGTTCCTCTGGTTTTGATAAATCACAGAATTGTTAGGACATCAAGTTTTCTGTCTTGTCTTTCCACAGGCTGCTGCCCGAAAAGTACCCTTAGAGTCCTCAGAACCTAATGTTACGAATGTTAAAATTGAGGAAATGGAGATCGGGAATGCCAAGGAGCCCAGTGTCCAGGTTTGGAGGAGGGAACTGAGATGGAGAGCTCAGAATGGGAATGTGTGAATGAATCTCTGTGCGCTGTCAGGGTGGGGGAAGGACTTAAGAGGTAAATGTAAAGGCTTATGCCTGGGCTAAAACAAAGTCACTTCACAAAGACAGAAATGGGGGAGGTCTGGGGATTCCAGTGGTCCGTGGGAGTTGTGAGGCAGCCAAGAAAGCTAATGTGACCTTGGTCTGCATTGCCTCAAGAGAAGGTGGAGGCCCAGGGCTAGGGAAGGGATCATTCCCCCAACCTGGGTCTGGGGCAGGCCCAGACTGGGTTAGCAGCGCTGGGTTAGGGGTGCTCCACTTTAGTCAGGCAACTAGGAGGGCAAGAGGCCCAGAGAACATCTCCTAGAGACTCCTGGGTTCCTTCACCATCTGAGGGTCGTGGGCTCCTTTGGTTGTCTGCTGAAGCCTCTGCATGAAATAACTTTTTAAATGAATTTTTATTGATGTGTTTCATTCTTTTACATCACCATGACTCCTCCCAGGCTCCCTTCCCTTCCCCTTCCCACTTCCCAAGAGACATCCCATATAACAAATAGAACTTTTTAAGGACAAAAAAAGGAAAAAAAAAGATGGAGAAAGTCAGGCTAGCTGATCCATACATCAGAACCATCTGAGAAACTCTGCGGTGTCCAACACTTGTGATCCTCCCTCCCAAGCAGTGGGATGGGGGTGGGGTGCCTTCTTCTCATATCTCTTCTTTCCAGCTAGACTTGTCGTGTGTAATTTTGTAACATTCACTTAAAAAATTAATTTAGTTTTTTTATTAATATTTTTATATTCTTTTTTTTAAACTTTGACTTCCAAATTCTCTCCCGCCCCTCTACCACCCATTGAGAAGGAAAGCAATGTGATATCAATTATGCATGTCAAGTCATGAAAAATGTATTTCTGTATTAGCTGTGCAACGTTCATTTTTTATTTCTTTTTTTTTTAAACTGTGGTTCTTGTTTGCATCGTTGTAGTCATTGTTCTCAATGTCTCAGGGCAACTTAAGCTTTAATAAACATAAACTCCACAGAGGCTTTGGGGATGCTCGACTGCATCAGTTCAGATAGATCTTTCCACCCTTCTCAGATCTTACCACATCCATCATTTCTTACCGCACAGTCACATTCTATTATATTCATGTATCATGAATTTGTTTAAACATTCCCCAGTTGATGGGCATCTACTTTGTTTCCAATTCTTTGCCATCACAAAACGTGCTGCTCTCAGTATTTTGGAGTATATGGGGACTTTCTTCTTGCCATATATAATGGCATATAATTCCATATAATGGAATCTCTTGGGCAAAGGATATGGACTTTTTAGTCACTTTATTTGCATAATTCCAGATTATTTCACCAGCCAGGCACTGGTGTGCCTACCTTCCCACGTTGACTGTTTATACCTTTTATTATCTTTTTGTAGGGTATGAAGTGAAATCTTAGGATTGTTTGGATTTGCGTTTATTTTACTATTAGTGACTTGGAACATTCTTTTGAAATGTAGTTGTTAAGAGTTTGTCCTTCTTTTGAGAACTGTTTGTTCATAACCTTTAACTGCTTATCTATTGGGGAGTGGCTAGAATAATTGAAAAAAAATTCACAATTGAAATAAATTTTAACTTTCACTTAGACGTTAGTGAAAATCAAGATGTAAATTTTTTCCAGTCCAAGTTCATGGACTTCCCTGAAATCTATCAGCAGATTTCTTAGGAGTTCATGGAGCCCAGATTCAGAATCCTTGCCCTAGAAGGGTCTTTGGAAGGAACTGGAGAAGATGGGGGGAATGGGAATTGGAAGGGGTGTCATATGGAAGGAGGTTAGACCTGTTCTCTTTGTTCTCAGAAAGCAGAAGCAGGAGTGGTGGGTGGGATTTCTAGAGAAGCAAATTGAGGCTTGGCTTGAGAAAAAAACTTCCTAAGAAATGGGGGATGAGCTGCTCTGAAGATGCTAGCGCTCTCCCTCCCTGGAGGTCATCAGGCTCAGGCTGGAAGGCCTCACATCTGGTGTGTTGCAGAGGGCAGACTCATCCAAGTATGAGGTTGGACTGAATGGCCTCTAAGATGTCTTCCAACTCTTGAGATTTCCTGATTCTGTGACTCCCTCATGAGGGTGCTGAAAAGGGAATTATCACACTGGAAAGAGATTTGAGAAATCAAATCTCTTGTAGGTCTTTGACATAAGAGTGTGTGCATGGTTATGGGTGTGGTATTAACTAACTTGTTTGCCCTTCTCCTCTGGTCACCTCTGCTTTTTATCTGATTCTCTGCCAGGATGGAGGTGTGGACAGGCCAGACAATGCAGTGGTCAATGACAAAGGGTGCACTCTCACCTTGGAGACACTGGGCCTCCCCCAGCCCCACTTCCACACCCTTATTTTGGATTTGGGGACTCTTAACTTTGTGGATACTGTGTGTATCAAGACGTTGAAGAATGTGAGACCAATTCAGAGTCAAAGGGGAATTTGATTGATTTGGGGAGGAGGGGAGAGGGGAGTGAGACCCTAAGAAGATGGAGAATATGGGGGAATGAGGTGCTGAGGGCAGGGTGATGGGAGGTACAGTGGAGACCACTGAGGTTTGTGAGGGTTGAAGAGGGGAGGCACATAGGAGGGTCTGGCCTCAGTAGTCAGTCCTTTCCTGAATGGGGGGCTCTGATTCTGTTGTAGATTTTCCGTGATTTCCAAGAGGTTGAGGTGAATGTGTATTTGGCTGGCTGTCATGGTGCGTGTGTGGGACTGTGGATCCAACTCTAGGCAGGGTGGGAGAGGGAGTTATTTTGTCTAGGTGGGGGATTGGCCCTAGGGTTGGGGGAATGCCAGTCCTACCTGGGGGGCAGGGCTGGTCTGCCCTTGGGGGCCATGGCATTTCCTCCCCTTCCTACACCAGGCAATATGATCACCCAGTTTGAGTCTGGGAACTTGTTTGGAGACTCCATTACCAAGGGCCACGTCTTCGTTTCCATTCATGATGCTGTCACCTTTGCCCTTATGCAGTCAAGACCCAGAACCACACAGTCTGTTCTGGTGAGTGTACTTTCCTCCTGCCTGCGACTCCCTTCTGGAATGAGGCCACAGCTTTAGGGCTCTGTCAAGAGGAGGGAGAAGGATGTTGTGGCCCCTCCGGCCTGGGTTAGGGAGAAGGGTATATGAGGCAATGGAATAGCTCCTTGCAGGAACTGAGATCTTGTTCTCTGTGACCATCCCTGCAGGCCACTAGAATGTGATACTTCTCCTTGCTGCTGTTGCTGTGTGACCTACATGCCCCTTGATGGGTGTTGGGGAGATTCAGAACGCACTCTGTGGAGAGGGATGTTCTCTTCCATCCCTCACAGAACACCACCTTCCTCCTCAACGCTTAAGGATGGAAACTTTGGGCTCTGGGGTTGAGCCAAGACATGTGGAGAGATGGAAGTGTCCTTACTTTGGCCCAGCCCAACTGCACATTGCTGTTGAGTGGCTGGGGACAGGTTTTATATGTCTTTATGAGAATAAAGTTTTCGGCTTTGGTCTTGCCCTAGTTCCATCCATGCTCCCGGGTCTTGCCCAACCTAGAAGGTGGGGAGAGATAGAAGTCAGTGAAGCTCCATCTGTTAACCTAGGAGCACAAGATTTATCCTGTGCCCAGAGGCCATGGGCTGGTTTGGAGATAGAGGGAAAAGTGGCCTGTGAAGGTTTGGGGGATCAGAGGAATCATAGGATTTAGAACTGAAAGGTACCTCAGAGATCTATTTCAGCCTCTTCATTTTACCTGCTTTCATAAGGAAACAAACTCAGGAGCTTAAATGTTTTTTCAGAGCTCTTGTGGGTAGTGACTGAGTGGTAAAAAGCTAGGATTCAAACCTAGGTTCTCTGCCTCCCAAAGCAGAGCTCTTTAGATGACACTTTTCACAAAGGGCACCCAGAGTAACTCTTGTGCAACAGAACCTGACTCTTGGCTTTCTCCAAAGGAAAATGAGTCTCCCAGTAATGCCTACTCTACGGTCAGCAACCAATCCCTGAATCTACCCTCCTGGGGTGCTTACTTCAGACTCGGGCCCCAGCTGGGGCAGTAGGTAGGCTTTGCTTGCCAGACAAGCCTTGGGTCCAACATTTGTCTTCCTCCACCTCGACCCCTGGGCTCCGGCAGCTCTTGGGCTGTGGCCCCTTTGGGATCTCGTTCCTAAAGAAGTTTACATTCCACAGGCCTACAGTGTTCAGGCTTTACCTCTCCCCTTTTTGGTCATTATGATTCCATAGCATCACTTTGTTGTTGTGGTGGTTGTGTTTCCATTTACACTGTTCTGGGATGCTCACTTAACTCTGTTGGTTGTTGTCTCATGATTCCCAGAATTCCTCCTATTTATTGCTTCTTATGATGCAGTAATCCTACACTACTTGGTGCCATGGCTTATTTAGCCATCCCTCTTTCATGGTGGGGGCAGGGCAGGGCAGGGCGTGGGGGCGAGGGTCTACTTTGTTTCCGTTTCTTTGCTACTACAAAAAGTGGCCTTGTAAATATTTTGTTATATGTGGTACCTTTCTGTCTTTGACTCCTTGAGGTATGTGCTGGCTCAAAGGGTATGAACATATTAGTCACTGTCTTAATAATTATAATGCTGATAACAGCCAGCATTCACATATTGCAGTAAGGTTTGCGAAACGCTTTACAATTATCATCTCATTTCATCCTCATAGTAACCCTGGGAGATAGGTGCTAATCTTATCTCCATTTTACATGAGGTAGTTGAGGCAGAGGTTAAGTGACTTGGCCAGGGTCACACAGCATATGTCTGAGACAGGATAAGACCTCAGGATGATCCTGACTTCAAGGCCATCTACGTGCCAAAATTGCTTCCTGGCATGATTGAACCAATTCACAGCTTCACCAACAATGTATTAGTGGACCAGTTTTTTCCATAGCCCCTCCAACGTCAACCGTTCCCATTTTTTTGTCATCTTTGCCAATTTTCTGGGTGGGAGGTAAAAACCTTAGTTTTATTTAGATTTGAGTTTCTTTTATTAGTATTTTGGAGCAAATCTTCATGTGACTGTGAATAGTTTGCATTTCTTTTTTTGAGAACTGTTCAACTACTTACCTATTGGGAAATGGTTTTGCTCATACATATTTGTGTTAATTGTTTGCATATCTTGGCCCTAAATTGAAATATTTTGATTCAAGTATTTTTCCCAATTGACATGTTCTCTTGTTCTAGTTGAGTTTTTTTTAGTGCAAGAGCCTTGTAATTTTATGTTATTGAAATTGTCTGTCTTTTGCGATTGCTTCTATTTTTTGGTTAGTGAACCAAAAATAGCCTTTCATACCAGTAAAAGTTACCTAATCCGAGTCTCTTCTAATTTTTTCTTACGGTGTGACTTTTAATAATTAGGTTATGTACCTATTTTCAGTTTATTGTAGTAAGCTATTGGTCTAAACCTATTTTCTGCCAGAATGTTTTCAAATTTTCCCAGAAGTACTTGTCAAACAGGGAATTCCTTCCCAAGAAATTTATGTTTTAGAGTTTCTTAAACACTGAGTTATTGAGTTCAGTTGTTTCTGATTCTTCCTTATCTAAGTCTGTTCTCTTGGTCTAATTTTCTGTGTTTTAACCAGTGCTAAGTATTTGGTGATTGCTGCTTCATGGTATAATTTGAGGTCTGAAAATATTATTCTATTTCCATTTCTACTTTTTTTTCATTATTTGCCTTAAGAGTAAATTTTTGTTTCTTTAAACTGATTTTATTATTTTGTCTCTGTTTATAAAGCAGCCCCTTTGGAGTTTGACTGTTTAGCACTGAATCTGCCATTGAATATAGATAGTATCCTTTTTTTATTATATTGACACAATTCAGCGGGGCAAGTATATATTGTAACTTTTTTTGATGGGGTAGTATTTTTTTTGAAAGTACATTAGTAGCAATTAAGAAAAAGGTCTTATCTAGAAACCACACTTTGAAAGAACAAAGCTCAGAACTGTCAGTGCACAGAGCTCAGGGGAACAGCTTTGAATGGCAGTGGGAAAAGCCCTGGATTTGGATCCCGAGAACCTGAGCTCCATCTCAGCTCCCTCATGTGAATTTGGACAAATCACTGGGCCTCTTTGAGGCTGTTTTCACAGCTGCTTAGTTTTATCAGGTCATCACCTATTTCTCAATCTCCATCACTCTCCTTTCCCCCAACTCAGTGTATCACGTAAGGCTGTCTTGGGCTCTTTTCTCTTCTCTTGGTCTATCCCCTCATCGTTGGTAATCTCATACATCCCACAGGTTCACTGATCTTTACAGATGATCTGTGCAGCCCTCATTTCTGTCCTGAATTCTAGTTCCATGTCATCAGCTCCATGTCTTGTTGGCTTCTTAAGCTGAACACATCCAAAATGAAACATATACTCTTATAAAAGTGGTGTTTCTGTAGAGGGCACCACCATCCTGCTAGATGCCCATGCTCATAACCTTTTCCTCTCCCTCACCACCGCCCAGAGTCACTCAGTTGCCAGGTCTCGTCATTTGGGCTGCCACAACCTCTCATGTCTCAGATAGCTGCCACCCCAATTCTGGCCCATTACAATTGGTCTCCTTGCATTCATTTTTTTCTTCTTCAAGCCATCCTCCATATAGCTGTCAAAATAATAATCTCAAGACACAAGTCTGATCCTATCACTCTCTTACTCAAAATTTTCATTCCTATTCATTCTTTTTGTGATAAAACAGGGACTCACTAGGCTGGAACTTGGAACCTTATACATTTTAGCCACAAACTCCTTTTCCTCCTTTGATATTTCTGCCCAGCATGCACTCTCCTTGTCAGTCACTCTGGCCTAGTAGTTGTTTCCTCAAGCCAGTGTTCCATCTCTCATCTTTGTGCCTTTAGACAGGGTAGACCCTCACCTTTGGCATGCCCTTCTTCCTCACTGCCCAGTATTAGAATCCTTAGCTTCCTTCTAGCCTCACTCAGCTTAGGGGTCTGGTCCTATGGGGAGTCTTCTCTCCTTCCTTCAGTTGTTACATTTTCTGTGTCTGTCTCTCTGTCCCTCTCTTCTCAAATCACGTTGTATTTCTTATCTAACATCTATTTTCATAACCCATTCCCTCAGTAGAACGTTAGCTCCTTGATGGCAGGGACCTTTTCTTTTTTGTCTTTGTATTTCCAGTACCTCTGATTGAACTGAATGAGGACAATAATCCTCACTCGACCTACCTCACAGGAATTTTGTGAGAAAAGTGCTCTGGAAATAGGAGTTTATGAGGATTATTTTTTCTTGATACCCACCTCAGATCAGCTCATTAATGGCCAACACACTTTCCTGGCTGATAAACCTCTTTCAAGGAGCACTGGATTAAGAGTCAAGGCCTGGGTATGGTTACCTCCTCAGACACTAGTTCTGTGACCTTGGACAAAGTCACTTATCTTCTTCTACTCTTAATTTCTTCATTAGTAAAATGAGAGAGATGGTCTGGCCTAAGATGATCTCTCAGGTTGATTTTTAACTGAACATTATATGATTCTGTGATCTCTTTCTGGCTAGCCTTAAAGTTTGAAGTCCTAGGGCCTAATAGGCCTTGCTGATAACGTTATCTTGGGACATGACTCCTCATGAGAGTGCCCTTAGTCTCCGACCTTCCTTCTTAACTATTTTCTGACCTTCCTGATTCTGGCTCTTTTTTGAACTCTGAGCCTGCCTTGTACTCAAAGATCTACTGCCTCCAGCCCTAATCACCTTTCCCCTCTCCCTTGTTGCTGCTACCTCCATACCTTCATAAAGGGAAACATCAATCTGATATTTGCTTCCTGCTTTTCTCCTGTTCCCTCATTGCTGCCCCCACCTCCAACTTCCAAACAAAGTCCAAGTAAGCCACAAGAGTAGTTTTATTCACGAAGGAAAAAGAGTTTACAGACACCATTGGAATGGAAGTCAGAGGATATAGTTCCAAATTATGACTCTGCCACTAGCCTCTTTTTCCTCATATGAAAGGAGGATTGGTTGAATAACTCCCATTTCTTGAATGCTTTAAAATTTACAGAGTGAAATTCCTTCTATGAAACAAATAGATTAGGGGTGTGTGTGTGTGGGGGAACTATCAAACAATATCCCTAATGAATTTCAACATGAGACTATTGAACAAAACTAGCAAAAACCACAACATATTACAAAGATAACACTATGACCAACTTGCAGGGTTAGTTCAATTTTAGGAAAATCATAAACAAAATAGACCATATTAATACCAAAACAATAAAAATCAAAAGATTACACAAACCAATGCAGAAAAAGCCTTTGACAAAGTGACACTTGACAAAGACTCATTAAAAAACTTGATAAGTGTAGGAACAAATGGATCTTTCTCAATATAATAGTTTTTGTCTAGAACCAAGGGCTAGCATTATCTGTAATGGAGAAAGTCTAGGTGCCTTTCCAGTCAGGTCAGGGGTAAAGAAGCACTGATGAATGTCCATTGTCAGAACTATTATTTGATACAGTTTTGAAAGTACTAGCTATGATGATAATATAAGGAAAAAAAAACTGAGGGATTAAGCATACACAAAGAGGAAACAAAATTATAACCTTTTGCTAATGATATGATTTGCTTTGAGAACCCAGAGATTCAACTAAAAATTAATTGAAACAAACTTCAGTAAAGTAACAGGCAATAAAATAAAACCAAAGAAATCTTTTACCTTTCTGTATATTACTAGCAAAACCCAGCAAGAAGAGATAGAAAAAGAAATTACATTTAAAGGTAACTATAGAATATATGAAACACTTACGAGTCTATCTACCCAGATATATACAAGAACTATATGAAAACAATTACAAAATGCTTTATGGAAATAAACACAGACTTACGTGATGAGAGAAATATTAATGCTTATAGGGAGGCCAAGCCAATATAATAAAAGTGACAGTAATACCACCTAAATTTATATATTCAATGTCATACCAATCAAATTGCCAAGGGGTTATTTATTTTTAGAAGGGGTGTATAGTAGCATGGTTTTTGATAAATACAAGGACCACAACCACTTACTGTTCAATAAAAGCTGCTGGCAAACTGAAAAGCAATCTGGCAGAAAGTGAGTTTAGACATCTCACACCATATGTCACAAGCTTCAGATGGATACAAAAACCTAAATATAAAAAAATCATAAAGTTAGAGGAGCAGGAAAGGAGATATCTTTCACAACTAGGAATAGTGGATGAATTCTTGATCAGAAGATAGAGATGATCACAGGAGATAAACAATTTTTACATAAAATTAAATTTTTTTAAGCAAAATCAATGTAGTTAAAGTTAGGAGGGAAAGAGTTAACTGGAAAAAATCTTTGCAGTAACTTTCTCTGATAAAGATATGATATTTGAGATATCATACATGAATATATATAAACAAATGCAATGAATATATAAACAAAAGCCATTCACACACCAACTATAGTTAACCAGATGGTTAACTACAAATAGGTAGTTCTCAAGGGAAGAAATCCAATTTTTCAACAACGTTAAGAAAAAATGCTTCAAAACAATAAGAGAAATGCAAATTAAAATAACTCTGAGGTTCTACCTCATACTGCTTAGATTGGCAAAGATGACATGAAAGGAAAATGGTAGTTGTTGCAGGGGCTGTGGGAGAATATTACTAATGTCCTAGCGCTGGAACCGTGAATTGGTTCTTGGTCCTTCAGGAAAACAATGTAGAACTGTACCCCCAAAAGTCACTAAACTGCACTTACCGTTAGGCCCAATGATATTGCCACCAGCCATGTGACTCAAAGAGAGAAAAAGTAAGAGGGGAAGAGATCTATATGCCAAAAATATTCATAGCATTTTTTGTTGTAGCAAAGAAGTGGAAATAAAGTGAGTTCTGATGACTGACTAAGCAAATTACAGTATATAAATGTAGTGGAATATTATGCTGTAAAAAATGATGCAAAGGATGGATTTGGATTCTAAGAAGCCTGGAAAAACTTGCAGGAACTGATGCAGAGTGATGTGAGTACAATCGGGTGAACAATTTATAAAATGATTACACCATTGTAAAGTAAAACCATTTGGAAAGACCCAGCTGTGATCAATGTAATGGAACAACCAAGATTCCAGAAGATGAATGATGGATCATACTTCCCAATTCTTTTTTTTTTAAATAATGATACATATTTTAATTCTATGAGAATGAGGACATTTTTTTTTATATTAAAGGCTTACTTGCAGTGAACAATGTTTCATTATGTTTTGACATAATCAGGTTGCCTTTTCATTCTTTTACAGTAAGTCTAACCACAATTTAAAAAATATATTTTGAACCATTTAAAAAAGTTTTTTTTATAATTGGCATTATTATCTTGATTATTATGTAAGAGCACTTAGCAGCAGGTAAAAGTGCCAAGACAAACAAACCTGAAGAGCTAAAGAAAGGTTTGTGATTCCAACAGCTTTATTTGTTGTTTGGAGAATAGATTGCAGAACATATTAACTCACCGTGGTACTCACATTTCCTAATATAAATATAATTTCCTCATATAATTATAAATTTCTATTGTTGTTAAATTATTCGTTTGCTTTGCCACTCCCACCTAGACTGATCAATGATATTTGAGCTCTCAGTCTATAAGCTGAAGGAGGAAAAATGTACTTAAATAGACAAATGTATTCTAACACAAAAAGACCCTTACTTCCTTATCTTGGTAACCTTGACCAAGACAATGGCCTGTTTCCTGACATGTAAAATAAGAGCTGGTGGTCATCTTATGTAACCATTTAGCATTCAAATACTATAATTCTTTAAATTTAATTTAATTCCTCCATACATGCTTTGCATTAATTTGCAAATGGTAGGCCAATTCTCTTTGCCATCAGACTTGGCAGACAAGTTATTTATTTCATAAAGTCACATTAAGATGCTATATTCAATCCCCAATATTAAATTACTGATTATGTTAAATACAAACTGACAGATTGGAAAGATGTAAAATAGTGTTTATTTCTTGTTGTGTTTAACACACACACAAAATTAAAACAGTTTACCCCCATATTATTCCAAAGACCTCATTTTTAAAAAAATTGATAAAATTTCAGCATAAAAATATAGCCCAGCAGGCTTTGATGATATAGTACTGACTTGATCTTTCTTAATGAATGAAATCTAGCAAAATCCACAATTCAAATGGTTATAAACTAATGCTTATATCTCCAGCAGCTAAGAAATAATGGCAGAAGAGCTGTCCTAAAAGCAATTTTATAGAAGTATTTAATCACAAGATGTAAGTCAATAAGGGGTGCAAGATTTTCTTGGGGTGTCATCCAAGGGTTTCCCCATTTCTTCATTTCTCTCAGTTCCCTTTTCCTTCTACTCAGCCTTCTAAAGTCCTCTCATTCCTATATTTAGTAGTTGAGCTTGAAGCTTGCACAAACTTAGCTCTGTGCAATGTGATCACTCCCACATCATGACGTAACGTGTTCTTTATACATAGCAAAAGCAACAGCTAGAAGGTACAGACATACCCTAACATCATTAATTGGTCCCACACAAATATGATAACAGGCAAAAACATTATAGTCTCAGGTATTTCACAACATTAGGGAAGGGCCTGGTTATAACATTTATATGTTACTGTGGAACACTGTTCAAATTTAACTTATTTTAGAAAAAAATATGAAAAATCTTAAGTTGCTAGTTGAGATGATTCTACAGACCATGTGAGCCTCACCTTCTGGTACTTTTATGTTAAAGCCCTTCACAATATTATGAAGTTAATGAGGAATAAGATCTTCCCTGCCCATCAATAGGTCTCATGTGGAGCCCATTAAGGGAAGCTTGCTTGCTTGTAGGAAGGCTTGCACACCTTTTGTTAATTTTTAATTAGGCACTGAACCTATTAGCTGAAAGAGTATATAATCTGAGAGGTGAGTTTTTGCTTTGGGGGTTCACTTATGAGAGAGATGTGATTCCCTGGTCAAGACTCTGAGACTTTCACTACTTCTCAGAGGTAAAGGCTCTCTCCATTCAGTGGTAGATATGAAGCTTTGCAGGCAGTAGAGCCCTGTCTGTTGGTCTTTATTTCTCTTCTCTGTATTTTTTTCCTGTTTAATTAAAGAAGATTGTTGACCCCTGAAACAGCTAACAGATAAAAGAATCTGCACCTGGGTATGCCAGTGTGGTTGCCATTACAAATATAGATTCAGCCTAACTTTGCAGGCAGGTCATGTGACTCCCCACTCTTGCATCCTATGTTCTAGCTGAACTGGCCTACTTTTTCTTCCCTATAAGCAACATGTCTTCTTCTGTCTCTTTGCAGGGGCTCTGGGTCCCTGGGGTCCTTGTGCAGAGAGGACTCTTTTTTTATCAGCTCACTGGAATTTTTAGTTCACCTTTAAGATACAGCTTAAGGGGCTGCCTCCTCCAAGAAGCCTTTCCTTATATCTCCAGTTGTTAGTTTACTCTCCCTTCCCCTCCCAAGTGTTCTGTATATATGGAAGCAACGTGGTGTAATGTCAAGAGAAATGGTTCTGGAATCAGAAGATCTGGGTTCAGACCCTAAAGGTATGTGTGTGACCTGGGCAAGTCTCTTCATTCCCTTAAGCTTCAGATCTGTGAAATGAAGAAGTTGGCTCAGTTGGCCTCTGAAGTTCCTTCTAGTTCCAGATGCTATGGTATCTGGTACTTCTGCATCTGTGTCCCTGTTCTAGCTCCTTGGTGGAATGCAAACTCCTTGAGGGCAGGAAGTGTTTAATTTTTGTGTCCTCAGTGACTAGCATCTAACAGGCGCTTAATAAATGCTTGTTGATTGAATGACATCCTCACCCAAGACGACCGCTTTTATTTCCAAACACTGGTCGTATCTTTTTTTGTTGGCAATACACAGAAGAAACATTTTCCTTTGACAGAGTAGCCAAGAAGGGTAAAAACAGATGCATTTCCAAAATCAAGTACAAATTTTGCGAGATGTCACTATAGAACCAAATATTCAAAACCACCTGCAAGACTATTGTCAAAACGTAAGGGTTTTATCCGTTTTGCAGGTGGTCCAGGTGAGTTAAATTTTGCTATGAGTGTTAACTTCTTCAGCCTCGACGTCCTCACCTGCGGAGGTTGGGGCGGAGGCGGCGGCGGGGGCGGGCACTGCGCCTCCTTTCTTTCCAGGGCTTGGAGGAGCTCGGTCACCTGCTCCCTCCTCTGTGCCAATCCCGAAAGCAGCCCCAGGACGCGACCAGACTCGCTCCGCCCCCCTCACGTGATTTGAGTTGGCCGCGGCTGCTGCTTCCGCCGCACGTCCCAGAAACTCTCCCCGCATCTCCATGACGACAGCTCTTCAACGGCCCGCCACCAGGGGAACCCGGAAACGGAAGCAGCCGCCGCCACAAGGGGGAGGGGGAGAGGAAAAGGGGCGGGGATAAGCAGGAAAAAAAACCCACCAAAAAAAAAAAATCCTCAAAAACCCGACGCCTGCGCATTCCTCGTCCCCCGCCTCCCCTCCCCACTTCCCATCTTTTTACAATTGAGAATGACTTGTACCTTCTCAAATTTGGCCAATGTGTGAAATTGTTCTGTTTGATATTTATTCCTAGTACGAGGGAGGGTGAGTTTTTTGGGGGAAGAGGAGTAATGATCGTGATGGCCAAAAAAAAAAAAAAAGATGAAAGAAAAGAATTAAGGAGGGGAGCAGGAGGGCGAGACAGACCAGCCAGGCAGTTTTGGAACAACTGTGTCAATTTTTTATACACTTTAACCCCGCTCCCCACCAGGCTGTGTATAACACAGCTTCATAATTTCATATACAGCATTATTTCTCTTCTTTTTGTATGTCAAAATGATTGTCGATCTTCATCAAATTTATATTCCAAAAGAAAATAAAGTATTGACAGTTTTCCTTTAAACAAGGGTAGCGGAAGAATTTTTATTCCCATTTTACAGATAAGGAAACCAAGGCCCAGTGTGGGGAAGTAATTTGACCAGGGTCCCACAGCTAGTAAATACTAGAGTAAGGATTTGAACTCAGGTTTCTGGACTTTGAATTCAGTGCTTTTCCAGCTTCTCGTGGCTGACTAGGTGATCGCTTAGATTCCCTCCAGTTTATAATCCAATGAAATATCCAGATTCGATTTATGACTAATCAAAATTGAATTAAAAGGGTTTTACCATATGCACGTTAGGTGATAATATGAATTTGCTAAACTAGTATGGAACGAAAGGTCCCCATCCCTGCTTCAGTTCCCATGATTTCCTAGGTCTCTATAGAGTTCACCCCTTATAGGATACTGCTGGGCCCTGAATGAGAATAACATTTCTTTTGCTAGAACATTCCCTCCCCCACTGAATACATTACACATGTTGGACACATTGCCCTCTTAGGCAACTCAGCCCATGTTCATTCTTCCATTCTTTGATCCAAGTCTTAGTCTTAACCAATTAGATCAGGAAACTTCCAGATTGCCAGTGGAACAACTGGGTATTTCACCAACATCCCTCTTTAATCACTACCTATTAAGGATAGTATCTCTCCTATTGCTTTTGACAATCTTTTTTGCTATCACTGTGGACAAGCGGGAGAGATCTCGGCCTAGATGGCAGTGCAGTTATATTGATTTAGAATTGGTTGACTGACCGCTTTTGTTCAAGGTCCTATAATAACCTCCTAAGTAGTTGTTTAATGAGTCAGTGCTAACTTGGAGGGGTAACTCAAGTGGAGAGTCTCAGAGATCTGCCCTTGTTATTCAGCTTTTTTATCCATGACTTGGATAGCATAGAATGCAGACTTGTCATATTTGTAGGTTACGGGAAGCTTAACATGCTAGCTAATATGGATTACAGTCAGAATCCAAAATGATTTGAAAGGCTAGAACCACGGGCCAAATTGAATGAGATGAAATTTAATAAGGACAAATGTTAAGATTTACATCCGGGTTCAAAAAAATCAACTGAAATAGAGAATGAAACAGTTGTAATTGAAAACAGTTTCTGTGAAGATGGTCTAGGCTCAATAGGAATGAATGGTGTGACATCATGGTCAGAAAAGGTAACTCTATCCCAGGTGGACACTGTGAAGGGAAGCAGGATGTCCATAACAAGAGAGGCAATAAAGAACTCTTCAGTATTCTGTCCTGGTTGGACCACATCTGGATTGCTGTGTTCAACTCTGGACACTGTTGTGATCTAGGGGTCCTAACAATCCTCAGATAACAGGGCAAAAAGTGTGGGTCTACCTGGAAAGAATTTGACCACTCAAGCCTTCTTTCGGTCAGAGACAAAGTTTATTGTGTGGCCAATAGAAGTGGTCAGATTTTAAGAATCTGAGCTATTTGTGATGCCAATATAAGTGGGCTAGATTTTAAGAATCTGAACAATTTAATGAGGGAAAGATGGACACATATACAGAAAGACTGTGGGAAGATCGATGTGATCTAGGAGTAGGCTGGTGTGACCTGGAGGTAATAGAGAAAAGGTCTGGATGAGATTAAGGGTGGGAAGTAGCCTGGGGTGGTCCAGAGGTAACAGAGAACTGAGGGTTGGGCTGGGTGGGGGGGCCACAGTTGAAAGGATTATTGACTGAGATGGGCTGGGTGCCTCAGGCAAATGCTAGAGATCTGGGTTCAGGGGCTTTGGGGTCCAGGTCCCAAAGACGTGGTCTTTTCCTTTTAGGGATCCAGCTTGAATCCCATCCCCCATCAGCACTGATGGGGTGCTTGTGCTTGGACCCTAATTCTAACATCACATTTCCCCTTAGCCTCTGCCTGGGTACCTATGCCTGAACTCTAGTTCTAAAACCACGTCTCTCCCTAGCTTCAAAGTATTGACCCAGGCAGCCTCTCTCCAGTTCAAGGGCAGCGTGCCTTACCAAAACAATTAGTTCTCAAAACATATTCTTTCCCAGGCAGCCTCTCTCTAGCTAAAGGGCAGTGTGCCCCAAAATTATCTCTGCTTCTTCCTCAGTAAGCAGCTGTGCCCAATTATAGATTGATTCGGGATGCTGATAACTGACTATGCACTGAGTCTAACATGTATCCTAGACATAGTCAAATGTATACTCCCTTACATTCATCTTGTCTAGCAAGGCACGTGATGGAATCCACCTGGATATTCCCAGTCAGCCGTGAACTTTTGGTGACTTAGTGATGTTTCACAGGCAAAACCACACTCCCGGGTAGCCCCACTGTGGGCTATTTCCCAGTGAACTCTGGGTAAGATACCTGCTCAGTAGATACAAAAAGTGCATGTTCCTTTAAGAACTGACCAACCCCTAATCACACCTTGACCGCTCCCTAATCCCAGCCCAACACACCTAATTGATAGGTTTCATCCCTAAATCTTGTACTTAAACTTTCCCTGTAGCCCTCTGTGGTTGTGGTTGCTTTATTCACGTAAAGTGTAATAAATCTTTGCCTCCTTGACTTAAAGAATGCTTGGGTCCGTGAATTCATTCCAGGCAGCCTTGCCTTGGGAATTTTGGTTTGGGATTTCCACATCCCTGGGTTCATTTCTCCCTCAACAAGCACCACATTTTAGTTAGGGCATAGACAAGCTAGCTGCTAGAGTCTGTTCAGAAGAGAGCATGGTGAGGGAGTAGAGAAGATACCCTAGAAGAAGCTGTTAGGGGAATAGGACAGATTTACTCTGGAGCAGACTTGGTTATGGGGGGACATAATAGCTGTCTTCAGTTATCTGAAGGGCTGTACAGTGGAAAGATTTGGAGAGAGAGGACCTGGGCTCGAATCCTATTTTTGTGGTTGTAGAGTCGTTTCAGTTGTGTCTGACTCTTCACGGCCCATGTGGAGTTTTCTTGGCAAAAATACTGAAGTGGTTTGCCATTTCCTTCTCCAGCTTATTTTATGGATGAAGAAACTGAGGCCAACTGGGTGAAGTGATATGCCCCTGACTCCAGGCACTCACTCTATGCGCTATGGCTCCACCTAGCTACCTTAAAATCCTGACTGTACCACTTAACTCTTTTAAGACCTTGGCCAAGTCACAACCTCTCTGGACCTCAGTTTCCTCACTGGTAATATTGGGGGTGGGGGGTGGGTTTTGGACTAGATGACCTTTAAGTTCTGTTTGACCACAGAGGTCAGGATAAGGAGGAGTATATATATATATATATAGAAAGACTGTGGGAAGATCTAGATGTTATCTAGGAGATCTGGGAGTTGCAGAGATGTCACTTTAGGCTTGACTTAAGGCCATCTTCTCCCATGAGAGCAGCTCAGAAGGGGAGTGGGCTGCCTTGGGAGGCCCCTAGTTCCCTTTTACAGGAGAAGTTCAAGAGGGGTTTCTTCAGGTGACGGATGGTTGAGATGGCCACTGAGGTGTCTTCCAGTTCTGTAGTTCTGTGATTTCCCCGTGGGAAGTCCATCTTCTTAGCCGCAGTGCTCGAGCTATGTAAATTCTCAAAGCCCCAGTAATTGCACTGAAAAGTAGCGTGGTTCAGTGAATAGAGAGCTGGCCCTGGCTGTGTGACCCTTGGCTCTTCTCGTCTCCTTGCCACAGGCAACTGTCTTTAAGAACAAAGCTGGTAGAGGAGGTCTTCCTGGTCCTCACCAGGAACTCCCCACTCAGATGAAACCACAGATCAGATCAAGAACAACGCTTGTGACAGCTGCCTGTTGTTAGGCAAAGGTTAGGTAAACCTTAAAGAGTTGTAGTGAAAAGAATCCTGGAATCAAGTTAAAGGATGAGGTTTGAGTGACCACTCTACCACTCCTTATAGGAGGATGGGCAAGCTGTCCCCTCTCTGGGCCTCAGTTTTTCATTTTAAAAGGAGAGAGATGGACCAGATGAACTCTCAGGCTTCTCCCAGGTCCAACATTCTACTTTTTAAAGACTCTTCTAATTTTGACTTTCTATGTTCTAATGGCCCTCCCCTCTCCCCTCTTCCCCACCCCCCCAGCTCATATTCCCTCTTCTAAGGTCCCTTTGGATCGCTGAGGATCTGCGACATAAAAAAAAGAATAATTTCATCTGACACTGTTCACAGAAGAGACTACTCCATTTTTCGACATCACTGCCCCATGCCCTTTATCCCTGGTATTCCAACGTGCACTTTCTACTTCTCCCTGTGAGAGCTGCAGCTTTGCCCTTCCCCTTACCCCTTTTCACCAACCTTTGGGCACTCCTCACCCCCATTTGCCAGCAATTGGACCCAAAGACTTGGCTCCATCCAGACTGCTATGTCAGATGACCACCTTCCCTCCCTTGGGAAACCATGCATTTCATGCATTCATCAACATTTATTACACACCTATGATGTATCGCTCTTTGCTGGGGAAAATGCAAGTGATAACGCTAGGCGTCGCTATGGAGCAGGCTGGGTCTGCGTTCTCATTCGCCCCTCCTAACCTTCACAGACCACGCAAGCTGAGATCAGCCAGGAGGAAGGACCTTCTCCAGTCCCTTCCTCCTTCCTTTCTTCTCTCTTGGAGGAGAAAGGATTTAGTTCCAGGGCCCCATTCAGAGACGGAGAGAAAGAGACAGAGACAGAGAATTCTCTCCCTGCAGGCTTGGGGGTCCTGGGAAGAGTCACTGTCTTTGTGCCCCGCTTCCAGGGCTGTGCA
Organism: Trichosurus vulpecula; assembly: GCF_011100635.1. Classification (NCBI taxonomy): domain Eukaryota; kingdom Metazoa; phylum Chordata; class Mammalia; order Diprotodontia; family Phalangeridae; genus Trichosurus; species Trichosurus vulpecula. The sequence continues at coordinate 117,168,441 of NC_050581.1, read as the reverse complement.
CTGGTCGCTTTCTGTCGAAAACCAGTGGACGCAAGGAAATACACTTCAGTACCATCCACAGATCTTTAACAATTAGATGAATAAAACACAGTTTAGAAGAGAATAAAAGAACAAGGCTTAGAAAGGCTGCCGGTCACAACCAGCCAGAAGCGGAGCGGGGAATGAGGTTAGTTCAGTGTCAATCGGGCCGCTGTTCATCGGAGCATCCGTGCCTCTCTTGGCTGGTTGGTTGTCTTTAGCCTTGTCCTTTTTCCTCCTGTGGCCTGGAAAAGAACTTGCATCACCTTCATATCCCTCTCTGGTGGCCACTGCAGCTCTGGGCTCACACCAGCACCCCTGTTTTCTATCTTGCTGGACTTCTTGGAGAAACGACATGAGTCTTCATCGAAGTGCCACTCGCCCCTGGGACTCAAACAGCTGTTAGCAAGGCTTAGATAAGTCACAGTCCCAATCCTTAGGGAGCTTACCATCTAAAATTAGAGAAAAGGTGGAATAAGAAATAAACACAGATAATCACAACAATAATAATAATACATAATGCTGTACGGTAACTGTACCAGACTGGTGCTATGGAGCTCTTAGCCGGGAGATCAGAGAGGCTTCCTGGAGGAGCTGGCATTTGAGCTGGGCTTTAAAGCAAAAACACAGAATCTCAGAACTCAAAGGGACCTCAGATAACTAATTTACTTCTTGGTAAGAGGAGTCCCTTCTACACCTTCCTCAGTGAACGCTTACCATAATTCAACCTCCACTTAAAGACCTTCAGGGAAGCAGAGGTCTGGAGGCAGCCCATTGTGCTTTGGGATGGTATAATTGTTAGGAAGCTTTTCCTTATGCTCAGCCAAAATCTGCTTTTTTCTTTCCCTTCCATTCTCAAGTACCTCCTAAATTTCCCTAATGCCTCCTTCCCTCCTCGTGTCCCAAGGATTCTATCTCAAGTCTGTTTCACCTACATTTCCAACTGTACAGTCCCCACCCTGGGATCCCAGGTTTCTCCTTTTTCTTTTTCTTCCTTGGGCCTTCTTCTTGAGAGGTGTAAGGTTCCGTAAAGGTAGGGTGGGGGAGCCTTAACATAGTCCTTGGGAGAATCTGCCAGTCATGGGGGGTCACGGAACATCTGTAGAGAGGCAGAGGATGCGGGTGAGGTCAAGTCAAGTCAAAAAGCTTTTATTAAGTGCTTTCTATGTGCTGGGCAAAGTGCCAAGTTCTGAAGCTATAAATACAAACAAAAAGAAAGACAGAAATTCCCCTCAAGAAGCTTATACTTTAATTGGAGAAAATAACACATCACTGAAAGTATGTGTGAGTGTGTGGGGAGAAGGTAGCCATCTGGGGGGCATGGTGATGAAGTCTGGGGAATAAAGGGCACCTGGTTTAATTTAATTTATTATTTTTTACATAGGAAATGAAAACTTTTTATTTAACTTAAATTTGCTTAGTTTTAAATTTAAAATCAGCATAAAGGTCTTTCTTTAAAATGGAGTTTCAAGGAGGAACTCATCAATGGGAGAAGGGGGGCCAAGGGAACTGAAGAGAAGGCAGAAGAAAGGACAAGGCTTGCCTTTTCCCTTCTGGATAGTGGGGGAGAAAAATCGAGATAATGACTTAGGGGTCAGTCCAAGGATAGGGAGGACTTACAGAGGGAAAGGAAGTTTCCATGGGGATACTGGGGTCTGGGAGATAGAGCAGGAAGAAGAATTCAGGGATTCCATTAGCGTCAGTGTCAGGATGCTGCTGTCATATCTCCATTTCTCAAAAATCTACTAATTAATGCATAGTACATCATATATGTTATATGTACAGTCATTCACTTTAACTGTTCTCTGCACACAAGAGGTATTGTTTTATTTTTTCATTTTATTTTTCAGTGAACAAGCCTCTATTTTCTCTCCCTAACAATCACCTACTCACATTTAAAAGAAAAACAAAATCCTTGTGACCAACATACACAGTCAAGCAAAACAAATCCATATGTTACTCGTGTCCAAAAATGTATATCTCATTCTGTTCTGTCAGGAGATGGAGGGCATAGCTCATCCTGAGTCCTCTGAAGTCATGGTCTATCTTTGCATTGATCAGAGTTCTTAGGCTTTTCAAAGTTGTTTGTCTTTACTCTGTTCTTGTTATTGGACAAATTATTCTGGTTCTGCTCCCTGTATCAGTTCACACAAGTCTTCCTTCTTTCTGAAACTCTCCCTTTCATCATTTCTTATGGCCCAATAGAATTCCATTATATTCATATGCCATTATCTATTTAGCTATTTCCTAGTTAGTGTACACCTTCAGTTTCTAATTTTTTTGCCTCCACAAAAAAGCTACTATAAATATTTTTGTACATGTGGATACTTTTCCTCTTTCTTTGATCTCTTTGGGGTATAGATCTGGATCAAAGGATATACACAATTTAGTGACTATGGGATATTGTTTCAAATTGTAGTGGAAGGTATTTTTTAATTGTTGACATCAGTTAACCTTTAATCAAATATCTAGTATGTTCAGGGCTTCATTCATGTTTGTTGCTGGGACTATTGAGATACAGCACAAGCTCTGCTTAAGAGAAGCTTTGCAGTTTGAGGGGAGAAAGGAAACATGAACACAAAGTAATGATACAAAGGAAAAAAGGTTAAATACACAGGAGATGTCTAGGCAAAAGGCTAGGAGAAATCTGAGGAGGTAGGGCTGGAGGATTATACATCAAGAGAGTCGAAATCTACATTTTATTTGGACCCTTTAGCTAAGAAAGAATCTTCTTTGGCTACAGCAGTCATGGAGTTCAAGACCTCTTATATCCTTATATCCTGGGGTTTGCTGGAGCCAGCTCTGGAAAGCCTACTCTTAAATTTTCAGTGTGAACATTTACCTTTTGGAAATGGGCAAGTTTAACAAACCAGAGCTTGAATTATTGTCTTGTTGATGACCTAGACTTATTAGCTGTGTGACCTTGGACAACTCACTTAACTCTGATTGCCTAAAAAAAAATGTATGCCCTATGTATGAGATTTTTTTTTTCCCCGGAGAGCTGGGTGCTAAACCTTCACACCCCTGCCTATATCACAGATTTCCCTAGGCCCAACCCAAAGTCCCCCTCTGAGCTAAGCCCTAGGATTCCATTGCTCCCTCCGTTCCCTACTCACTGGCAATTAGTTTCCTATCAGAGGCTCTTCACATCTCTCTAGATTCCTGAGGCCTCATCCTGGAGCTCCTTTTCAAGCCTTGAGTATGCTCCTGATCCCTGGGGTGAAGTCCTTATCAACTTTACTCTACTAAACCCTGTTGAACTGGCATCCAGATCTATGTAGACTTCCTTGTCAAAGTCATTCATTCATTTAACCAACAAATAGCTATTAAAACCTTACTGTGTGTAGACTGAGTTCAAATCCAGCCTTGGACACTTACTAGCTTCGTGACCCTGGGTAGGTCACTTAACCTTGTTTGCCTCAGTTTCATCATCTGTAAAATGAGCCAGATAAGGAAATGGCGAATCAGTCCAGTGTCTTTGCCAAGAAAACCCCAAATGGGGTCACGAAGATTTGGACATGACTAAAATGACTGAACAACAGCAACCCTGTGTGTAGAACATGGAGCTCTGGGACTTTCCTCATGAAGTCTCCCGTAGAAGCTCTCTATCTTTTCCCACTCCTCCCTTTCCTCACCCATACTCTGCACCTTTGGCAGTTCTGTTCCCTAATTTCTCCTTCCACCATGTCCCTTCTTCAAAGAAGGAGTCCTAGTTCTTGGCAGGAAGTAACTCATTCTGGAGCTCACTCCAGGATCCATTCCCCCACAACCAATCTGTGGACCTGGAGTTCTTTTGCTGTTTGGAGTTGGGAATTCAGATCTCTATGGGGGTCACAGAGTTTTCCACCATTAATCACCAAAACTCTTCCTATGCAGGGTATCAATCGGCCAAAGACCATCAGATTTGGAGGAGATCTTAGAGCCCTTCGAATACAACCCATCCACTCCCTTCCCAAGCTCAGTTTTACAGAGGAAGAAGCTGGTCCAAGGGGAAGGGAACTGTGGAACTGTCCGAGGTCATACAGCTAATAAGTGACCTAAGCAGGATTCACACCCACATCCTCTGATTCCAAGTAGAGGGCTCTTTTCCTTGCTCCTTGCGGTCTCCAAGTGTCAAAAATCATTAAATCACTCCTCAGCCCTAGGCTGACTCAGGTCCTCTCCTGTCTCCCTCATTATAATGTAGGCTCCTTTGTGTTTGCAGCCCAGGGCCTACCTCGGTGCCCGGAACAGATTAGGTATCTAATTGTTCAAGTACTTGTTGACTGATTGATAAATGCTAGAGAAGGACCACCTGTGTCCTCCTTGGTGCCACCACAAGCCACCATAAGACACCAGGGTGCCTCTCCTGGCCCCTAGACACTTAGACTCATTTCCTAGTGTCTTCCTTTCTGTCCCTAGTAGCCTGTAATCCTGTGGAGTTTTTGTGCTGGAGGTTAGTGTTTGAGGGGGAATGGACAGACAGCACTGTCTCTGACCAGGGAATAAGAAAGAGTCCTAGGGGTCTTGTTGGGTGTATCCAAATTCTCTTGGCTCAGAATGAGGTGGGAAATAAAGGGAGGTGGTTCTGGGGTCTGACCTTGTTTGGCCTCAACTTCTACCTAGGATCATTGGAACAAAGGACTTAGAGCTGAAAGAGACCTTCAGGATTAAGCCCCATAAGGGACTTAATATGTCCATTACAATTATGGAAATAGTTAGTGGGAGGATGGAAGAAGGTCAGTAGGGGGACCGGTTGGAAAAGTGACCCACAGTGGAAGGTCCCTGGAACATTTAGTGGGAAGAGAAATGGTCAATGGGGGGCTGGGCAAACAGATTCTGGCAGGGGGCCAGCAAAGTAGTAAGGAAGGGGGCTGGCTTATGATGGAGGGGTGGTCAACAGAAAGGGTGACTGGGGTAGCAGGGCTGAAGGAACCTCTGGGGAGGCAGTGGAGGTTGGAGAACAGTCATTGGAGATTACCCTGGATGTTAGCTAATGAGGAAGGGAGTTGTCAGACCATGGGAAGAACTGAGGACACAGCAAAGACATAGTGGAAGGAATTTAGGTCAGAACATATGGAGAAATTTCTCAGCAGGTTGGTGCAGTGGCCATAGAGTCCACCCCCTCGGTCACTGCACCTTGGTCCTCAGTTTCCACATCTGTAAAATGGAATTTTTGTCATGACTCACCTCACAGGCCTGTGATGAGGAGAGCTTTGGAGCATTAGAGAAATGGGATTTATTGTGATTCTTCTCAAGTGGCCTCTGGACAAGACTGCCAAGGTCATAGATGCTGAGAGAGAATGGGGAAGGGGAGGGGGAGGGGTTGTTTGCCTGGTTGCTAGGTGATGGGCAGAGGGTTCTGAGGGGAGGGCTGGGGGGGTTAGCGTACAGGGCATTGTTGGTGATGGGGTATGGGCCTCTATGTCTGCTTCTGTTCCTACTGCTAACCCTGTGGTTGTCACCCCCAATCCAGGCTTTGAGCAGGCCTGTCTGGTACCAGGTGGGTCTGGACCTGCAGCCCTGGGGATGCCAGCCACCAGGCCTGGTGAGCTGTGGAGGGGGTCTGACCTGCCCTGGCCGATGGATGGGCTTGAGCACCATGGGCAGTGTCTACCCCCTGACGGCTGTCACAGTCACTGTGTTGATAGTGGTTACCCACTTTGTCTACCAAAGGCGACAAATATTCTCCCGAATCCTGGTGAGTATGGATATGATCCTGGCTCCCCCACTACTCTGCTTTTCCCCCAGCCCCAAACCATCACTTGAATCTCTTCTCCTGCCCTGTCCATCTCACACCCTCCCTTGGCTGTCTTAGAGAAGCACAATGGAGAGAGCACTGGACTTGGAGTCAGAAAGACCTGAGTTTAAATGCTACTTCTGGCACTGACTAGCTGTGTGACTATGAGCTACTTAACCTCTATGAGCCTCAGTTTCCTCAACTGTAAAATAAAAGAGGTGGATTAGATGGTCTCTAAGGTGCTTTCCATCGATAAATCCCTTAACTCTCCCCTAGGACTCCTTGATCTCTTGGTTTTTCTCTCTTCTGATCCTCACCTTTCTCCCCCCTCCAGACCACCCAATCACAGTCGATCGTGCCTCCAGAGCTCCTTTTGCCCCCAAGCTCGGGATCGCCGCCTTCCGACCGTGCCTTGCTCTGCAATGTACTGCACATGCTGGATGCCGTCCTAAACCATATTGAGGGCCACCTTCGGCAGCTGGAAAACCATTCCTCGCCCTCAGCCTCTGCCATCCGAATAAAGAGCCCCTCTGCCTGTAGTGCGTAACCTCCGGTCTCCTGCCTCCCTTTGTGCTGCCACTCCTAGCCAGAGCAGCATGCTCAGTAGATTCTCTCAGCCGCTCCTGTTTTTTTCTTTCAAAGGACGGGAGTAAACCCTTCGGTCCCCAGCCTTGGGGCTGGGACCACCCATCCCCTCTCCTTAGGCCTGGCCCTGACTAATTGGCTTGATTCCAATGTCTGTCCGTCTTTAGGGCCCTCCCTCCTCAGTTAGAAGCTCCTATTACCTCAGTAATCTTCCCATCCCCCCTCCTAAATCGTCTTCCCTCCTCCTACCCTGCTCTTTGAGCCTGGAGAGAACAAGTTAAAAACCATAGCTCAGGATCTGGGCTGGGGGTGGGGGGCAGGGCAGGAAGGGAACCAGAAGGGAAGAAGGGACTTACTTTTTATTTTTATTTTTTTAATTTTAATTTTTTTGGGGGGGACTTACTTTTTAGAGGCAGAACAGGCCTTGACCCCAAAACTTCTCATTTTCGCAGCAAGTAACTAGTATGTGTATACAGAATGTTGTGCTAGAGATGGAGGAGATGTGAGATCTCAATAAGACACAGCCCCTGCCATCATGGCGCTCAGTCTAGTGGGGGCCAAGACATAAATACCAACAACCACACAACACTATGAAATGTACCATAATGCTGGATAAGTGTATGGAAATTCTGATGGTACAGGACTTGGAGTCAGGGAGGTCTGAGCTGAAATCTTGTCTCACAATTACTGTGTGACCCTAGGTAAAACACCTAACCTCCTTCAGTTTCAATCTCCTCATTGGTAAAATTAGGACAAAAACAGCATCTGGGAAGGAAACATGCATTTATTAAGTGCCTACTATGTGCCAGGCACTGAGCTAAGTGTTTCATATAAATCTCTTCTGAGCCTCACCACAGTCCTGGGAGGTAGGTGCTATTATTATCCCCATTTGGGGAAACTGAGGCTGAGAGAGGTTAAGTGACTTGTTCTGGGTTACATAGCTTGTAAGAGAGGCTGAATTTGAACTCAGGTCTTTCAGACTCCTGGACCAGTGCTCCACCCAATGGGCCACTTAGCTGCCTCTAGGTTTGTTGTATTCTGCAAGCCTTAATGTGCTATATAAATGCTTACTATTATTATTATTATTATTAAAGACAGTGTGGTCAGTGGATAAAAGGACAGTTTCAGAGTCAGAAACAGCTGAGTTCAAGTCCCGACTCTGATCCCTAACTGTGTGACCATAGTCAGATCATTCAACCTCTCATTGCTCCAAACAGTTAACTCTGTTCTCTAAGACTATAAATTAGAGATGGGCTGCTGTTCTGGATGGGTTGGGAGTAATTTTCGCTCTTGAAATTCCCTACATTTATGAAATCACAGGTCTGGAACAATAAAAAAGAATGCTATGTGAGAATCCCAATATATTGGTCAGAGAGATCAGACAAGAAGACTTCCTGGAGAAAACAGAATCTGAGTTGGGCTTTAAAAGGATAGATAGAGACAGCTGGTAAATGTTTTACAACAGGGATCCTCCCCCCAAATGTACTCAGAACACACTTTTAAGTTTAATCTGCATCATTGACATTTTCCTCAGTGCTTTCTTAGGTCTAGAATCTAGACAATCATCAAAACAATAAATCAAGCCCTGATTTGTAGCACTTGCTGATTCCATATTCACACATAACAGTTTAACAACTGGCTGGAGAGCTGCTTGGCACATCCCTAGATAGGGATATAGCTGAGGAAAAGAGGGAGGTGGGTGCCTCCTAGGCCCAAAAAGCTGCACAGAACTCACAAAACAGGTGGCACATTCAGGGGCAGATAGTAATACAATTTGGGTGGAGTTTAGAGTGCATGGAGGAAAGGAATAGGAGATGATGTTGGGAGGGTTGGTTGGAATGAGATGGTGGAGTGCTAAGAAGTTTGAACTTCATTTGAAGATCTTTATGTAGGAGAATGACATTATTATATATGTGTGTGTAAATCCATGGCACAGAACCAAAACTATGGGTTTAGAGGGGTAAGGTTCAATCTTGGGTGGAAGAACTTCTTATGCATCAATCTTTGGCTCATTCTATATCCAGGTTTTTCCTTGGAGCATCAGGATATAGGTTATGTCTAAAAGAATCAGGAGGTGGAGCCAAGATGGTGGAGAAAAGGCAGGGACTTGCCTAAGCTCTTCCCTGATCACTCCAAATACCTTTTTTTTTTTGATTAATAAAATGGTACTTTATTTAAAAATCTCAGTGAATTCATAGCACCTTTAGGTCACAATATTTTCTGAACGGATACTAATAATACAATTACTATAGTGAAGGGTTTTCTCCTTTACATTAAAAAGAAGTATTCCTTGAAAAAGTTGGCAAGCACCACTATAGTCAAAGTTGGAGGTAAACCCATTGGCTAAAGGACAGTCATAACACTGTTGAGCTCTTCAGTGGAAGCCTGGAATTCCTCAGCTGATGTCCCAGGATCTAGGTTTACCTAAGTCCTTCCCAAGTCTCAAACACATGATGAAATTTAGGAAATGGCCCAGGATCTGATGGCCATTTCCTTTTCAAGGTAGTCTGGATTTGGCGCAACCCAGATCCCTGTAGAAGACTTGAGTGACCTAGACTCCAATATCCCTTCCTAAAGACAGTGAGATATAGTGGAGAGTGTCCTGGACTTAGGAGCCAGGATATCTGGATTTAATTCAGAACTAATGCTAGGACCCTGGGAAAATCACTCAACTTCTTTTCTTCATTCAGAAAATGGGGTTACTAATGACTTCAGAGTTGTGAGCTACTTTGTAAACCCTAGAGCATTACAAAAATGTGTGGATTATTTCTGCTCACCCAGGACCATACATAAAGCAATCCCAATCCTACAGCTGATTAGCTATTTTTCAGCTCAGCTTTAGGAAAACCAATGAAAGAGGGAAAAAAAGAGAAGGGAAGGAAGAGGGGGAGAGGGACAGAGGGAGGAGGGATGGAGAGAGGAAGGGAGGGAGAGCGGGGGAGAGAGAGAGAGAGAGAGAGAGAGAGAGAGAGAGAGAGAAGAGAAGGGACTGAAGAGGGGAGGGAGAGAGAGGGAGAAGAAGAGAGAGGAGGTAGGTGTTGGGGTGGGAAGACCCAAAAGACCAACTTGTTAAGCTCGGCAATGTGATTCTTTAATTTCGAGGCTTCTACAGGAGTCTTTAGGAACTCAAATGAAAGCACCAATTAATTTCCGTTTCCTAAACATTCACTTTGTCCCTGCAAGGTTTTTCCTTCTAGTCCCTTCACTTTGATGTATCCAGATCACATTTTTGACAGCAGTAATTTCTCTTCTTCTTGGAGGCTGCCATTGGTGAGCTCCTTTAAGAACCTAGATGAGAATTTCGGCTTTTTTCCTGTTGCTCTCATTTGCTTCCAGGCCCGACCTTGGTAAATCCCAACTAAGTTCTTTGGGTACAGCTGGAGAGTCATGGCTAGCAGGATTCCCTGGTAAGGCCACTTCTGTAGCCATCACTACAAAAGGTTCACAGCAAGCCACCTGTGACCATGCTGGGTTCTTCGGTGCTGCTTGGCTAGCTCTGTGGGTGACTTATATGTACTGGAGCCGAGGTCCATTAGATGCTGGCTTGTGAAGAGCTGACTCCACATGTGAAAACACAGTGGCTCTGCCTTTTCTCCTGGCCTTGTGCAGGTGATTTCTTGAACACAAGTGTAAGACTGAACTCATCCTCACATCCATCCACATTATCAGAGGTGATCGCTGAAAGACCTGAGCTCTTCCAGATGTAGGCCAGGAAAAAAGGAAACTGGGTACGAAGCAAGGAATTTATAAAGACAGAACTAGCTTTTCTTTTGGAGGCAATGGCAAGATTCTGTCAGTCCTATACAAACTCCTTCTTGGTTGAATCGATGGCAGGAAAGTCCAAGGTCATTTTTCATGACTATCAGTTTGCTCATCTATAAAGTGGGAATAATGCTTGAACATGTAGTTGTGGGGGGAGTGCTTTGTAAAGCTTAAAACACCACAGGAGTGTGAGCTCTATGGTCAGCATGACGCAGGAGCCACCAGAGGCTGGCCAGGACATACCATCTATGTATCTGCTCTTTCATGGTTTACAAAGCACTTGAGACAGCAGATGGCTTATCTGGGCCTGAGAGGGAGGGGGCAAGTACCATTAGCCCCATTTTACAGAGGAGCAAATAGGGTCTAGAAGTTAACTGAATGGGAGTCAGCTTGGCACAGCACTCCAAATACTTTTAAATAATGCCTCAAAACAAATCCTAGAGTGGCAGAATCCATGAAAGGATGGGGGGAAACAATTTTCCAGCCCAAGCCAATTTAGAAGGTCAGCAGGAAAGGTCTGTTGCACCAGGGTGAGAATGGAACTCAGTCCAGTGCAGGCTGTGCCAGCACAGACCTGGGCCCCAGCAAACCAAGAACAAGCCTTTGGGAGTGACTGAATCAGTGGCAACAGTGGTGGTTTCCAGAGTTCTCAGCCCACAAATGGTAAGGGGTTCAGACAATGGTTGGAAGGAGATTACAGAGGTCTCTTTGCTGGCACCAGGTTCAGCGCTCTGTTGCATTGCTCATACTTGAATCTGGGTCAAAATCCTGGGTCCCAGGCCCAGGGCAAGTAGGAGCACTAGCACATCAGAGCTTGTGGCCACAGGAGAACAAGGACCCTGGTCACAGTTCCAGGGCAGGAAAGAGTTCTTGTGGTTGCTCACAGACTAGTGCACACTACAGGAGAATAGTAAACACATACCACCTCAGGAGAACAGAAAATATACTTCTCAAAACAGCTGCACAAAAAAACCTGAAGCTTGGGACAATGCCCTTTCTACTTCAGAAGCAGAGACTCACTTTAGTGTAGAGTTAAAAGTCAAGAAACAGGCTGGAAAATGAGCAAACAGCAGAAAAAAGATCCTGATAGAAAAAGAAAGTTACTATCGTGACAGGGAAGATCAAAACACAAACTCAGAAGAAGAAAACAAAGTCAAAACTCCTACATCCAAAGCCTCAAAGAAAGATAAGAATTGGCCCCAGGCCATGGTAATGCTCAAAAAGTATTTTAAAAATCAAGTAAAAGAAGCAGAGGAAAAATTGGGGTACAGAAATTAGAGTGATGCAAGAAAATCATGAAAAAAGAGTCAACAGTTTGACAAAAAAATACTAAAGAAAACAATCTTTTAAAAAAAAAAACACCTAAAAACAAGAATAGGCCAAATGGTAAAAGAGGCAAAAAAATCCAATTAAGAGAAGAATGCCTTGAGAAGCAGAATTGGCCAAATGGAAAAAGAGGTACAAAAATCCACTGAAGAAAAGAGCTCCTTAAAATGCAGAATTGAGCAAATGGAAGCTAATGACTTTACAAGAAATAAAGAAACAATAAAACAAAACCAAAAGAATGAAAAAATAGAAAACAATGTGAAATATCTCATTGGAAAAACAACTGATATGGACAATAGATCCAGGAGAGATAATTTAAGAATTATTGGACTACTTGAAAGCTATAATAAAAAAAAAGAGCCTAGACATCATCTTTTAAGAAGTTAGGAAAACATCCCTGATATTCTAGAACCAGAAGGTAAAACAGAAATAAATCCACTAATCACCTCCTGAAAGAGATCCCAAAGCAAAAACTCCAAGGAATATTAGAGCTAAATTCCAGAGCTCCCAGGTCAAGGAGAAAATGTTGCAAGAAGCCAAAAAGAAACAATTTAAGTAGCATGGTTCTACAGTCAAGATTTAGGGGGTTTTACATTAAAGAATCAGAGGGTTTGGAATATGATATTCTGGAGGGCAAGGGACCTGAGATTACAACCAAGAGTCACCCACTCAGCAAAACTGAGTATAATCCTTCAGGGGAAAAATGGATATTCAATAAAATAGAGGACTTTCAAGCATTGCTGATGAGAAGACTAGAGCTGAATAGAAAATCTGACTTTCAAATACAAGACTCAAAAGAAGAATTAAAAAGGTAAACAGGAAAGAGAAATCATAAGGGATTCAATAAGGTTAAGCTATTTACATTCCTATATGGGAAAATGATACTTGTAACTCCTAAAAACTTTCTCATTATTAGGACAGTTAGTAGGAGTATATAGAGACAGAAAACATAAATATGAATTGAATACGATGGGATGATTATCTAAAAAAAAATAAAATTAAGGGGTGAGAAAAAAGAATGCATTGGGAGAAGGGGAAAGGGAGAGGTAGAATGGGGTAAATTATCCTGAAAGGGATTTTACAGTGGAAGGGAAGATGGGAGAGGGGAAAGGGGGTTGGAGGGGAAGGCATGTGAACTTACTTTCATTGGAATTGGCCCGAAGATGGAATCTATCTTACCATACAGAAAAGTAGGAGGGGAAGGGGATAAGAGAAGAGGGGACTGATAAAAGGGAGGACAGATTGCAGAAGGTAAAAGTCAGAAGCAAAACACTTTTGAGAATGATTAGGGTGAAAGGAGAGAGAGAATAAGATAAATGAGCAAAATAAGGGAGAAAAATACATAGTTGGTAATCATTACTGTGAAGAAAATTTACAGCAAGTTTCTCTGATAAGGGCCTAATTTCTCAAATATATAGAAAACTGAGTCAAATTTATAGAAATAATAGCCATTCCTCCACTGATAGTCAAAGGATATGAACAGACAGTTGTGAGATAAAGTGATCAAAGCTATCTATTGTCATACTAAAAAAAATGCTCTAAATTACTATTGATTAGAGAAATGCAAATTAAAACAACTCTGAGCTACCATTACACATCTATCAGATTGGCTAATATGACAAAAAAAAAGAAAATGACAAATGTTAGAGGGGATATAGAAATATTAAAACATTAATGCAATGTTGTGTACTGATACAACCATTCTGAAGAGCAATTTGGAACTATGCCCAAAAGACTATAAAACCATGCACACCACTACTAGGACAGTATCTTAAAGAGATAAAAAAAAAAAACCAGAAAGGAAAAGGACCTACGTATCTAAAAATATTTATGGCAGCTCTTTTTGTGGTGGCAGAGAACTGGAAATTGCGGACATGCCCATCAGTTGGGGAATGGCTGAACAAGTTATGGTATATGATTGTGATGGAATACTATTGTGCTATAAGAAATGATGAGCAGGATGCTCTCAGAAAAACCTGGAAAGACTTGCATGAAACTGATGCAAAGTGAAATGAGCAGAACATTGTACATAGTAATAGCAATATTGTATGATGATATACTGTGAATAACTTAGCTATGCTCAGCAATTCAGTGATCTAGGACAATTCCTGAAGGACTTATTATGAAAAATTCTATCTCCAGAAAAAGAACTGATGAAGCCTGAATGCAGATTGAAGGTACTTTTTCTTTGCTTTCTTTACTTGTTTTTTTCTATGTTTTCTTTCACAGCATGAGTTACCTAGAATGTGTTTTGCATGACTACACATGTATAACCTATGTCAAATTACTTGCCTTCTCAATGCACAGAGGAGGAGAGGGAGGGAGAGAATTTGGAACTCATAATTTGAAAAAAGGATGTTAAAATTATTTTTACATTTAATTGGGAAAAAATAAAAAACAATATTTTAAAAAAGAATATAGGTTGTGTCTAGTTTTTTTTTATAAAAAAGTTTTAAATCTTCTCAGTACGTTAAATACAGGACAAGTTTTATTTCATTCAACAGTAAGCAGAAAGGATTCACTCCCAAGACCGTAAAAAGTAAAGGCAACTCTTCTCTCTATGACGATGCTCAACTCCCCCAGGGCCTTATACGGTACATCAGACTACAATGGTTAATCCCAGTCATCCTAACCAAAAGGAAAATGATTACAGCATCTGCATTACTCACAGGAATAGTGAAAACAAGGTCTGGGTTTGTTCCTCTACATTTCAACTCTGTCCCCTTTCTGCTCCTTGGTTCCTGCTCTTGCTTGGTCCAGGGACTCCATGTCTAGGAGACTTGGTCCAGAAATTCCTCTCCTTTACTACTGCCACTGACATCTCTGTGGCCTTGTGGGTCTGATTCATTGATTCTTTGGGGGATGACTCTAGGATTTAAAGGTAAAAGCCTTCTAGAGAAAGAGATACTAGACTCATATGTGTTTATATAGAATCACAGAATTTCAGAGTGGGAAGGGAGCTCAGTAGTTACAACCCATGGTTTTTTTTTTTTTAATAATCCCCTTTTCTCTGTATTTGTTTTCCCTGGTTTAAGTACTAGAATCATATTTGAGTCTTAAAGGTAATTTTGTAGGACTCCTTTACGCATTTTTAAACATAGTTTATATGGTATAGGCCAATTTCCCTAATAAAAACTGATGCAAAAAATTTTAAATAAAATATTAGCAGAGAGATTATAGCCATATATCACCAGGATCATATGCTATGATCAGATGGGATTTATACTAGTGTCAGGAATGAAATTCAACAAAGGTAGATTGAGGCACACAGTCTGAGCAAGAAAACATTTTATTAACAGGGCCACTACCTACCAATAGAATGGGTCAATGGTTCTGCCTCAGTTAGCAGAAAGACTCTCAGCAGGACAACTCCCCTTTTATAATTTTGGGGGAATACAGAACAAAGAACAGGACATTGTAGGTGGAGAAAGAATACAATAGGTTATGGGTTGGTGACACCATAGGGTTGAGGGCAACATGACTGGTTACATTAAGAAAAGTGGGCATACACACATGATTAGGACCAACCCTCTTTGTATTAGAAGAATGCTTTATGGATTTATGGGACTCAGCTACATCCCTAGGCTGTTGATATTGACCAGAGATAGCAGATTCATAGCAGACCACTTTTAATTGGATAAGGAAAAGCAAAGGATGGGACCGGGTCAGCTTGTGTGCATGGAATTTTTTGGGAGCTGAACTAATAAAGGCTAACAAGCTTCTGTGGCACAGAGTGATTTACAGATATGTTAGGATAACAGTTCCCTTAGAATTAGAGTGTTTTATGAGAGTATTAACTTTAGCTTAGAATTTTTTGTTAAAAGTGATAGGAAAACTGAACTGTGGCATCTAATTTGTGAGAGAAAGACTGAACTTTTGAATTCATGAACTTCTTCACTCAGAGACATAGAAGGAGTTTAAGTTCATTACATAGAATACAGAATATGGTTACAGAATATAATCAATTATGGTGAAAATATAAAATACAGAGCAATAATTAATATTCACACCAGGAATACAGGGCTATTTCTATGTTAGGAAAACTATGAGCATAATTGACCATATCAATAACAAAAACAACAAAAATCACGATTATATCAATAGATACAGAAAAGGCTTGACTAAATGTAACACCCACTACTATTAAAAAAACACTAGAAAACACAGGAATAAATGGAGCTTTCCTTAAAATGATATGTAGTAGCTATTGAAAACCATCAGCAAGCAACATCTAAGATAACAATGATAAACTAGAAGCTTTACTAATAAGATCAGGGGTGGAGCAAGGATGTCCATTATTATCACTATTCTTCAATATCATACTAGAAATAAGAAGAAAAAGAAATTGAAGGAATAAAAATAGGCAATGAGGTAATAAAGTTATCATTCATGGCAGATGATATGACAATATACTTAGCAAACCCTAGAGAATCAACGAAAAACCACCGGAAACAATTAACAACTTTAGCAAACTTGCAGGATATAAAATAAACCCATATAAATCATCACACACACACACACACACACACACACACCCCAAAACTCAGTAAAGAGAGATAGAAAGAAAAATTCCATTTAAAATAACTGCAGACATTATAAAATACTTGGGAGTCGGTCTGCCAAGACAAAACCTAGGGACTATATGAACACAATCACAAAACATTTTTAAGACAAATAAATACAGTTCTAAACAATTAGAAAAACTTAATTGCTCATGGATAGGCCAAGCCAATATAACAAACTTTACAGTTCTACCTACATTAATTCACTTTTTCAGTGTCATACCAATCAAACTACCAAAGAATTACCTTGTAGGGCTAGGAAAAAAAAAACAATAAAAAAATGTCAAGAATATCAAAGAATCAGTGAAAAAATGTGAAAGAAGGCCTAGCAGTACCAGATTTCAAAACTTATTGGAAAGTGGTAATCATCAAAATAATCTGATACTGGCTAAGAAATAGAGAGGCAGATCAGTAGATCAGATGGAATAGAAGGGTCAATTTTCCACATTTACAGCAGTAAATGACCATCATAATCTAATGTTTAACAAATGCAAAGAACCAGACTTTTGGGGCAAGAATGCACCCTTTGACAAAACTTGCTGGGAAATCTGGAAAATAGAAATTAGGTATAGACTAACATCTCACACCAAGATAAAGTCAAAATTGATACATGATTTAGACATAAGGATGATATTATAAGCAAATTAGGAGAACATGGAAAAATTGATCTGATTGATCAAATGAGATAGAGAAGATTATGGGAAATAAAATTGATAATTTTGATTATATGAAGTTAAAAAGGTTTTGCACCAACAAAACCAATGAAGCCAAAATTAAAAGGAAAGCAGGAAATAGGGAGGAAATTTTTACAGTAAACTTCTCTGATAAAGACCTCATTTCTCAAACATGTAGAGAACTAACTTTATAAAAATAAGAGCCATTCCCCAACTGATAAATCATCAAAGGATATAAAAAGTGTTTAGAAGAAGAAATCAAAGCTATCAATAGCAACACAAAAAATGCTCTAAATCACTATTAATTAGAGAAATGCAAATTAAAATGACTTTAAGGTACCACCTCACACCTATCAGACTGGCTAACATCAGAAAAGGACGATGATAAATACTGGAGGAGATTTGGAAAAAATAGGTACACTAATGCACCATTGGTGGAATTGTGAACTATTCCAACCATTCTGGAGAACGATTTGGAACTATGCCCCAAAGGCTAGAAAACTGTGCATAATCTTTGACCCAGCAACACCATTCCTAGGTTGGTATTCCAAAGAGATAAAAGAAAAGGAAAAAGAACTTATTCATACAAAAATATTTGTAACAGCTTTTTTTTTTTGTGGTGGCAAAGAATTGTAAATTGAGAGATCACCCAACAATTGGAGAATGGCTGAACGAGGAGGGGTATATGATTATGATAGAATACTATTGTGCTATAAAAAATGATGAGCAGGATGAGAAGCCTTAATGTGAACTGATACTGAATGAAGTGAGGAAAACCAAGAGAACATTGTACACAGTAACAGCAATATTGTAATGAAGATCATCTGCCAAAGACAGCTATTCTAATCAGCATAATGACCCAAGACAATTCAAAAGGGCTCATGATGAAAAATGCCATCCACCTTCAGAGAGAGAACTGATGCAGTCTGAGTACAGATAGAAGCATATTTATTTTTTATTGCAACATAGCTAATATGGAAATGTTTTTTATGACTCCAAATGTATAACTGACATCATATTACTTGCCTTCTCAATGGGTGGGAGAGGGATTGAAGGAATAGAGAAAATTTGGAACTTAAAATTTTTTAAAAATGAACATGAAAAATAAAGATTTTTTTTTTATAAAACCCTGCTTTATCATGCTCTCCCTCAGTCTTCTCTTCTTCGAGGCAAACATCTTGAGTCCTTTCATAGAATGCCTTCATGGGAAGATCTTGAGGTCTTTTCTAATCTCCTCCTCTGGGAGCTCTCTAGTTTATCCGGGTCCTTAGTAAAATGCAGTACCCAGAATTGCTGACAATACCCTGGGTTAGGCGGAACTATCACTCCCTTGAAATCTTGGATATTCTGTCGTTTTTTTTCAGGCAATCTCAAAGCACAGTGGTTCTGTGGGTCATCATTTTGCACTGTCATGTAACTTTGAGTTTGCAGTCCAGTTAGGCCCTATGATCTTCCTCATCCAAACTGCTTGGCACACAGTAAGTGCTTAATTAATACTTTCTAAGTCTATTCCATCCCATTCCAACCATTCTGCAAATTGATTTTTGAAATTCTGCTGAGAAAGTCATTATAATGTTCCTATAGTTTGACTCATACAGACTATTGTTATGCGTATGTCCCACGGAGGCCAACAGTTAAAAAAAAAACAAAAAACACTCCAAACCCAAACCTCTCATATTCACTGAAATATTTATAGCTTCCCTTTTTGTGGTAGCAAAGAATTGGAAACAAGGGAGATGCCCATTGATTGGGGAATGTCAAAATAAATTGTGGCAAAATGTAATAAAACTATGCTGTAAGAAATGATGTTGAATGCAGGGGAGCAGGGAAGAGTTTATATGAACTGATCCAGAGGGAGAGAAGCAGAGACAACAACAACAAAAAAAAAAAAACATGCATAATGACTACAATAATGTTAATAGAAAGTTGGGGCTTCCCCTAATGTGTGAAGACAGGGCCAATATTTTTTTTGTGGTGGCTCCTGTCTATAAAAACAATTTGATTTTAAAATATATTGTGAAGTTCATGGGCTCATGTGAGGTATACTGATTTATGGATGAAGATTTGCAATAATAGATAGAGAAGAAGGACTTCTGTGTTTGTTTATTGTCCAATCAGGGCACTTGGAAGGTTCCAGGTGGGGTGGGTGGGGCTTCAAGCTGCTGTTGGGGGGAGGGGAGGGGCAGGGCAGTCCCAGCTGGGTGGTAGGTGGTATCTCAGCTCTGCCTTAGCCGGTGGGTGGGGCTCCAAGCAGCAGGGTTAGAATCTCAGGATTGGGATTAGCAGGTGGGCATTTCTATGGTTCCTGTCAAGCAGAGTGCAGGAATCTTCTCACCTTTCACTTCTACTCCCAATGGAAATCTTGGTGGGAAATGGGTCAGGTATAGCTGACAAGCTCCTTCCCTGAGGCAGGGCCCTTGAAAGGTGATAGAAGTAGTGAGGACCCTGGAGGCGGCTCCTGTAGCCATCCCTCAGGGTCCAAACCAAAACCCCATGGGTGACCAGGATATCTAGGATTCTCCTCTCTCAGCCACCAGATGGGCACTAGGGGCATGGATTTCCAGGGTCAAGTCAAGGGCACAGCCATTTCTAAAACTAGGGTTTGGTGGTAGGTTTCTAAATGACTGGGGCTCAGAAATGTTCTGACTGCTTTCCTCCAAGGCATTGGGCCCTGGGCAGGGGCCCACCTGTCCAGGTGTAAGAGCAGTACTGTGGAAACTACAGCAACCACAACATAATAGAAAAATGAATATTTCAAACTTACAAAGAATGAGCATGGCCTCAAAGAAGATATATGAGAAGGCAGCCTCTTTCCATTCTGTTGTCCAGGTGAGACCCCAGTTCACAGGCCTAATAAATTACTTATATTTTTTCAAGTGTTTTTCAATGTCATAGATCAATTTTGCTGACTTTTTCCTCTTCCCCTTTTAAAAAATTATTTGTCATAGGGGTTCTCTGGGGCATAGAACAGGGAGGTACATGGGAAGTTTAGGCAAAGTGAAAACAAGAGATACACATTTTGCATAAAAGAAGACAATTGCAATCATTCAGTAGAGAGGTGATGAAATTGTGAACTGGGGAGGTGGCTGTGTGGGTAGTGAGCTGAGGACATGGAATAGTGATGTGCTGAAAGTAGAAAGTACAAGATCTACCTACAGATTGGTTCTATGGGGTGAGTGATGATGGGGAGTCCAGAATGACCCTGAGTTTGCTAGTTTGGCAGACTTGGAGAATGGTGTTGCTTATTAATGAGTAAATAATTATTTATAAAGCACCCACTATGTGCCAGGCACTGAGCCTGGACAGTAATAGGAAAGTTGAAAAGAAGGAAGTATTTCAGGAAGGAAGATAATGAACATATTGAGTTTAAGATGCCTCTGGGATATTTTGTTCTAAATGTCAACATGCAGCCAGTGATAGGAAATTAGAAGTTGGGAGAGACATTTAGTGTCAGATATATAGATTGGGGAATCGTACAGAGAAGATCATTAAACCCATGGGAGCTGATGAGAACACTGTGTTCAAAGCACAAA
This sequence comes from Trichosurus vulpecula, assembly GCF_011100635.1. Taxonomy (NCBI): domain Eukaryota; kingdom Metazoa; phylum Chordata; class Mammalia; order Diprotodontia; family Phalangeridae; genus Trichosurus; species Trichosurus vulpecula. The sequence goes on along the minus strand of NC_050581.1, from coordinate 117,148,262 downwards.
GGAAAAAAGTGATGATGGCCCAGAAGAGAGCATTGGAAGACACCCATGTGGTTAGCAATATGGCTGAAGATCCAGCAAAAGACTGAGGTCGGTAAGACCAAAGAGAGAGAGAGCCAGGATAACCTAGAAAGAAGAGAGTATCCAGGAGGAAGTGATCATTCACGTCAAATGCTGCGGAGAGGTCAAGAAGGGTAAGAATTGAGAACATACCACTAAATTTAGCAATTAAGAGATCACCAGTGACTTTGGAGAGGGAAGTTTCAGTTGAATGACTGGGTTAGAAAGGCAGATTGTAGAAGGTTAAGAGGAATGACAGGAGAGTAAGTGGAGGTCCCTAGTGTAGGCATCTTTTTTTTTAAAAACCCTCTTAACCCTATAGCGTCCCCTTCTTTTGGGATTCCTTTGCCCTTTAGCCTATCAAAGATTTTTTTCCTGTCCAGTCTCAGCCTTGGATCACTCCCACAATCCACTGGCTTTGATCCTACACATATGCTACTGAACAAAGCTGGAGAAAAATCATGCAATTTGTGCTGATCAGATGCACTACAAATTTATGTTACATAACCTTAACTAAGCTTTCTCTTTTGTGGGCAGGAAAAATGGAGGAGAATGGGGTGACCTGAGACAGCTGTTGTCTTCTCTCCCCAAGAGGGAAGCTTAAATAGGAGGCAGGGGAAAATGGCTATGAGACTGGTGTTTGTGTCTTTCTGATTTATTTGGGACAGGCTGAGACAAGAAGCCAAGCCTTACTTAGGTCTAACATGGGAAGAGACAGAGATTGTTCAGGTGCAGTTGTATCAATCACTGTTAAAAATTTTCATTTATTTATTTGTTTGTTTTTAAGATTCATTGCAAATTTTGAGTTTCAAATCCACTTCCTCCTTCCCTCCCACTCCTTTCCCTCACCCACTGAGAAGGCAAGCAATATGATATCAATTACACATATGAAATCATGCAAAACACATTTCTATATTAGCTTTATTGCAAAAAGCACAAAAAAATAAAGAAAAAAATTATACTTCAATTTGCACTCAGTGTTTATCAGTTCTCTCTCCAGAGGTGGATAGCATTTTTTCATCACGAGTCCTTTGGAGTTGTCTTGGGTCATTGTATTTATTGGTCAGAATAGCCAAATCTTTCACAGTTGATGATCATTACAACATTGCTGTTACTGTGATCTCCTGATTCTCCTCCCTTTACTTTGCATTGGTTCATATGGTCTTGCTGTGTTTTGCTGAAACCCACTCCTTGGTAATTTCCTATAGCACAATAGTATTCCATCACAATCATATACCACAACTTGCTCAGCCATTCCCCAGTTGATGGGCATCCCCTCAATCTCCAATTCTTTGTCACCACACAAAGAGCTGCTATAAATGTTCTTATACAAATAGGTCCTCTTCCTTTTTAAAAAAAAAATCTCTGTGATACAGATGTAGTAGTAGCATTGCTGGGTCAAAGGGTATGAACAGTTTTCTAGCCCTTTGGGCATGGTTCCAAGTTGTTCTCCAGAATGGATGGACCAGTTCTCTATTCCACCAACAGCTAATTTCCTATTTCCTATTTCCCCTTATCCCCTCTAGCATTTATCATTTCTGATAGGTGTGAGGTGGTACCTCAGAGTTGTTTTACTTTGCATTTCTCTAATCAATATTGATTTAGAGCAGTTTTTCATTTGACTATTGATAGGTTTGATTTCTTCTTCTGTAAACTACCTGTTTATATTCTTTGACCATTTATCAATTGGGGAATGACTTTTTTTTAAATAAATTTAAATCAATTCCCTATATACTTGAGAAATGAGGACCTTATCAGTGAAATTTCCCTTAAATTTTTTGATCTTATTTCATTGTTTATTGCACCTTTTAGCAAAATGTAGTTTCCTTGATTATCTCTTTTGTAGGTCTATTTTTGCTTTTGCTTCATTTGAGATCATGATTGCTACCCTTGCCTTTTTTATTTCAGTTGAATCATATTAGATTCTACTCCAGTTCTTTATGTTAACTTTGTGTGTGTCTTTCTGTTTCAAGTGTGTCTCTTGTAAATAACATATTGTTGGATTCTCATTTCTAATCCATTCTGCTTTTTACTTCTGTTTTATGGGTGAGCTCATCACATTCACATTCACAGTTATGATTACAAATTGTGTATTTTCTTTCATCCCATTTTCTTCCTCTCTCTCTTTTTATCCTGTCCCTCCTTAAATGTCTGTTTTGCTTCTGACTACTGCCCCCCTTAATCCACTCTCCCTCTTACCAGCACCCCTTTCTTTTATCCACTTCCCCTCCAATTTCCCTATTGAGCAAGATAAATTTCTATACACAAGTGAGTGTATGTGTACATTCTTTCCTCTTTGAATCAATTCAGATGAGAGTGAGGTTCAAGCATTGTCTACCACCCCTCCATTTTCACTTCCAAACTCTTTCTTGCACACCTCTTTTATGGGAGAAAAATTCCCCCATTCTACCTGTCTTTCCCCCCTTCTTCCAGGACTTCCTTCTTTCTCACCCCTCCATTTTTTTTAGGTCATTCCAACATAATCAACTCACACCCATACCCTCTGTCTATGTAAATTCCTTCTAAGTGCCCTAATAGTGGTAAAGCTCTTAGGAGTTATATGAATTATCTTCCCATAAAGGAATATAAATAGTTTACCTTATTGAGTGCCTTATGATTTTTCGTTCATGTTTACCCTTCTTATGCTTCTCTTGAGTCTTGTGCTTAAACATCAAACTTTCTATTTAGTTCTGGTCTTTTCATCAGGAATGCTTGAAAGTCCTCTATTTCATTAAATATTGATTTCTTTTCCCCTGAAGGATTTTACTTAGTTTTCCCGGGTAGGTCATTCTTGATTGTAACTCTAGCTTCTTTACCTTCAAGAATATCATATTCCAAGCCCTCTACTCTTTAATATGGAAGCCACTAAATCTTGTGTGACCTGACTATAACACCATGATATTTGAATTGTTTATACTTGCTTGCAATATTTCCTACTTGATCCGGGAGCTTTTCAATTTGGTTATAATATTCCAGGAGCTCTCATTTTGAGATCTCTTTCAGGAGGTGATCAGTAAATTCTTTCAATTTTTATTTTATCCTCTGGATCTAATATGTTGGGGGCAGTTTTCTTTAAAACTTCTTGAAATATGATGTCTAGGATCTTTCTTTGATCGTGGCTTTCAGGTAGTACAATAAATTTAAAATTATTTCTCCTTGAGCTGTTTTCCAGGTCAGTTGTTTGTCCAATGACATAAATCACATTTTCTTCTATTTTTTCATTCTTTTGACTTTGTTTTATTGTTTCTTGATGTCTTGTGGAGTCATTAGCTTCTACTTGCCCAATTCTAATTTTTAAGGAATTATTTTCTTCAGTGAACTTTTGTACCTCCCTTTCCATTTGCTCTATTCTGCTTTTTTAAGGAGTTCTTTTCTTCAGTGAATTTTTCTGCCTCTTTACCATTAGGCCATAAGGCCAATTCAGCAGTGTGTGTGTGTGTGTGTGTGTGTGTGTGTGTGTGTGTCTTTTACCAAGCCATTACTTCTTTTTTCATGATTTTCTTGCATCAATCATTTCTTTTCCCAAATTTTCCTCTACCACTCATCTCTTTCTTTAACTCTTTCAGGAGTTCTTGTTGAGCCTGGGTCCAATCAGCATTCTTCTTTGAGACTTTGGTTATAGTTTTTTCATGTTGCTTTCTTTTGGGTTTGTGTCTCGGTCTTCCCTGCCAACATAGATTTTTTTATGGTCAAATTATTATTATTATTTGCTTTTTGCTCATTTTCTAACTTATTTCTTGACTTTGCATTTTATGTTAAAGTTGGGCTCTGCTCACCTATGGGTGGAGAGGCACTGTCCCAATCTTCGGGCTTTTTTGTGATGCTGTTTTTAGAGCTAGTTCTGAGGGTATACAAGTTTTTGGTGCTTGGTTATCCTGGGAAAGGAGAGGTCTGTGCTCTGGTCTTTACTGAGGAAGGGCCATTGCTCCCCAGAAGCAACAAGTGCTAACGCGCCTTTCCACCCTAAAGCTTAGACCAGAATCCTGCCACCTCCCTTGTAACAGGCTACAAGTGTTCCTCTCTGCTTTGGAACTGGGACCCAAAACTACATATGGGCAATAGGGGTGCCAGTCAGTGCTAGCTGCACTCAGTGCCAGCAAAAGGTCACCTGTAATCTCTTTCTGATCATTTGTTTAGCTCCCTAAGCTGCTGTTGCTTCAGCAACCTCCAAGGCCCTCTGCTGCTGCCACCACTTTTGCCTGCCCTGATGACACAGACCTCTCCTGCTGACCTCCTAAGCTGTCTTAGGCCAGAAACCTCATTGGCTCCGCCATTCCAAAATTTAAATTTGTTTGGAGGGGGTTGTTGGGAGGGTTCTACTGGGTGGCTGCTTCTAATTCACCATCTTGATCCTGAGAAATCAGTCACTGTTGGAGTGAGTTGAAATCCCTCTTCTTCACTCCCTGATAAATGTGTTTTCAACAGATGGGCTAAAGGAGGGGACTCCCTTTGAGGCATGTGAAGTTTTAGGTGAACGATTCAAAGGAAGGTGATATAGCGATCCCTTCCACAGGTTGCTGGAAGTACGGTCATTGAGTTGCGCTTTTAACTGTCCACTCCATTGTTCAGTTATCCCAGCTGCCCGAAAGGCGTGGTATGGAGCATGTATGTACCATAAGAAGCCTTGTTCTTAGGCCCATTGCTGGTTACAGGTGGCACAAAATAGACTCTTGTTATCAGCAGAGATGTAATCTGGATACTGAAATCCCCCAAATCAGTAGGTCTCAAGGGCTTTGATAGTGGGAAGTCCCAGGGCAGAAGCTGGAATGAGCATCAACTGCTTTAAGAACATACTGCAGTTGCTTCTGTGGAGGCAGGAGGACAATGAAGAGCAGCCACCGAGAGTATGTTTGTTGTGTTCCTGGGGATGTGACGTGCACATGTGACCTAGGAATGTGATGGAATCAGGGGAATTGCTCTAGGGGTAAAGGGGCCTCTATCTGTTTTAGCCAGATTCCTCTCTCAGTTGCCCATGCAGTCATGGTTAATGGGTTACCATGCATAGTTCAAGAATGGATCCTTGGAGTAGGGCTCCATGTGCTGGAGTTGGCCAGTACAGTCTTTAGAAAGCCAACTGTTAAAATTTCAGGAATTCTTTAAACAGGCTGTTAAACGGAACCAATTTGAACTTCACTCAGCTCCTGCATCAGTAACGTTATTTGTTGCATTAAGAGAATTGGTATCAACCACAGAAACGTAGATTTTCAATATATTATTGTCTACTTTAGAGGACTGTGGCTTTAATAATGAATGTTTTGAAGTCGAACTTAATTTCATTGTGTTCTGATGGTGCTAATATAATGCTGGAGAAAAAAAAAGTCTTGAGTAGGTACAAAGTTGTTATCATCATTTATTGCCAATCTAATTAAACTCAAACTGAGCTAGAAACTGTAGCTACAGAACTTGAAATGGAAATTATTAAAATTGGTTAAGTACTGGAACCAAAATGAGCAGTGTGTATTTTGCAACCTGCTGTTGCTGTCTGGCTGCATATCCTGCATTGTATCTACATTTTCCTCGCTCTCCTTTTTACCCTGGCTTGGCAAAGACAGTGGTGATATTAATTTCTTGCATGACCTTGTTTTAAGGATTGGCACGCTTGAAGAATTTTCATTACTTTCAACTGCATTGTAGCCAAGATCACAAACATTCAGAAACCACCAAATTAAGGAAATGCTTCACAAGAGCTTTGGAAAACTAAGATTGGTACTGGAAAGCATGAATCTCAAGATGAAGATCTGATTACGTCAGATACATTTTAAGAAATTCTACTTAACAAAAATTACTAAAGCTCTTCCTAGGAATTCATTGCTAGAAAATATAATTCAACACGTGAACTCATGTTATTTATCATATAGAAACATTGATAGTAACAATAACTACCATTTACATAGTGTTTGCTATGTGCCAGGCAGTGTGCTAAGAGCTTTATAATTACTATCTCATTTGACTCTCGCAACAACCCTTGGGAGGTAGGTGCTATTATTATCCCTGTTTTACAGATTGTTATTAATATCCCTATTTTACGGAGGAGGAAACTGAAGCTGAGAGAAACTTGCCCAGGGTCACACAGCTAATGAGTGTCTGAGGCTGAATTTGAACTCAGTTCTTCCTGACTCCAGGCCTGGCATTCTATCCATTTCACTACCTAGCTGCCTCGCAGAAAGCATTTTTTCTTATTTTGATTTATTAGAACCGTCTTCTTGGTCTTGTGAAGAAGTAACTTAACTGTAGATAGCTGGTGGAAACAAATTACATCATTTGGGTGAAATTTTAAAACATGAAACTAATTTGAACAATTGTTACCATTTTAAAGATAAGAATGTTGAATCAAACAATGTTCTGATCTTTATGACTATGTAAAAAGCTGAAGAGATGGCACTATTTTAATCGGCAGTCCTGAAGTTCAAAGAGGTTTCATTTTGATTACTACAGTTTGTACAAGGGTGAAAAAAGTTGGACAGTAAATCACATATCAAATTTAATGACAATAACTTTATTAGGAAAAGAGCTAGTTAATTGGCGAGCAACTCCATTTCTTACATGATGCAACTCTAGATTGGCTAAAGATGCAAAAGGCTGGCAAAAATCAATGAAAGTATTCTGTGAGAATCAATTGACTACATGGAATTTATAATAAAAAGTATATATTTTGTTAATTGTGAGCTGTGTACCACACATCCTTTATATCTGTTTAATTTATAATCAACAACATATCTCTACATATATGCAGTATAAACATATACATATATGCATACATGTGCATTCATTTCAGAGAGCTAGCTCGTGAACAGTTACTAGCACACTACTGCCTAAGATGGAGACACCCACCTGCAAGATACTACAGACCCGCTTCTGGGAAAAGACCTCCTGTACCATGTGGGTTGGAGCAGCCTCTTTCTATTGGCTGCAGACCCAGAAGAGGCTGCAACTTTAAAATGACCAAAATGGGACAGCATCATGTCTCTCTGGCTGCATGCAGGGTCCGAAGGTCCTTTTCACTCACACCATGAGTACCAGGAACTAAGCTAGGTGGGCTTCTGTGGACTCCAAATGGGTTTGTGGTTTTGGTTTGTTTTATTTGTCCTTTACAGTTCTAAGCGTAGGCAGTGGAATCTCTGGACAAAGAGCCCTGGGCTCAAGATCTCATGAGCCATGGTGACTTTGGAGGTAGGATTGGGGAATGGATGCTGCTACCAGTCCAGCAGGCATGCACTAGGAAGCCAGGGTTCGGAGAGATGTAATCCCAGGGTGGCTCTGGACTTGGAACTTGGTGGAACTGAGCTATACAGGAATTGAATTAAGCTGTGAACTTAATATTTCTTCCTTTCCCAAGACTAAGGTGGTGTTAAGAAGGATTATGCCTCTCCCCTCAGGTGTTGGGGTGTGTGTATAATATTTATATGTTTGTACTTGCTGTACCTTTGAAGCAAATATTCCTTTATAAAAGCTGACCTTTTAAGTGGTTATAAAAGGACCTGGAATGAAAATGTAGCATACCTCACCTTCAGGAAGTAGGGGACAGGGAAGTCACTGTTTTATATATATATATATATATATATATATATATATATATATATATATATATATATATATATATACATATATATGGCATTTATTCAAATTTATTAGAATATGAACCATTCTCCAATTTCTAAATAGTCAAAAGGATATGAACAGGCTGTTCTCAAGGGAAAGAATAGTCATCATATGAAAAAAGACCCAAATCCCTATTAAGTAGACAAATGCAAATCAAAGCAATTCTGAGGTTACAGCTCTTACTCCTTAGACCGGCACAGATTAAAAAAATAAATGGAGAATGACAAATATCAGAGGACTTTGGTGGTAGTTGGAGTTGGGGGTGAAGTAAAGGATAGGCTTAGTAGTGAACTGGTGCTCTGAATTGGTCCCAACATTCTGGAAAGCAATTTAGAATTATGCCCCCTAAAAAACTAAACTGTATGTACTCTTTGCACCCAGCAATGCCATACTACTAGTCCTCTATCCTAGAGAAATGGAAAAAAGGGGAAAAGACCCATATGTACAATGATATTTGTAAGAATTCTTTTTTTTAACATGTAGGTGCCAACCAGTTGGGGAATGGCTGGACAAATTACAGTATATGTATGTAATCAGATAATATTGTTCCATGAGAAATAATGAAAGGGATGCTTTTAGAGAAACCTGGGAAAATTTGTACTAAACTAATATAGAAAACTGAGCAGAACAATGTATATAATAACAATACTGTAAAGACAAACAATTCTGAAAGACCTAGGGACCATAATTGCAGAGGGCTTATAATGAAAGATGTTACCCACCTCCTGATGGAGATGCATAGGACCAAATATGCAGAATAAGACATACATTTTTGGATATGGTCAACTTGAGAATTGGTTTTACTTGACTATGCATATTTGTTGCAAGGGATTCCCCTCCCCGCCATGGGAGTGATGGTAAGAGGGACATATGCTTGTGAAATGAAGAGAACTAAAAGAGTATAAGCTCCACCTGTTCCCCCCCCCATCTTAGGTTCTGCAGAAGATTCAGGAGTAGGAAAATGGAGAATGAGTTCCTTTGTATTTTAACTCTTTATCACCCTGTTCTTCATCTAAGTCTCTGAAGTATCAGTTTCAAATTTTGTCACTTATCCTCAAGCCTCTCTTGGTACCCTCTTTTCCAAGGCCCTCTGCTCAACACTTTGCCTCAGAGCACTGATAAAAGAGGACACTCACCCATAGCACCCTCTTTTCCATTCTTCCCCTATCCCTCAGACACCTTCCCCATCTCCTGCTCTTTTACTCCCATAACAAGAGTTGCTTCTTCTCTTTGCTAAGGCCAGTCCTGTTACATGCTCCCTCAGCTTCTTTCTCTAATCTTCTCCAGCAGATTGCTCCACTCTCTCCTCTTTGATCTCTCCTGATATTCTAGCTCCTTCCCTGCTGCCGGTAAACACCCTCCCGTCTCCATCCTTGTTAGCCAATGCCTTATCTCTCTCCTCTCTTTGATCTTTTAATTGCCAAATCTAATCTATCTCAATCCTTCACCTTCTTGACCTCTCGGCAGCATTTAATGCATCTTCTCTGACATGTGTAGGGATACATACCCTGGGCTCATTCTGCCAGCAGCCAGCTCCATCCAACCCTCCAAAGATTCTAGAGCTAACCCTAAGAGGCAGCAGGGTGGTTTCCTCTAACAGGACACGTCAAGCTCCCATTCCAGAGGGTCTTCTCCACCCCCACTGTTAAGCACGCCAGAGACAGAGGGAACAGCAAAGCCATGCCCACACAATTCTAGGGCAAAGACACAAAGGCCTGAGGCTCCCCTCTCACTTAAACACAGCCAGGCAAGACTGAACGCTAGGCCTCTCTTTATCTAGTTAATGTCTTTTGAACGAACCCCAATTCCAGCTTTGCAGTCAATCAGTACAGTCCTCTTCCTCATGTGGCAAGGAGACTGAAAACAGTTAGATAATGTCCGTATACGCTCCAAAGGAGGGAGCTGGCCATTCTTGTTACACACCACCATGCTTTTCTGGAAACAAGCCCTACAGTCCCTTCCTGGTGGGGATGACGTCACCCACAAATGCTGCCCACGTTCTCCTCCGAGGTACCTTCACACCCGCAGCAGTTAGTACATATCTTGCATTTGATAAACCCTTGTGACTGTCGGTGCTGTCCCTACTCATTCATTATACTCACTCTTTTTTGTGAAACTATGTCTTTGTTGGATTTTGAAACCCCAGTAAAGATCTGTATCTGGCCTTGACTTTAGGTCTCATTACACTCAGCTACATGTTAAGTGTATTTACCAAAAGACTTTCTGATTATTTTGGTCAGTGGATTAGAGGCTTTGCGCAGTGGAGGGGAATGATAAGGATAGCGAGTGTTTTCAAGGACCTACACAAGTAATTTGCTCATTTTGTCAGTCTGAACTCGCGTTCACACAAAAGCTTGCAAAGGGGACATGGGTATCTGCGGTAAAAATAAACAAATGAATGAATGAATAAACCCACCAGAATGTTGGGCAATTATACTGAACTAGCCTAGCTCTAAAGAAGAGGTGGGAGGATGCTCCTCTGTCACCTCTTTGCAGAGGGGGAGGGTGATGGGTGTGTTCTGAACACTGCATATCCGGTCTGAATTGGCTGACCTATTGGCTGGTTTTGCCGAAACATTTGCTCTTTCTTTTCGTTCTTTGTAAAAACAAAAGCTGTCTGCGAGGCGGAGGGGGGCAGGGATGCCTTGCGGAATGGAAGGGATGTAAAAACAAAGGTACACATACACTTTTTCAGAGGAAAAAAAACCACTTTCCTCTTACTCATAATTACGAAAGCCACCTCCATCCATTTTTCCTCTAAAAATGATTTTATTTTTCAATGATCAAGCCTTTCTTTTTCTCTCTCCAACCCGCCCCCCCCCCTCATTAAAACACAACGCCCCCTTCCCCCCGGTAACCGATGTGCATAGTCAAGCAAAACAAATTTCCACGTTCTCCCATCCAGAAATGTACGTCTCCGCAGTTGCGGCGGCGGCGGCGGCAGAGGCGGCAGCAGCAGGAGCCCCGGCAGCAGCAGCCCCAGCAACATCAACAGCAGCCGCCGCAGCCCCGGCCAAAGCAGCCCCGGCCCCCGCAGCAGCAGCACCGGCAACAGCAGCCCCAGTAACAGCAGCAGCCGCAGCCCCGGCAACCCCGGCAGCGCCGGCCCCAGCAACAGCAGCACCGGCAACAGCAGCAGCAGCAGCCCCGGCAAAAGCAGCCCCGGCCCCGGCGGGGGCAGACGCGGCTCCAGCGGCACCAGCGGCTCCCAGGCTGGGGGCCCAGGGCCCGGATCTCTGCCGGAGGACCAAGGCCCGGGCTCCGGGGGCCGAGCTCCGGCGGCGCCTCACGACCCCCAGGCACCGCCCGGCAGGCTAGCGCACGCGGACCCCGAGGCTCGCCGAGGGCCCAGAGCCGCGGCCGGGGCTGCGCAGTGGCCTAGCGCGGGCCGCGGAAGGAAGGCGGGGGGCCTCGGGAGGAGGCCGCGAGCCCGCCAGCGCCCCCCCACCTCGGCGCGCCCCCCCGCCCCAAACGAGCCCGCGGGCGCGCAAGCCGCGCAGCCCCCTCCCCTCTCCATCCTGGTCCTCCTCCTCCTCCTCCTCCTCCCCCGCCCGCAGAGGAGCCCAGCCGAGCCCCGGAGCGGCAGCGGCGGCGGCGGCAGCGGCAGCGGCGGCAGCGTCAGCAGCGTCCGTCCCGGGCCCTCCGCGGACGAGGGCAGCGGCGCGGGGGGATGGACCATTGCGGCCCCGGAGGGGAGCTCCTGGCGGCCATCGGCGAGCGGTGCCTGGGGCCCGACGAGGAGGCTCACGTGAAGGCGTCTCTGGGGAGCGGCGGCGGCGGCGGCGGCGGCGAGATGGGCGTGTCCGCCCACTTGCAGTCGTCCAAGGCCGGCACGACCCGGTTCTTCCGCAGCAACACGCACAGCTCGGTGGTGCTGCGGGGCTTCGACCAGCTGCGCGGGGAGGGCTTGCTGTGCGACGTGAGCCTGGTCCCCGGCGACGGCGATGAGGCGTTCCCCGTGCACCGGGCCATGATGGCCTCGGCCAGCGACTACTTCAAGGCCATGTTCACGGGGGGCATGAAAGAGCAGGATCTCAAGTGCATCAAGCTGCACGGCGTGAACAAGGTGGGCCTCAAGAAGATCATCGACTTCATCTACACGGCCAAGCTGTCGCTGACCATGGACAACCTGCAGGACACGCTGGAGGCGGCCAGCTTCCTGCAGGTGCTGCCGGCCCTGGACTTCTGCAAGGTCTTCCTCATCTCGGGCGTGTCGCTGGAGAACTGCGTGGAGGTGGGGCGGCTGGCCAACACCTACAACCTGACGGAGGTGGACAAGTACGTGAACAACTTCATCCTGCGCAACTTCCCCGCGCTGCTGCACAGCGGCGAGTTCGAGAAGCTGCCCTTCGAGCGGCTGGCCGCGGCGCTGGCCAGCAACAGCCTGAAGCACTGCGGCGAGCTGGAGCTGTTCAAGGCCGCGTGCCGCTGGCTGCGCCACGAGGAGCCGCGCATGGAGCTGGCGCCCAAGCTGATGAAGAACATCCGCTTCCCGCTCATGTCGCCGCAGGACCTCATCAACTACGTGCAGACGGTGGACTTCATGCGGGCCGACAACACGTGCGTGAACCTGCTGCTGGAGGCCAGCAACTACCAGATGATGCCCTACATGCAGCCCGTCATGCAGTCGGAGCGCACGGCCATCCGCTCGGACAGCACGCACCTGGTCACCCTGGGCGGCGTCCTGCGGCAGCAGCTGGTGGTCAGCAAGGAGCTGCGCATGTACGACGAGAAGGCCAACGAGTGGAAGTCGCTGGCGCCCATGGACGCCCCCCGCTACCAGCACGGCATCGCGGTCATCGGCAACTTCCTGTACGTGGTGGGCGGCCAGAGCAACTACGACACCAAGGGCAAGACGGCCGTGGACACGGTGTTCCGCTTCGACCCGCGCTCCAACAAGTGGATCCTGGTGGCGCCGCTCAACGAGAAGCGCACCTTCTTCCACCTGAGCGCCCTCAAGGGCCACCTGTACGCCGTCGGGGGCCGCAACGCGGCGGGCGAGCTGGCCACGGTGGAGTGCTACAGCCCGCGGATGAACGAGTGGAGCTACGTGGCCAAGATGAGCGAGCCCCACTACGGCCACGCGGGCACCGTGTACGGGGGGCTGATGTATATCTCGGGGGGCATCACTCATGACACTTTCCAGAAGGAGCTCATGTGCTTTGACCCGGACACGGACAAGTGGACCCAGAAGGCTCCCATGACCACCGTCAGAGGGCTGCACTGCATGTGTACTGTGGGGGAGAAGCTGTACGTGATCGGAGGCAACCACTTCAGGGGCACGAGCGATTACGACGACGTCCTCAGCTGCGAGTACTACCTGCCGGCCCTGGACCAGTGGACCCCCATCGCCGCCATGTTGAGGGGCCAGAGCGACGTGGGGGTGGCTGTGTTCGAAGATAAGATCTACGTGGTGGGGGGCTACTCTTGGAATAACCGCTGCATGGTGGAAATAGTGCAGAAGTACGATCCCGAGAAGGATGAGTGGCACAAGGTCTTCGACCTGCCCGAGTCACTCGGTGGCATCCGGGCTTGTACCCTCACCGTTTTCCCCCCCGAGGAAAACACGGGGTCCCCTTCCCGAGAGTCACCTCTTTCTGCCCCCTAAACCAGGGCTGTGCATTCACTTCACGTGGGTCCTCTCTGGGTGTGGGGGGGGGGGGGGGGGGAGAGAGGGGTTGGGGGGAGGGTGGAATCTCCTTTATCGTCCTCGTCGTTTGCTAGTTCTTAGCTTAGCTTACCGTAGTTGGTACAGTGACTGAAATGACGTCATTTGTGATGTTTGTGTGTTGTAGAATGCTTCTCTGTGGTTAACAAAAGCATCCTGAATGTCTATTCTCTAGAGATGAATGTTTAACCCATGAAAAAGCAAGGTATTGTCTCTAGCAGATATTCCATTTCTGTGCATCCCTGCTCTGTATGACTGTGTGTTGGGTGGGAGGCCTCTAGGTGGGCCAGCTTCTAGGAGGAAGCCCAATGAGTCACCTTGCCGATGGGATGTAGTCTATGTGTGACCCTGTCCTGTGTGCTTCGGGGGGGGGGGTGTTTACCCTTTTGTTTTGTGACTGCTACATGTTCAAAGGAGGCAGTTTGGGATGAGCTGCTTCCCCGCCCCGCCCCCCTTTTCATTGAGTACTTTGGCCATCTCTCTCAGCCCCCCTGACTAGGTGAGATCCATTCTAAGCAGAGGAAGTTGTTTAGACAAGAAAATGTCATTGCAGAAATAGTAATGTCAGAAAAAAAAATGCATGGCCTCATCCCTTTGCCCAGTTTCAGGGCTTTGATTATTGGTGTTACTGCTTTTGGTTTTTTTTTTCTTTTTATGTTGGCACACTCATAAAAATACTGAATTTTAAAAATCCGATGGTACTTCAATGGAATAGGAAATGTGTTTTTTTAAGCTTTTTCCAAGAAGCAATTTCCAATAATACCAGCTGTTAATATATGGAATTCAGTCTAGCTCTACTGAATTGAGGAGAATACGAGCTAGAAGCATGTTCAATGTGTCTAGATATCCCTGTTTTCTTTGGCTGATGAGATAACTTACGCATTCCATGCCTTCTCCATGGTTGATGTTAATAAGGTTACATAGCACAAGATTCACTTTCAGCGGGAGAGCTGCTTTGCTCTGTGAACTCAGAATTCCATGTTTTATTTTTTGTTCAATAAAACTTTAAATGTCAAAAAAAAAGTGTGTATCATTGGGAATCTTGAATTTATTACCTCTTTTCCAGGAGCTGTGTAGCTTATTTCACTATTGGTCCTCACAAGAAGTGGTTTGGTTTTTTTTCCTATGTTAATTGGATAAATTGTTTTCCTGGTTCTATTCACCTCAGTCTGCAACATTCATACAAGTCTTCCCAGATTTCTCTGAAGCCATCCCTTTTGTCATGCATCACAATAATATTCCATTTTGTTAATATACCACAATTTGCCCTGCCATTATCTAATTGATAAGCCCTCCCCCCAATTCAGAGTCCAATTATTTTCATCTACAAAAAGAGCTACTGTAAATATTCTTAAAGATATGGGTCTTTTTCCCCTTTAAGTGTTGGCCTAGTAGAGGTATGGATTGCACAATTTAGGTACTTTGAGGTCACAGTTCCAGACTGCTTTCCAGAGTGACTGGACCAGTTCACAGATCTACCAACAGAGCGTCAAAGTGCCTGCTGTACTCATGAACCTCTAACATTTATAATGTTTCTCTTTTTTCTCGATTTTGGCAATCTGATGGGTATGAGCTAGAACCTCAGAGTTGCTTGTATTTCCATTTCTCTGTGTCTCTCTGTCTCTCACTCTATATCTCTCTATATATAGAGGTGCATATATATATACACACATATATTTACATATGTGTTCGCACCTATATAGATATACATGTGTAGAGCTATTAGTAGAGTTTGGATTTTTTTTTCCATTGAGAATAGCCTGTTAATATCCTTTTAGTATCCGTTTAGTAATTGAGGAATGACTTATTCTTATAAATTGCAGTTCTTCCTTATGTATTTTTAAATGAGTCCTTATCATAGAAGTTGGTGCAAACATTTTTTCCTGGTTAACTTTCTTTCTCTAGCTCCATGTTTTGTTTGTGCAATATTAAAAAAAAAAAGTAATCCAAAATGTCCCTTTTCTGCAATCCTCTCTGTTCCTTGTTTGGTTAAAAACTCTACCCCCTAGCCATATATCAAAGAGGGAAATTCTGCCTTGCTTCTCTGATTTGATTAGGATGAGTTATATATTGTTTGGAATGTCATTTGAGATACCTGTAAACCTACCTACCTTCTGAGATACTGCTGTCCAGTTTTCCCAGCAGTTTTTGTGCAATTATGAGTCATTCCCCTACTAGTTGGGGTCTTTGTGTTTATTGAACAGTAGGGTTACTAGGTCTATCATTTTCTACATGTTGTATACTTAATCTGCTGCACTGATAGACCTCTCAGTTTTTAAACTAATACCAAATAATTTTGAGGATCATTGTGATGTAGAGTAGATGCGGTACATCTAGATACCTCATCTTCCCACTTTTCCTCATCATTTCCCTTAAGATTCTTGGCTTTTTGTTCTTGCAGATGAATTTCATTTTTTTCTAGTGCTATAAAATAATCATCTGGTAGTTTGTTATGGCACTGAATAAATAATTTAATTCAAGTAGCACTGACATTTTATTCTATTTGCTTGCCCTGCATATGAGGAATAAATATTTCTCCAATTAATTAGATCTGTTTTCATTCCCATAAAAAGTATTTTGTAGTTGTATTTATATAGTTTCTGTGCATGTCTTGGTAGGGAGTTTCCCAAGTATTTTATATATTCCTTAGTTACTTTAAATGCAATTTCTCTACCTCTTCTTGCTGGGTTTTGCTGGTAATAGAAATGCTGGGACTATGGGACCCTCTCTTCTTAGGCCTCTTTCCTTTCTCTCTAAATGCTGAAGTGAATTAATTACTTAAATTTATTCTGTAACTTTGCTCAAATTGTTTCACTTAAATTTTAGTTAGCTCTTTGAATCTCAAAGTGAATCTTCATAGCACCTGTACAAAGTGATAATTTTTTTCTGTCTATGCTTATTCCCTCAATTTCCTTTTCTTTTCTCATTGTTGTAGTTAGCATTTCTTGCACTATATAAAATAGTAGTGGATAATGGACATCTTTGTTTGATTCCCTGATCTTCCTTCATTTTCCTCCAATTTAAAAAAAAAAGCACGGGCCTTTCTTACATGGCTAAAGTATCCATTTAGAACTGATTGTGGGTGTGTGGAGTAAGATTCTGGTCTATATCCATTAGCTTACTATTTTCCCTGTAAATCTGGTCATATCAGGAGTTCATGGTCAGATGGAAAGACTTTCAAGTGAGTGAAGATAGGAAAGCAAGGAACATGCTATTGCTGCTGGGTCTGCGTGATGACTGGTACAGGTGGGAGGGGTGAGAAGCAACAGCCAGAGCTGGAAAAGGTAGTAAGCTCCCATTGATAGAAACACCCCGTCCTTTATGGAGCATGTTTCTCTCACAAGAAACCAGTGTGGCAGTTTCATGAGAATTATCATCACCCCTGGTCTTACAAATTAGGAAACTAAGGTTCTGATGGATGATGTGAGAACAGAACCACAACACAGAAGTAACATCATCAGGGCCTTAAGGGTCCCAAGGATGCCAGGCTTTTGGGACTTGTAAGAGAGAGAGGTCCCCTGTGGAATGAGCATGTGGCAAGGCTTTTGAGATACCCCAAGCACTAAGCAGACCAGATAGGCATGGAGATGGATCGTGTCAGGAAGTAGCCAAGCAACTCTTATCGATTCAAACAAACACATTTACCATGAGAATAATCTGTTTATTAAACAATGTTCGGATGTAGGCATACAAAGAATTAGAGGTTGAGAGCAGTCTGGGAGCTCAAGAAACACTGAGTGGAAGCCTCTCATTTTGGAGGGCAGGAAAACAGGCCTAGGAAGAGGAAGTGACTAAGTGAGGGTGCCATAGTCAGTATTAGGCAAAGGCTGCCGGCCTTGGGCCAGGCGTCTTCGGGATCAGCTGGGGAAGGACCAATCAAAGGTTATAAGTGAGTCTTCTCCTGGCAGTGGACCGGAGCTTGCTGAAGCGCCGCCTTCGACTTTGTATTAAGGAGGCAAATATTCGGTGTCGGTTCTGGAAGACCATCTGGCTGGAGTCCAGTTTCTTGTCCTCAGAATCTTGTAGCATCTGTGTAGGGAAGAAAAGAAAGAAGGAATCAGAGGATGAGGGAGGTACATGTATCTTCCCTCTCAGTCCCAACACTTCCTCTTTGAAAAAGCAGCACCACAATGACCCTGGTAAAGTGAAAGACTCCAGTGTGTTGGGATGCTTGAGCTCCCCACTATAACCTAAAACACAGCAGAGATTGCCATCACTTCCTATGGGATAAGGGATACAGGGCCCCATATGTGGGGAAGGCCACCCATCATTCTCTTAGAGGGGTTCTTAATTTTTTTTTCTCTTGGCAGTCTGGTAAAGTCTCATAAAGATCCCCCCAGAAAATAATGTTTTTAATCACACACACACACACAATATACATGGAGTTACAGAAGAAATCAATTATTTTGAAATAGTTATTAAAATTATACTTTTTCATTAAAATTTTTTCCAATAAAAAATTTCTAAAATTCTAAAATTTTTGAAATTAATTTTACGTTTCAAATTCTCTCTCCACTCCTCTTCCCTCTCCCTGAGATGGAAAGCAATTTGATTATAAATTATCCATATGCAGTCATGCAAAACATGTGTCCGTATTAGTCATGTTGTGAAAGAAAACACAGACAAAAAACACACAAAAAACCCCAAAGTAAAAATGATATGATTCAATCTGCATTCAGACTTCGTCAATTCTTTCTCTGGAGGCGGACAGCAGTCTTTATCATAGGTCCTGCAGAATTGTCTTGGATCTTTGGATTGCTGAGAGGAGCTAAGTCACTGTACGCCATTGCTGTTACTGTGCTCATTTCACTTTGCACTAGTTCATTTAAGTCTTTCCAAGTGAAATCATAATGTTTTTAAAAGTTCACAGATCCCAAATTAGGAACTCTCATTCTATAAGGTCTTACTCTGGGAACAGCTCAGGGAGGGTATGGGGCAGGGAGTGGGGAGGAAGGGATATGGTGGTGGTGGATTTTTCAAGAACATACTTACCAGAGCATGATCTATGCCTCTTGGGGCTGGGAAGTGCCTTGTGTGGTCTGCTGGGGAAATCAGGGCATTATCCTGATGGAGTGGCTGAAAGGGTGCTTCATCTGTGGATGGAGAGAGCAGAGTGGGGATATAATGAGGTCAGAGACTGGTGCGGGGCAGTGGGATAGAAAGACTGCCCCCCCCCAAAAAAGCAGTGTATGAAAGGGTACCAACAAAGCCCAAAGACTATGAACTGTATGAGGGCAGGGCCTATTTTTCTTTGGTAAAGAATAGCCATCAGGGCTGTGAATAGAAGAGTCTCTGAATCCAAGCTCATGTTTCTTTTTGACCCCTGAGTTGGATTGGGGGTGGCACACAAAGGTAGGAGGTATTATAGGGATGGTCCCTATAGGAAGAGGTGTCTTCCTCTACAGTGGAGCTCTGAGTAGGTGGGAGCTGAGGCTCAGGGGATGCTGAAAGTATCTCTGCCCAGGACCCTAGGATCCCCATTAATCCCAGACCCCAGGCCTTTTTCAGACCCAGGTCAATCTAGTCTGATATCGTTGAAGACCTCGGAAGGAATAATGTGTATCTGCATGTAAAGAAGGAGATCAAAACTTCCTACAGTGTAAATGAGAGTTGTGACCTGGGGTACAGAGGGGTGCAGAATGGGAGTAGGGAGACTCAAGGTGGCATCTCTGGGCTAAGGAGAAGGATTTCTTACCCAGAAGACACGCCTGGGGCATCCAGTGACTCCTTTCAGCTGGCTGGCTGTAGACAAAACCCATCTCTGGCTCTTCCTGATTCTCCCAGCTTCTGGCCAGATTGTTGAGTTGTATTGGACTTGCTAGGATGAAGAGAGATAACAAAGAGTTAAGTGGTTTGGATGTGGTTCAGGTCCTGGGGAGGGTCTCTGAGATGCAGAAGGAAGCCCAGCGGGGAAAGGGAGGCTGCTGAGGATTGTTCTCCTTGGAGAGGGGTTGGGGTTTCCTACCGGAGGGGTGCATCTGGCCTTGGAGGTCTGAGGGAAGTTCATCATGATAGATGAAGATTTCTGTCTGGTGTTCGGTTTCTGACTGGTCTTCGAAGATGATAATCTGAGGATTCACTGTTTCTGAAGCGAAATGGAAGCAACAAGACCTAAGTGGTTTGGATGTGGTCCTGGCTGGGCCCCAGGCTTGTCAGCAGGTTCTAGGATGGGCCTCTGAGGTACAGATGGAAGCCCAGTGGGGAAAGGGAGGCTGAGGGTGGGTCTCCTGGGAGAGGGTTGGGGTTTCTTACCTGAGGGGTACATCTGGCCTTGGAGGTCTGAGGGAAGTTCATCATGATAGATGAAGATTTCTGTCTGGTGTTCGGTTTCTGACTGGTCTTCGAAGATGATAATCTGAGGATTCACTGTTTCTGAAGCGAAATGGAAGCAACAAGACCTAAGTGGTTTGGATGTGGTCCTGGCTGGGCCCCAGGCTTGTCAGCAGGTTCTAGGATGGGCCTCTGAGGTACAGATGGAAGCCCAGTGGGGAAAGGGAGGCTGAGGGTGGGTCTCCTGGGAGAGGGTTGGGGTTTCTTACCTGAGGGGTACATCTGACCCTGGAGGTCTGAGGGAGGTTCATCATGACAGATGAAGATTTCTGACTGGTCTTCGATTTCTGACTGGTCTTCAAAGATGAGAATCTCAGGATTCACTGTTTCTGAAGAGAAATGGAGACAAGAGGTAAGTAGTTTGGATGTAGTTCTGGCTGGGCCCTGGGCTTGTCAGCTGCCCACCCCATATTTAGATGTGGCCTTTGAGACAGGATGGAGGTGGAATGAGGGCAGAGGCTAGGGTGGGGAACAGAGGAAAAACAGTCTATGAATGAGTATCAGGAAAGTCAGCCAGTAGAAGGTAGGGACTTACTCTGGGGGTAATCTAAAGGCCACTTTCTCCCTCCAAGGGTCTCTCCCACAATGACCACAGTGACACAAAGTCCTCAGATTTTTTTTACTCTAGTCAAGGTTGACTAGGTGTCATTGTAGAGCCCTAACAGGAACTTTGGGTATCTGAATATAAAGGGATAGACATAGTAAGCTACTGTAGTATTAATGAAGAGAGCTTCATAAGGAGGCCCTGGGGTGGGACTTCTGAAGTACAGATGAATGCAGAATGGGGAAAGGGAGGCTGAGAGTGGGTCTCTTGGGAGAGAGGTGGTGTTTCTTACCTAAAGGGTACAACTGGTTCAGGAGGTCTGAGAGAGTTTCATCATGACCGATGATGATTTTTGGACGGTCTTCTAAGATGAGAATCTCAGGATTCATTATTCCTGAGAGGAAAAAGAGACACCAAGAGATAAGTGGTTTGGATGTGGTTCTGGCTGGGCCCTGGGCTTCTCAGCTGCTCCCCTTACCCTCACACTTGGCTGTGAAAAAGACTTACAGATAAAGAAGTGGTTAATAATTATAGAATTAAAAATTGGAAGGCACTTTAGAGATCCTCTGCTCTGGTCCTCTCCTCTTAGCGATGATGCAGCTGAGAACTTCAGAGGTGGGGTGATTTACCCAAGATCACACAGATAGTGTAAAATGGCAGAACAGGGACTTTCTACCTTACCAGCCTTTGATGCCCCCTTAGAGCCTCCCTTTCTCCTTCCCCTCCCCTACTCCTTCCAGCATAAAAAGGATTCTGAGCAGTAATCCAGAGGGAACAATACAAACCCAAGGGACACACCAAAAGCCTAATGTCAGCCCAGCCTAAGACCTTGCTCGACAGTCCCATATCTTTTTGGTCCCTCAGTTTTTCTCTATGTTTCCAAGTCTCCTTCCATTGTCCCTCAGAAATCTCCAGTCCCTCTGTGAGGAGAGGATCACTGGAGAGGGTAGGCAGCAGTCTGACCCTAGCTGTGCAATGGGCAGGACACTTGGTAGAACCCTGAAAAATAGGGCTTTTTCTGAGTGAAGGACAAAAGACAATCTTTCAAATTGAAAAAGTCCTTCATTCGCTGGCTCCTGTCTCATTTGCTCCAGAAATCTCCTCTCCTTTGATGATTCCATAAGAAACCTCTCCTGGAAGGTGCCTCGTGTGGGTAATATGGCTTCCCCCAGAAAGCTCCTTCCCTAGAGGTCCTTTCTCCTCTCCCAAGGCCCTGAATGACGGAAGCGGACTCCAACATTTGAGCATTACTGAGGATGGGCTTCTCCCACCAAAATACCAGATTTGAATTTTCTATCTCCCAAACTGAGCACGGTACCTGGAGCGTAGCTGGCCCTTACGTGTGGGCTGCTGGCCGATTAAAAGATGGTAAAGGGAAGTGCCTACAGAAAGAAGGAACAGGCCCGCAGTCCTTCCTGGCTTTGTTGGGAGGAGCGTCGACGCTGGGAGGTGTGAGACCCGGTAGCTGCCATTGACCTAAGCCCTTAACCCTTTACAGAAGGTGTAGACACCGGGCCCGGTATTTGCCTGATAAACACGATCATCCGGGCCTTACAGATAAGAACAGTGAGGCTCTGGAGGGGATACGACAGAGGATTACAGAGGAGGAGGGAACCCATCGGGACTGTGGAAGACACGGAGACACGAGGCTGGGGGCCCCTCCACTCACCTAACGATGGCTAGATCCTGCTCCCCCCCAGTCTAAAGACCCGTGGAATCCTTTCGATAGAACGCCTCGGTGGGAAGCTCTGGGGCTTCTCCCAATGCGGGTTCTCTCCACTGGGAGCTCTTCAGCTTCTCCAGGTCCTTAGTAAAGCGGGGCGCTCAGGGACGCCGACGATGCTCGGGAAAAAGGTGGGATCCCGGGCCCGCCGTCTTCGTGTCTTCGGGCACCCCCAAAATGATTCTCTAGCAGAGGGCCATCTGCGCGCCCTAAAAATGGTTCCCAGGGAGAGAAGAGGCGCACCACCCTCGTCTCCACCACCACCACCGCGGGACACCGCAGGGGAGAAGCCGCTTCTGTATTTGGCTGTTGTCCAATCAGGGCCCCGGAAGATTGTTGGAAGAGACCAGGTGGGGTGGGCGGGGCTTGACGCCGCAGCTGGGAGGAGGGGAGGGACCGGGCAGCCCCCGCTGGGTGATGGGTGCTGCTTAGAGGAGTCTGGGGCTTCTTTGAGGCGCCATTTTTGTCTATCCTATTACTTTTGTGTTTACGGTCCATTAAAACCCCATGATCGAGCTTCCTCGTCCACAGCGCTTGGCACGTAGTACGTGCTTCACACGTGTTTTCCGGTTCTGCTCTCTAATGCCACTGTACCCGTGGAGGGTTGCTAAGAAAGTCATCACTGGGTTCCCATACACCTTCCCTTTTTGTGGTGGCAAAGACCCGAAAACAAGCTGGGTGCCATTGGACCCGGGAATGTGGGAGCCAAGGGTGGCACGTGACTATGATGGAACACTACTGCGCTATATAGGGAAGGGCGGATGTGCTGGTGCCAGCTGACCCTGAAGGAGAGAAGCCCAGATAATAAAACAATATTCATGCCATACCTTTCTCTAGCTCATTTTACGGAAGAGGAAACTGAGGCAAACAGCGTGACTCGCCCGAGGTCCCCCTGATTTAAGTATCTAAAGGCGGATTTGAACCCCGGAAGAGGAGTTTCCCAGAGTTCAAGGCGGGCGATCTATCCATTGCGCCACCTAGAGGCTCCACACAATAACTACAACAATGTTAACGGAGAAGTCGGGGCTTCCCCTAAGAGTGTATGAGGACAGGGCAAATTTATTTTTTATGGTGCCTCCTGTCTATAAAAAACAATTTGATTTAAAAATATATTGTGAAATCCATGGGTTCATGTGAGGTATAGTGATGTATAGATGAAGATTTAGCATAATAGATAAGAGAAGAGGTACTTCCGTGTTTGTTTATTGTCCAATCAGGGCACTTGGAAGGTGTCCAAGTGGGGGGTGGGGGTGGGGCTTCAAGCTGCTGTTGGGGGGAGGGGAGGGGCAGGGAGGTCCCCGCTGGGTGGTGGGTGGGGCTCCCAGCGGCAGGGTTGGGGTTCTAGGATTGGAGTCAGCAGGTGGGCATTTCTATGGTTCCTGTCAAGCAGAGTGCAGCAGTCTTCACGCCTTTCACTTCTACTCCCAATGGAAATCTTGGTGGGAAATGGGTCAGGTATAGCTGAAGAGCGCCTTCCCTGAGGGAAGGCCCTTGAAAGGTGGCAGAAGTAGTGAGGACTCTGGAGGCGGCTCCTGTAGCCATCCCTCAGGGTCCAAACCAAAACCCCACGGGTGACCAGGATATCTAGGATTCTCCTCTCTCTGCCACCAGATGGGCACCAGGGGCATGGATTTCCAGGGTCAGGTCAAGGACACAGCCAATTCTAAAACTAGGCTGTGGTGGTGAGTTTCTAAATGACTACAGGTCAGTTACTGGGGGGGTGCACCTGTTTTCCTCCAAGGCATTGGGCCCTGGGCAGGGGCCCACTTGTCCAGGTGTAAGAGCAGTACTGTGGGAACTACAGCAACCACAACATAATAGAAAAATGAATATTTCAGACTTACAGAGAATGAGCATAGCCTCAAAGAAGAAACATGAGAAGGCAGCCTCTTTCCACTCTGTTGTCCAGATGGGACTCCAGCTCACAGGCCCAATAAATTACTTATATTTTTTCAGATGTTTTTCAATGTTATAGATTAATTTTGTTGATTTTTTTCTCTTCCCTTTTTTAAAAAATTATTTGTCATAGGGGTTCTCTGGGGCACGGAATAGGGAGGTACATGGGAAATTTGGGCAAAGTGAAAACAGGAGATATACATTTTACATAAAAGAAGACAATTGCAATCATTCAGTTGAGAGGTGATGAAGTTGTGGACTGGGGTGATGGCTGTGTTCCTAGTGAGCTCAGGACATGGAATAGTGATGTGCTGAAGGGAGATAGTATGAGATTTACCAATATATCGGCTCTATGGGATGAGTGACAGTGGGGAGTCCAGAGTGACCCTGAGTTTACTAGTTTGGCAGACTTGGAGAATGGTGATGCCTGTTAACGAGTACATCATTATTTATTAAGCACCCACTGTGTGCCAGGCACTGAGCCTGGACAACAATAGGAAAGTTCCAAAGGAGGTAGAGTTTGGGGGGCTTCTAGGAGGGAAAGGCCCCTGTAAGATGGAGCATGGAGAAAGGCTTGGTCATAAATGTTGGGAGCTGGATGGTATCAAGATGGAGCCAAGTGTCTCTTGTGAATTCACCAACACACAGTATTTACCAAAGAGGATACCCATTTATTTTACAATTTTGAAATATGTACATACAGAAGATTATAGTTTGAGAGAAGTTTGGGAGTTCAAGGAGCACTTAGTAGAAGCCTCTCATCTTATTTTATTTTTATTGAGAGCTTATCTGATTTTTTGTTTTTGTTTTTGTTGAGTTCCAAGCAGTCTCCTTCCCTCCCTCCCAGCCCTGCACTAGAGAAGGTCAATATTTGACACAGATACATATGTGAAACCATACAATACATACTTCCATATAGCAGTTCTTTCTCTGGAAGTGGATAGCACCTTCCTTTGTAAATCCTTTGTAGTTGATTTGAATATTCATCTTGCTCAGAATAGCTTAGTCATTCACAGCTACTCTTCAAACAATATTGCTATTACTGTACACAACATTCTCTTGGTTGTGCTCGCTTCACTCTCCATTATTTCATGCATGTCTTTCCATGTTTTTCTAAAATCAACCTGCTCATCGTTTCTTACAGCATAGTAGTATTCCATCACAATCTTATACCACAACTTAGTCAGCCATTCCCCAGTTGATAGACATCCCCTCAATTTCCAGTTCTTTGCTACCACAAAGAGAACTGCTATAAATATTTTAGAACATATAGGTTTTTCCCTTTTTTCCCAGATCACCTTGGGAAGCAGACCTAATAGTGGTTGCTGGGTCAAAGGGTACACACAGCATTATAATTCTTTGTGCATAATTCCAGATTACTCTCCAAAATGTCTGGATCAGTTCACAGTTCCACCAACATGGTATGTGTCTCAGTTTTTCCACATGCCTTCCAACATTTGTCATTTTCCCCTTTTATCATTTGAGCCAATCTGATAGGTGTGAGGTGGTATCTCAAAGTTATTTTAATTTGCATTTCTCTAATCAATAATGATTTAGAGGATTTTTATGTGACTATATACGGATTTGATTTCTTCTTTCAAAAACTACCTATTCATATCCTTTGACCATTTATCAATTGGGGAATGACTCATCTTCTTATAAATTTGACAAACTACTCTATATATTTAAGATATGAAACCTTTATTGTCTATAAAATATTTTCCCCAGTTTCCTGCTTTGCCCCTCATTTTAGAGAAAAGGAAATGGAGGCCTACAAATGGCACATGACTAAGTCAGGTTCCCGTAGTCAGTAATGGGCAGAGGCCACCAGCATTGGGCCAGACCTAGGAGACAGCTGGGTGAGGAGGCGGATTAGGATTATAGGTTAGTCTTCACCTGCACTTGGGTTGGAGCCAGGCTGAGCACCTGTATAGCCAGGAGACATGTCTTTGTCTCTACATCCATCTGGTTGGGAAGAATGCAGACCCCTGACCTTTGGATCTGTCTGAGCCCCAAGTCAGACAAAGGCTGACCCCCTAGGCCAGCCAGAGTTCTCTTGAGTTCCTTGATCTTCTTCTGTCTTCTTCCAGTGCTGAGAGTATGGTGCAATGGCAGTCTGAGCTGATACAGGGACCTCTGGAGTGCCTGGTTCCAGATGGACACTCCCAACCCCAGCTGGAAGTCCAGTTCCTCGTTCTTAGAATCTTACAATATCTGTGAAGGAGAGATAAGACAGGGGTCAGAGGGCTCAGGGAGGGACATGTATTCTCCCTCTGAGCCCCAACATTTCCTCTTAGTGGAAGGAAGCACCAGATTTATTCTGGCATAGTGTCAGATTCTTTTGTGCCACTGCTCTTGAGTTCCCCAAACCAGTTTAAAACTTAGGGATTCTTATCAATAGTCCTGGGGGATGGGGGATGGGCAGGAGCCAATTTGTGGGGAAGACTACAGATTATGCACCCACTCTTACTTACTTACTGTGGGGACCTGAGGGAACAGAGCAAAACTTAGGGGATAAAAGGCAAAATTTATTTCCCTGGGCATAATCTATCTCTTTCTGGTCTAGGAAGCATGTGGTGAGGCCAGGTGGGGAGAATCTGGGCTTTTTCCTCCTTGAGTAGATCAAGGGGCATTTTACCTGTGGAAGGAGGGAATAACTGGTTAGGAAAATTTGAGATCAGAGAATAGTGTAGGGGGAAGAAAAAAAAATCAGCCTATTAAAGGGGCCGTCCGGCAAAGCTAAGAGACTGTGAGTTCTATAACCTCAAGATCTGTTTCTTAAAGGTTTCTTTTTGCCCCTTCAATAGGCTTGGGAATGGGTTAAAAGGTTGAGGATGGGTCACAGGCCAGGCCTTCTATGGTTACTACAGAAAAAATGCATCTTCTTTTATATGGGAGCAGTTGGGAACTCATCCTGCATGTAACCTGTAGGCAGCTCTCACTAAAACCCTCCCATATTGACCATAGGGACACAGATATCCCAGTTCTTTTTCAATCTTTCCTTTCTTTTCCTGTCTTGACCTTGTGAAGTCAATTGTTTCCATTGATTACTTACATATATGGCTATTAAATTTCATGTCATTAGATTTAGCCCAACCACTCCCATCTACTGGAGACCTTTCTGAATCTCTACTCTTTTAAAAATGTAAATAGTATTTTATTTTTCCAATTACATATAATGAAAATTTTTGACATTCATTTTTTGTAAGGTTTTGAGTTCTAAATTTTTCTCCCTGCCTCCCCAAGATGGCAAGCAATCTGATATGGGTTATACACGTGCAATCATGTAAAACATATTTTCACATTAGTCATGTTGTGAAAGGAGAAACAGAACAAAAAAAAACTGAAAAAAAAACCAAAGTAAAAATGGTGGGCTTTGATCCACATTCAGACTCCATAGTTCTTTCTCTGGATGTAGATAGCATTTTCCATCATGAGTCTTTTGGAATTGTCTTGGATCATTGTATCGTTGAGAAGAGCTAAGTCTATCAAAGTTGATCATCTCACAACATTGCTGTTACTGTATACAATGTTCTCCTAGTTCTGTTCACTTCACTCAGCATCAGTTCATGTAAGTCTTTCCAGGTTTTTCTGAACTCTTCCTGCTCATCATTTCTTACAGCACAATAGTTGAATCATCACTCTTGTCAGCAAATGTATGAACTGGCTCTCCTAGTGTTAAGTCATATGTAAATTGGATAAGGATGTCAGTTGTGTCTTTACCTAAATCATGGATTTATTTTAAAGAAGGCTCTACACAGGGTCAGTAGCACCCCAAAAAGAACTTTGGTTGTTTGCCTGTTTTGGAGACAAGGGAGCAGACACCTTAAGCCCCTAAAGTGGTAATGAGTTTAGATGGTGACCAGTCCCTAAGGACAGCCATTGATGAGTAGATGGATCCAGAATGAGAGAATGGGACTCTAGAGGAAGGAAGGATTTAGGAAAAGGAGTGGGTTTTCTTACCAGGTTATCCAGGGAGGAGACTTTGCTTCTCCAGGTAGAGGTAAATGCGGTTGGTTTTTTCCATCTTATTTTCACTGATTCTCTTCAGATTCTTGACTTCTATTTTGGCTAGGGGGAGGAGTGGGGACAACAGAAACAGAAATTAAGTAAGAGGGGTGAGAGTTCCAACTGTTTCCTTCACTTGCTATCTGCTTGACCCATCACCCAAGACTTGGCCATAAAATAGACTTAAAGACCCTATAGAGAGAGGAATCTTCTTCTACTCTGTAAACTCCTAGGAAGCTCAGAGCAGGTGGAGACCAATCCTGGTACGATCTGAAGGCCCCCATGACCCTCATACATTGGCCACAAGGATAGAAATCTTCTAGGTCATTTTTTAGCCATATTGTTTTCTCTCCTTTACTCAAGTCATTCATATTTTGGAAAACTACTTTATATGCAACAAAGTACATAGAAAAAACAATGACACACCAAAAAAAAAATCAAAGGTAAATGTAACAAAATTATCAAGTGGAATTTGAATGAAGAGATATGTGAAGTTACCCCCAACCTACCCCTTCATGGCGGTAGGAGGTCCACAAGTGTTCCATATTGTATATGTTTGTGGACTTTTTCAATCTATCGATCAGTTGTGCTGTTTTTTTCCTCTCTAAAAAAATATCATTTATCATATGGGATGGCTCTCAGAGAAAGGCAGGAGAAGGGATCCATATGCTACTATGGTGATGTAAGAAACAGAAAATATTAATAAAATTTTAACAAAAGGCTCTACACAGAGCTCCTGAACAAGAATTCTGAGTGTTTACCTGTTTTACATGTTTACTATATTTGTGGACTTTTCAATGGATTCATCAGTTGTGCTGACTGTTTTTTCCTTTCTAAAAAATACCATTTGTCATATGGAATGGCTCTCTAGGATGGGGAGGGATGCATAGGCTACTATGGTGATGTAAGATACAGAAATTATTAATAAAAACTTATTTAAAAAAAACACACAGAAAAAACCTCCACACAGGACTCCTGAATAAGAATTATGGGTGTTTGCCTATTTTAAGGAAACACCTTAAGCTCCTGAAGTGGTAATGAGTGTAGTTGGTGACCAGTGCCTAAGAACAGCCATTTATGAACAGATGGACCTAGAATAGGGGCATGGGAGATTGGGGGAAGGAAGGTCTCTGGAGAGGACTGAGTTTTCTTACTTGGGGGATCCAGGGAAAACAGAAAGAGGCTTTGTTTCTTCAAATAGAGACAAATATGGTCAAGCTCTTGATTTTCATAGATTCTCTTCAGATTCTTGACTTCTATTTTGGCTGGAGGAAGAGTGGGAAAGAACAGAAACAGAAATAGGTCAGAAATGTGGATGATTTTAAGTGGACCTTGGACTTACCACCTGCCTTACCCATACCCAAGACTTGACCATAAGATAGACTAATAGACCTTATGGAGAGAAGGGAATCCTCTTCTACATTGGAGAATTATTGGAGGCTTACAGCAGGTAAGAGCTCATACTGGGTGCAACCTAAAGGCAGCTTTGTGTGAGTTCCTCTACACTGGTCACAGGGACATGAATATCCCTGCTCTTTTTTTCAGTTAAACTTCAATCTCTTCTTTCCTTCCCAGCCTTGACCTTGTGAAGTTGCTTGGTAAAACCTATATTTAAGATTTGCTGTTATTTCTATTAATTATCATGTCATTAGTTTCAGTTTAAACTTTCTAGTCTCAATGTTTCAAGTGAACTAACTACAAAGCAAAATGTTCAGCAGAAAGGTGAGAAATAGGATGTCAAGGAAGCCTTAAAGAAATAAGAGGTTTGAAACTGATGCTGAGGGGACTGGGAAGTCATCTCCTTGCAGAAAGGTGATAGAATCAAGGTGCAGAATGAAATATATGTTTTTTTGAGAATAGCCAATGGGTGACTTTGCTTTAGTAGACTGTATGTATGTATGCATGTATGTATATATATATACACACATATATGCAGGTGTATATGTATGTGCACACACATATATATATGTACACATATACACATATCTATGTATAGATTTTTTCCCATTTGCATGGGGGGGGCAGGAGGTTGAGGGGTATTAGAATAGTATTAACCTTCTTCTTCCTTTCCCCCAAATAATAGAACAGAAGGAAGCCCAGAAGGATCCTGAGAACAGCAAGAGAGCTATTTAAATACTTTTAAAGACAGGCAAGCTCAATAGAATATTCATAGTATATGGAAATGCTCATTTAACTGGTCCTTTTAAAATTAAAATGTAAAAGTGGAAAATAAGAGTAGGATAGTGGATCAATTATGAAGTAGTATGATTATCTTTTTTCAAGGAATGCTTAGTTGAGATTAGATAATATGAATTTCTAGTGAATCCAGTAAATAGGTTAGATATAAATGCTGATCATTGGGGGTCTGAAAATGGAGAGAACACACCAGAATGGGGACTCAAGCCCCAAACAAAAGGGAAGGAGAAATATAGTGGGCATAGACTAGACTTAAGGATTGACAAAATATGATTGATTGTTGATTGAAAAAAGGAGCAACTGATTCAAGGGTAGAAGATAGTGAGTGCAAAGTCAAGCTGGTTTGCCAAGGGATCAGTTCAGGAAATGCTATGACCTAGGTAAACCAAAACACCCTACCCTTAAACTAGGTATCTTTGTTTTTTCTAGTGACCAATTTAAGCAGTTTTGAGCCAGATGTCTCAGTGCTCCAAGGTCCCCACAGCTCTATCCTGAGATAACATAAACGGTCATGAAAGTCTAGCATTGGCAAGTAGAGACTCAAAGGAAAAAATAGATTTTCCTTAATGACTACAGGAATACCCAGAAGAAATGAAGCAAGACGCAAATAATGAAATAAAAACTGGAAGAAAGAATTGGGAGGAGAATAAATAGCTTAGACTTGAAAATGGCACATCTCAACCAATTAAGTCTTCTTGAAAAAATAGTGTAATCAGGGACTGACACAGGTGCCTAGGGTGGGATCTCCCTACCTAGACAAACTAAGGAGCCTACTTCCTGGAGAGTTGCTATAACCTGGAATGGATATACCTTGGAGGGATTGTGGAGTCTGGGTAGACATTATACAACTAGTTCCAGATGGATAACCATGTGTTGAGTAGAAAATTCTTAGATTGGCTCCAGAAGCTTCAACAATTTATCTTGCCTCAGTCTTTTGGGATGCTCTGTTTTTGGTTGTTCTCTTTTTCTCACAATGACTAGTGATCCCCTGAAGTTTAGGAGAGAAAGCTACAGGAATCCAGGAGTCATTTTCTATTCCAGTTTTGGCAGATAGACCAGAACTGATTTCCCTGAGGAGTAAGTAACCTTTTGGAGAATGAACGTCTGGACCCACGGCTGCCATAGGTAAAGGGAGGATTCATTCAAATATCAGATTCCATCTGGACCTGAATTTGATGGCACCAATGTTATGTAGGAACTGAGCTAAGGATGCGTCCCTGAGGTGGTGGGGAAAACGTTTGTACTTCGTCCTTACTCTATCTTGGAAGTAAAGAACTCTTTTGTAAGAGCTTATTAATGTTTAATACAAGTGGGGCACTACTCATTGGCCTCTAAAAATGGGGCTCCAATTGATGGCAATAGAGAATAAACTCCTCAACTCCTCAAGGTTACCCTTGAGGGACAGATATAGCTGGCTTGGCTCTGGGACACAGAGCCAGAGCATTCTCTCTCTCCTTTTTTTTCTTCTACTTTTCTAGTCATTTAAATTTCTTTAAAATTTTTATATTTATTTTAACATTATTTTATTTTCAAATTTTGAGTTCCAAATTATCTCTCGCCCTCCCTCTCACCCCACTACCCACTGAGAAGGCAAGAAAAATGTTATCAATTACACATGTTAAATCATACAAAACACATCTCCCTATAAACCATATCACAAGAAAGCAAGAAAAATAAAGAATTTCTTCAATTTGTACCGAGTTCATCAGTTCACTCTCTGAAGGTGGATAGAATTTTTCATCATGACTTCTTTGGAATTGTCTTGGATCATTGTATTGATCAGAGTAGCCAAGTTTTTCACAGATGATTATCATTACAACATTGCTGCTGCTGTGCGAATGATCTCTCAGTTCTTCTCACTTAATGTTGCATCAGTTCATATAGTTCTAGCCATGTCTTTCTGAAACTACCCCCTTGTCATTTCTTATAGCACAATAGCAGTGATTGTTATTGTTGTTCATACATAGCAATTGTTTTCTGTTCTGGCCAGAAATCTTAAGGGTCTTCCCCTCCCAGATTAATATATTTGCGATGGTAAATTAAACCATCTTTTGTCTCAGTTATTACCTAGTAGTGGTATTGCTGGGTTGAAGAGTAGGCATAGTTTTTTAATCTTTTGGGCAAAGTTCCAAATTGTTTTCCAGAATCAATGGACCAGTTCACTATCCCACCAACAGTTCATTAGAATACCTATTTTGACTCGTCCCCCTAAGCATCTGTCATTTCTGATAGGTGTGAACTGATACCTCAGAGGTGTTTTAATTTGCCTTTCTCTAATCAACAATGATTTAGAGAATTTTCACATGACTGTAGATAACTTTGATTTTTTCTTCTGAAAACTATCTATTCATATTCTTTGACGATTTATCAGTTGGGGAATGACTCTTACTTATTTACAAACTTATAAATCTCATTTATAAATTTGACTCAGTTCTATACTAGTATATAGTTGAGAAATGAAGCCTTTATCAAAAAATTTTGCCCTTAATTTTTTTTATATTGTTCATTGTTTATGGTACCTTTTAGCAAAATGTTGTTTCCCTGATTATTTAATTAGGTCTATTTTTGCTTTAGTTTTGTCTAAGATCATAATTGCTACCCCTGCCTTTTTTACTTCAGCTGAAGCATGTTAGATCTGTTCCAGTCCTTTAACTCTCTGTGTGTCTTTCTGTTTCAAGTGTTTTTTTTTTTTTGTAAACAATATATTGTCAAGTTTTGGTTTCTAATCCACTCTGCTGTCTGCTTCCATTTTATGGGTGAGTTCATCCCATTCACATTCATAGTTATGATTACTAACTATGTATTTCCCTCCCTACCACTTTCTTCTGTTTTGTTCCCTTTTTATCCTTTCTCTCCTCAAAAGTCTATTTTCCTTCTGACCTATACCTTCTTTATTTGGACCTCTCTTTTATCATTTTCTCTCCTTCCTGCTCCCTCCACCCTATCTCCTTCTATTTCCCTGTTGGGTGAATTACATTTCTATGCACAACTGAGTATTCATATATATTCTTTCCTCTTCAAATCAATTCCTATAAGAGTGAGGTTCAAGCATTGCCTGCCACCCCTCTATTTCCCCCTTCACTGTAAAAGCCCTTTCTTGCATGCCTATTTTATGTGAGATAATTTTCCCCATTCTACTTTTCCCTTCCCCCTTCTCTAGTGCATCATTCTTCCCCACCTCTTCTTTTTTGGATATCATTCCAACATAATTGACTCACACCCTTGCCCTCTGACTATATAAACTCTTTTTAACTGCCCTATTAATGATATTGATTATATACTTTGCAACCAAAGGTGGAGAAGCTCTATACAGTCAGTTAAAACAAGACCTGGAGCTAACTGTATTTTAGATCATGAGCTTCTTACTACAAAATTCAGACTTAAATTGAAGAAAGTAGGGAAAATCATCAGAACAAATAGGTATGACCTAAATAACATCCCTTATAAATATGAAGTGGATGTGATAAAGAGATTTAAGGCATTAGATCTTGTAGAGAGAGTGCCTGAAGAACTATGGACAGAGGTTCATAGTACTATACAGGAGGCAGCCACAAAACAAACAAACAAACAAAAAGCATTCCAAACAAAAAGAGCAAGAGAGCAAAATGACTGCCTGGTGAGGTTTTACAAATAGCTGAGGAAAGAAGGAAAGGGAAAGGGAAAAATATAAGTAACTGAATGCAAACTTCCTGAGAATAATGCAAATCAAAACAACTCTTAGGTACCACATCTCTCCTGTCAGATTGGCTAAAATGAGAAAACAGGAAAATGATAGATGCTGGAGAGGATGTGGGAAAATTGGAATATTGTTACACTGCTGGTGGAGTTGTGAACTGATCCAGCCATTCTGGAGAGCAATTTGGAACTATGCCCAAAGGGCTATAAAAATGTTCATACCCTTTGACCCAGCAATACCACTTCTAGGGTTGTATCCCAAAGAGATCACACAAGTGGGAAAAGGACCCATACGTACAAAAATATTTACAGTGGCTCTTTTTGTAGTAGCAAAGAATTGGAAATCAAGGGGATGCCCATCAATTGGGGAATGGGTGAACAAGTTGTGGTATATGAAGGTAATGGAATACTATTATGCTATAAGAAATGGGGATGATACGGACTTCATAATAATCCGGAAAAAACTACATGATATAACGCTGAGCGAGCGGAGCAGAACCAGGAGAACATTATACACAACCACAGATATATGGATTCTGTGATGACTAACCTTGATAGACTTTGCTCTTCTCAGCAATACAAGGTGCAAAGACAACTCCAAAGGACCCACAGTGGAGAATGCCATCTATATCCAGAGAAGGAACTATGGAGTCTGAATGCAGATTGAGTCACACTTTATGCTTGCCTTTTTTTCCCTTTGTTTTTTTCTCTTTTGTTTTTGTTTTTGTGTTTTTTTTTTTTGGTTCTGTTTCTTCTTTCTCATGTTTCATTCCATTGGACATAATTCTTCTTTACAACTTGACTATTGTGTAAATTAGTTCAATGCGAAGTTATATGTAGAAGATATATCATATTCCACGCTGTCTTGGGGAGGGAGGGGGAGGGCGGAAGAAAATCTGGATCTCAAAATTATGTAGAACTGAGTATTGTAAACTAAAAATAAAAAATCGCAAAAAAAAACCTTCCAGAGAATAGCAAGGAGAGATCTGCACATTTTAATAAATGAGTAATGCAAAGAAAGAGAAGAAAACAATAAAATGGGAAAGACAAGAGATCTTTTCCAGAAAATTAGCTAGATCCAGGGAACTTTTCATGCAAAAATGGGCATGATAAAAGACAAAAATGTTAGGATCTTAATGGAAGCAGAAGACATTAAGAAGAGCTGGCAAGAATACACGAAAGAACTATACAAGGAGGGTCTTAACATCACCAATAATCACAATAGTGTGGTTACTAATCTGGAGCCAGACATCCTGGAGAATGAAGTCAAGTGGGCCTTAGGAAGTATTGTTAAACAGTAAGGTTAGAAGGAATTCCAGTTTAGCTATTTAAAATCCTAAAAGACGATGCTGTTGAAGTGCTACACTCAATATGCCAGCAAATTTGGAAAATTAAACAGTGGTCACTGAATTGGAAAAGATCGGTTTACAACCCAATCCTAAAGAAGGGCAATACCAAGGAATGTTCAAATTACTGAACAATTGCACTCATTCCACATGCCAACAACATTATGCTTAAGATTCTGCAAGCTAGGCTTCAGCAATATGTGAACCAAGAATTACAAGAAAAGCAGGCTGGTTTTCAAAGAGGCAAAGGAAGTAGAGACCAAATTGCCAATTTGCTGTATTATGGAGAAAGCAAGGGAGCTCCAGAAAAACATCTATTTCTGCTTCATTGACTACACTAAAGCCATTTACCATGTGGATCACAACAAAACACGGCAAGTTCTGAAAAAGATGGGAATATTAGATCACCTTTCTGGGGAACCTGTATGTGGGTCAAGAAGTGATAGTTAGAAATGAACATGGAGCAAAGGATTGGTTTAAGATTGGGAAAGGCTGTATATTATCCCCTTATTTATTTAACTTATAAACAGAGTACATCATACAAAATTCCAGGTGGATGAACCAAAAGTCAGAATTAAGGTTGCCAGGAGAAGGATCAACAATCTCAGATATGTAGACAATACCACTCTGATGGCAGAAAGTAAAGAGGAATTAAGAAGCCTCTTGATGAGGGTGAAAGAAGAGAGTGTAAAAGCACAAAAACATAAAAAACAAAACAAAAAGTAAGATCCTGACAACTGGTCTCATCACTTTCTGACAAATAGAAGGAGATGGAAGCAGTGTTAGATTTTATATTCTTGGGTTAAAGATCACTGCAGATGGTGACTATAGCCATGAGGTTAAAAGAGGCTTGCTTGTTGGAAGGAAAGCTATGGCGAGTCTGGACAGCATATTAAAAAGCAGAGACATCACTTTGCCAACAAAGGTCCATATAATAAAAGATATAGTTTTTCCAGTAGCAATGTATGATTGAGAATAGGAATATAAGGAAAGCTGAGTACCACAGAACTGATGCTTTCAAACTATGGTACTGGAGAAGACTTTTGAGAGTCCCTTGGACAGCAAGAAGATCTAATCAGTCCGTACTTAAAGAAATAAATTCAGGCTATTCACTGGAAGGTCAAATACTGAAGCTGAAGCTTAAATACTTTGGCCACATAATGAGAGGATGGTACTGCTTGAAAAAGATCCGGATGTTGGGAAAGATTGAAGGCAAAAGGAAAAGAGGAAAGCAGGGGGTGAGACAAATAGATAGCATCATCATGGAAGCAAAATCAATGAACATGAGTTTAGATTTCAGGAGATAGTAGAGGACAGAAGATCCTAGTGTGCTATAGTCCAGGTGGTCATGAAGAGTAGGACATGACTGAACGACTGAACAACAACTCACCAACCTACTTTAAGGAGTCGCCATATATCCAGGCCCCTCCCCACCCAATCTTTAGCACCTGATC
The DNA here is from genome assembly GCF_011100635.1 of Trichosurus vulpecula. Lineage (NCBI taxonomy): Eukaryota > Metazoa > Chordata > Mammalia > Diprotodontia > Phalangeridae > Trichosurus > Trichosurus vulpecula. Next base: position 117,111,766 of record NC_050581.1, on the reverse strand, counting down.
ACCTTGATCAGTCAGCAGCCATCAACACTGAGGAAAGACCCTGCACCAGCAAAAAAATTACAACTCACTGAAAGCTCAGAGGCTGATTAGCATATTTTTTTAAGCAATAAAGTATTTTTCAATTAAGGTATATACATTTTTTAGATGTAATACTATTGAGCACTTAATAGACTACAGTATAGTATAAATATAATTTTTATACGCACTGGGAAGCCAAAAAAATTTGTGACTCACTTTATTGCGATATTTGCTTTATTGAGGTGGTCTGGTACCAAACCTGTCACATATCTGAGGTGTGCCTGTATGTGCTTAAAAATTAAACTGTAGGAAATAGACATTTAAGGTTTCATATACCATTTTGTTTTTGTGTTCTGCTATGTATGTGAAAATGCTCTTTTTTATGGTATTTAGGTTAAAATAAAAAAAAAATTTAAAAAGTAGACCCTATTTCAGTCTGAGAAAATTTCATTTAGTTGGGAAGGGGGTAGAAGAGAGAGAGTTTCTGTCCTTTTTTGGTCTCTGTCCGAGCAGGAATGCTGGCAGAGTAATAAATTGTCTCTGAGGCAGCTAGTTGACACAGTGGATAGAGCGCTGGGCCTGGAATCAGGAAGACCTGACCACAGTTACTAGCTGTCTGACCCTGGGCAAGTAATTTAACTGCTACCTGCCTCAGTTTCCCCAACTGTAAAATGGATACAGCAACAGCACCTACCTCTTAGAGTTGTTGTGAGGATATAACGAGATCATATTTGTAGAGTGCTTAGCACAATTCCTGGCACGTAGTAGGCCCTAAATAAATGAGTTGTAATATATAATCCTTCGGCAGTTTGGTTGGTATAGAACTTAACCTGTAAACTAATTTATGTAGTGTTGTTATTTTATTATATTGGCATGGGAGAAAAGCTGAAAAAAAAAACCCACACAAAAATAAACTCAAAAATGGGTGGGTGGGTTCAAGTGTGAGGGTTAGGGTGGGTCATGATGAAGTCCAAAGGAGTGTAGCTGATGGAATATGATGAAATCAAATATTTGGGAGGAGCTCTCCATTATCACCCTCCATCCGTTCCATTCAAAGAGAGGGAGGAGCTCTTACAGGCTCACAAGTACTGAGGAGATGGACAAGATAAAGAGTTTTTAATGAAGAACGGGAGGGAAGCTGGGAATGCAGCTCTCCATGGTCTATCCTCCACCCCCTCCAGTAGGAGAGAGGGTGGGACTGCACGGGCAGAGGGTACTATCTATGAAGGTATAAGTTTCAGGTTTTATACTACAAAGCAGAAACCATCTAAATGATCTGGTACTCGTTAAAAAGCACAAAACTTCATCAAAGGAACAAGTTAGGTACACAAGATCCTCCCAAAATTCCATTGGGAACATGCTACCATAGTGTTTGATGAACCCAACAATTCCATTTACTAGCATAAGCCTTCACTTTTCAACAAATACTGCTAGGTAAGCAGGAAAGGAGGCTAAGAGTCTGGCAAAAATTAGATTTAGACCAACAGCTCATATCGTATACCACAAGAAACCCTAGATATGAAAGGTCACATATCGTTAACAAATTCAAGCAAGAAGGAAGGAGATACCTTATGTAACAATGGATAAGGGAAGAGTTCTTTACCAAGCAAGGTAGAAAAAGAGAGAACTTCATTTTTTACCTTATTTTTAAATGTTTGCACAAACAAATGAATGTGGTTAGAAGACAAAGGAGGACCAACCAGTATGGTAGAGTAGGAGGAAGCAGTATAGCCCAGGTCCCCCTACAATTATACCTCACTGATTAGTGATCAGGAAATTGAAAACAAAAACTACGGTGGGTCATCGATCTAGCCCAGATCCCAGATTTGACCTGCATACAAGTGACTAGGGCAGGAAATGACAACGTTTTCCATAGAGATATTTCATGGGGGGCTTTCAGAGCCAGACCACCTACACCCATTCCTCAAGTCCCAACATTCTCCCCACCACCCTAGGGACACAGCCATGTTTCTATATGACATGTTTAGACGGGGCCTGATATTTGGATGAATCCTAATCTGAGCTACTCCGGGTGTGAGTCCAGGGAGTCACTTGCTAAGGTCACTCCCAGGTGCTCAGGGTATGAATGCCAGGCTGTATGTAAAACCTGGCCTGGATAATAACACCTGGATTCCTGGAGCTTGCTCTCTTGACCTTTAGGGAGTCACTGGACCTTATGAGCAAGGGACCAACAGGAGTAACCTGAAGGACTGAGGCAAGATGCATTGCAGAAGCCTTTGAAGCCAATCTAAAAGCTTCCTATTTACCACATGATTGTTGAATATTTATAAAATGTCTACGCATGGCCCACAATTTCTCTACATCCATTCCAGGTTATAGCAATTCCCCAGGAACAGGCTCCTTAGTTTCTCCTGGTGGGGAGATGTTGGTTACGCTACATTTTAAGACGTCTGTTAATTGATCAAGATGTTCCACTTTCTATTCCAAACAAAGGAGAGAAACTTCAATCCCAGTGGTTCTCTGTACCCCCATCTCCTTCAGTCCTAGAAACCCCTACTCTTGGATGTTCATCAAACATCCTGTCCCCTTCCCTAGCTGTAGTCAAACATGTTGCCGGACTTCTCTAATGTCCTTCCAAGGAAAAATCAACTCACTTAGCCCTCCCTTAGTCCCTGGGTCACAGATGGTGGGCCACAGGTTATTACTCATTCAAGTAACCCTGGTTGGGAGCTGGAGATTGCCTGGTGAGAACTTAGTGTTTAAGAGGTAAGTATTCACAGGTTCTTACTACCCAGGTCACTTACAAGAGGAATTCAAGCTTGACAGGTGAAGAACTTAATGTGTGAGAGGTGTGTACTCAGAGGCTGTCATTCATGTCCGTAGACTTTATGAAAGAGTCAACACCTACTAAATGACAACTCAGAGGCTGGGGTCTAACAAAAGGCCCTGAGACTCCACCCCTTAACTCAGCATATTAAAGACCTTACCCAGGCACCAGGATCCATTTCCCAAAGCCAATAGGCTGAAGGCAACACCATCTGAGAGCTCAGACTGGAGCTCTGACGAAGCTCTTGGAGGTTCTGAAGACCTAGCAGCTGAGGCAGCTCCTGCACTCTTACAGCTCTGACAACCTATTCAGGTTGTGAAGGTTGGATTCATTGCCCCCACAAGTAAGTCGAGGTTTCGGGGGAATGAGAATATGAAGAGAGAATGGTTATTGAGGGATAAAGATTCTGGACTTGGACGGGGAAAAAACTAGAAACTGGTTGGCAGAAATGAATCTGGGAGTGTGGGGCAAGATCTTTCATGGCCTGGGCTATCCCTAAGCCTCTGGTGAGTCCCCCAGCTACCTACTAATTTCCCTGGTCTAAGAATCCTCATCCAGTCCTTCAGAGGGGAGGGGCATGCTGGGCTCAGGAGGGTTGTTAACCTGGAAAAATGGAAATTACCTAAATTTGGAATCAGGAGCTTCCAAACTCCCAATTTTACAATTTACAACTTCCTTTGTGACCGATGTCAATCATCTCTTTTTTATTTCTAAAATGAGAGGATTCGATGAGATCTCTAAAGTACCTGCCAACTTTTCTCCCTGTGATCTGAAACTACTCTCATCTCTGTAACTTATTTTCATAGAGGAAGGTGACATATCTAAAAACCTATGACCCACTCAAAACTATCTATAATCTTCTCTTCAGATGGAAACCGAGGAAATAACCAGAAACCGGGAGTCTAGGGAAGAGGAAGTGATGGGCTCCTTCTCCTTTCAAACTGGAACACTCTGTGGCCTCCAACCGTTACTGCTCCCTTTAGGTAAAGTCCAACAACCCCCTTCCTTCAGCCCCATTTTCCCCATCCTACTTGCATCTGTACCTCAGGCATTCAACCAAAGAACTGGTCACTGAGTTTTCTCAATTATACCGCAGGAAGGGATTGTACCTACGCTTTTACCCCCAAACATCCAAATTCCTGGTTGAAGTCTTCAAAGACATTAGGCACAACAATGGTCAGATTCATGTTTGGCTGAAAAAAAGAGATCGTGGTATCTGTTTCCCTTAACTGAGATATTCTTCACCACACCCCTCCAACTAGCAAAGGGGTCAAAAAGAAATATCAAGTTTGTATTAATTGTATTCATTGCAGGGGAGGGAGAGAGAAAGAGGAAGGAAGGAAGGAAGGCAGGAAGGAAGGAAGGCAGGAAGGAAGGCAGGAAGGAAGGAAGAAAGGCAGGAAGGAAGGAAGGAAGGAAAGAAGGAAGGCAGGAAGGAAGAAAGGCAGGAAGGAAGGAGCAGAATTTTGGGGGCCTGGAAAACATACAATCTTTACCTAAGACAAAAGCCTTGTTCTCACAGAGTCCACATTCTGCTGTTTTTGTTGGGACCCTTTCTTGGGCTCCCTTTTTGGAGGTTGATTCCCCACCCCACCCCCATCTCAATTAATCTCTTTTTCTACCTGCTCTGTCCATCTACAGGAGAACCACCTATTCATCCTTTCCAACTGAAAGATCCCTCCAGGCAGGTAAGGATATTCCACCCAAATCACCACCCTCTGCCCAACTCCCCACCCTCTCTAGCCAAATCCCCACCTTCTGTTCTCTGATCCGTCCAGCCTCCACAGTAAATTCCCATGGAGCGGGGAAGAAGGGGGCAATGGGTAGTTTTCCTCGAATACTACCACCACCACCCCAGAGGTTACTGATAGCATTCACTGATGTCTTAAATTGGAAGGGCAGGGGAGCACTCAATAATCTTGGGACTCAGGGAGGTGACACTTTTCCAGGACAAATGTGATGTTTTCCCAACCAGGAGGAAGCTCTAGGACTAAGAGAAACTAATGTTCCTATGTCTCTTCTCCCCTTCCCAGGTGACCCAAGTGTCTAAGTACAACAAGGTGGATACCCATTTGAGATTCGGAGCGTCCATCTGGCACTATGCTTCTGAAGGGCCAGATCGGACTAACCTTGTGCTATGGTTTAAGCCTTGGGAGACAGGGCCAAGGTCAGTAGCCGATGAAGAATTCAGTTGGGCCACGGGTTTCCTCCCATGGTCCCCAATAGATGAAAAGTTCAAAGAGGAAACAAGACGTGAACTTGAGGAGGCAGTCAATCTCATTCGTGAGACCAAGGAAGCAGGAGGCCAAGTCCCTCCCATAAAGGTGCTCCTAGAGCTAGCACGCCAAAGATTGGCCTCCTGGCCACCCAAGCAGTCAGTCAGGCATTCCAGAAGACTTGTCTTTGACTCTTGATCATCTCCTGAGAAATCTGTTCTTGGGGCAGCTAAGTGTCAAAGTGCATAGAGCACTGGCCTTGGAGTCAGGAGGACCCTGAGTTCAAATCCAGCCTCAGACATTTACTAGCTGTGTCACCCTGGGCAAGTCATTTAACTCCAATTGTTTCTCCCACCCCACCCGATCCTGTGGGTTGGCTGGCTTGGCCCATTAAATACTTTGTGACCTTGACTTCATCACTTCCCCTTTCTAGGTCTCAGTTTCCTTTTCTCTCCAATGAGGGGCTTCTTCTAAATGACTCTTAAGGTTCTCAGTTGGTCTAAATCTATAATCTTTTGTGTTCTCCCCTTTGAAATTTTGAAAATAAAGGGTCATCCCCATGAAAAATACTGTGTGTTCATCGAATTGATCTTCCACCTCCTGCTGCTTCCTTCCTATGTGGTCACCTTAGCACTCCAAAAGCCACCATTTCCCCCCAAAGCTTCACATAGTCTCCAGTCTCAGTGACTTCTCCCTTCCTCTGCTCTCCCACAGCCTGGTGTCCTTAGGTCCTTGAGTTTCTGAACATATGACCTCAAATCATTTCCACTACTTTTGTTCCACAGTCAGGTGGCCCAGTGGATGGAGCACTGAGTCTGGGGTCTCGGAACCCAGAGTTCAAATCTGCACTCAGGTGCTCACTAGCTCTGTGACCTGGGGCAAGGTCATTAACCTTGGGTTAAGGGTCTTCCAGGGTTTCTTAACCTGTGAAATGAGGAGAATATTAATACCCACCCCACAGGATATAATATTTCTAAAGTGCATTGCAAACCTTGAAGGGCTCTACAAATGCTAGCTATTATCCATGGAAGTTTCTTAAAGCTACTGGAGCGCAGGGACTACTTTGTTTTTGTATCCCCAGTGCCTAGAGTGTGGAGGAACACTTAATCAATGCTTGTTGAATTAAATTAGAGGCCAAAAAGTAATTGTATTGAAAAGTTTGAATGATAGGTAGAAAGAGGATTCATCTTACATGGCTTTTAGACATTTCCAATTGGATATCCTGTAGACATCTTAATTTCAGTATGTTCAAGATGGAACTCATTTTTTTCCCTCTCAAACTCTCCCCTTTTCCTAACTTTCCTCTTACTGGGGAGGATGCTACAATTCTCCTGGTCAACAGGGCCTGCAGCCTAGACATCATTCTCTACTCTTCACTCTCTCCTACCCCCAATATCCAATCCATGGTCAAGTACTGTCATGACACATGTCAGTATACACTGGGGGCTATCTCCAGTTGTCCTTAGACCCAGCTGACTCCAGAGGAGAAAGTTAGACTTTTACACTGCCATCCCTCACTTAAATCTGATTCACTTGCAAGTCACATCATCACCTTCCTGACGTCATGGTTTTCTTCAAGAACGAAGAAGAAGAATAGTGTATACCACCTTCTCTCCTCTGACACTGCAACCAGCCTGGTGCAGGCCCTCATCACCTCAGGCCCGCGGTATTACAATAGCCTTCTGATTTAAGTCTCTTCCCATTCCAAGCCATCTTCCTCTCAGCTGTCAAACTGATCCTAAAAAGCATATCTGCTCATATCACCACCCTATTCCATCAACTCTATCGGCTCCCTATTACCTCCAGGATCAAATAGAAGTCATAGCCTCTGTTTGGCTTTTAAAGCCCTTCAGAACCTTTCCAGTCTTCCTCCCCTCCCTGGACACTGACACTGGCTTCCTTGCTGTTCCTCAAACCCAGCCCACACTCCACCTCCTCTCCCTTTTCACTGGCTCTCCCCCATGCCTGCAACACCTCTCCTATCTCTACCTCTTAGCTGCCCTGGCCTCCTTCAGATCTCACCTTCTGCAAGAAGCCTTTCCCAGTCCTCCTGAATCTCGATGCCTTCCCTCTGAGAGTACCCCCACCTGATCCTGTCTTTATCTTCTCTGAACAGAGTCGTTTGTATGTTGTCTCCCATTAGACTGTGAGTTCCTTGAGAGCAGGACTGCTTTTTGTCATTTTTTTGTGTGTCCTCAGTGCTTAGCACAGGTCCTGGCACATAGTAGGTATTTTATAACTGAAAAACTGAGAAAATCATAAAAGGAGACCCAAGCCCTGAGACCAGGCAACACACTATCACTGGGAGACAGAAGAGGAGGAGAGGAAAGTCTTTTCCCCAGGGTTATTGCCATCAAGTAAGTACCAGAGATCTCACAGCCTGGGGAAAAGAGAAGAGCAACAAATCCTGCCCTCCTGAGCTGGGGAAAAGAGCAAGAAAAAACTTGAATTCCTACATTTCTCTGTAGCCCTTTTCCTTCATCAACAAAGGACCTAATTTTCTGAGTCCATAAACTATTCAGTCCATTTTCTGGCTAGAGTGGAACACAGTCCCCCTCAAGCCCCTAAATGGAAGACCAACTTCCCCTCTACTGTTTTCATTTCTTGGTCACCCTGACAAGGGAATTCCCACCTGCTGGGCCAGAACACAGTCTTAGGAACCTTAGGATTCATTTTGATCACCTTTGTAGATGAATTAGCACCTGCCAGGTAAGAACACAGAGCTTAAAGAGTGGGTTCTGGGTTCTGGGATCTTTCTCCAACAATAATATTAAAGGACTAATTCCAGGACCTAGATTCTTTAATTGAAGTTAATATACTGAAAGTGTAAGAGAGATCAGCTAAGAATTAAGACTGGATACCTAAGAAGGAATTTGGAGATTCTTAAAGATCTGTAAAATCAGGTACAGGATTCTGAAGAAAAAAAAAATCTAAGACCCCAAACTTCAGAGTTATTGCCACTGAGAACGTACCAATTAAGACCATGGTTGTGGAGATTTTTGAAACAGTAAGCCTGAGGGTGGAAGAAAAGTGATTGAAGGATGAAGCTAGGAGTCTAGGATGGGGAGAGAGGAAAAATGGGTGGGGGAGGGGAATCTGGCAGGTCAGAGCAAGAGCCCAACCTGGGTTGTCTCCCAAGATCCCTCTCTCTGGACTAAGGTGCAACCTCCTTACTAAGGGGACCAGTTCAGGAGGCAGCCTGGTATAGAAGACCTAAACTCTATTCTCCTGCTTTGACACACTTGGGTGACTTTGAGAACATGACCACCATTGATTTCCTTGGCTAAAAGGGTTTGGAATAGAGATTCTCCCAAATTCCCTTTGAACACTCAATCCTATGATCCTAAGCTGCTTCAACATCTATCTGGTATGGGGGTGGTGGTGTGGAGAGTAGAGGGAGGCAGGCAGACAAGCCCAAAGCCCAGTCGGAAGCATCTCCACACCACTTACCTACTTCTGTTTCTCCTCAGTCAAAGCCAATGATCCTCCTCCCTGCTTTTGTGGTCCCCTTCGAAGTTGGGGTTCCTCATCTCCTCTCCAAAAGCCTTCACATATGCTACAACAGCCCTCAGTGATCTCTGGGTCCCTACAGCCTGCTGTCCTTGGGTCCTTAATATCACTGACAAGGTTACCTTTCAGAGGCAGTTCTGACAGTTGCATTCCTGCCCAGAACCTCAGCTTCTTTGTCTGCAAGGCAGGGGCGATGAAAATTCTCATGCACCTACCACAGTGGTTTCTCAGACACACACTGAAGGATTGAGTGCATCTGTCGACGGGAACCTGCTATCTTTCCAAGTCTGGTTGCTGTGTCTCTCCCCTCCTCTTCACCGGTCTCTCAACAGATCCAAAAGCAGGGTTGAGTATATTCTGTGCTTCCCATTTCCACTTCCAGACTCTTCCTTTACCAGCTCCCCTCAATGACCTCTCCTTGCAATGCCATGGTGTCTAACATTGCCTCCTTCTCTCTAGCCTTATCACTGACAGCAATTGACCTCCAGGACACAATGCTCAAGGACTTTGCCAGCTGATTCACAAAATTCTTCATCCTACTTTTCCCTGACACCATCCTCAGAGACTTCAAGATTCTACTTCCCACAACCTTACTAAGTCCCTGGATTCACAGTCGGGTAAACTCAACTCCACAGACAAGATCTTCTTTAGTTATCCAGGTGGTAGTTCAGATCTTAGACCTTTAAAATTATCTGCTCCACAGAGCCTGAATTTCTGATCCCCTGATATAGCCATTTCAATTCTGTCTCCCCTTCCATTCTGGAATACCTCACATCCATATATTTTACTGGTCCTATCTCATTAGTCCTCACATCTGGATAACACTCCCTTCCCCCCTCAGCCCCCGCTCTCAGAGGGCCTTCTTCTTTAGCATCATGCCTTCACTTTCATTTTTCTATAATTAAGATGTCTCCTAAATCTAAATTTTCAGTTCCATCTTCTCTGGGAAAAAGGTCTTGAATATCCCTCTGCCTGATGGACATCTCTGGATGGCTGTCCAACTGGCCCCTCAAAGTTAAGATGTCCAAACTTATGAATCCCTAATGAATCTCTCCCCAGTGACCTCCTCTGTCTGGACAGAAAATAATCTGGCATTGTGGAGTAAGGTCCTGAGCTGCTGCTAGGCCTCTGGTATGTCCCCTAGGCTCCTGCTGATCTTCCCAGCCTCAGGACCAGGCTTCTTATCGAGGGGCTAATCAGACAGCTCAGCAGGAAGCCAGATGTAGTGAAAAGATTTCTGAATTCTGAATCAGAAGAGTCTAAACTCACTGTTCTCCCATTTACAACTACCTATGTGACTGACCTTGGAGCAAATTAGGACACTTCTCACCTCTGAAATGAAAGGATCTCTAATGTAACCTTCCAACTTCTAATTCTATCATTCTAAATCACTCCCATATCTTTAAGGAACTCCTATAGCTAAGGCTTAGGTACGGTACTACAGGGCATGACTGGGAAGTCCAACACCCACTTGAAAACACTTACCTCTTTCTGTCTTCTTTCTTGCCTCAGTCAAAATAGAATCCAAGAATGTGCCTGAAGGAGCCAATGGTGGGCTCCTTCCTCTTTCATCCTGTGAGGCTTCAGCAAAAAGCATTAACCTTCCTTCCAAGGAGCCCATCCTGAGTCATCCACTTTTCCCAAACTGCATCCATCTGTATGTCTTTAGGGACTGGCCAGAGAGCTCTCCTCATTTACATGGCAGGAGGTTACTCTGTCTACTTTTCTCTCAAACATAACAAGTTCTTCAAAGCAATTAGGCCAACATTGGCTAGATTGAAGTTATGGCTGAAAAAAAAACTGGGGCATCTCCTTCCCCTCCTTCCAACTGAGTGGTTAAAAAGAAACTTCAGGGTCTATCCTATGCAGAGTCCTGAGGGTAGAGCAGATCCTGAAAAACATATATGCCTAAGACACAAGTCCTGCCCTCACAGAATTCTCAGTCTGCTGGCTTTGGTGAAACCCTTTCATGGGCTGCTACTTTTTTCTGTCCTCCCCCAATCCCTCAAATAGTCTCTGACCACGATTGATTTTCACCCCACTCTTTCCATTCCCAAGGGAAGCACCCTTTCATCTTCTCCAGTAGAAAAAGGCCCACATTCTCATAAAGAGGCCCTACCAGGCACTTCCCAGCCTAGGCAATAGGCGATCCTATTATGCCTACATAAGTAAATCCCACCCCAACTCCCCACAACCCAAATCCCCACTCTGTCTGCTCTGATCTCTCCTCTCAACAGTAAGTTCCTATTGGGAGGTGGGGGTGGGCTGGTGGTGGGTGACCTTCTCTATATATTACTATCACCGCCCCAGAGGTACTGCTAGAAATACCCTGTGTCCCTAAGTTGAGAGGGCAAGGGAACACTGAATAACCCAAAGACGTGGGGAGTTAATACTTTTCCAGGGCAAATGTGGTGCTTCCACCAACCAGAAAGAAGTCCTGGCACAAAGAGGAAGAACACTGTTGTTCGTCTGTCTCCTCTTCCCAAGTGACCCCAGATTCTGAATACAAAAAGCTGGGCATTACTTGAGATTTGGAGTATCTGTTTGGAATTATGTTCCTGCAGAAACAGCCCGGGCTGCAGCCCAAGCTGACTCTGCAGTGGTTTAGGTGGTGGGAGACAGGACTCAATACAGTCTGGACTGACAAAGAATTCAGCTGCACGACGGGTCAGCTCCTGTTTCCCTTGGCAACCAGACAGATGCAGGAAGCAGGAACCTGCATCGCTCCCAACCAAGTGGTCCTCCAGCTCCCAAACCAAAGACCTGCCATCTGTCCTCCGAAGCATTCAGCCAGAACCCACCCTAAAGCAAGGTGAACACATCTCTCTGACTCTCTATCACCTGCTCACCTGCCTTCTCACTTCCACCTCCAACCCCACCCAGCGGCCTAACCCCTGCTGGCTCTCCCCGACCTGGCAGAAGTCACTCCCACTTTAGGGGGTGGGGGCACTCCCTTGATTTCTCTCCCAAATCAAGACCTTTTAGACAATGCTCTCTATGTTCCTTTACTCATCCCAATCTACCTGAAGTTGGAAAAGCAAAGGTTTTTACTTTTAAAAATACATTTGGTGGATTTTTAGCAAAACTGTTTATGTCTCATGTTATTCTTGTGGAAAAGATGGAGAGACATAGACTAAATGATAATATAATTTTCAGGCTAGTTGGAAGACAAGACAATCAAAGTGTGCTCATTAAGGGTTCTATGTTAGCTTGACAGGAAATCTCCAGTGGAGTGCCCTAGTGGTCTATGCTGTATTTCATATGCATTCCAATGACTTAGAAAGAAGTATGCATAGCATGCTCATCCATAATGAAGATGAAACAAACCTTGGGGGGATAGTTAACACACTGGACAACAGAGACAGGATCCAAAAAGATCTTCACAGGCTAGCTAGACCATGGGTCTGAATTTAGTAAGACTGGATTCATTAGGAGCAGACTGAAAACCTCACACATGGGTACAACTTCATGGATAGGAGCTTTAAGAAGGAGTTACCCTAAAAAAGAAAGATTTGTAAGAAAGCAGTTACTCTAAAAAAGATTTGGAAGTTTTAGTGATCTCCAGTCATTTTTATGTTACCTTACTATGCTCAATCTCTAATCCTGTGGAATACAATTTTTTGGAATTTCAAACACATCTCTCCATGGGATATCTCTATGGAAAATGCTGGGTGTTTCACCTCATCACTCTTTTCATTTTCTGCAAAGGCCCAGAAGAAGCAGTGGGCATATTCCTTCTCTTCCATGACCACTTCTACAACCTCCCTTGCCCACCTTCAACCAACATTTCCTTCTTTGAAGGTCAGGCCACCTGACCTTGCTACCTTTTCCCTATCCTCACTGGTATAGACTGATAAACCTAAGTATGTAAACCATATGGGGTAGGTATTTGGCACAGAAAAGGTATGGACCAGCATCTTATGCCACATGCCCAGGAAAAGTTCCCAATGGACACCTGACATATGAGAATAATCTTAAAAAAATAATTTGAGGAAAATGGATGAAGATCATGGATAAAGCAAGGCTCTCCACCATCACTGCCACTACCATTTGATATATTTACTTTAGCACATAAAAGATAAATAGAAGGAATAAAGACAGGCAAAGAGGAAACAAAATGATTACTTTTTACACGTTATATATTGATTTGCTTGGAGAACCCTAGAGAATTAACTTAAACAAATTAATGGAAACAGTAACACTGGCAAAATTGCACCATATAAAATCAATCCACATAAATGATCAACATTTCAGTATATTACCGACAAAATCCAGCAGGCACGGATAGAAAGAAATTCTATTTAAAATAACAACTTAAATTTATAAAATACTTGCTAGTCTACCTACAAAGATACACATAGGAACTATATGAATACGACTACAAAATATTCTTTAAGGAAATAAAGACACACTTTAATAATTAGGGAAATACTCATTGCTCATGGTTGAGCCATGCCAATATAAGGAAAATTGACAATGTTACCTAAATTGCTTATTTAGTGTTATAGCAATCAAATACCAAAGGATTACTTTATAGAACTAAAAATAGTAATAATAACAAAATTAATCTGTAGGAACAAAAGATCTAGAATCTTAAGGATAATAATATGAAATATGAAAATAAGTGGTAATTAGGAAGAAAATCATCCAAGCAATTTGGTACTAGTTTAAAAAAGAGAGATCAACTAGTAGAATAAATTAGGTTCAAAGCACACAGAAGCAAAGAAACAGAGTAGTTTAGTGTTTGGTAAACTCAAAGAAGCCAGCTACATAGATGAGGATTCACTAATGGACAAAAACTACTGAGGAAGACTGTACAGCAGCCTGAAAGAATTAAATTTAGACCAGTATCTCATAATATACACTAGGATTATCCAAATTGTCTGTATGACTTGAAAAATAAAGGTCATATCATAAAAAAAAAAAATAGAACAAGGAAGTGATTTTCTTCTTGACCTATGGATAGGGGAACAGTTCTTGACCAAACATGGGATAAAGAAGATAAAATGAGAAGATAAAATGCACTGCATAAAATTAAAAAGTTTTTGTACAATCAAAACCAAGTCAGCTAAGATTAGAATGGAAATAGTTATGGGGGGGAGGAAATCTTTGTAGGAATTTTCTCTGATAAAGGTCTTATTTCAAAGATATATAAGAAATGATTAAAATTTACAAAAATAAGTGCAACTCTCCCTCCCAATTTATAAGCTGTCAATTTATGGTCAATGGATATAATAAGGGAAGAAACAGCCATGTGAGGGGGGGGAAGCTCAAAATTGCTAATACTGAGAGAAATCAAAACAACTCTGAGGTTCTATGTCACACTTGTCAGATTGTCACAGATGACAGGAAAAAAGGAAAATGACAAATGGTGGAGGTGCTTTGGGAAGATAGGCACATTAGTGTACTATGTGGTGGAGCTATGAACTGGTCTATCTATTCTGGAAACCACTGGAACTATGGTCCCAAAGTACCTAAGCTGTCTGTAACCTTTGACCATCCAAACCTCTACTAGGCCTATATTCCAAGGAGATCAAAGAAAGAGGAAAGGGATCTATATGTATAAAAACAATACTTAAAAAACACTTTTTATAGTGGCAAAGACCTAGAACCTAAACAGGTGACCATCAATTGAGGAATGGCTGAAAAAGTATGGTATATCAACGTAACAGAATATTATTACACCCTAAGAAATGATGAGAGATACTGTCAGAGAAACCTGGGAATACTTGTATGAACTGATATACAGTAAAGTGAGCAGAACCAGGAGAAAATTGATACCATAACAACATTGTAAAGACAAACAACTTTAAAAAACACATTAACACTAATCAGTACAATTATGATTCCAGAGGATTTGTAATGAAGCCAGCTAACTAACCCTAGAAAGAGAAGTGATAAGCTCAAGATGCAGAAAGAGGCATACTTTTTTTTTGTTGTTAAACGTTTTATTGAACAAAAGATAAAACATGAAAACTCTGAGTTCATGAAGCAAAGACACTTTCTCGATGAAGGTGCATCTTGTGCTAAATAACCTTATTAACAGCAACTCCGAATAGGACATGACATGTAGGTTACATCAATAGCTAAGGAGAACAGGGGCAATTTATGGGGACACCAGTATAGGTTGACATAGGGGCTAGGTCAAATCTGGTGTCTCAGGCTGAAGCTGCTCCTTGCCCCATTCCCCTAAATTCAGTAATAATTAATCCTATCAATTAATTGTTACTGTTTAAATACTCATATTTGTTGTAACTATCACTTTTTAAAAACTTACTATTTCTCTTGTATGTGCCTACGTGAGAAAAGGAACAAACCAAAAACAATGATTATCAATGATGGCAGGCCCTGGGTAGAGAAATGAGGCCTGGCCATTCATACTATTTCTGCAATGACATTTTCTTGTCTAAGCAACTTCCTCTGCTTGGAATGTATCTCACCTAGTCAGGTGGGCTGAGAGAGATGGCCAAAGTACTCAATGAAAAGGGGGGGGAGGGGAAGCAGCTCATCCCAAACTGCCTCCTTTGAACATGTAGCAGTCACAAAACAAAAGGGAAAACACCCCCTCCCCCCAGAAGCACACAGGACAGGGTCACACATAGACTACATCCCATTGGCAAGGTGACTCATTGGGCTTCCTCCGAGAAGCTGGCCCACCTAGAGGCCTCCCACCCAACACACAGTCATACAGAGCATGGATGCACAGAAATGGAATATCTGCTAGAGACAATACCTTGCTTTTTCATGGGTTAAACATTCATCTCTAGAGAATAGACATTCAGGATGCTTTTGTTAACCACAGAGAAGCATTCTACAACACACAAACATCACAAATGACGTCATTTCAGTCACTGTACCAACTACGGTAAGCTAAGCTAAGAACTAGCAAACGACGAGGACGATAAAGGAGATTCCACCCTCCCCCCAACCCCTCTCTCCCCCTCCCCCCCCCACACCCAGAGAGGACCCACGTGAAGTGAATGCACAGCCCTGGTTTAGGGGGCAGAAAGAGGTGACTCTCGGGAAGGGGACCCCGTGTTTTCCTCGGGGGGGAAAACGGTGAGGGTACAAGCCCGGATGCCACCGAGTGACTCGGGCAGGTCGAAGACCTTGTGCCACTCATCCTTCTCGGGATCGTACTTCTGCACTATTTCTACCATGCAGCGGTTATTCCAAGAGTAGCCCCCCACCACGTAGATCTTATCTTCGAACACAGCCACCCCCACGTCGCTCTGGCCCCTCAACATGGCGGCGATGGGGGTCCACTGGTCCAGGGCCGGCAGGTAGTACTCGCAGCTGAGGACGTCGTCGTAATCGCTCGTGCCCCTGAAGTGGTTGCCTCCGATCACGTACAGCTTCTCCCCCACAGTACACATGCAGTGCAGCCCTCTGACGGTGGTCATGGGAGCCTTCTGGGTCCACTTGTCCGTGTCCGGGTCAAAGCACATGAGCTCCTTCTGGAAAGTGTCATGAGTGATGCCCCCCGAGATATACATCAGCCCCCCGTACACGGTGCCCGCGTGGCCGTAGTGGGGCTCGCTCATCTTGGCCACGTAGCTCCACTCGTTCATCCGCGGGCTGTAGCACTCCACCGTGGCCAGCTCGCCCGCCGCGTTGCGGCCCCCGACGGCGTACAGGTGGCCCTTGAGGGCGCTCAGGTGGAAGAAGGTGCGCTTCTCGTTGAGCGGCGCCACCAGGATCCACTTGTTGGAGCGCGGGTCGAAGCGGAACACCGTGTCCACGGCCGTCTTGCCCTTGGTGTCGTAGTTGCTCTGGCCGCCCACCACGTACAGGAAGTTGCCGATGACCGCGATGCCGTGCTGGTAGCGGGGGGCGTCCATGGGCGCCAGCGACTTCCACTCGTTGGCCTTCTCGTCGTACATGCGCAGCTCCTTGCTGACCACCAGCTGCTGCCGCAGGACGCCGCCCAGGGTGACCAGGTGCGTGCTGTCCGAGCGGATGGCCGTGCGCTCCGACTGCATGACGGGCTGCATGTAGGGCATCATCTGGTAGTTGCTGGCCTCCAGCAGCAGGTTCACGCACGTGTTGTCGGCCCGCATGAAGTCCACCGTCTGCACGTAGTTGATGAGGTCCTGCGGCGACATGAGCGGGAAGCGGATGTTCTTCATCAGCTTGGGCGCCAGCTCCATGCGCGGCTCCTCGTGGCGCAGCCAGCGGCACGCGGCCTTGAACAGCTCCAGCTCGCCGCAGTGCTTCAGGCTGTTGCTGGCCAGCGCCGCGGCCAGCCGCTCGAAGGGCAGCTTCTCGAACTCGCCGCTGTGCAGCAGCGCGGGGAAGTTGCGCAGGATGAAGTTGTTCACGTACTTGTCCACCTCCGTCAGGTTGTAGGTGTTGGCCAGCCGCCCCACCTCCACGCAGTTCTCCAGCGACACGCCCGAGATGAGGAAGACCTTGCAGAAGTCCAGGGCCGGCAGCACCTGCAGGAAGCTGGCCGCCTCCAGCGTGTCCTGCAGGTTGTCCATGGTCAGCGACAGCTTGGCCGTGTAGATGAAGTCGATGATCTTCTTGAGGCCCACCTTGTTCACGCCGTGCAGCTTGATGCACTTGAGATCCTGCTCTTTCATGCCCCCCGTGAACATGGCCTTGAAGTAGTCGCTGGCCGAGGCCATCATGGCCCGGTGCACGGGGAACGCCTCATCGCCGTCGCCGGGGACCAGGCTCACGTCGCACAGCAAGCCCTCCCCGCGCAGCTGGTCGAAGCCCCGCAGCACCACCGAGCTGTGCGTGTTGCTGCGGAAGAACCGGGTCGTGCCGGCCTTGGACGACTGCAAGTGGGCGGACACGCCCATCTCGCCGCCGCCGCCGCCGCCGCCGCCGCTCCCCAGAGACGCCTTCACGTGAGCCTCCTCGTCGGGCCCCAGGCACCGCTCGCCGATGGCCGCCAGGAGCTCCCCTCCGGGGCCGCAATGGTCCATCCCCCCGCGCCGCTGCCCTCGTCCGCGGAGGGCCCGGGACGGACGCTGCTGACGCTGCCCGCTGCCGCTGCCGCCGCCGCCGCTGCCGCTCCGGGGCTCGGCTGGGCTCCTCTGCGGGCGGGGGAGGAGGAGGAGGAGGAGGAGGACCAGGATGGAGAGGGGAGGGGGCTGCGCGGCTTGCGCGCCCGCGGGCTCGTTTGGGGGGGGGGGCGCGCCGAGGTGGGGGGGCGCTGGCGGGCTCGCGGCCTCCTCCCGAGGCCCCCCGCCTTCCTTCCGCGGC
Source organism: Trichosurus vulpecula (assembly GCF_011100635.1). Classification (NCBI taxonomy): domain Eukaryota; kingdom Metazoa; phylum Chordata; class Mammalia; order Diprotodontia; family Phalangeridae; genus Trichosurus; species Trichosurus vulpecula. The sequence continues at coordinate 117,094,018 of NC_050581.1, read as the reverse complement.
CCGCGCTAGGCCACTGCGCAGCCCCGGCCGCGGCTCTGGGCCCTCGGCGAGCCTCGGGGTCCGCGTGCGCTAGCCTGCCGGGCGGTGCCTGGGGGTCGTGAGGCGCCGCCGGAGCTCGGCCCCCGGAGCCCGGGCCTTGGTCCTCCGGCAGAGATCCGGGCCCTGGGCCCCCAGCCTGGGAGCCGCTGGTGCCGCTGGAGCCGCGTCTGCCCCCGCCGGGGCCGGGGCTGCTTTTGCCGGGGCTGCTGCTGCTGCTGTTGCCGGTGCTGCTGTTGCTGGGGCCGGCGCTGCCGGGGTTGCCGGGGCTGCGGCTGCTGCTGTTACTGGGGCTGCTGTTGCCGGTGCTGCTGCTGCGGGGGCCGGGGCTGCTTGCGGGCTGCGGCGGCTGCTGTTGATGTTGCTGGGGCTGCTGCTGCCGGGGCTCCTGCTGCTGCCGCCTCTGCCGCCGCCGCCGCCGCAACTGCGGAGACGTACATTTCTGGATGGGAGAACGTGGAAATTTGTTTTGCTTGACTATGCACATCGGTTACCGGGGGGAAGGGGGCGTTGTGTTTTAATGAGGGGGGGGGGCGGGTTGGAGAGAGAAAAGGAAAGGTTTGATCATTGAAAAATAAAATCATTTTTAGAGGAAAAATGGATGGAGGTGGCTTTCGTAATTATGAGTAAGAGGAAAGTGGTTTTTTTTCCTCTGAAAAAGTGTATGTGTACCTTTGTTTTTACATCCCTTCCATTCCGCAAGGCGTCCCTGCCCCCCTCCGCCTCGCACACAGCTTTTGTTTTTACAAAGAACGAAAAGAAAGAGCAAATGTTTCGGCAAAACCAGCCAATAGGTCAACCAATTCAGACCGGATGTGCAGTGTTCAGAACACACCCATCACCCTCCCCCTCTGCAAAGAGGTGACAGAGGAGCATCCTCCCACCTCTTCTTTGGAGCTAGGCTAGTTCAGTATAATCCCAACATTCTGGTGGGTTTATTCATTCATTCATTCATTTGTTTATTTTTACTGCACATACCCATGTCCCCTTTGCAAGCTTTTGTGTGAACGCGAGTTCAGACTGACAAAATGAGCAAATTTCTTGTGTAGGTCCTTGAAAACACTCGCTATCCTTATCATTCTCCTCCACTGCCCAAAGCCTCTAATCTACTGACCAAAATAATCAGAAAGTCTTTTGGTAAATACACTTAACATGTAGCTGAGTGTAATCAGACCTAAAGTCAAGGCCAGATACAGATCTTTACTGGGGTTTCAAAATCCAACAAAGGCGTAGAGAGGTTAAAGAAAAGATAGTGGTCTGTATAATGAATGAGTAGTGACAACTCGGAACAACCGCCAGCATCTTATTAAATGCTTAGTGCTAAGCACCAAGGATCCCGCATAATCGGGAAGAGGGAGGGAGGGTTGGTGTGAGCATGTGCAGAACGCTGGGCTGATGCAATCCCAACATGGAAGTGGCTGCCCTGGGAAAGCCTGCTGATGTGTAATAGAAGTGCTGGCTTGGAGACCCGGAGGAGCATGTGCAGACCTTCTCTCCCAGTCTGCTAACCACATGATAAAGAGACAAACTGGTGATTGGTCGGCACTGGGGTCCATTCGAAAGGCACCAGCTGGCCAAAATGAGGCCTAGTGCTAATTCCAGTCTAGAATAATGTTCAAGCGAAGAGGCGCGAGGGCTGTTTTTTTTGTGGGGAGGGGGGGCTTCTGGTCTTATCTCCACACATGTTGTACAGGCGGGTGACCGCATGGCCCTGCTCTTTGCTTCCATCAATTGCTGTGTTTCTCCTGCCCTTTGAATTTGTCACAAGCCAGATGAGAAGCAAAGTACTGGGCTGCTTGTCTGACCCAGTCTAGCAGGAGCAGAGACACGGGTTTTTTCCAATAGCCGTTCGACCTTTGGAAGTGATTGATGAGGCCAGTGCTACATAGAAACTATTTTAAGGAGTCCAGTCTACCCAGCTGAGGTTGTAGAACCTAGAATGTCCCACAGTCCCCAGATATTGGGAAGGAATATTTTTACTTTTTGCTTTATCTTCCCAGTAAATATTCATTAGTAAAAACTAATTGATGTGAATTGGTCAAATGGAATTTGAGGTACTAATCACGAATAGTTAACACTGGAATTGAACACACAGAAATGGGGCTAAACTCATTGGAATGAGATGGAGCCACCACACTGCCCCCATCAGTACTCAGAAAATCTTCAAGGGGAGAGATATAACCTGCTTCTCTGTGGGAGAATGAGCCTTAAATGTCCCTGTACCTCTCCAGGAATTGGTAATCAGCTCTGTCCGATGAACAAGAGAAGTCAAGAAAGATAAGGATTGATATGTCAAGAGATCGAGAAGGGGAGGAGAGATTTAAGACAGCTAGATGAATGACTTCAGTTTTTTCCAGTGAGCCACAAAGCAAAATGTTCATCAGAAGAACTTGGGAAATGTGTGCCATGGAGGTTTGGAATCGATGCTGTATGGGCTGGGAAGCACTATTTGGCTGAGAGGGGATGAAATAAAGATGCAGGATGAAAGATATGTCTTTTGGTTGTGCTTACGGCCAATGGGGAAATTTGCTTTGCTAGACTATACACATTTGTTACTAGGGTTTGTTTTTGTTTTTATGATTTGGAGGGAGGGAGGCAGTGGAGAGAGGAGTGTTGGGACTGGCTCCCTTCTGTCCTACTCAGAAAAAGAGATCAGAAGGAAGGCTAGAAGGATCCTGAGACAAGCAGGATAGTTATTTATATACTTAAAAAGAAAAAAAATCCATAGAATAGAGGTCCACAGTTTCAGGTATAATTCTCTCCCTCTACTTAACAATTTATATGGAAAGCCTCATTTTATTTGGTATATCTTTTTAAAAATAATATTTTATTTTCCCTCAATTACATCTAAAAACAATTTTTGACATTTGTTCTATTTTTTTTTAATGTTTTGAGTTCCAAATTCTATCCTTTCCTCCCTCCCCTGTCCCTTTCCTGAAATGGTAAGCAATCCGATACAAGTTATACATGTGCAATCATGTAAGACATTTACACATTAGTCTTTTTGTGGAAGAAAACTCGAACGAAAAATACATAGATAAAGGAAAGAAGGAAGTGAAAAATAGTATGCTTTGGTCTATATTCATATGCCATCGATTCTTTCTCTGAAGGCAGATAGCATTTTTCATCATGAGTCCTTTGAGATTGTCTTAGATCATTGTATTACTGAGAATAGCTAAGTCATTCACAGTTGTTCATCATACAATATTGCTGTTGCTGTGTACAATGTTCTCCCAGTTCTGCTCTTTTCACTTTGCATTAGTTTAAGTCTTTCCAGGTTTTTCTGAAATCATCCTGCTCATTTTTTAATAGCACAATAATATTCCATATACTACAACTTGTTCAGCCATTCCTCCATTGATGGGCATCACCGAAATTTCCAGTTCTTTTGTTTAGTATATTTTCTAGTTAAGCATTTTAAAAGGGGAGGCAGGCAGAAGAGTGGGATAGAGAATCATTTGAGAAGTAGAATGATTGCCCTGCTTCAATTAGGGCTCAGTTTAGATTAGATCACATAAATTTGTAGTGAAATGGTTAAATGGAAATGCTGACCACTGGGGGCTAACAGTGGGGAGAACACCCTGGAATGTAGTCTCAAGTCATTGACATTAGAGACAGCTACCTCACAGTTTTATCCCTATAGTGAGAAGTATCACATTTGTCCTATAACAGTGCCAGGTTCCTGTGGGCCACAACTCCACCCCCGCCCCAGCTTAATGAAACACACAGAATTCATCCCCTTCTATGAAATTTTTGCTAGGGTGGGTTGGAGAGGGATGCAATATGTGGGGAAGGCCACCACGCCTCTTCAGGGTCCAACTGGAGGGATAGGAAGTGGCACAGAACACATGGAGAGGATTTGGTGCTAATGGGGGAGAGTTAGTGACTTGGAAAGAATCTCTGTGTTCCTGGGTGGGGGAAGTACCTTGCTGCAAATCTTGGCCTCTGTCTTGTATGGAGAAGAGGGCCTTTCTTGGATGAGAGGAAGGGAGAATAAGTCTGGACAATTGGCCACAGGCATATAAATTGCTCCTTTGGGAGGAATTTCAGACAAAAGGACTGCAGAAGCCAAGTTCTGGTTGAATCCAGAGCCAAAACTGAATTTCTTCACACCTCTATGGAAAGCTCATTGACAGCCTTTATCTATAGACCTCTGGGGAAGAGCAAGCAATTAAATTACTTCCTGTGGCAGGCCATCCCATTTTGGTGTGTGTGTGTGTGTGTGTGTGTGTGTGTGTGTGTGTTGCCCATCATGTATATCCACATAGCTATGTCTAGATGGGGCTAGAAAGGAGGCACAGAGAGATAATATGGAGAACCTCATCTATACACCCCTCTTCAAGGGAGACTGATTTCTTCCTGGAGGGAAGCAGGAATTTGGAATAATGAGGCTGACTGCTCTCCTCTCTGGGACAGAATTATATCAATCTGTCTCATCTTAAATACTGTTAGTCTAAGGGAAATAATTTTTAGGTTCGAGCTACACCCCTGATCACTATGCCTTAATGAGGAATGAATGCCTCAAGCTATAGATCCAAGAGCTTGACTCCTTTCCCACTAAATTCCAGGTACACAGAGATTGCACACAATGAATAGCAATATAAACCATTTGTCCCGAGCCTAGAGCAAACAGAAATCAGAGAAGTTATACAAACTCTGGATAAGAGAATAAGGTTGCCGATTTTGCCTCATTTTAATCCAATTCATTTGAAAGTCATTGGCCTTTTTCAAGAACTGAGGATGAAAAACAATAATAGAAGAGAATATACCAGACAATACATGGAATGAATGAACTATCCTCTTGGGAGCAAGATATTTCAGAGAGAGAAAAAGAGACAGAGAGAGAGAGTCAGAGAGAGATAGAGATAGAGAGTCAGAGTCTTAGATGCTAGCTGAGGGGAAATTCATTGAAGTCTCTAATGTAGCCATTGGCCAATTGATAAATATGTCAAGAGGACACAAGCAGGAAGTTTTCAGAGGAAGAAATTCAAGTTATCTATAGCCATATGGAAAAAATTCCCTAAATCACTAATAATGAGAAAATACAAACTAAAACAACTCTGAGGTTCTACCTCATGCCCATTAGATTGTCAAGGTTGACTAAAAAAGGAAAATGACAAATGCTTAAGGGCCTGTTGGCATAGCTATGAACTGATCTAGCCATTCCAAAAAGGAATTTGGAAGTGTGCCCCCAAAGTTATCAAACTTTGTCTATTTTCTGACTCTGTGATACCACTATTAGGTTGATACCCCCAAGATATCAAAGAAGGAAGGAAAAGACTCATATTTATAAAAATATTTGTGGCAGTTCTTTTTGAGGTGGCAATGAATTGGAAACTGAGGGAGTGCCCATCAATTGGGGAATGGCTGAACAAGTATATAAATGTGTTGGAAATACTACAGTGATGCCAAGAAATGATGAAAGGAATGGTTTGAGAGAAAGTTTGGCAAGACTCGTATGAACTGATGTAGAATGAAGTGCACAGAACCAGGAAAATAATTTATACAATAATAATATTGTAAAGACAAATCAACTTTGAGTGAACACAGTAACCAACCACAATTCCAGAAGACTTACAATGAAACCTGCCACCTACTTTCTGATAGGGAGGTGATGGAGTCAGAAGGCAAATGTTTTTTTTCCTTAGGACATGGCTGATGCAGAAATTTGTTCTCTATACATGTTCGCAACAGGGTTTTTATTTTTCTTTCTTTCTCAATGAAAAAGCAGATTTTGTTTGAAAAAAAATTTTTTTTGATTAAAAAAAGGGCCAGTACAGATCAGTGAAGCTGACATTGAACCATGACCAAATATGCTTTGAGTGTCTTTGTCATCCCATCAGCTCTGAAAATGATTATCTATTCGATATCCTTCATCTTCTCCACAAAAACAACGTGAGATATTTTTATCAACAGCTTTGCCAAAAATCCACCACCTTTTAAAAAGCCTTACTTTTTTTATTGTCAAATTTAGATAGGTAGGGATGAGTAAGGGACCATAGAGAACATTGCATAGAAGGTCTTGATTTGAGAGAAGGAAAGGGATGCCCCACCCCCAAGTGGGAGTAACTTATCCAAGGTGGTAGACCTGGCAAGGGAGAGCCAACAAGGGATTAGATCCTTCTTTGGGGTTGGGAGTAAAGTGGAAGATCAGAGGTATGTTTTTGCCTGACCTTGGGGTGGGTCCTGGCTGAATGCTTCAGAGGACGGGAGGCAGATTTTTTGATTTGGGGTTGCTGGACTGTAGGTTTGGATGTCTTCTGGATCTGTCTGGTTGCCAAGGAAAGCAGAAGCTGACCCATGGTCCAGCTGAATTCTTCGTCAGCTGCTGTCCTTGGTCCTGTCTCCCAGGGCCTAAACCACTGCACAAGGTCAGCCTGGGCTGGCCCTGCAGGAACATAATTCCAGATGGACACTCCAAATCTCTGGTAGGTGTCCAGCTTCTTATACTCAGATTCTTTAGTCACCTGGGAAGGAGAAGAGACAGAGGAACACCAGTGTCTTTCCTCTTAAGGCCAGGACTTCTTTCTGGTTAGAGGAAGCACTATTTTTGTCCTGGAAAACTCCTTATATCCCTGGATTGTTGAATGTTCCCCTGTCCCTCCCAAGTTAAGATACTGGAGATTCCTATCAACACCTCTGGGATGGCGAGGTAATATGTGGGAAGGGCATCCTACCCACCCCCCCACCCCACCCACCCAGGAACTTACAGTTAAGACTGGAAGGATCAGAGCAGAGAGGGTGGAGATTTGGGTGGTGGGGAAGTAGGCCATGATAGGATTATCTCTGGGCAGAGAAGTGATCTCTATGGATGAACAGGGGATTTGGGTAGTAGGTAAGTAGGGGTGGGATATACTTACCTGGGCATAATAGGAGCACCTCTGGGTTGGGAAGTGCTTGCTGGGGCTTCTTGGGAGAATGTAGGTATTTCCTGTTAGAGAAGATGAAAGGATATAGTCCCTCTGAATGAGCAGCCAGTGTGAGAAGGGACTGAGATCAGAGACCAGTTGGAGGGGAGAGGGAGAGAGAGGGAAATTAAACAACAAACAGCACAAAAAACAGCATATGAAAGGGTCCTAGCAAAGTCTGAACTCTATGAATGTCCTCTATGAGGGTGGGGCTTTTGCTTAGCTGAACACCATATCTCTAGCACCAACTCCTCAAGTTTGTACATAGACTCTTAATATAAGTTTAATATTTCTATTTGACTCCTCTGTGGATGCTAGGGGTGTGGCTAAAAAGACCGGATGTCTCACAGTCCAGGCCTTATCAAGAGTTTATCCTGGGACACAGATACTGTTGGTCTTTTTCAGCCAAACTTCAATCTAGCTACTTTAGGGGCAATATCTTTGAAGCCCTCAGCAAAGACTTCTGCTGTTTGGGAGTAAAAGAATAGACAAGTGAGCCACTGCTGTGTAAATGAGGAAAACTTTATTACTAGTCCCTGGGATGGGCCTTTAAGGTGCAGATGCAACCAGGTTGGGGAAAATGGGGCTCAGGGTAGAAGAGGAGTTGCTATGTCTTACCTGAGGGAAGCAGTGAGGACTGAAAATGATACGCTGATTTAGAACAGAAAGAGAAGGCTTCCATCCCTGACTCTTTCTGAGACTTCAAGCTTCTGGGCTCTTCCTTGGATTCCATTTTAGCTGAGGAGAAGGGAAGTCAGAAAGAGGTAAGTGGAGTGAAGGTTGTTCTGAGAGGGCCTTGTGCTTATTGCCTCCACATTTGACTATGAGAGTGACAAAGACTTCACAGGATTAAAAGCTGGCAGAGGCCTTAGGGATCCTCTCATTTTAGAGACATGGGGTGACTTGCCCAAAGTCATATAGGTAGTTGTAACTGGCAAAGCTGGGGTTTTGAGATCTTCAGATTTCAAATATAAGGTTTTTCCATTATACCCAGTTTTTGTCTCTGCCTCCCAGTATGATGCATTAGGCATGAACCTGGGGTTTGAATGGGAGGCCTAGGGGCAAAAAGCTTGCTCTGAATTCCTAGATTTATTTCTGCCCACCAGCTTCTATTTTTCTCCCTATTTGAGTCAATAGCCTTTATCCCTCAATTACCCCTCTTCCCTCCAGATCGAGAACAATTGCCATTCTCCTGAAGTTTTAACTTACTTGTGGGACAAAAACGGTGAACAACGACTCAAATCTATACAGGCTTCAACGAGTTGTGAGTGCTAGGCTGCCCCTGCGGCTTCCAGATCTCCAGGGATCTTCAAGTGCTTTATCAGAGCTCCATTCTGAGCTCTCAGATGCTTGGTGTAGCCTTCAGCGTGTAGGCTTTGGAAAATGAATCCTGGGTAGTCCTGCATACCTTGAGTTAGGGGGTGGAGCCTCAGAGTCTTTTGTTAGGCCCCAGCCTCTGAGCTATCACTTAGTAGGCACTAACTCCTCCAGAGTGGTCACTTAGTAGGTGCTAATGCCTTCATAAAGTCAACCAACACAGATGTCAACTTCTTAATACACACTTCCCAGGTACTAAATCCTCAGCTGTTAAGCTTGAATTCCTCTTTTAAGTGACCTGGGTAGTAAGAACCTGTGAATACTTACCTCTCAAGCACTGAGTTCTCACCTGGCAGTCTCCAGCTCCCAACCAGGGTTACTTGAATGAGTAATAACCTGTGGCCCACCATCTTCGACCCAGGGCCTAGAGCAGGGCAAAGGGAATTGATCTTTCCTTGGAAGGCCATTGGAGAGGACAGGCAACATGTTAGACTACAGCTAGGGAAGGGAGCAGGATGTTTGATGAACATCTAAGAGTGGGGGTTTCTAGGACTGAAGGAGATGGGGGTACAGAGAACCACTGGGACTCAGTGTGTTTCTTCTTTGTGTTCCGCAGCCTGGGAACTTCCTGAACTCAGGGTCCCAGTACTGCCTTTGTTCTGGTAGAGAGATGAGGCTTGTACTTGAAGTAGAACACAGAGCAGATTGTGACAGGTGTTTAAGAGGTGGGGCTATAGGAGCTCAGGTCTGCAGTGGTTGTGAGCTGGACAGTTAAACTTTGGTGGGATTTCCACAAACAAAAGTGGAAGGCCAGGGGTGGGTGAACCCTCAAATGGGAAGATCCAGGAAGGATAGTGCAGGTTGGATTCCAGAGGGAAAGACTGGAGGCAGGGAGCCCAGGCAGGAGACTCTTTATAACTGGGAGAGAGATCCTCAAGTGAGGAATTATCAGGAGAGTAAGGAGAAGGGTATGGATTGGAGAGATGTGGAGACTGAGCAAGTAAGTCTGGATGTTGGAGGTGACAGAGCAGGATGCACCTCTCACATCTCTGAGGCTTTCAGTCTGGGTGAATTGGAAGAGAGGAAAGCCCTCAGAGACATGCAAGGACACCCTCTAAAGGTATGTGTTGACTTTTTTAGATACGTAAGAGAGCTGGAAAGGTGGCAGGCATCTACAGATAGAAGAATTCAATCCCTCACAGAGTGTGTCAAGAAACCAGTGTGGCAGGTGAGCATTATCCCCCCTGCTTTATGGACAAGGAAACTCAGAAGAGATGTAATTGTTGGAACTGCCTCAAAAAGGTAACATGATTAGAGTTCTAAGGAACCCAAGGATACCAGGCTATGGGGACTCAGGGGAGAGACTGCTGAGGGCTGCTACATGCAGGGAGGAGGTGAGGGACTCCAGCTGCTAAGGGGAACACAGAAACGGAGTAGGATGGAGCCAAATGACTCTTGTCAATTCAACAGATACAACATTTTCCATGGGGACATCCCTTTATTTTCCAATTTTAAAAGGTAGGAATACAAAGGATTACACATTGTGAACAATTAGAGACCTCAAGGATCATTTAATAGGAGCCTCTCATTTTAGAGAGAAGAAAAGTGAGACTAAGGAAAAGGGAAGTGACTAAGTCAGGGTCACACAGTCAGGTAAAGGCAGCCAGCATTGGACCAGACCTTTCAGGGGCCGGGGTGGGGAGGGGTGGGGTGGGGTTGATCAAGGGTTATAGTTAAGTCTTCTCTTGGCCTTGGGATGGGGCCTGGCTGACCGCTTAGGAGGGTAGGAGGCCGATGATCTTTGGTTTGGGGGCTGTCCGATCATCTGACTGGGAGTGATATAGGCCCCTGGCCCCTGGATCTGTGTGGGTTCCAAGTCAGGCTGGAGCTGACCACTGGAACAGCCAGAACTTTCTTCAGTTTCTGTACCGAGTCCTGCCTCCAAGGGCGGTAAGCATTGCATGCTGTGAAGCTGGGCTGGCCCAGGGGGCCTTTGGGGAGACTGGTTCCAGAAAGATGCTCCCAACTGCAAGTGAGAATCCGATTTCTTCTTCTCAGAGTTTTGTATTATCTGTGAAGGGAAGCGGGGACAGCAGGAGTCAGAGGGCTCACGTAGGGTTAGGGGCCCTCTCTCTGAACTCTGAACTCATCATGGGAGGAAGGACCCCATTTATCCTGGTAATGTTTTGGATTGCTGTGTCCCAGGATTCTTGAGCCTCCCAATTTAAAACATAAGAGATTCCTGTCAATCTCCCAGGGGGCTGGAGTGGGGGAGGCCACTCATAAGACATGCTTCATAGGGTCTTGCTGTGGAGACTACAGATATCAGAGACCAGAGGGAGATTGGGGTGGCAGAGGTGGCAAGGCTTACTTACCTGGGCATAATCGATATCTTTTTGAGTTGGGAAGTGCCGGCTAGAGCTCCTTGGGGAAATCTGGGCCTTTTCCTGCTTGAGTAGATCAAGGGGCATTTCACCTGTGGATGGAAAACTTAGCCTGTATGTAACATGAAAGCAGTTCTTACCAAGACCCGCCCATATTGGCCACAGGAACACAAACATCCCAGGTCTTGACCAAATCTCTCCATCTTGTTCAAAGCTGGAACAGCTAAAATTTTGGCAAAGGTTTGGACAAAAGCATTTCCTTATCTAGCAGATTAATAAACCCTATCAGAAAGGATGTCTGGTTGCTATGTTTTCACCTATTGGTTGATGGACCATACAGTTCTTTGTGATTCTAGCTTCCTTATTTAGATGCCTACTTACCATTATTTCAATAGCATATTATAGAATGTTTTCAGGAACTAAAATTAGCTTCACTGACATGTGTATTGTAGATTATGCCCTTTCTTCCCTTTTTTTATTTGTGAAAACCAGGACATTTGCCATTTCCCAACTGATACATGTTCAAAGTATATGAAACAGGCAGTTTTCAGGGGAAAATATCCCAGCTATCAATAGCCATATTAAAAAAAACTGCTTTGAATAACTAATAATTAGAGAAATTAAATTAAACAATTCGGTGTCTCCTACCTATTAGACTGCTAAATTTGACACAAAAGGAAACTGACAAATGCAGGAAATTAGGTATATTAATTCAGTGTTGGTGGACCTGTGAATTGGTTCAGCCATTTTGGGAAAGTAATTTGGAAATGATGCTCCCAAAAGTCACTACATTGTGTATACTCTTTGACCCAGCAATTATTGCACTAGGCCTTTTCCACAGAGATCAAAGAAAGAAGAAAAGGATATTGATATACAAGAAATATAAATAGCAACTCTTCTTGTTGCTATGGACTTTCTTTTTGTATATTATTAAGGGAATGCTTATCCTTTGGAGAACTGCTGAATGAATTATGGTCTATGAATTTAATGCAATACTTCTGTGCCATAAGAAATGATGATAGCAATCATTTCTGAGAAACCTGAGAAGACTTCTATGAACTGATGTAGAGTGAAAAGAACAGAACAAACTGAATTTATCTCATAGTAATAACATTGTAAAGAAGTAACTTTGAAAACCTTAACCACACTGATTAATGGAATGACAAGCCTAATTTTAAGAGGACCGACAAGATGATGAAGATTGTTCCCTACCTCCTGACAGACAGGTAATAGACTAAAAATGCAGAATGAGTGCATTTTTGGACATGACAAATGTGGGATTTTTTTTTTTTTGCTTGACTATGTTACAGTTAAAGGATTACAAGGGGTTTTTTCTTGGTTGGGAGAGAAGAGTTGGTGGGGGGATGGAAAAAGAAATGCTCGCTAATTGATAAAAATTGTGAAAAACAAAACAAAAAAAAGCAGGAAATTTGTTCATCTCCAGTTCTGTAGCAGCTCTCCTCTTCCCCAAAGATCAGTGATAATGGCTCAGCAATCCTATCAGGTAGTTCTTTTAACATCCCGAGACGTGACCTAACTGGGCTTGGTGTCATTGAAACCCCCACAAAGGCTTTGAGTGACTGCCTGTTAGGAGCACAAGGCAGCAGCCACATTAGGCTCCTGCAGGTGAATGTGTTTAGTTGGTGAACATCCCTGAGGAGGGCTATTTTTGCAGAGATGGATATGGGATTGAGAGTAGAAGGGAGGGCTGGGAGAAGTGGTAGGGTTTCTTTCTTTCTTTTTTTTAAATTATAAATTTTTTCAAACAAAAGTCCACATTCTCTCCTTCTCCTCTCCTCCCCCTTGAGAAAGCAAGAAAAACATGTTATATATCATTGCTCATCCTTTGTTTTCAAAGAGGGTCAGTGACATCATAGGACAGTTTAAGTGAGGCAAAGTTGCACAAAGGCACCAGCCCCATTCTCTCTTCCAGAGTCCTTGAAGTCCAGTGGCAAGACAAAAGTCAAGACGACTTGACTGCCAATGGCCTGGGACAAAGTGGATGACTTTGGCATGTTTGGTATTTGACCAAGCTCTAAGCACTCCACAACACCTGCTTCAGCTGCCTTCATGGCCACTGGAACAAATTATCCTCATCCTCTGCTGGGTTTGAGGCCTGTGGGTTACCTTCAGTGTGGTTTAGCCAAGATGGTTTTACTGGGGTGTGGCTGCTGTGCATGCTATAGCTTCTTGGAACTGGGTGACAGGTGGACAAAAAAGGTGGATGAGAAGCCCTGAAAAGGGCTCAGCAAACTCTACACCAAAGGTGCTAGTCTTCCCTGAAAAACCCATTCACTCCCGTTATGTGTATTAGACATATATTACATATAAACATATATATTACCTGTATGCATGTACTATACATACATGTATAATCAAGCAAAACAAATCCTCTGATTGACCATGTCAGTAAAAATGTCTCAATCTGCATTTTGATTTGATAACTTCTCAATCAGGAGACTCCGGGTAGTCTGCCTCATTGTGCACCTTCTGGAACTTGGAACAGTGCTGGTGGTTGGTCACTGTGCTTTCACACAAAAGTCACAAGACTTTCATATTGATTGTCTTTATAATATTGTTATTGTGCAATTTTTTCTCCTGGTTCTACTCACTTCACTCTGTATCAGTTCATACAAGTTTTCCTAGTTTCTCTGAAACCATTCCCTTTCATCATTTCTCGTAGCACAATAGCACCCCATCTATAACTTGTTCAGTCATTCCCCAATGGATGGATACCACCTGGCTTTCAAATTCTTTGCCACCCCAAAAAGTGCCGATGTAAATGTTTTCATACATATTGCTCTTTCCCCTCTTTCTTTGACTTCTTTGGTAGCTAGGTGGCCCAGCGGATAGAGTACTGGGCCTGGAGTCAGGAAGACTTTAGTTCAAATCCAGCCTCGGACACTTACTAGCCATGTGACCCTGGGCAAGTCATTTAACCTCTGTTTGCCTTAATCCACTGGAGAAGGAAAAGGCGAACCACTCCAGCGTCGTTGCCAAGAAAAGCCATGGGGTCATGAAGAGATGGACATCACTGAACAACAACAGCAACATAGACCTAGTAGTGGTTTTGCTGGGTCAAAGGATAGGCAAAGTTTAATAACTTTTTAGGCATAGTTCTAAATCGCTTTTCACAATGGCTATACTAACTCACAGCTTCACCAACAGTGTATTAATGTATCTGTCTTCTCACAGCCCTTCTGGCATTTGTCATTTTCCTTTCTGCCAACTTTGCTAATCGGATGGGTGTGAGGTGGAACCTCAGAGTTAATTTGCATTTCTCTAATTATTAGTAATTTAGAAGATTTTTAAAAATATAGTTACTCATAGTTTGAATTTCTTTGCTTGAAAACTACCTATTCATATCTTTTAACCATTCATAAACTGGGGAATGGATCTTATTCATATACATTTGAATCAGTTCTCTATATATCTTAGAAATGAAATTTTTATCAGAGAAATTTGCTGCAAAGATTTTCCCCAATTTACCACTTTCTCTTCTAATTTTAGCTGCTTTGGTTTTCTCTGTACAAAGATTTTTAAATTTTGTTATTGAAATTGTCCATTTTACTTCCTGTGATCCTCTCTTTCTTTTGTTTGGTCATGAACTCTTCTCCATGGATCTTACAGTTAATTTTTTCCTTCTTCCTCTAATTTTTTTATAATGTCAAGTTTTACGTATAAATCATGTACTCATTTGGAACTTGTCTTGCTGTAAGCTATTGGTCTATACCTAGTTTGTGCTAGACTGCTTTCCAAGTTTCTCAGCAGTTTTTGTGGAATAGCCCCATTAGCTGGGTTTATCAAACATAGCCTCCTGTGCTTGTTTGCTTTTGTATACTGTGTATCTAATCTATTCCACTGATCAACCTCTCTATTCTTACTCATTATCAAATTGCTTTGATGGTTACTGCTTTGTGGTGTAGGTTAAAATCTGGTACTTTAGGCCTCCTTCCTTTCTACTTTTTTCCATTTGAAATTTCCCTTGAAATTCATGACCTTTTATTCCTCTAGATGAATTTAATTATTTTTTTCTAGCTATAGAAGTCATCTTATCATAGTTTGATTGGTATGGACCTAAATAAGTAAATCAGTTTAGATATTACTATAGTCTTTATCATATTGGCCTGGCCTGCCCACAAGTAAATAATATTTTTCCAGTGATTTAGATCTGTCTCAGGTTTCTTACCTGGGAGATCCAGGGAGGACAGAAGGCTACACCGTTTCACCAGCTGGGGGTAGATAGGGTCAAGCTCTGTCTGCATCTTATTTTCACAGGTTATAATCAGATCCTTTACTTCCATTCTGGCTGAGAGGAAACACAAATAGGCAAGTGGCGTGGAGGCGCTTCTGACTGGGCTTTGGGCTTGTCGTCTGCCTTCCCCTTCCGTGCCCCCCCTACCCTCCAAAGATGTTGGAGCAGTTTAGGATCATAGGATTTAGTGTTAGAGGAGATTTTAGAGAAACTATTCCAAACTCCTCATTTTACCATTTTGTAGCCAAGGAAACCGATGCCCTTAGAGTGAGTGGTCACTTTCTTAATCACGTAAGTAGGTCAAAGAAGCCAAGCAGAGAGTTAGCTCTTCTATAGTGGGGTGTCTCCTAGTCATTTAGCATTTATGATGCCCCTACTATGTGCTAGGACCTGTGCTAAGCACTGAGGACACACAAAAAAAATGACAAAAAGCAGTCCTGCTCTCAAGGAACTCACAGTCTAACGGGAGACAACATACAAACAACTCTGTACAGAGAAGATATAGACAGGATCTGGTGGGGATACTCTCAAAGGGAAGGCATCGAGATTCAGGAGGACTGGGAAAGGCTTCTTGCAGAGGGTGAGATCTGAAGGAGGCCAGGGCAGCTAAGAGGTAGAGATAGGAGAGGGAGTGTTGCAGGCAGGGGGGAGAGCCAGTGAAAAGGGAGAGGAGGTGGAGTGTGGGCTGTGTTTTAGGAACAGCAAGGAAGCCAGTGTCAGTGTCCAGGGAGGGGAGGAAGACTGGAAAGGTTCTGAAGGGCTTTAAAAGCCAAACAGGCTACAGTTTCTGTCTGATCCTGGAAGTAACAGGGAGCCAATGGAGTTGATGGAATAGGGTGGTGATATGAGCAGATGTTCTTTTTAGGAAGATCAGTTTGATAGCTGAGAGGAAGGTGGCTTGGAATGGGAAGAGACTTAAATCAGAAGGCTATTGTAATACCGAGGGCCTGAGGTGATGAGGGCCTGCACCAGGCTGGTTGCAGTGTCAGAGGAGAGAAGGTGGTATATACTGAGTAGGGTGTGTGTGTGTGTGTGTGTGTGTGTGTGTGTGTGTAAGTAAAAGAGTGAGGAGATGAGGTTGACCAGGAGAATTATAGTACCCTCCATAGTAACAGAAGTTAGGAAAAAGGGAGGGTTTGAGAGGCAAAATAATCAGTTCAATTTTGGACATACTGAGTTTAAGATATCTATAGGATATCCAACTGGAGATGTCTAAAAGGCAACTGGAGATCTAAGACTGGAATCTGGTGGAGAGTTTAGGGCTGGTCAAGTAGGTCTAAGAGTCATCTTCATAGAGATTACAATTGAGACCTCGGGAGTTGAGGAGATCTCCAAGTGAAATAGTGTAGAAAAGGAAAAGGGAAGGAAGCTCAGGCATAGTCTTGAAATATCCCCATGGTTAGTGGGCATGCTATGGAAGAAGAGAAGGAGCAGTGAGATGGGTAGGAGAACTTGGAGAGGTGATTGTCATAAAAACCCAGAGAGAAGAGAGTATTGAGAAGATGGTGATTGACAGGATGCACCACAGGATACAGAGAGATCAGAAGGATGAGGATTGAGAAAAGGCCATTAGATTTGTCAACTGGGAGATCATCAGTAACTTTGGAAAGAGAAGTTTAGTTGGATGATGAGGTCAGAAGCCAGACTGTAAAGTGTTGAGAATGAGATCTCCTTCAGAAGGCCTTTTCAATGTTGTTGTTGTTCAGTCCTGTCTGATTCTTTGTGACCCCAGTTGGGATTTTCTTGGCACAGATATTCGAGTGGTTTGCCATTTCCTTCTCCGGCTCCATTTTACAGATGAGGAAACCGAGGCAAGCAGGGTTAAGTGACTTGCTTAGCATCACACAGCTAGTAAGTGTCTGGGCCTAGATCTGAACTCAGGAAGATAAGTCTTCCTGTCTTCAGGCCCCCCACTCTATCCACTTAGACACCCAGCTGTCTGCTAGAATAAGATGAATGGAAGTAGCAACATCCATTTTAAAAGGCCTTTTCAGGGAGTTCAGCCAGAAAAGGGAGGAGAGATATGACAGGGCAACAGCTAGTGCAGATGAATGGATTAAGTGAGAGTTTGTTTGAGGATAGAGGAGGCACAGGCTTATGTTTGGGTCACAAGGAAGCAGCATGTGGAAAGGGAGAGTCGGAAGATCAGTGAAAGACCAGTGATAGAGGGGGGCAGTCTGCTGAAGAAGACAAGGTAGAATGGGATTCCTTGTGTATATTGAAGGGTTTGCCTTGGCAAGCAGAAAGACTATCTCTTTATGCAAAGCGAGTGAAGGAGGAGATAGCAGCAGCAGGCCAGAGGGAGCTCTCTATGAGTGGCCTCCTTTTTAAAGTGAATTATGGTTCTCTCAAGGGTTTCAGCTGAGAGGGTAGGGGGAGAAGGAGCTATGGGAGGTCTGAGGAGAAAGAAATAGGTTTGGGAAAGCTGCTGTGGCAAGTGAGATAGTGAATCAATCAGGGAGGTGTAAAAAGATTGCCTCGCTGCAGGGAGGTTCCAGTTGAAAGCATGTACCATAAACTTGAAGTGGACCCAGTCAACATGGTTTCGTTATTTTCTCGACTTTTGTTCAGCAGTATATGAGTGGGAGCTAAGGCAGAGGAAGGTGGGAGGAATTCAAGGTACAAGATCCTTGATAGAATAAAGTGGGCAAGGGACTCAAGAGGAGAGAACAGAGTACTATTCACTCATTCACTAGGGGGTCAAGATAGGGAAGGGAAAAGAGTAGAACCAGTGCAGGGGTGATGTCCTCGGAAAGAACAGAGAGGATGGATGGAGGGTAGAGATCATGGGGAGGGTGAAAAACAGGATTTAGAGTTTCAAGGCTGAGAAGAGGTGGAATGACAACAGATTATGATCAGGTAAAAGAATTTTGGAATATTCATGAATGTGGAACACTTGTGGGTGACGGTGAGATCAAAGGTATGGGCATCTTAGGTTGTAGCTGTTATTGGGGTAGAATCAAGGCAATAAGTAACTGCAGGAATTGGAAGGTGCCTTGAGACAGGGCCCTCTCTGTTCTTTCCCTGCCTCTTTGATAAGGCAATTGAGTACAGGTGTGGATAGTATTTTCCCTAATCCTAAAAATGTCTACCCTTGACCCTTCTACTCCATCCTGCAACTTTGCCATTTCTTTCCACACCTTCCCTCCCCTTTACTGCATAAGTTCTGGAAAAAAGCTGTATGCAGCTCTCTCATTTTGGCCTCTTCCGGTTGGTGGAGTGCCTGCAGGCTTCGGTGTAAAAATGGCTAAGTCTAGGAACCATATCACCCACAACCAGTCACGAAAATGGAACAGAAATGGCATCAAGAAACCTAGGTCACAGAGATATGAGTCTCTGAAAGGGGTTGACTCCAAGTTTCTGAGAAACATGCAGGCCAACAACGCTGAAGCCATCAAGGCCTGAGCAGAGGCCATCCAGGCCCTGAGTACCAAGGCCTCCAAGACCAAGCTCCTCAGGCCCAAGATCCCCAAGGCCAGTGCCAGGCGTGTTGGCCACAAGATGGCCACCAAGCATCCAGGCCCTAGGGTCAGCATCAAACGTCCAGGCCCCAGGATCATGAAGCCTGACTTTAAGGTTGCCAGTACCACTGACCCCAAGGCTGCCAAGCCCACTGACCCCAAGGCCGCCAATCTGCCACTAAGGTCAGTAAGTCTGATCCCAAGGCCACCAAATCTGACGCTAAGGCCTCCAAGTCTTATTCCAAGGCTGCCAAGTCTGGTCCCAAGGCAGCCAAGTCCCATTCTAAGGCCACAAAGCCCAGTGATTCCAAGGCTGCCAAGCCTACTGACCCCAAGGCTGCCAAATCCAAATCCAAAGATGCTGGGGCTAAAGCTGCTAGTCCCAAGTCTTCAAAATAGATGCTTCAAGACAAAGGGACTTGTTTAAACCCTAAACCACTGTTTTTTTCTCAGCCAGGATATGATTATTCATTATTTTGTACAAATAAAGGAAATGGTCATTAAAAAAAAAAGCTGCATACAGCTGATGTTCACTACTTTACTACCCACCACTCTCCTTACCCCTCTGGGGAAAGGACTTTTTCTTTTTTTTTTTTCTTCTATTTTTTGCAAGGGGGAAAGGCAGGGCGATTGGGGTTAAGTGACTTGCGCAAGGTCACACAGCTAGTAAATGTGTCAAGTGTCTGAGGCCAGATTTGAACTCAGGTCCTCCTGACTCCAGGGCCGGTGCTAAAAGGACTTTTTCAAAAGTTACCAGTGACTTTTAAATGGCCAAATCTCTGTAGGATCATATATTCAATCTAGAAGAGACCTTAGAAGTCATCCAGTGCAACCCTCTCATTTTACAGACGAGGAAACTGAGGCTCAGAAGTGTTAAGTGACTTACTCAGGTTCAACACAGCTAATATGCCTGGGTTTCACACCCAGATTTTCCTGGCTCCAGGTGCAGAACTCTGTTCATTACATTAAAGGTGACCCAAAAGGGGAAAGACAGCGAGACCCAACTGAGCTAAAAGTCCCCTTGGAAGTCAGTCACATTTTGATACTCCCTAACCTATTTATTTGCAGCTCAAACCTTACTTAATATTTTGCATCTCTCTAATGTACATACTAGGTACTTAATGCTTGATAATAAATTGATGACTGACTGAATGAAAAAAAGCATTTATTAAATAATTACAACAGGCAGGCCCCCATCCCCTCAGATCCGAGCTATTATAATAGTTCGGTAGTTTCTCTCTCAGCCACAAATCTCTTCTCAATCCAGTCCATCCTTCACTTGGTTGTCAAAGTGATCTTCCCAAAGTGCAAGTAGGCCCATATCACCTTCTATGGCTCCATATCACCTCTAAGATGAAATATAAACTCTTTTGTTTGGCTTTTAAAGCCCTCCATAATTTGCTTCCCAAACCCCTTTCCAGCCCTCTTACATATTACTGCTCCCCTCTCTCCCATCCCATTATGTACTCTGTGATCTTGTGAGACTAGCCTATCCTAGCTATTCCTAAAACAAGACACTTATCTCTTAACTCTGAGCATTTCATGAGCTGTCCCTCATACCTGGAATGTGCTTCCTCCTCATCTTCATCTCCTGGCTTCTCTGGCTTGCTTCAAGTCCCAGCTAAAATCCTGCTTTCTGCAGAAAGCTTTCCCCAATTCCACTTAATTCTAGTGCCTTCCCTCTGTTGATTATTTCCAATTTATTTTATATATAGCTTTTCACACATAGCTGTTTACGTGTTGTCTCTTTAATGGATTGTGAACTCCTTGAGGAGGGAAGGGACAATCTTATGCCTTTCTTTGTATCCCCAGGCCTTAGTTAACGTGCTGCCTGACAAAACTGAAGTGCTTAATAAATGTTTATTGACTAATTGACTGACCCTGTGAAAAGCACTGTGCTAAGCCCTGGGGATACAAATAGAACCGAAGATAGTTCTTGCTCTCAAGGAAATCACATTCTGCAGGGGTTCTTGACCTGGAGGTCCATGGACTTGTGTATCTCTCTATATTTATATACATACACATATATGCATTTACAAATATAATAACTATTTCAACATATCTAGCTTTCCCTGTAATCCTTTGTATTTTATCTTAGGAATTTGATATCCTGAGGAAGGAACTGTAGGCTTCTGCAGACCAAATTTATTTACTCATATATAAAAAAATACTCATTTCTGATGTTGAGCCATTTGACAGGGCCAAGGATTTTGGTGGTGAGAGCTTTCTTTTTTTCATCCTCAGTAGCTGTGGTTGCTTGTGGTACCTGTAAGAGGCATCCCCACAAGTCCACTGACAGCTGCTTCCCAATGCTATGGATTGGGGTGGGGGGGTCCAGATTGGAGGCTGGGCATGTGGTCTGCTCTTCCCTAGGCCCTCGGGCTTGCTTACCTGCTGGAAGGGTGGCAGCTCCTCTGTTGGTGGTGGCAGTGGTGGTGGTGTTGGCAGAGGGTGTCAGGCCCCTTCTCCACGAGGGCTGCTCCCCTCAATGACGGCAGCAAGGACCGCCTGCCGGTTCAGGATCAAGGCGCGCTCATGTCAATTACACATGAAAGTGACCTATGTTAGGATTCCATCCCTCACCACTACATCCCTCGAGGAGGGCAGGGGTTGTTTCTTTGTTTTTCGATCTTTACTCTTTTTTGCCCCCGATGCCCCGCCCAATCAAGACGCTTTAAGCAGTAGGGGCTTAATCAACGTTTGCTAAAGGAGTGAGCATGTGGAATGGTCTGCCAGTGCTCCCCTAATTGGGACTCTCTAAGCTTATGCTTGAGGGCCTTCGGTGGGGTATACGAGGATGCTTGTTCGGCTACGGGGTGGGCTGGATGGCCTCTGCTGTCCTTTCCAGCTCCCGAGGCTTGGAACCCTGAGAATGAATGAATGAATGAAGGGAGGTGCTGGCAGTGATTGACAGAAGCGCCCAAGAGAACTTCACAGGGTTCTTCGACAGGCGGCAGGCGAGAGAGAGAGAGAGAGAGACAGAGAGATAGAGAGAAGGAGGAAGAATGAAGAAAGAGAGAGAGGAAGGGGAAGGGGAGGACGGGGGAGAAGGGGGTGAGGACAGGGGGAGAAGGGGGTGAGGAGGGGGAGAGAGGGAGGGAAGGAGGGAGGAGGGGGAGAGGGAGAGAGAGAAGAGAGAGAGAGAGAGAGAGAGAGAGAGAGAGAGAGAGAGAGAGAGAGAGAGAGAGAGAGAGAGAGAGAGAGGAAGAAGGGGAAAGGGGAAGGGAGGAGAGAAGGACAGGGGGAGAGGGAGAGATAGGGAGAAAGAGCGCGAGAGAGGGATAGAGAGCGAGAGGAAAAACGTGGGGGGGAGGAGGAGGAGGTCGAGAAAGCGCATGCGCCGAAGTCCATCTCGCGCACCTTTTAGCGCAGGCTCCGCCCAGACTGAGTGAAGGAAGGGAAGAAGATGGCGGCTTCCTCTGTATGCCGGGTCGGCGGCGCCGCGGCTCGTGCCCTTCTCCGCGCCCGCGGCTCGGTGAGATCTAACTACTCTCTGGTCAAGCCCGACGTCCTGGTGTGGGAGGGGAGAAGGGGAACCATTTTGAAAGGCGGTACTGCAGGGGGGGAGCGCTCCTGGAGCCGGGACAGCGGGAAGGTCACAGGGTCACGGGCGGGTGGCCGCACACCGGGGCCGGGGGGAGGTCAAGGGGCGAGCGCCCGGCACGGCGCGGGGTAGGGGTAGGGGGTCTCGGGGAGGAATGGTCTAGGTGACCTTGGAGGCCCAGGGAGGGAGTCCTCGGACTCCGAGAGCAGGCGGCCAGGGCCCAGGGAGGGAGCGATCTCAACGTTGAAAGGTGGGGCTGTGTGGGGTCCTAGCGCCGGACGGAGGCCGGAGCGGGCCCTGACCTTGGGACGAGTTGTCGCCCTCCTCTTCCGAGCCTCAGTTTCCCCATCTTCCAGATGGGCGTACTGATCCTGCCTTTGTTCACCGCTCCTGGTAGAAGGTGCTTCCGCACACCAGAAAGGGCCGGCAGAGACTTGCAAGTTAATAGTGTAGTGTCGTGGGAAGAGCATTGGAGGCAGGACTAGGCCTGGGTTCGAATCCCGACAATGATGAGAACTCCTTCCTACCTTGTAAACCCTCAAACTTGATAGAAACGGATATGTGCTTACCCTCGGACACTGCCTCATCTGTTCCATCTGTCAGCCAGCATTAGAGTGGAGTTTTGGGGTGTCTCCTCATTCCTATCCTAGGAGCAATAGTAGACACTTCTTTCCCTCTTTCTCCCCGGACCCGCAGGCTTGCAGGAAGGTGGGACTGGAGCAGAAGAAATGGCAGTTACTGGAGCTGCTATCTCAGATTTTTTTAGCCCCAGTTCGAGAGACTAGGAACCCTGGGGGCAGCCTGATCCACCTAGTCTGTTCTCTTGCACATTTAAACCCAGACTTCAAGCCCCTACTTAAAGTAACGGGTATGTGGTGTTCTTTTGGAGGCAATCTTGAGGATTAGCAAAGTGTACTTAATTCAGGCTAGAAACAGAAACCCAGACACTGCCTGCAACATGAAAATACACAAGCAGTTTAGTGTAGTTGCTAGGATCCCTGTATCAGGAATTGGGGGTCCTTGGTTCTTTGCCCCTCACTAGCCATAATACACGAACTTGGACCCTTTCCGGGCTTCAGTTTTCTCGTCTATAAATAAGAGATTTGGACTAGGTGATTTCTTATCAGCTGTAACCTGAGGTGCTTCTGAAGACTTCACAAAAAATAGAGCCAAAAGTGGTCCACTTTGGAAACCACTGCCGTGGAAAATAGAGAATATATTCACTGAGTGCCTGTGAACTTGGTGGCCATTTTTATCAGTAACTGTAAAGGTGTACCTCAGAATTTCAGATAAAACACGGGGAATGGATTGCTAACAAACTAGACAAAGAGTGTCAGAATCCAAAAAACTCTTTACAGGCTAAATCTAACATGATGAAGTTCATTAGGAATAAATGTAAAGTCTTGTATTTGGGTACCAAAGATGAAATTCACAATTATAATATGAGGGTTGTTTGGTGAAATAGTAGTTGGCCTGAAAAAGATCTGGGGTCTTTAGTAGACTACAAGATTAATATGAGTCTGCAATGAGATGTTGCAGCATAATGTGATCTTGGTCTGCATTAAGAGGGGCATAGACTTGGATTAGGGAGATACTGGGTACTCTGCTTGTGCAGACCTCATATATGGCATTGTGTTTCAGATTTGGTTACTGTGGTCCAAGGAGGACATGGATAAACTGGAGCGTATAAGAGAATCCAGAACAGGATAACTAGGATACTGAAGAACTTTGAGTCTAAGACATGAGGATCAGTTGAAGGAATTAGACATTTTTAACCTGTAGAAGAGAAGGCTCAGAGTGTATATATGGAAACACATCCTTCTCTCTCCTTGTTACCCAGTCATTTCAGTTGTGTTTTGGGCTTTCTTGGCAAAGATACTGGAGTGGTTTGCATTTTCTTCTCCAGAACATTTTACAGACCAGGAACTGAGTCAGCAAAGAGGGTTAAGTGACTTGCCCAGTGAGTATCCGAGACCAGATTTGAACTCATGAAGATGAGCCCTCCTGATTCCAAGGCCAGGGCTCTATTCATTGCACCAGCTAGCTGCTTGTGTGTCCCCCCCTCGGCCCCGCCATGTCTCTTAGTTTTTGAAGTAATGTCTTGTAGAGGAGGGAGTATAAAACTTGTTCTGTTTGGCTCTGGAGGACAGCGTGCAGAAAGTTGCTGCAAAGAGGCACGTTTAGGCTTGACGTTAGGAAAAACTTAACAATTAGAGCCGTCCAAAAACATTTAGCCATCTGTGGAGGTCTTTAAACAGAGGCTGGATATGTTATCCAACTTGTTGGATATGTTATAGTTGGGGGTTTCTGTTGGGTATGGGTTGGACTAGGTAGCTTCTAAGGTAATTTTCAACTCTCAAATTCAATTTTTTTTGAAGTTGTTGACTATGGATCAGAGGGTGGCCCATTGCTGACCCAAACCTTGTACTTGAGTGGACTTGTGGCCAGTTTGAGTTGCTGAGTCCTAAAATAATACATCATGCTATCTTTATGAGAATAGTTGCTTGAGCCTCTTAGTTTTACTATTTGCTAGCCCCGCTGTTAAAATTAAGGTAGAAAAGGAGGAGGCAAAAGTTTGGGCTGCAATGGATTATTTTGAATTATCTCTGGATTTTGATCCGTTTTTCTGTTTCATACCACAAGACCAAATTGAATGTTGTCTGCAGTGAGTCTCTAGTGTTCTGACTTGAATTGTCTTTGTGAGAATCATTGTGTCCCTTTTCCTCTTTTTCTCTGTACTCTGTTGTACTCAAGCCAAGACTGTCCTGAATGGACTTCCCAGAGACTGCTTTGGCTTGCTGAGCAATGAGAGAGGCATTGAAACCAGCAAATTTTGATACAAATCATTGTGCTTAGTGCTCAGGGGAGAGGCGATTAAAAGATGCAGGCCTTGTCTTCACAAAGTCATTCATTATGGGAGAGAGAGAAAAATATGCTATCAAATCATTCCTAGATTTTGGTGTCAGGAGGGAAGAGAAAGTGGGTCAGGGGTTATGTTTGTTGGATGAGGGATGACTGAGGTCAATATGGCTAGATTTGGGGCTGTTCTAATGACAATGTTATTTCTTCAGCCTTCTCTATTAAAGCCGCCCACAACTCGTAGCGCAGCTACCTTTGTTCAGACTCTCCAGAACATTCCAGCAACCCAGGTCACTACGCTGGACAATGGGCTCCGGGTGGCTTCTGAGGACTCCAGCCAACAAACCTGTACAGTAAGTTTGAAATGGGTTTCTTAGACAGTTGGGCCACTGTTAGGGAGGAATTCCTATAAGCCCCCCACTCTAGGAATGGGTCAGCTAGTTGGCTTATGAGTAGGCATCTATAGGAACTCCATACTTTACCACTGATGGGCAGTGCCTAACCTAACATTGCCCTGTTAGGACTACAGGGGTAGAATGGCACCAGCACACTCAGAATTCTAGTCCTGGCTTTGCTGGAGACTCCTTGTATCACCTGGGATAAGTCACCTAACTTTTCTCCTCTGCAAAATGGGGACACCGGTACCACTCTTATAGTTCTTACTAAGTTGTTAATACAAAATCAGTTGATCTGCCTGAGTCATTGAAGAGAAAAATTATACGGTGTGTAAAGTGATGACTATTTTCCTTTATCAATCCATCAATAAATATTTGAGGACTGTACCCTGTGCAAGATTTTGTGCCAGGTGATTTAACAGTTCCTTGCAGCTCACCTGGAGAAATTACCTATATATGAAAAGTCTTTTTGTGGTAATCTATCCTGCAGCTCACCACGAAAGATAATTAAGCTGTTTGCCTGAAATAAAGAGTAAGTTGCAATTCTAGACCTATGAAAAGTAAGTAACCTGCCTAGGGATCTGTGCATGCAGACTATAGACCCTGATATAGTTTAATCTCATTCAACAAAAATTGCTAAGTATTTACTCAGTGCAGAAATTAAAGTGGGCCTACACAACATACAGCCCATGGGTTGTATGCTGTGCAGGCCTGTTTGACATCCTCTGTATTTTTTGTGGGCTGCCTGAAATCCTTTTGTGGGCTGCAAGCAATGTGCTGCTATAAGCGGTCTGAGGGCCAAATGTCTAAAGATTTGGCCAAGGCACAACTCCTGTCCTCATAGAATTCAGGGTCTAGGAGGGTATGATATGTAGGATAGTCCATATATAATGTGTCATCAGGCCCTTCTAAATCCTGAGTTGTATAGTAGGTTATAGATATCTATAAATATCTTGACAGGTTCTCCTAGTGTGCAAATAAAGGTTATGTGAGGTCTGAGGGGGAAAGGGCCATTACCAAATGTGGAGATTATGGGAAGCATACTAGAGGAGGTGGGATTTAAGTTAAGCTTTAAAGATGGGTGGAAATCCCAGCATGTTGAGGGGAGAAAGGACATTCAGGGCATTGGGAGCAATATGAGCAAAGGCAGGAGGCTGGAAGGTACAACGTTTGTCCAAGGAGCAGAGTATAGTGAAGTTTGATTGGAGTGAATAGTATGTATTGGGGCATAGTGAGAGATAGGGCTGAAGAGTTGGGTGACACCAGTTTGTGGGGGGGCCTTAAATGCTAGGCAAAGCATTTAAATTTTATTCACTGAAACTTTGAGCAGAGCCGTGGTATGAACAGATCTGTGTATAATGTCACAGACTTTAGTGAAGCTCCTGGTGTTTTTCTGTATTATTTCTCCTCCAGGTGGGAGTTTGGATAGATGTTGGTAGCCGCTATGAAAATGAAACCAACAATGGAGCTGGCTACTTTGTGGAACACTTGGCATTCAAGGTATGAATAGGTTAGGTCACTATTCTGTAGAACCACAGACCCTAGAGACCTTTTAGGACATGAATTTCTGCTTGATTCTCCTCTCCAGAGGGTGTGTGTCTCTTCACATTACATTACGTCACT
The DNA here is from genome assembly GCF_011100635.1 of Trichosurus vulpecula. Classification (NCBI taxonomy): domain Eukaryota; kingdom Metazoa; phylum Chordata; class Mammalia; order Diprotodontia; family Phalangeridae; genus Trichosurus; species Trichosurus vulpecula. The sequence goes on along the minus strand of NC_050581.1, from coordinate 117,067,236 downwards.
TTATTTAAGAGCCAGTGATGAAGGACTGACACTGGGTCTAAGCAAAATAAGCTGTCCTCTTAGAGCCCAGGTTGGTTCTAGGGGTATAGTCTAAAGTTCTGCTGGGGAGGACATAGCTGGCAAGATGTGGGTTTTCCAGCTCCTCTTTGGAAATGTTCCAGAAAGTTTTGCCATTAGGACTTGCACTACTCTTGACCATTGCTGATCAGTCACTGAATTTCAGCTTAAGATAACCTACTCCTCTGAGCTTCTTTGTCTCCCTGGCTTTAGACATATACTGCATCAAATCTCGTTTCCTTTTCCTCCTTCTGCTGCTGCTCCTGTAACTGGATGCCCACATCTGGCATAGTCTTCTTCTTTCCCTTACTACCCTTGTTTACTACACACTGTAAACCTTAAGAATGGATTTCCTATGGTTTGTTTGCAAGAGGAATGAGAATATATATTGAAACACCCATTTCACTTTAGCACTTTGTCTGGTACAGTTTGTGGACTCCTCAGAAGAATGTTTTTAAATGCATAAAATAAAATATTTGTGATTATGAAATGCAACCAGTTACATTGAGAACAGTTTTCAGATATTTGAAAACAAGTTCATGGATCCCAGGTTAAGAGTCCCTGCCATAGATAGTATTATTATATTTTATGAACAAAAGGGATAAGGGATTTTGTTTGTAAGTTAGTTGGAAGATGGCTTGCCCTGAACTACCTCACAAAGGGCCCTTATTTCTCATATCTCTGCTGGCTTTTGAATTGGCATAGTCTGAAATGCTTTGGCTTTTCTTCTTCCCCGTTGGTTTGTTTTCAGGGTACAAAGAAGCGTCCTGGGAAAGCATTGGAAGAAGAAATAGAGAGGATGGGTGCCCATCTAAATGCTTATAGCACTCGGGAACACACTGCATACTATATCAAAGCACTGAGTAAGGACCTTCCTAAAGGTAAGCAGCCTTCTGTGTTCTCTGTGTTTGGTATTGGAGGAAGAGATGTGGCTTGTTTTTCACTCAGCAGGGCCACCTTGACAGGGCCATAATGCTGCCTCAGAGGAGGATGTGTTTGAAGAGACATGGAATTCTTTGTTGTGTGAAGTGACATGAGAACATCTACAAAAAGCCTCTCAGTGTTGCATGGGATCATTGAATAAATATAAATATAATGATGAAGGTGAAACAGTATGAAAACAGCCGTGGCAAAGGCTGGGAATCTGAAGTGCAGCATCTTACTTGCATATGATAATATCTTGTTAGGTGAGTGGTTTAGCATGTTGATGTTTTGCAGGAGTTGAATCCCAGAGACCTGTAGCTTGGACAGGAGCCCTTCAAGAAGAGGGAGGTGTCATGCCTAACAATCAGCTTTCTAAAAGTAGAGTGGTTTGCCTAAGGCGGTCATGAATTCTGGTTAATGCAGCTATTAAAGCCAAGGCTGTGTGACCACTTGCTAGGGAAATGGAGGGAGGAAGGGAGCGGGTTCATGCTTCAGATCTGAGTTGATAGCTGACCTCTTAGATCCCTTCTCACTTTGAGAGTTTGTGTCATGACTGTGGGTGCTTCCTCATGGAGCCTAGCTACATTTCCTTCATTTGTCCAGAGTCCAGCATTTGAATGAGGAACTTGTTTTATGCCTGAGGAACTTGCCCCAATCTTCTTTACCCTTTTTCTCTATTGGTAACCTATAACAAGCTTGATCACCCATTGTGCCCCACAAAATTTAATTTAAATCATCAAATGTGTATTAAATTCCTGCTTGAGTTGAATGACATACAAAGTCCAGTTAACATGGTCAAAGCCTTCATACAGTTTAGTGGAGGAATAAGACACAGACACAATAAAAAATAAGCCATGTGTTTATAATCTAATAAAGTGATACTTTACCCCCTAGTTTACCTTCTCAGTGTAGTGTAGTAGAAGGATCAGGGGTCAGAGGATTTGGGTTCTAATCATGGATGTTCTGCTTACTAGCTCTGTGACCTTTTAGATAAATCATTTAGCCACAGACCCATTTCCTCACCTGTAAAATAAGGGCATTGGACTAGATAGATAGCACTGTGGTTTGCATATTCTGGGTTATTTCTTTTTCTCCTTCTAGACCTAAGCTGCAAAGAAAGTTTCTTATTAGGAATATTTATTAGAAAAGAATGATGTTATCTGTCGTTGGTACAGTTTTCAGTATTTAGAGGTTCTCTGTAAATTACAACTGAGCAGTATTGAGTTTACTAAGCCTAAACCGATCTTTGGTCTTTCTGCCCTAATGGTTGTCATGACTTCATCATGATCCTCCCCAGCCTTTTACCTGCCCTCAGTTACAAACTGTGATATTTCCCAAGGATCTCTGTTCAGCCTTTGACCCTACTATAACAAAAATGCTGCTTGCAGCTGCTGTGGAGGTGTAAGGCCAATAACACCAGCACACGGGAGAGCTGCTAGCGCAGGTTCTTTGATCTGCTTTTCTAAGGAAAGTAACTTTAAGGGATTTACAATCTTACTTTAATTAAACATACATGTATCATTCACTTAGTTCAGGGGAAGAAGTCAGGACCCTGAACTTCAGAGAAAACAAACAAATTACAAGCAAAAATTATATAACCAGAGCAAGTAACACAAATCAGCAGACAGGGCTTCTGACTGTCCATAACAATACTTACTTATTTTCCAGAAAGAGAAGCACCAATATTTGGGTTTTCAAAGCCAGGTGGCTCCTTAACAGCTACCCATAGTCTCATCTGGAGAAATCACAGGAACGCTCTTCCAATGAGTGAACCCCAAACAAAATGCTAACCTCAAAGTATATGTACCCTTCTTCAGGGTCAGAGGGCCTCACAATCATTTGGCTCAAACTTGTGTGACTTAGGCATTCTTGTGACTTAAGCAGGTCATCGAAGACTCTTGATTCAAAGACAAGGCTCAGTCAAAGGCACTTGATTACCTTAGTGCTGGGAAGCACTCCGAAGGAAAAAACAGCGAACAGTCCCCACTTTGCTTGCCATTATACCTAGCTGCCTTCAGATTATTTCCTTAGTACGTTGATGGGTTGCTATAAGAGCCACATGCCCTTCTGTGGCTGAAATAGCTTTTTGTCCTCAAGGGTCTCCACTCATAATAATGTATGATCAATATGTTATAACTAAATTGTTGGAGATAGGAGGCAAATTTTTATAGACAGGTATTTTCTGTTCCATGCCAGAGAAAACAAAGGAATGTTCTTTATAGGTGACCACAGTGTCTTGTTCTGGCCAAGAATAAAGTACATACGTCTGTGTTGGTGGAGGTGGGGAATGTAGTAATTACCATCATGTCTTTCCTCCTAGACCACTAGCTCATTCACCTGTCACCTAATATCAGGTTGGTAAGACCTCTAGGGTAGGAATGCTTCCACATGTACCTGTACTTTTGTCTCTTACTCTACATAATGTGTGTCTTCTAGCTGTTGAAATCTTGGGTGACATTGTGCAGAACTGCAGCTTGGAGGACTCCCAGATTGAGAAGGAGCGAAATGTGATTCTTCAAGAAATGCAGGAAAATGACAGCTCCTTGCGGGATGTGGTATTTGACTATCTTCATGCCACTGCTTACCAAGGCACTCCCCTTGCTCAGGCTGTGGAAGGACCCAGTGAGAATGCCAAGTGAGAACTCATTGCAAAGGGGCAGTCGTGTTTTTGGAGCACCAGCTGTGTGCGGAAACTCTGTGCTTTATCATGGGTGGTGGGGACAGCATAGGATGACGTGTGGAACCTTATCCAGGCACAGATGGCAAATGTGCCCGGAGCCATGGAAACATACATTTAAATGAATCTTGCCTTTCAGAAGGTTCCCCTTGGGAGGGATGCAGCTATTCGAACTGCTGTGATTGCACAGAAATATGGCCCAAGGCCATTGGAGCAACTTTGTTCACTGCCTTTGGCACCTTTTGATCATCCTCAGTAGGAGCAAATCTTAGGCATTTGAGGATGGATTTGATATCTGGAAACAGCCAAAGTCATCCTGAGCCATGTGTGCTGAATAAGGCTGGGGGATATTAGTTTGGGTGCAAAATGAGGTTGGAGCATCAATCTTAGAACAGGTGTAAGGCCTCCAAAAGAGAAGCCTCTTTCCTTTTGGGGACGTTTGTTTTATCTGTAACGTATAAGAATTGGACCAGGTGACTTCTGCTGACAGTCTGCGCTCCTGAGGTCCCATTCAGCTCAGATAGATTTGGATTCTGTGACTACTCCGACACCTATAAGGATGTATGAGTTCTGATATGTTGACTGTTATCTGGTAATCAAACCTCATGTAGAGCTAGTGGCCAGCCATTTGCTGACCAGAGTGTTTGGATCCTGGTGACCTCTAGGCTAGGCAAGGAGTGGGAAGAGGAGATGGGTGGGGGAGAGGATGTGCTGGGGGCATGCTAAGCTCTTCCCTTCTGGAGCCCTCTAAAGGCATGGGCCTGGAGCAGGGAGCCTCAGTCTGCAGGAGGGGGCCGTTCTTTCCTTTAGCTAGCCAGCCTCTGGTCAAGTTTATAATGATGATAGTGGTAATGTATTTCTCACCATCCCTACCATTTATATTGGGCTTTAAAGTTATCCAGTGTTTCCATATCATTGCACATGTATAACCTAATATCTGATTGCTTGCTGTCTCAGGAAGGGGGGAGGGAGGGATAAAATTTGGAACTCAAAACTTAAAAAAACCCACCAAATGTTTAAAAATTATTTTAACATGTAATTGGGGGAAATAATAAAATAAATACTTGTAAAAAGTTGTCGAGTGTTTTCCTCACAGCAACCCTCTGAAATATGTAGCACACTTATTATTGTTTCTCTTTTGTAAGTGAGAAAACAGGCTCCTGGAGGTGATGTGACCCTTTCTTCCAGTAGGTGCTTGACCCAGGTCTCTTTTGAGCCCAACTTTATCACTATTCCTACTTCTAGAGTATACTGTGTACCCATATGTACCCAAGCCTTCCTACACAGTTTTCTAACAAAAGTCGGAAGACCTGTGTTCAAATCCTACTTTTGGTACTTAGTTACTTGTGTGACCTTGGACAAGTCACCAAACCTCCCTGGGTCTCAGTTTCCTCATCTCTAAAGTGATAAGATTGTACTAGATGACCTCTGAGGTCACTTCCAGCTCCAGATCTATATGGACCTCATATATCGAACTTGTCATTGTCTTTCTCAGGAAACTGTCCAGGCAAGACTTAGCTGAGTTTATCGATACTTACTACAAGGCCCCTCGAATGGTGCTGGCTGCTGCAGGAGGTGAGTGTGGAGCGGGTCTCCTTTTTTCAGGAGCTAGGCCAGATAGAAGGTGAAGGCCCACCAATATACAGGCATCCGTGGTACTACCAGGATGATGAGGTAGTTCCATCTGGAGCCTGGTGAGGGCGTGGCGATAGAAAGGGAAGGGCTGTGAGGTCACTCATCCTGTATCTCCTCTCCATCTCGGCCACCTTTATTTGTCCCATCCCTTTTGTCTTTCTTCAGGACCCCCTCCTTTCATCTCTGTTACACACTCCTTGCTATACCTCACCCGCAGTCACCTCGTGGTCTGCGCCCATTCTCCAGCCTCTTTGTTTTCTCCCTGTCATGCCTTGGTTTGTATCCTTTCTCTAGCTCACCTACAGAGCAGCAGCATCCGAGTGATTTAGCTAAGGGTGGCAAGAGGGCTCAAGACTGAAGGTTAGAAGTGGTTCTTCAGTTGTAAGTGGAGCTATCACCCGGCCATGTGCTGGAGTTTGTTTGTACTCTGAATGGCTTGGACTCTCCAAGTTCTGTGGCAGAAGAGCATATCATAATGGATCCAGGCCTGATATTTTCTCCACATTTGCTCTTGTATCAGCTTTAGTCTCAGAAGGTGGCCCTTCCTGATCTGAGGAGTTTGTGTCTTTCCAGCTGTTGTCTTTCCATGTTTGATCTGGGTCTGTGACTCTGTGACTGAGCGGTCTCCCCTGGGGTGAAGGCTGGAGGTTTGGGTATGTGACAAAGGTCATTGAAGGATTATGGCATTGATGTTACCTCTTCTGCCTTCTCCGACCAGGTGTGGAGCACAAGCAGCTAGTGGACCTTGCTCAGCAGCATTTTGGCAGCGTCCCCATGGAATACGCTGAGGATGCTGTACCTCTCCCTTCATCCTGCCGCTTCACAGGCAGTGAGGTATGCTCTCTAAGCAGGTGCTTCCTAGCCTTACAGAAAAGGATTTGGGGATGTTTAATTAATTACTTTTCATTTTTGCGCCCCCAGCTTGTGTCTTGAATATGTTGCTCAGTTGAGTCCGATTTTTTTGTGGCCCCATTTGGGGTTTTCTTGGCAAAGACTGGCATGGTTTGCCATTTTCTTATCCAGCTCATCTTGCAGATGAGGAACTAAGGCAGTCAGAGCTAAGTGACTTGCCCAGGGTCACACAGCTAGTAAGTGTCTGAAGCCAGATTTGAACTTGGGAGAATGAGTCTTCCCGACTTCAGGCCCTGCACTTTATCCGCTTTGAAACCTACCTGCCTTGAAAATAATAAGCACTTAATTGAATTGTTATTGGCCTTGCCACAGGACATGTGCCCGCATTGGCCAAGGACTAATCTGCCTATATGTGGTAGAGGCTTATCATCACAAAGTTGGTCATGAGTGCATGAATTGTTTTGATCACAGTAATTTATGAAGCCCTTTACTATGGCATGGAAAGATTGTGATCTATGTTGGGGAGATAAACACCCACACTTGAGAACATCATGGGTCTTTTGAAGTACTGCAGAAATAGGTCCCCAAATTTATTTTCACCTAGACTGCTTATGACAAGCCTGTGTCCAAGGCTGGCCAGTTATGCCAGCTGGTGATATGGGATTTGGGGCGGGGGGGCCTGTTGTCAAACTTGTGTGTCCCAGAGGCAGAGAACAACAAGGTGGCTCTTATAAGCTCTCTACGTAGACCTTTGTAAGTGTCTTTAGACTGAGAAATAGTGGATTAAGTGAGAAAATTGAAAGGCTCAAATATATCAGACAGATTTTGCAGCGGCACAAGGCCATCGTTGCTCTGCCTTTGCTACTGGGGACCATGTTTGTGAATAGCCATAGTGACCTTGGGCAAGACTACAACCGAAGACCCATTCTCTGGCCAGTTTGATGGGGTAATCTTCCTCTTAGACCAGAGTTCTTAACCTTTTTGTATCGTGGAACCCCTCTGGCAGTCTGATGAAGCCTATCGGCATTTCTCAGAATAATGTTTATTGTGTACATTCATAATTGTAGAAAATCCTAAATTTCAGTTAGAGATTGGTGAATAAAAATGTAATTTTTTTCACCCATCTCCATTCATTTCTCCCCTTCCCCCCAATCTGTCTTCTGATCCCCAGTCTAGACTGCATTCAAAGCAGGTAGGCCTTGAATCTCCTCCTCCCGCACTCCTCAGTTCCCATCCTGATGGTGAATTCCTTGGAAACTGACCCTTAGCCTTCTCTTCTGTATTTCCTTGAGGCCTGGCTTGGGGGATAGTGCATATGGGATGAATATACAAAGCGATGTGCCTGGCCATCCCAGAGAACAGTCAGATAATCACTCTAGAATGTGCTTTCTGGAGACCTTGAGCAGTAACATCTCTTTGTGAATCTCCTTTTGACCCCTACTTCCTGTTTCAGATCCGTCACCGGGACGATGCCATGCCTCTAGCTCATGTGGCTCTTGCAGTTGAGGGCCCAGGCTGGGCCAACCCTGATAATATTGCACTCTCAGTAGCCAACTCGATCATTGGTCACTATGATTGTACCTATGGAGGGGGTGTGGTAAGGACCTGGATTCTCTACTCTCCGTGGGAGGATAGTGCTTGTAAGGCCCTGGCTTTTGGGAGTGGGTGCCATGAAGGGCTTGGGAAAGGCGTGAGGGGGAGGCATGAGGAAGGGCCTGTGTATGAGGTCTTCCCTTGTGCAGTCCTGGGTTGGTTTCTGTGTGTCTGGAATGGGGAAAGATTGGGCAAAGCAGCAAGCTCCTGGGCAGATAGGTATAAAGGGGAGATTACTGTTGCTGTTTATTGGGCCCTTTTTCCCTTGAATCTTTTTATACAGAATGGAGCTTATGTTGAATTTGACTAAAAATCACAACCTGTCTGGTGCTATAGTTCAGAATGTAGCATATAAAAGGATAAAGTTTCCTCCTAAGAAGGGCCCCTGTGATACTTTGGAGCTTAAAGCCCCCAGGGTGGTGTGGGGAGGATCACAGGGGGTGGAAAACTAGCCAGAAAGCCTCCCCAGGAAGGAAGGTTGTACAGAACTATGTAAGACGTGCACTCCTGCGTGAAGAGTTTCTGGTTTGAGAAAAGTGAGGAGGGAAGCCCAGCATGAGTGCCTGTTGCTTTTATGTTGACTTGGGCATTCTTGGTGAGACTCTTCTTAAGGTTTCAGTGACTAAAAATGGCCCTTCTCTGTTCCTTCTGTTGGGTCTATTACTGAAGAGGTGTAGGGAGCCCAGAGGCACCAGGAAAGGCTGGGGAAGGGGGCAGGGAATGGTGAATGCTAGTTGTCTGCGAGCTCTGGTTGTCGGGGATTGTTTCTGCTCTTCTAATGTAGAGGGTTGGACTGTATGACTTCTGGTTAGAGAACGGGCTGACATTAAGGTGATGCTCAATCTGACTTGGTTATAGCACCAGTCGAGTCCGTTGGCATCTGTTTCTGTGGCAAACAAGCTCTGTCAGAGTTTCCAGACCTTCAACATCTGCTACTCAGAAACCGGCCTGTTTGGCATGCATTTTGTCACTGATAAGATGAACATAGACGATATGGTATTCTTCATTCAGGGCCAGTGGTAAGTGTCTTCTAAGAAGAGGCTAGTTCTTGGCCCTTCTCTGTGGGCCCTATGGTATTGGACCTGTGTGCCTGGAGGTTGCCCCTGGCTACAAGTTTATCATTGCCTCAGTGTTAGGTTTACCATTCTCAGTCATAGAATCTCTCCCCTTTACCCTCTCCACCCCACATTTTACATATGAGGAAACAGGCCCAGGGTGCTAAAATGACTTGGCAGAGGTCACAGTCTAGGAGTAGGATTTGAACTTAGTCCTCTTACCCCAAAGCAACTGCTCTTTCTATTATAGCACACTGTCTCAGACCAGGGATAGAGGTTCTTCCATCTAGAAGTTCAAAGTGGTGCTAATCATATGGTTGATTGGGCATTTGAATATGAGTAATAATATAAACTTTCCTGTCTAGGATGCGTTTGTGTACCAGTGCCACTGAAGGTGAGGTGATGAGGGGCAAAAACATCCTGAGAAATGCTTTGGTGTCTCATCTGGATGGTATGTCTGCTAGAAGGTGGTTGGAGTGTCGCTGCTACTTCTGAATTTGGGTGATTGGGTGATCTCAGTGGGGTGAGAAGGAGGCGAGAAGAGACGCTTTGGAAATGATGTTCTCTTGAGGTCCCTTCCATATTTTAGCCTTTCTGGCCTCAGAACAGCATTCACAACCTGACTTTCCTTAGTAGACTTGGTTTTCCTTGTGTGCTCTTAAACACTACCAGCAGGACACAGACACTGGCCTAGACTGTATTTGTTTTCTGAGGACCATCCTAGCTAAGTGTTACAGTGTCATAGATTAAGAACAGGAGGGAAGTTGGCAGTTATCTAGTCCAACCTCTTCATTTTTTAATGACAGATCCCAAATCCAAAGAGGTTTGAGTGACTCACCCAAGGTCATTCTGGTTTTCAGTTGCCAACCTGGGATTTGCCCTAAGGCCTTCTGGCTCCCAAGTCCTGCACTCTTTCCAATGCTCAAAAGTTTTGCCACCACTGTGGTGGTGATTTTTGGGTCACAGCATTTTATGAACCATCCTCCAAGTGTAATATAATGAAAAGAGTGCTGGCGTCTAGAGAACTGGGCTTGAGCCATTGGTAGCAAATCATTTGGCTTTTCTGAGTCTCATTTTCTTGAAATATAAAGTGTGGGTCATAGGACTTTCCTTCTTAATGAGGTTATTGTGAGGAGGGTACTTCTAACTATGAAAATACCAAAGAGCTCATAGAGGATATAGGCAAAAAGCCTTCTTTATTCCACTGGAGGAGGGAAACTAGGCACTCATGCTGGGGTCTCCTCTAGAACCAAGGAGACCCAAGGCATTGAGGTTAAGCTGTGATACATATAGTTGTGGGTAGAAAAAGAATCAAGGACAAATTTCATTCTGTACTGGTAGTTCTAAAATGATGAAATTGTATCAGGGTGGTCATAGCATGAAAGGCCTGTAGAGGTCATCTAGTCCAGCTACTTCATTTTGCAGATGGGGAAGCTAAGGCCCCAAAAGATTAAGTGACATGGCTGGGGTCAGACAGGTTGTGAGTGGCAGACTCCCAGTTCAAATCTAGGCCCTCTGATTCCAAATTTAACACTCTGCTATACCAAATGGCTTGTTCCCTCCAGGGACATGCAGTTGTGGTGGCCACAAGTTACACATTTTGAACTAGAACCTTACTTGGAACTACCTGATCTGAATAAACCCATAGAAAATTGAGCTAGCCTCATGTGATGAAAAGCAGGTCATACCTTTCTCTTTTTTCCGTCTTCAGTAGGCACATAGAGGAGAGGTAGGTGCTTTTCTTTAGGAAAATCCCGGGACAATGCTTTGATGTAGTATTCTCTGTTTTCCTGAATTCTAGAAACATTTAGATAGGACCTCATGCTCTCTAATTCCTCTTCCATTGTGCTCCCAGGATAATTCTTGCCTTTGAAATATTAAATGATTTCTTCATTCAGGAGAGATAATGTTAGCTAAATCAGTCCCTGTAGAATTTCGTTCGGTAGCTGTGAAATCCATTGTGCTTCTTTGTCTTGTAAAGGTGTTTGATTTGGAACCCACAAGCATGGAAAGAGCTTTTGCAATGGTATTCTTTTTGAGTCTTTCATTAGTACAACTCTTTCTGCAGGTACCACCCCCGTATGTGAAGACATCGGACGTAGCCTTCTCACTTATGGCCGCCGAATACCTCTGTCTGAATGGGAGAGCCGGATTTCGGTATGTAAAAGCTGGGGTGGGAGGACTGTGGGCTACTTTGAAGACCAGATTTCTTCGTAGCATCACAAATCTGCTTTTTGAGTAGGAGTGTGTGTTTCTTCTGTTTATCTGTGTGGCTATGGACAGTTGGCTCAGCAGACTGAAAGAGACCAGTCTTTACCTCTAATAGGCTGCAGGTAAAGGTGGAATTGGCATCACTGCCTTAGTGGGCACAGAATAGGCACGTGTAGGCACTCCAGGGCCTGTGCAGTTTGGAGTTTGCATTCCTGGTTCTCTATCTGGGCCCAAGACTTATTGCCAGGAACTGCGGGCTGCCTGAGGTATGCTTTCTTGGCCAGTCTTCAAAAGGCTGTGGGTTTTATTCAGTGAACCCTGTGAACCTGAGCCCAGAAAGCACTTGAATTAGACCTTCCTCAGAAATTGGCCCAGTTTAATGATTACCTCTGTTTTGCTGTTCAGCTGAGGTCATTTGAAGGAATTAGCAGCTCTTTCTTCTCACTTGGTACTCCAGTGACCCTAGAATGAGATTATTTCCACTCTTCCCTGAGGTGGTCAGTTGGGCAGGTATCCCCTGGAATCTTGTGGGCACCTATTCCAAGGACAGAGAAGCACTTTGTTCCTGTGCTTCATTGGACTGCAGTCAACTCTGATTCTATGCCAGATTTGCTGGGACCCACAGCAGCTGAATTGTCTGTTTTTTTGTTGGAGCTGGAATTCCAGAGATAATTGTGGATATAATTCTGCCTTCAGGAGTTCAGCAGAGAAGCATGCTGCCTGCTTTCCCTTGTTTGCCAGTCTTCTGCTCTTGCTTGAATCCATGGGCTGAGGGAGGGTTTCACCTATAAGTGAGGGAGCTACTTTAGTATCCCCTCTCTTCTATAATCAAGCCTTCCTTGGGGTTTCCCAGGGCTCAGAAGAGTCTAATGGTAGCTAACTTGGGCTGCTCAGGAGGCCAGGGAGAGGTTGGATAGGGGAGTGACTCCTCTCTGACCCCTCACTTGAGTAATTGATAGCATGGAGGGGCCAGTAAGAGAGAAGGACAGAGGGGGCGAGTAGTTGGAGGAGGCCTAGGGAGTCCATGGGGTGGTTATTTGTGTGGGCACAAGAGGCTAGGGGAACATAGAGCGAGGACACCACAGGTTGGTAGCACGATTGTTGGATCAGCCTCTATTCTGCTATCTCTGAGTTGAAACATGTTTATGATAATCTCCTCTGTCTTCTGTCTCTTCATCCGGACAGGCTAAATTCTGCTTTCTTAAGAGTGTACTTACCAGGAATTCTTTTGGTAGCAATTAGTCCAATTAGGCAGTTATAAAACACTCTCTACAATATCTCTCAAAGGTATTTACTCTGGAGAGAAGAAACTGTCTTGGCAAAGAAACTAACAGAAAATTTCAGAGTCAGATGTGTTGTTGATTTTGAAACCTTGTTATTGTGTGGGTGAACCCCTGTCTTATGTCTCTCAGAGAGCTGACTTCCTGCCCATTTGACGTTTGCTCCTTCTAGGAGATTGATGCCAGTGTTGTGCGGGAAGTCTGCTCCAAATACCTGTATGACCAGTGCCCCGCAGTGGCTGCAGTGGGTGAGTAGTTTACAGGCTATCATCTCTATTCCAGGGAGGCAGGCTTGACTGGGGCTGGGACTAGGAATTTTTTTGTTAAGGAGGCTCCTTCCCTTCACTTGGGTGTGGGTTTACAAAGAGGAGGAGCCTGGTAGTTGTCTTAACTTTTTTTTCCCCTTTGAATTTCTGCCAGGTTTTCAAAATCAGATTAATGACTTCCCTTCTTTTCTCCATCATTTGGACTGAGGCACATTTCTGCCTGTCCAGATTGAAGCAGAGAGAAAGGCAATCTTGTTGGAAGTTGTGGGACTAAAAAACACCTCCTTGTGGGAGGTTCTACATCTTGGACAGAGGAAATAGGGCCCTCAAGTAAAGGAGGGGGGGACCCCTGCCTCCCCATTGCCCTGGCCACTCCCTGTTCAGAGTAGCTCCGAGATGCTGCTCTGACATGTTTGCTTGTCAGGCAAAGGGAGTTCCATCAGAAAACCTGCCCCAGCAGCTCCCTTCCCTCTCCCACTGATCAGGTAGTGAATTTTCTTCCTTCATGGTTCTTTTTAAGGGGTAACTTTGGTCTTCCCCACTGAACTGAGGTGAAGAAGGCCCCTGAAGCTGATGCATTGTTCCAAGGGGAAAAGGCTCTTGGGTAGGACAGAGGACTATGGGTGGAGAATTAGGTCATGATTAGGGATCAGGGGCAACAGGGTGGTGCCAGCTCAGAGCTTGAAGGAACAGGCTCATTGCCTCCTGCAGCTGAACATTCTCTTCCCTCTTGGCTCACGTTTCAGGCAGCTCGCCCGCCTCTTTCACTCCTTCCAAGGCCTGTCGATCATCCCTCAGGCCAGGTGTCCTGTGCTGGGTGGGGAGGGAAGGGTGCAGAGCTGTGACAAGCCCTTCAGTGGGTCTCTGCAGACAGTGCCTTAGGCTGACTAACTAACGGCTCTGTTCCCTCAGGTCCCATCGAACAACTCCCTGACTACAACCGTATCCGCAGTGGCATGTTCTGGCTGAGATTTTAGGGGCCACACCCAGTTGCGGGTGGGAGCTGTGAGATCTAGGTCCCTGGAGGTGCTCTGCTCAGGAAGACTCCCTCCAAACACCTCTGTCTGGTAACAGCCACCCAGTTTCTTGGGTGAGCAGTACTGTCTCAGATCATGTTTAAATAAAAGTAACTTAAGTTGAACTTTAAAAGGGTTTTTCTTAATAATTGCTGCATCTCCATCATTCAGTCAATCGATTCTTCATTTTTATTATGTGCCAAGCACTGTGCTACACACTTGGGATACAAAGAAAAAGCAAAAATCATCCCTGTCCTTAAGGAACTTATGTTCTCATGGGGGAGAAGACATGTACATAAATGGGTATATACAAGATACATACAGAGTGGAAGGAAGGTAACCTTAGTAGAGAAGGTACTAGCAAGGGAAGAGGGGAAAGGGAGTTGACCAGGAAAGGCCTCTTACAGAACACTCAATGAATATTTAAATGCCCAAGTTAAGCAAGACACTGTGCTTGACAGTGGGGATTCAAAGGTTAAAAAAAGTCCCTGACCTCAGGTAGTTCTAGAAACATCTCTAGGAATATATGACATGTATTAAGTATGTTATAAGGTAGTTTGTAATGGTGACTGCAAATTGGTTCAGCCAAAATGCTCTACAGAGTTTGTTCTGGGATACAGTAGCTGGGGGAGGGGGGGCGCGGGGTGGGGTGCAGGATGGGAAGAGGTGGGAATGGGTACAGAAAAGGCCTCATGAGAAGAGCTAGTGCCCGAGCTGAACTTGAAGAAATTGAAGAATTGTGTATGGTATAGATGAGGAAAGGTTGCATTCCATGCCCTAGATGTCTCCATGTGAGTAGGTGCCTGTTGGGCGTAGTATGCCAAGTTCGGGGAGTTAGTCTAGACTAGAGTACGTGAAGAGGGTCCACTGAAACCTAAGGCTAGAAAGGTCATTAGAGCCAGATTGTTAGAAAACCTTCTTTGCTTAGTTGTGGAGTTTGCATCTTATATTAGAGCCTACAGAGAGACATGGAATGTTTTTGATAAAGATAGTGACCGAGTAAGATTATTGGGAGCTTTGGAAAGAATAGAGTGGAAAGTGTAGAGACTGGAGACAAGAAGACCAGTTAGGAAGCTATTAAAGTAATCCAGGTGAGTGAATCCTCCACACCCCCTGAACTGTGGTAGTGGCTGTGTTGTGGAAGAGAAGGATGAGGGCGTGATTGTGGAGGTAGTGACAAGACTTGGCAACGGGCTAGGTAATAGCTAAGGGAAGGACAAGTCAGAAGTGACAGGTTTCAGACCTAGGTGCCTGGGAGGACAGAAGTACTGCTAATACTGGGGAAGGAGGGGGTACAGATTTGTGAGACAAGTGATGATCTTAGCTTTGTGCAAGCTGTATGAGTCCTGGTGTTAGGCATTGAGTTAGAGATGTCTGGCAGACACTCGGACAGGTGGGCTATCTGGGGGAAGTTTAAAGATGCTTGTGTGCAATTTGCCATTGAACCTGTGGGAGTGGATAAAGTTTATGGTAGGGAAGGAAGACTTAGAATAGAGCCTCGTCGGGGGATGATGAATCGGTTAAGGAGACTGGGGAGCAGTCAAAACAGGAAGAGAAACTGGACAGAGCAGTGTCACTGAAGCTAAGGGATGAGAAAGTATCTAGGAAAGTGGCCAATATTGTCAAAAGCTGAGAAAGAAAATGAAGATAGAAAAGGCCATTTGATTTAGCAATTTTAGAGGCTGTTGGTGACCCAAATACATTTCATTTTACGAGGTTTGGCACAGTTTAGCCTAAATTATCATAAAGGCAAGCAAAAGATTCATTAATAGTCTGCCTTTTCGATTAAAAAACCATGTGCAAGGCACTATGTTAGATGCTGAGTACACAAAGAGAAAAAGGACACAATCCCAGTCCTCTAGGAGCTTGTGTTCTAATGAGTTAGGGGTAGAGTAAAAGCAACATGCACACGGATTGATAGGAGAGTGCTAATCACTGGGTGTTTGGGAAGGCCCAGCTAG
The DNA here is from genome assembly GCF_011100635.1 of Trichosurus vulpecula. Lineage (NCBI taxonomy): Eukaryota > Metazoa > Chordata > Mammalia > Diprotodontia > Phalangeridae > Trichosurus > Trichosurus vulpecula. The sequence goes on along the minus strand of NC_050581.1, from coordinate 117,051,709 downwards.
GACCTGCACCACTTTGGAAGAATAGCAAAGGTGAGGGGAGGGCATTCTGGGGATGGGAGGCCACTTGTGCAGAGACACCAAGGTGGCAGATGTCATGTTATCTGGCTGGTTTATTAGAACTGAGGGTATAGACAGGAGAAGCATACAATAAGACTGCAAAAGTTGGTTAGAGCCAAAATATGGAAGGCCATAAATGCCATGCTTAGTATTTTGTATTTTACTCTAGAATCACTAAGGAGCCATTAAAAGATTTTTGAGAAAGGGGATGACTTGGTCATAGATGTAGAACTGGGAGGGACTTCAAGGAGGTCCGTGCAGTCCAGCCTCTTCATAATATAGATGGATCAGCTGAGGTTGGGAGAGGTCATAGTATCATAGACCTACAGCTTGAAGGTTCCTCAGACAGTCTGATGCATTTGCCTTATTTTAGTCAAGCCTATGTTTTGGAATATGATGTGAAGAAAGAAAGACCAGAGATAAGGATGCTGATTAAGAGGCTCTTGCAATAGGCCCAGTGAGAGATGATGAGAACCTGAATCTGGGTGGATGATAAGTGGGGAGAAGGGGATCGATCCAGAAGATAAAAGAGATAGGCTCAATAAGGGGCTAATTGGTATAGAGATGGAGGAGAAGGAAAGGTCTGCTTTTTAGTATAGCGAGCTCCAGCAAGTATCCAGATAATTCAGTTCTCTCACTAACAATACATAATGCTATATTGTTCCCCAGTTTCCTCTAATTCCTTCTGTCTAAGTGGTCTTGTAATATACTACTACTGTTTTTAACTTGGTTGATCTCTCAAATGCCCTCTGCCATGCTTCCCCCTCTGGTTCTTGGATTTTCCTTCATGAGTGTCTCTTACTATAGAATAGAATAATAGTCTTATTCTCCAACTCTTTATTTTGTTCCAGAGCCATATTCTAGTTCTAGGTCCCATGCCACCAATTATGCTGGAGTATTAATTTGAATATTGGGAATGTGAAGAAGTCTGAAGGCCATTGGCCATGCTTGAATTGTGAGAATAGACCATATAGTGGAAAGAAATTACACCAAAGCAATGACTATGGGAAAGCCTTCAGCCAGTGCAGATTTCTTACTGAATGTTAGAGAATTTACACAGGTAAAAAAAAACCCCATAAATATAATGAAATTTGGAATAATATTCAACACCTGAATTCTTAGGAAGCATACTAAAGAAAATGATTATGACTAACGACCATGAAAAAAATCTTTGGGCTATAGTTCATTCCTCATTAGCTATTTTATGCTGGGAATTAACTGTTGGGGTGTAATATTGAAGGGCAGCTAGGTGGAACACTGGATAGAGTGCCTGACATCAGGAAGACTTATCTATTCGAGTTCAAATCTGGCCTTAGACACTAGCTCTGTGACCTTGGGCAAGTCACTTTACCCTGTTTGCCCCAGTTTCCTCATCTGTAAAATGAGCTGGAGAAGGAAATGGCAAACCACCCCTGTGCTTTGCCAAGAAAACCCTAAATGGAATAACGGAGTCAGTCACAACTGAACACAACATGTAATGTTGAAGGAACCTTCATAAAGCCTAGTTTGGTAAATTGTAAGAATGCCTTGAGTCCATGTCATAGGATTAGTTGAAGAAAGCGAGGATGTTTAGTTTGGAGAAGAGAATAACGGATATGAGGTGGTTGGCATCAAGTATTTGAATGATTAGCCTCTGAAAGAATTGGTCCTATTCTGTTTGGTCCCTAAAGGCAGAATAGGAAAGGGGGATGAAAATTCCAGAGGCAGAGATAGGCTTGATTTCAGGAAAAATTTGCTCACAATTAAAGTTCTTCATTGGGGCTCCCTTGGGAGCTCTTCAGGCAGAGGCTGGGTGACTGACTATTGGACTGTTGCAATGGGGATTCCTCAGGTTAGCACTTGGATTAGAGGCCACAGAGTTGTATGGTTCTGTAATTCTCAGTGGTACCCAAGCCTCTAGAATCTCCAGTTTCTTGCCCAGGACTTGCTATTCCACCGAGCAGGGCTTTCCAGGTTCCCCCTGGCAGTTTCCTTTGTCCCCATGTGAATCTCCAGAAGTGGGAAGAAGTCATCAAGTTTGATAAGCCTCAGGAAGCTCTCCCAGGAAAGGATAGGGCTGAATATTTTCTTAAAGATAGGAGAGATCTGAGGGTGTCTGTTGGTAGTTGAGAGGAGCTGGCTGACAGGGAGAGCTTGTAGAAGTGAGACCATGGGAATGGAACACATTCGATGGACCAACATCCATCAACCAGCCCACAAGTACTGATCGAGCTGGGTGCTAGGTGCTCTGCTAGCCCTGGGGATACAAGTGCAAAGAAAGAAATAATCCCTTGTAGGGACCTAACATTCTACTGGAGGCAACAAGGACATGTACAGCATAAATAAAAAGTTAATAAATATGAATATCTACTATGCAGTTAAATACAAGATAGTCTGGGAGGGAGGGCACTGACAGTTGGGGTTAGGAAGAGCTTCATGTGGACAAAATGGTGCTTGAACTGTATGTATATCAAAGGGAGAGAGAGAATCTAGAACATCCTGGTGAAGAAAGGCAGGCCAGTTTACCTGGCTCTCAGAATGTGGGGAATGAGGGGAATAATGGTCAATGAGGCTGGGAAGATAGGGCCAGATTGTGAAAGGCTCATTCATCTTAGCAAGAAGTATCCTCTGAGACTGGGCCAAAGGATGCCTGAATGGGGGAAGATCTGGACAAGTCTGGAGGTAGAGGAGGGTAGAATCAGGGAGCATAGGATGGATCATCTCAATCTTACAACAAGGAGGTGAGAGCGTCTTAACAGAGAAGGCACTGGAAGATGAGATCAGAGAGTAGGTTTGGAGCAGCACCTGTGGGGAGTGTGGGACGCAACCAAAAAACAATATAAAGATTGCCATGCAACATGGGAGGGCCTGGTTGATGTCCATGTGGTTTCATTTTCCTCCAGCATTGTTCAGCATCCCAGGAGTGATGAGGCTGGACATTCCCCAGGCTGAGGATTGACAGGATGTGAACAGTAGAAGCACAAATAGGCAAGGGCTCCAAGAGTTTTTAACAAGCTAATTATAGGATCCAAAGTGGAGTTGGAGTAGAAATGGGAGTTACTAGGAGAACCAAGACAAGACTGAGGTATCTGATGTCAGGATCAGGACAAAGCAGATTTGGGGGGGTGTGAGGCATTGGAAGAGGGAGAAGGAAGGGAGGGGGTGATCAGAGAGATTTCAGCTCAGGTGGGGCAGTTCTAGGGGCTGGTTGGGGTCTAAGGTGGAACCCCTCCTATAGGTGGCCCAAGTAGTAGAGATGACAGAAAAAGGGAATTGAAGTTGAATGATTTCGAGGTGGCTGTCTTCTCTGGTGTCTCCTGCTGGCATGGAAGTGACCTTTGGTTCTCAAAAGCTATGCTGAGAGGCCACAAATGCTGCCAGGTAGCCCCACAGATTAGAGTCTCCCATGTCATCTATGCCAAACTGCACCTGTGGGGGAAATCCCTCAGTGAGCAGTAATTGTGTGTGCTGGATGGAGTTTCTTTGATTTACTCATCCCTCTGGTTTTAGTTCCCAAAGTGGAGCTTTGTTCTAATATAAGGCCACACTCTGAGCCTCGCTGTACTTTTAGGTGAGGAAGATTTCCCTACTTGGCCTCACCCTCTGTCCCCTACACTTCCCTCCACCTTGCTGGGTTCTGCACCCCTGATCTTTTGAGGTTCTGAGAGGAGGGTCTTTAGGGTAATCTCTCACTGTCACCTCAGGACAGAGGGTTAGGAAACTCAGAGATCTTGACCCTGAACTGTCCCAGTCTGGGCGATACAATGTCTGATCCACACGGTGCTGGCTGCTACTGCTTCTGCTCTGCTCCCTGGAACTCACAAGGTCTCCACTCTGAGGTTTTCTGACCACTTGGGGCTTTTTAGGGGATCCCTCATTCTTGAAGCCTCCAAACACTGAGTCTTGCAGGCAATGTTTTCCACTGGTAGCCTGTGGTCCTACTAGCAGGCTGCCCTGTGTTGACACTAGCTTTGCCAGTGGGGACCTTAGGCACAATTTTTGTGTAGTCACGAAGTGGAAGAAGTCACTGTCGTTTCTTATTGGATTTATTGATAATTATCGATATTATAATATTCAGATAATTATTGATAGTTATAATGAAGTAAATTTCATGGTTTTGATAGAGTAGGTATCTGGGAGGTGGGAAGCCTGCCGTTCTTTCAGGTGACCATGTTGGCAGAAAAAACTCCGATCTCTTAATTACCAAATCTGATGGTCTTCTCTGCTCCAATATTTCTTGACCTATCTCCTGCACTATTGATCACAGTACTGGTTTGACTCTTACCTGTCTGCGGTCTGTCTTGCCTTACCTTACCTGAGGAAGACTCCTCAGTCTGCTTTGCTGGCCAAACGTCTATATCAAACACCCAGTGTTCTATCCTACATTATCTTTCACTACAGTCTTTCTGCGTAACCTAATCTATTCCTATGAGTTTCACTATCATCTCTATGCAGATGACTCAATTAAAAATAATCAGCCACAGTGGCTCCACAGTACTTCAATCCCACATCACCAGTTGCCCATTGGGCATTTCAAACTGGATGTCCTAGAGGCATCTTAAACTCAATATGTTTAAAATTGAGATTAACTCCTCCCATCTTCCAAACGTCCCTATTTATGTTGAAGGCAACATCATCCTTCTAGTCCCCCAAGGTGTGTAACTGGCATTATCCTGGACTTTTCACTTTCCCTCATACCACTTATCCAATCATTGGCCAAATTTTGGCATTTCTTTCCTTTACCATACCTAGCTATACGAGGATTCTGGGAAGATGGTGGATTGGGTCAGAAAACTTTCGGCTCTCCAAATTTCCTCCACAAAAAAAAGAGAACATCGCCTCACAGGGAATGTAGAGCAGAGTAGCAGAAATAAAAGTCAGGGTAAAGCAGTTGTTCTCCTAAGACAACTTGAGAAGACCTCCAGGAATGACAGCCTGAGTGAAGGGCAAACACCTTCAGGCCAACTCTTCAGAATCAACAAAACAAGCCCTAGGGGCAGCTGGGGTTGGGAGACAGGTTGGGAAGCCTTAGAAACTTTCTTCTCTAGGACCGTGTGGGGGTCTGACGGCTGAGTAGGAGAAGATTGAAGGACCTTCCACTGTCGAGGGATGCCAAGCATAGCTGTGCTGATCAGACGTATCCTGGGCTGGGCTGCCAGCTGAGGGGGAGAGGTAGTGCAGTAGCAGAGGGCGAGAGACCCTGCTGGTTGTGGACACTTGCTGGAGGGCAGAGTCCCCGGTTTCAGTTTCAGGGCAGAGAGGACAGCTGTAGTTTGCAGCTACCAGAGGCTGGGAACAAGATCATTTTCAGGACAGCGAGGCTGGGGACCCTAGCCATGGCTAAGAAGTGCAGAGGAGAGCCTGAGGTTGGACCTCGGGGTCAAACCTCAGAAGGACCTGAGGCTTAAGGCATCATTCCATATACTTCAGGACTAGAACCTGATTACCCTAATAGCTGTTAAGAATAAAATAAATAAGTATGATTAAGCAAAGGAGAAATAACCTAACCATAGATAGTAGCTACTATAGGGGATGAGAAGACCTGGGTTTATACTCAGAGGAAGATAGTGGAGCACCTCCTTTTTCAACAAGAACCGTCAAATGGTCCCAAGCACAAAAAGAGGTCTAAGAAGAACTTGAAAAAGGACTTTAAAAATCAAATAAGAGAGATCGAGGAAAAATTAGAAAAAAAAAAAGAGCAATCCAAGAAAATCAAGAAAATTATGAAAATAAAGTCAACCAATTGGAAATGGAGAATAAAAACTCAAGGAAGAAAATAATTCCTTGAAAACGAGTTGGGCAAAGGGAAGTTAATGATATTCTAAGACATCAAGAAATAATAAAATCAAAAGGATAAAAAAAAACAAGAAAATGTGAAACATCTCATCAGAAAAAAAGCAGCTGATCTGGAGAACAGATTAAGGAGAAATATAAGAATAGTCGGACCACTTGAAAATTACGATTAAAAAACAGAGAGTGGATACATATTACAAGAAATTATCCAGGAAAATTGCCCCGAAGTTCTAGAACAAGAAGGCAAAGCAGAAATAAAAAAAAAATCCACCAATCACCAGGAGGAAAGAGATCCCAGGAGGAAAATGTACGGGAATATTATAGCTGAGTTTCAAAGCTCCCAGGTTAAGAGAAAATTTTGGAAGCAACAAGAAAAAAACAATTTAAATGTCATGGAGCTGCGATAAGGATTACACAACACTGTGCAGCTACTATGCCGAAGGACCATAGGTCTTAGAATACTGTATTTCATAAAGCAGAAGAGCTGTGGCTATGACTAAGGCTAACTTATCCAGCAAAGTTAAGTATAATCCTGAATGAAAAGAAAGAGGACATTCAACGAATGTATTTGTGACAAAAGCAGCAGAACCTAAGGGAAAATTCGACATATAACATCCAGGAAAAATATAAGGTAAGCATTAAAGACCAATTATAAGGGACTCAATAAGGTCAAATTGTTTACTTCTTATAAATAAAAATATTATCAGTACTTTTATGACTGTCATCATTATTTGGGTAGTTTGAAAGAAGGGCTTGGGCTGAGCTGAGTATGATGGGGGCTATTCTAAAAGAAAAAGAACTGTAGGGAGAGATAAAAAGGAGTAATTGTCTCATACAAATGAGGCATAAAAGGAAAAATTGATACCGAAGAAGCTAGTGGGGGGAGGGCAGGTAGTGCTCGAACCATACTCTCATTGGGAATGGTTAAAGAGAGAACAACACACACACACACACACACACACACATATACATATATACACACACATGCATATGTGTGTGTGTGTGTATATATATAGGTATAAAAGTCTTCTAAATTCAGAAATAAATAAGAGGGCAAAGAGAGAGGGTAGGGGAAGAGGACAAGGGAGGGACTCTTGGAGGGATGGGTAGGTTAAGGAATAGGAGGGCAAGGTAGAAGTAAAGCAGAGGAGTGAGGACAGATAGGGTAAATAGAGTGAGAAGGATAGTGAGAAAAAATAGGAAGGAAAAAAATAGATAATAAGTAATTATAGTCTAGAATATGAATGGATGAATTTACCCATAAAATGGAAACTGATAGCAGATTAAAAATTTGAATTCAACAATATATATTGCTTTCAGGAAGTGCTATCAAAATGAGAGACACAAAGATAAAATAAAGGGCAAGAGTAGAAGTTATTATGTAAAAAAAGCTGGGGTAGTGATCATGATCTCAGACAAAGTTAAAGCTAAAATAGATTTAATCAAAAGAGGAAAATAGGAAAACTACACTATGTGTCAGCAATATTATTCAATATTGTTTTAGACCACTTAAAATAACTAGACAGTATAAAATACCTGAGAGTATACCTGCCAAACATGAATTATTATACAAATAAGATCAAAGCTAAATAATTGAATATTAATTAAATAAAAGTTCATGGGTAGGCAAAGCCAGTATAAAAAAATAACAATTTTACCTAACTTATTTACTTAATGCCATCCCAATTAAATTACTAAAAAGTTATCTTACAGAGTTAGAAAAAATAATAACAAAGTTTATTTGGAAGAACAAAAGGTCGGGAGTTTCAAGAAAACCAGGGAAAAAAGATATAAAGGAAGCAGATTCAGTAGTATCAGACCTTAAACTCTATTATAAAGTGAGAGCATTGTTGAAGTGTAAAAGGGATAATTCTGATTACTTTAAAATTTTCTTGTATAAATAAAACCCATGCAGTCAAGAATAGAAAGAATGCAGAAAATTGAGAAAAACTTTGGTAGGTAGTCTCTCAGATAGGATGTAATTGGGTTGGAGTATTGCTATGGTATAGGAAAAGATGAGCTGGCTGATTTAGAAAAACAGAAAGAGCTGGACTTGTGAAGGAAGGTGCTATCCACCTTCAGAGAAACGGGTGACAAGTGGGCATAAGAATAGTATGGTCTTAGATATATGTGTATAAGTGTATATGTGTATAGATACATACACATAGATATCTATGCATATGTGTGTATATATGTGTATATATCTTATACGTACATACATAAAAATATATCCTCGACTAATTGTAGCCTTGTTTAGGGCAGGGGGAGGGGAAAAATGAAGCAAAAAGTACACAACAGAACAAAAGAAAACCTACAGGGAAACAAAGAAAAACTGGGCAGCTTTGAAAACAATGTATGGTATTTATTATAGAGGCTTTCCTGAAATCAAAACTTACTGTTTTATATTGAATCCTGTCTTATGTTCTGCTGTGTACATAGCAATGTTTTTTTTCTCATTTTCTATTTAAGTTTAAAATAAATAAAAAAATTTAACACCACCCCCCCAAACAAAACAACAAAACAAAAAACAACAGACAAACAACCCCAGCGCATCTAGCCACCACTTTAGTTCAGCTTCCTAGTTGGTTTCCTGGTCTCCCGTCTCTCCTCACTCCTGTCCATCCTACACACTGCTGCCAAAGTCATTATCCTTAAGTCCAGATCTGGCCACGTGACTCCCCTGTTCAACTGTTTCCATTGGCTTCTGATTTCCTCTAGGATAAAATATAAACTTCTTTGTTTAGCTTTTGAAGTTTTACACAACCAGGTCCCAAACTATCTCTTCAGCCTCATTGGCCTTTACTTCTAATTTGGCCCTTGGAAATCCAGCCAAGCTGGCCGCTTTCTGTTCCCAACACACAACACTCCCTTGTCTTCGTGCCTGTGTACTGGCCATCCCCTGCCTGGAATGCACTCTTCCCCTTACCTCTACCTCACAGGCACTCTCTCTTTTTTTGTTAAGGCACAGCTCATGAACCATCTTCTGCATGAAGCCTTTCCTGATATCCCTCCTCCCCAAACAACTTGTACTTAACTATTTTGGATGTGCCCATATGTATTAACTTTGTTTTTCCTATTAGAATGTGTGCTTACTACAAATAGTTCATTCTTTTTACTTTTGTCCCCAAGGCACAGTAGAGTGTCTGCCACATAAGTATTTAAATTGATTGATTTTATGGAGTTTTTTTTTTTTGGGGGGGGGAAGTAATTGGGATCAAGTGACTTGTCCAGGGTGACATAGCTAGTAAGTGTCTGAGGCTAGATTTGAACTCAGGTCCTCCTGACTCCAGGGCTGGTGCTTATCCACTGTGCCACCTAGCTGCTCCAATAGATTGATTTTAGACAGCTTTCCATGTTAGGAATTTTTCCTTGTAATGAGTCAAAATCTGCCTCTCTGTAACTTCTACCTTATTCTCTTCTTGTTCTGGGGCCAGAACAAATCTCTTTCAGGTAACACCTTTTCAAAAACTTAAATGAAATGTTTTAAGTGCATAATGTGCATACTGTGTCCAGGTTAAACACTCCCAGCCAGTTCCTTCAAGTCCTTCTATGATTGTGTACTACTGGGGCTGCCTGTGGACTGTGTGTCTGCTTTACTCTCTGACCGTCTTCTCACCAGCTTCTTTGGCTTCTGCTCTCCAGTCTTGGGTGCTTTCCTCAGGGTCTCCTCACTGTCCCTGTAGCTGTCCAAAGGTGCCCTCCCTGGCCACCACTCCACCTTTTGTGCTGTCTCCCCTTACTAGAAGGTAAGCTCTTTGAAGGCAGGAACTGCCTTTGCATTTATGTTTGTGTTCCTAGTGCTAAACACAGTGTTTGGAGAGGCTTTGATTACAGGCCCAGTGATGGACTCATATGAGGACCAGCCTAGCTCAGGATAGAGGATTAGTCACCAATTAATGAGAATTTTCTTTGCCTGCAACAACTCATAAAGTATAAACTTCTATACTGACCAAATTATACAGGGATTCTTAAAGTATAAATACTGCACCTCAGGGAGGACTTAGTGGTAAACAGTGGGGAGGGAGGGATGGGCGGCAGGGCATGTTCTCCCGAAGTAGAAAGTTTCTCAAAGTCTTAATCTGAGCCTTGCTGTTTGGTTTTAGGATCTGCCTTCCTACTAGTAGAGGGGGTGGAATCACACCAGAGCTCAGCAGGAGCCTTTCATCTCTTTAAGCTGGGCCCTGGATGTGGCTGGAACAGATGTTCCACCTCAGCACTGAGACTGGAGGTGGGGGTAGGGGTGGTGGGGTGGGGAATGGCTGGCTGGCTAGGCTTAACTGGAGGGATATTGGGATGGAGGAGCAGTCACAGACCTGTCAGGGACCATGGGGGAAATGTTCTTTGTGCTGGAACCAGGTAGAAGCACTCTTCCTTGAGGAGAAACATAGAAGGAGATGCCTGTGGGACCCCTTGGTTCCTGGGCAGGGGGTAGGCTGCCGGAAGGTGGGGGTGGGGTGGGGAATGAGGTCTGAGGTTTCTATGTTTACTTAAGAGCTCTGCAACACTGAATGAAGCCATGGTGTCGTGCAGATTGTTGCATGAAATTTTGTCTAGGAATAAAAATGAATTATATTCAGAATGAGTCTTAGCCTCTTGGCAAGAAGTGGCCCCAGCTGTGGGTTGAGCATTGTCTTGATGCTCCATTTGTGGGATTGGGGCCGGAAGGGAACGAGCCCCTCCTGTGGGCAGTTTTGGTTTCTGGATTTGTATCCCTTGAACACCAGATCTTAATATCCAAAGCCTGAAGTCCCAAGCTGGTGGGCCTTCTGTCAGCTCTGCCCTCAGCCCAGAAAAGAACCCCAGGGAAGCTCTTCCCACGTGCCTGGCCCTGGCAGCAGTCTCTGCAATCTACATTTGGGCTGCTGAGTGTGGAGAGGAGAGGGGAATGCAGAGGGGGATTGATTTCTCCAGGGGGTACAAGGATACTTTTCCCTCTTCCTCCTGCCTTCTTTCAGTCTTACCCGTTTGATTTGAATCCTATAGCCCCAAGCTGTGTTTTTCCACTTGGTTTTCAAGTATCATCTGGACAAGGGGAATAAAAAAAAGTTCATCTCCTGTGAGAGCAAATGAAGCTGAGTCACAGCAGCCAGAAACAGCCTGGTGAGCTCAACAGGGCCCGGGCAGGGCTGGGGTTCTGAGCCCCTCTCCCCTCAGGGTTCATGTCTGAACATCCTGCGTGTAGGAGGCATGTTAGGAGCTGTGCAGCCTGTCACGTCATCCCCTGAACTTGAAGCTGTCAGGCTGCAGGGCTGGGGCCCTTCACTGCATTAACTTTTTAAATCCCTCTGGAACCAATAAGTGGGAGACTTGAGTGGCAGAGGCTCCCTGTCCTGTCAAAAGCAAGAGCCATGAGCATAGAGCAGTGCCAGCCTCTTATCTAAGTCCAAGCCTAGAGAGGCACTTTGGCTGATGTTTGTTTTCTCATGTAGGGCAGAGGCCCTTGACATCAATCATTGATAGACAAGAGGGAAGAGGATGCCCTTTGAGGGTCTCAGCCTGCTAACCATGGTCCTCTCTTTTGCCTTTTCTTCCTGTTTCTTACTCCTAGGTTTCTGTGAGGTGTGTTCAGGTAGCCTGGTGTAGCGAAATGGGAAATGGATTTGGGGTCAGGAGACCTGGATTCAAATCTCAGCCCTGCTACTTAAGACTGTGTGACCCTGGGCAAGTCAATTCCTCCTTTCAAGCCCAAAGTTTCCTCGTCTGTTAAAATGAGAGCATTAGATTAGACTTCTTACATCTCTAAATCCTAAAATCATTGTGCTGTCGATGGCTGACCTGAGCCTTGTTCCTGGCTCTTTCCCCTCTTGTCCCAAAACTTCTGAGCTTCAGTAAGGTGGATTCTCTGTGCTTTCCTTCTCCTCTTGGGGCCCCTTCTCTTTGTTCCAGAGTAACCCCATGCTACCTGTCCAGTGCATTCATATGCCAAAATATTAATATTCTTCCTTTCCCAAAAAGCCTATCTAGATACCCTTTCCAAGTATGGGTGATAGGCTTTCAGTCTGATAAATCCCCATTTTGAGACATGGAGAAGAGTGGTTGACCTATCACCTTGAGTGCCTTGTTTCTTCCTCTTGTGTGAGTACCATTCTGGAATGGGGTTGCAGCACCACTATTTTGATTACTCATGGTTTAGGGGACAAAAAACCCTCGGACATCTTCCCCTGCCCTTGAGGAGCTCTTAGTATGGTTGTGAAGACAACACACACACCAGAACAGAATAGATAATTGTGTTGGACCCAGGGTTCTGAGTAGGGGGAGCTTTGTAGCCTAAGTTAATTAGTCTTGGAAGACTTCCGGACAGATATGGGACCTCAATGGGGCCTTGGAAGATTCGTGGGAGTTGAACCTTCAGAAGAGAGAACATCCCAAGTGGAGACAATGGCATGAGGCAATAAGACATCTTATTCCACTTTCCACTATCTCTAAATGTTGAGATTTTCCTTACAAATAGGAAGATGTCTCCTTGACACTTCCCCCTACTAGACCTAGGTCTGCCCTCTGAAACCAATAACAAGCCTAATTAGCATGCAAGGATACCGAGGAGACCAGCAGACCTGGAGTGGAATATCTCTGTTAGGAAGTCATGGGAGATAAAGTCTCTAAAAGTTGAGTCATAGAATCCCAGAGCTGGAAGAACGCTCACAGTAGGTCTAGCTTGACCCATCCTGGAAGCTGGTTTACTCCCTTTGCAACATCCCTGACCAGTGATCTTTCAAACTCAGCTTGGATGTTACAGCAATGAACTCACTATTTCCGAAGGCAGCTCCATTCTGCTTTTGGAAAGCTGATGGTTTGGAAGTTATTATTTACATAAATCTGCCTCTCTCAAGCTTCTCCTCATTGTTCTGAGTTTTTTCCTTTGACACCAGGTAGAACAAGCCTAATGCTTTTTCCACATGACAGTCTTTGAAGACCAACATCATGTTTTCCTCATTACCTCAAGTCTCCTTTTCAGTCTAAACACCACCACTCCATTCAGCTTTTACTCATATGCCATTGCTTACATACCCCATCTCATCTGGGTGACTCTCCAAGCTTACTTCAGTTGTCAATGTCCCTGCCAAAATGTGGTTCTCAGCTCTGGACACATTATTCCAGAGGTAGTCTGACTAGGGCAGAGAACAGCCGGACTCTCGCTGCTCCTGAACCTTGAAGCCCAAGAGCACATGAGAGTTTTTGGCTGCCACATCATGATGTTGACTCATGATGAGCTTTTGTTCATTAACTCCATGCCCCAGGACATTTTCACATTAGCTGCCTTCTAGCCAGGTCTCTCTCTCTCTCTCTTTTTTTTTAATTTTAAATAACTGTTTTTCAATTAACATAAATTTATTTTCTCTCCCTTCCACCTCCTCCCCACCATAAAAACAAACAAACAAATAAACAAAAACCCTTCTAATAAATATGCATAGTGGAATAGAAGAGATTGACACATTGACCACATCCAAAAAATACTAATCAGGTCTTCACTTAGTACTTGATTTTTTTCCAACCTGAGTGTGATAACTTTAAAGCTTTTCCCCTAACTTTAGAATTATCCCTACTAAATTTAATTTATTTTAAATTCACTCCATCATTTCAATTTATCAGTCTTTTCGGAGCCTGAATCTATTATCCAGGACATGCTTATGAATTGTACTGGCATAGATAGAACTATGTTTTTAACCAAATCAGTGATGATAGCATCAAAAAGGAGCAGGGCCACTATTACTAGAGATCGCCCTCCAGGTGGACTTGGTAAATTAACAAATTAATTAATTAATATTTTGCCAGTTATGAATCTAGCTTCACAATTCTTCAACCCATTTCTCTCCATTCTGTGATAAAAGTGCAATGGTAGTTTGTCTAATTGTATTGGTAATTAAGGTTGGACTTTTTTTCCTATTTTGGAATGCTAAATTAAGTGCCTTTGATTAAGTCTTACTAGGTGCAAAGCTCCAGACACACACCCTTTTGCTAACTAGGTGTAAAGCCCCAGGCTCACACCCTTTTGCTGATTAGGTGTGAATCCTTCTAGCCCTGGACAGAATATAAAAACTCAGACGTTAGCATTTTGTCTGGGGCTCACTCATAGAGTCAGGACAATATTACCTGTCTCCAGTCCTATGGCACCTTTATGTTGCTTATATTTGTACCCCTACTTCTCAGCCCAGTGCCTGACACACGGTAAACATGTCATGAATGCTTGTTGCCTGTCTAGTGTTTTCAAAGTTCCTAGATAGATCTCCATAGGAGGTAATTCATTTGGACCTGCTTTAGAGCAGGCAGCGTGATGCTCTCTTCTCATCTCATTGAGTACCTTGGAATTCAACTCTCATTTGACTATTTTGGTCCTGCCCTTCTTAAGTCCGATATGATGCTCCCTAGTGGCAGGGAGGTGGGGAAAGAGGGAGACAAGCCAAATAATAATTGTATAGATAGTTCTACCTTTCCTTTCTTGTCCATTATCATCATCTCAGTTACTTCTGAATGCTATCCTTTGTGAGCCTTCCTCTTGTACCCAATGTGATTGCTTTTCTCTCTAAGCCCAGGGTTCTGGGAGCAGAGTTCAGGATGGCCAGAGTGTGAGTGTCATGGTCTGGAATTGGCCAGGAAGTAACCAATGAGTGGTTGGTCATTCACCTTTTGCTTAGAAACCTCTAGTGAGGGGGAGTTCGCTACCTCCAAAGCAGCGTATTAAAAGTTTTTCCTTACAATAAGCAGATACACAGAAGGAACAAGAAGGTTCCTTGAACCTTCCTTCTTCCTTCCTCTTCCCCATGTCACCTTCCCCTCAAATTGGTCCTAGGTCGGCTCTCTGGAGCTAAGAACAAGCCTCTTCCACATAGCCACCCTTCAAATACTTTAAACCATTCACCATACTATATGAATGACAGCAATTACTGTTATCATCTTCCAGATTATGTCCCTTTTCAAAGAATGTGCTCAAGGGGACTCAATCCCAGGATTACAGGCCTAGGAAGCCTTGGTGTTGTTTCAGGGGTGGAGCCTATTTTAAAGCTCCCAAACCTCTGCTGGGTATGGGGTATCCCTGGACTCTCTTTTCTTCCTCCAGTGTTTTCAGGTTTGGGCAGTGAGAGACTCACAGTGACATCTCTGAGGCTACTGGAAGAAGCTGCCTATTCTGTCCCCACAACTCCCCAGAACATCTGCTCCTTGAACTTGGTGCCAGAGTGGGCTGGGGGGAGGGGGAAGCACTTCCCTTCAGGCTCCATGGGTGACTTGGGCCACAGGGGGTGCCAGATGTCTCAGCCTCTGAGGTCAAGCTCCCAGGACCTCTTCAGAGCACAGCCCCAGGCCAGTGACGCATCGAGACTTTGGGTTGGCATCAGAATGCTCAGTGTCAGGGTTGGGGGACAGTTGGCAGCCAGGACTCTGGGTAGCACAAGCATCAGTGGTCCTAGTTTGGATAGTGGTATAAGACTGGCAGGCCTGGGGATATTTAGCTTGGAGATGAGATGACATGGTGGACATGACCATGGACTTCAAGTATGTGAAGGGCTGTCTTGTGAAAGAGGGATTTCATTTGTTCAGGCGTACTTAGGGGAGGCAGATCTCAGCACTGTATGAAGAAAAGCTTCCCCACAATCAGAACAGACCTGAAGTGGAATGGGGTGACAAGGGAACCAATCTTCTACTGGATGCTGGGTGACCCCTTGTCAGTAATACTGTAGAAGAGATTCCTGTCTGCTCAGGTTCTGTTTGTTTTTGAGGTTCTGTGATTCTTTGGTGGGGCTCTGAACTTGGACCTAGCTCTGGCCCTCTTAGCCAGCCAGGAAACTGAGTATTTGCAGGGACTGAGCATTTGGGTCCTTAATATGACCTTCTATGGGCCTATCCCCTTTCCTTTCCATATATTGCTTTGGCACTGCAAGAGAAAAGGAAGCTGGGGGAGGGGAAGGAGTTGGTAGCCAATTCAACAGAAGTAGCTCCACTCCCACCTCCCCCCACCATCTGCCTGACATCACCATCCTTACCCCACCCTTGGGCAGGAGGAAGAAGAAGTAAGGATAGCCCCCCTCCCTTTCCTTGGGTCTGGACAGAATGGGTACTCCAACATCGCTTTCTTAGATCAAAGAGATTTTGTGTCCCCATACCTGGCTCTGTGCCACCACCCCCCTACCCTTCCCCCTGAAGTTATGTGTGGGTCTGGAAGGTATGGGCTTGAGGCCCAGGCATAGGGAGGCACAGGGCAGGTGATAGCAGGCGGGGAACAGCCATCTCCAGGTGGCAGCCAGGCAGGTGCTGACTCGTCTCTGAGGGCTCCCTGGCAGCGAAGGCTCCAGTGGCTTCCCCAGCCCAACCTTTGTCCCCCAGAAACTATAGATTCTGGAGGAGCTGGGGCCAGTCCTCCAACAAGCTTCTCCCTCCCCCAACAGGCTTGGAGTGGGCCCTTTGCCAGACAGAAGCAACTTCCCTTGGCATAAGCATCCCACCACTCCTTCCCCTAGTCTGGGAGAGGCAGTATTGTGTAGTGGAAAAAGTGTAGGAATTTGGAGTCAGAGGAGCTGGGTTTGAATCTGGCTCTGCTCCCTAGAAGCTAGGTAACCCAAGACTAGATAGAACCCATAGGATTGGGCAAGTCATTCAATGCCTGAGACTAGCAGTGGAGGAGGCATAGATTTGGGGGGTTCAAGCCTGGATGACTGGGAGGATGGCTGGTCCTGTGGATGGGTTTCCTGAAGTAGGGGTATATGAGAAATAAGCTGGTTCAGTCATCGGCACTGGTAGATCATCCAGAAGAGGCCCAGCAGGCAATTGGAGAAGCCTTGACTGGAGTGCTTAGTGAGACATCGAGGCTGGAGAGAGATCTGAATGTCTTGGGGCCAGAGCTATGGATAGGAAATGTGAGACAGACCATGTGATGGTAAGAGCCTGGAGGCTCTGAAAAAGGAGACCTGGGCCCTGGACCCAGCTCTGCTCTTAATAATAATAATCAACAACACATATACACGTACCGTATGTGTATAATTAATCTACATGTACATCTGTACATCATGCATATTACACACATAGTATACATGCCATTAAAATATAATGCTTTTTGAGGTTTGCAGAGTGCTTTATGTGCATCCTTGTCTTTGATCCTCATGACAGCTCTGTGAGGTAGTTATTAGTCCTACTTTATAGACAGGGAAATGGAGGCACAGAGAATAAGCGAAGAGCCCAATGTCAAATAGCCAGTATAAGTGTGAAGTAGGATTTTGACCCAGGCTGCTGACTGAATGACATTGGGCAAGTGACTTTCTCTCTGTCTCTGTTTTTCCCTTTATAAAAGGAAAGGGTTTAGATTGGATAACCTCTCACTTCCTGTCCCAGCTCTGATATTGTTAGCCAGGTTCTGAGGTCCCTCCCAGCTCTGACAGTCTATATGCTATGTTCCAAGGGCCCTTCCAGTTCTGATATCTATGAAATAAGGGGGAATAAGAAGAGGTGAGATTCTAAAAAAGTCTTTTCTGTGTAGAGTCATACAAAGATGAGCCTATGGCTGACCTGGAGACTGGGACTAACTTGATTTGAATTAGGTCTTTTTAAGGGTAGCCTGGGGCTCCGTGCACTGAAGTCCCTCCATATGCGCCACCACCCCCACATGGGCTGCTTCTGGGTAGATTCCTTTGTAGTGAGCTGTCCCTGTGGGTGGTCCATCCTCTTTACATCTGGGAAGGGTGATTCCCTCACACCCCCCCCCCCCTCCTTTATCCCCCTGCCTCCTCTAGAGGCACAGCTGGATGGCATCCCCTGTCTGGAAAGAACTGAAGGGGACCATGGGATGGAGACTGGGATGCACATGTATGATGTTATATGTGGGCATGTACATTCACGTATGCAGCTTTGTTTATATCTTCCCTCACACGAGAAGCTGGCTCCTGAGAGTCCAGTCTTCCATGGGGGCCAGCACACCAGAATCCCTGGCCTGGTCCTGCCACTCTATCCATCTGAGGATGGGCAGACAGCCATAGGTCTGTCAGGGAAGGGTGGGTCTGCAGGATTGCCAGGTGTCCAGGGTGGTTTCTAGACTCTCTCCCCAAACCCCATCAATGCCAACTCCTAAGGTGAGTCAGAATCTCTGTCTTGCTTAGAGCCTCAGTCTTCACTACTAGAGAATGGATGTAGACTGTTTCTCACTGGACTGAAGCTCTAGTTAGGAATCCTCCCTCCTCCCTCTCCCCCAAAGGTTACCTACCCCCCCTCCTGTGTCTGAGAAGTGAAAAAGTTCCTGCCCCTAGGCCTTGTCTGCGGTTGTTTCTTTGTGACTAGGGGGAGGAGGGCACTGGATGTGAGTCACTTCCAGCTGTAGTCTCCCTCCCTCCTGAAACCATCCCACAAGATCCAACTGCCCTGCTGTCTTTGGGACCCCTACCTGCTGCCTCCCTGTCCATCTGCTAGGGAACAGCTGCAGCCAAGAACCCCTTCCCAAGCCCTTCGTCAGATCACAGGTCAAAAGGGACCAACCTCCTTATTTACAGAGGAGGCGTTCAGGCCCAGAGAAGTTAAGTAAATAGTAAGCACAAAGCTGGGGTCCTCAGAACCCAAATCTGTCACTCTCCACTGGGCCATGTTGGCACTGCATGAGTTTCAACTATTTACTTTTCCCCTATGCCCTGTCAAAATAGCAACAATGTTAATAATAATACCTGACATTTCTATAAAGTGAAATTCCCATTATACAGATGGGAAAACTGATGATCAGGCAAAGCAACCTAGTGTCACATAGCTAATAGGAGTTGGAGCCAGGACTGGCACCCAAGTCTCCTGATTCCAAGCCTCCTGATGAGATGGATTGAAAAGGAGATACGAGCAGGTCTAGTTTTCATATTTAGTCAATTCATAGTCAGGGACTATTGGGCACTGCCCAATCAGTGGGTCAGATATCAGGAAGATTTCTCTTGCGTTGGAGGTGAGGTTGAGAACGTGTAGGATCTCAGAGGAGGGAGAAGTCCCTGGGCTGGGGAGGGTTAGGGGGTGAAGAGAAGAAAATCAGGGAAGCTTCTTGGAGATGGTGGGATTTGAATTGGACTTCAAATGCTTGAACAGGACTTTAATATCTGTGAGGGGAGGGATCCTAGCGTCTGGAAGAGACTAAATTTAGAGCCTATCTTAGGCTAACCCCCTCATTTTGCAGAGAAGGAAACTGGATTTCCAGGGATGAGACATGCTACGCCTAAGAACACCTAGGTAGTAAATTGCGGAGCTAGCATTTGAACCCAGGTCCTCTGACCCCCTTGCCCCCTCCCCTCTTCCCCAATTCAGGTCTCTTTCCATTCCACGGATGGAGCCTGCGGCAGGAGAGTTTGGGGATGGGGGAGCGCAAGTAGGGCGCCGCATTCCGGATCTTGATCTCTGACTTCGCAGAGGCAAGTTTCTGACCCAGTCCATGGGGACGGGGCAGGGGGGCAGAGGGGGCGTGGTTGGGGGGGCGTGATGACTGCGGTCTGGGGAGGGGAGCCTCAGGCCCCAGCTTTCGGGACATTGACAGACCTCCTTCCCGTGCCCAGGCCGGCCCGGGGCGGGAAGGGGTGTGGAGAGGGGGACCCAGCTCCCTCCCCGGGCGGCGGCTAGGACGGGATTTGTCCGAGGGAAGGAGCAGGGCGGTTTTGGGCGGGGGGCCGGCCTGCCTGGGTCCGCCCTGCTCCTCCCCGCCCCCGCCCCGTGGGATCTCGGGGACTTTTCTTCAGCGGAGAGAGACTGCGGGGGCAGCGGAGGACCGAGCTGGCCCTGCTGAGCTCTGGACAGATGGACAGCTCCAGGTAACAGTCCGGACCCGGGGGTGGGTGTGATGGAGAGAGTGGAACTCTGTTTCCTCCTCTCTACTCCCCAGAAGGCCGCCCAGAATTTGACTGCGGGGTGTTCGGGCTGCTTACCCACCTCGCTCCTGTTGCTCCCGTGACCTTCCCCTCCACCCCCACCCCACCTCCACCCAGTGATTCTCCTGGAGAAGAACCTCCCAGGGAGACACCCCGGGAAACTTCCCCAGAGAAAGAGACCCTTTCAGAGGAGGACCCTGAGAGATGTGCCCACGCATACTCCTCACTGAGAAATCCCGGAGAGACCTCCCCCTCCTAGAAATCACCCTTTTCCTCAGCCAGAGAGAAACCCCCAGAAGCCTACCCCTACCTCCTTATTGCTTCTTCTAAGCTCCTCCTGGCACCCCGAGCCTCCCAAGTATACCCCGACTCTTCCCAACCTCCTCCCCTCAAGAAAACCCCTTGCGGTCTGAGATGGGTGGGCGGTCAGGGGTCCGGTCCACATCCTTCCTGCCTCTTCCCTATGATGCTAGCTCCTCAGGGGCGCGAATCCCTCTCTCAAACTTTTGCTCGGGATCTGAGGGGAGGGATGGTCTGTGGCATTACCTGTCCCCCTCCCCTTACACGTCAGACACAAACCAGATGTGGCAGGGGACAGGGGCTGCTGAGAAGAAGCTGGAAAGGATCTTAGGGGCTATGTAGTTCAATCCCTCCATTCCATAAAGGCAGAAAGAGGAGGCCAAGACAGGAAGTGTTTTCTCCTGGTGAAGTTCTGTTAGAAAGCACCCTGATTCCTCTGCTCCAATGTTGCCTCCTCAGGATGAAGCCCTGGTTCCTGTTCACTGTCCAGCTCCTAGGAGTCCTGTTGGTGCCAGTGAAAGGACAGGGAGAGAGAGGTCGAGGTATGGACAGACCTCAAGACCCTGTTCCTTCTATCTGAGTCCCCAAGCCCCGCTAATAGCTAAATTCCCCTAAACCCTTATTGAACTTGAGACTTCTCAAACTCTGCCTTCCCCACAGGCCTGGGAGGAGGTGAGGGATCCACCCCCAAACTTACAGCTCCAGCCCAGCCCCAGCCCCAGGTCCCAGTTATTCTCTTTCCATCTTCAGGTCCTGATTTATATATATGCACATGAATCCACGTCCTCTCTAGGAGACACCTTAAATGGGATGGGATTAGGGCAGAGTGCTGGTACCCCGGGGAAGGGGGTGGGGGGATGACACCACTGAAGGAGTACCTCCAGGTATCTCCCTACCTAGGACCTCTGTCCCCTGTGTTTTGTTCCTCCTCACGTCCTATGCCTACTGTGATTCGTGTCTTTCAAAGTTCTGTGATCTATGTTCCTCCGTGTGTCCATTAAGTCCTAAGACACGTGTGTCCCCCATGATCTATGGCTCCCACTGACCCAAATCCTTCATGTCCTGTGTTCCTGAATCCTATGTCCCCAGTCCCCTTATGTTTCTCTATGTTCCTCTGTGTCCCATGTACTCCACTTCCTCTGTCCCCAGTCATTTTCCATGTCCTACCTCTCCACATCACATGTGTTCCTGAAGCCACTATTCTTCCCCACTGATTGGTATCCCCTGAGTCCTATGAGCTTATGTCCCTACCCCTAGTGATCTGCACCAACCTCTATGCTGCTGACATCGTCTTCCTGCTGGATGGATCCTCCTCCATTGGCCGAAACAACTTTCGAGAAGTTCGGGCCTTCATGGAGGGGCTGGTGCTTCCCTTCACTGAGGTCGTAGGGGCTTCTGGTGTCCGCTTCAGTGTGGTGCAGTACAGTGATGACCCACGGTGAGGGCTGGGCCACCTAGGACCCTCACAGATTCCCAGAGATTCCTAGTGTCCCCACCCCCCAACATCTCCTAGGACTCCTAAGACTCTCAGAGACTTGTTTGACACTTAGAAACTCCCAGAGATTCCCAGATACTTTGAGACCCCAAATCTGTAATGAGCCTTCAGAGCATCAGAGAAGCCTCTTTTCCTCAATGGACTCCCTCCTCTTCCTTTACCTCTGCCCCCAAGGACTGAGTTTGGCCTGGATACCTATGGTTCTGGTAATGATGTGATCCAAGCAGTTCGGGAGCTCACCTACAAGGGAGGAAACACTCGCACTGGGGCTGGATTCCGACATGTTGCAGACCACATCTTTCTGCCTCGGCTTGCCCGGCCTGGTGTCCCCAAGGTGAGCCTTACACTATGCCCACCCCACCCCCATTTTTTTTGCTTCCAATCTCTGTCTCAGTTCTCTTCATCTCTTAGAGTTTCTCCCATTCTTCCAAATCTGACCTTTTCCTGGCCCCTAACCCATACTTCTTCCTCATACATTACAACCTTATATTTGATGCCTATGGTCCCACCCTCAGCCCTTCCCCTTCCCCTACCAGGGGAGTCTCATCTCCTGATATGGGTTGACCCTGACTCTTGAACCTGGCTGGCACTGTCTTGACAGTCTGGCTTCTGACCTCATCACTTGATTGAAACTACCCTCTCCAAAAGTACCAACAATTCCTTAACTGACCAGGCTAATGGTCAATTTTTTCAAGCCTCATCCTCATTGGCTTTGCTGTATGTAACATTTGGCACTTGACCACCCTTTCCTCCTGAACACTTCCTTCTCTCTGGGTCTTTGTGACACTGGTTTCTTGGTTCTCCTTCTCCAACTCCTTTACAGGATCATTATCCATATAGCTCCCCTACCTCTGGTCTATTCTAAGGTTCTGTCCTATGCCCTTTTCTCTCTATACTCTCTCACTTCGAGACCTCATCAGCATCTGTAGGATTAGTTTTCATCTCTATGCAGATGATCTCTCTCTCTCTCTCTCTTTCTCTCTCTCTTTCTCTCTCTCTCTCTCTTTCTCTCTCTCTATAGATAGGTCTGTCTCTGTAGAGAGATGTAGATCTGTAGATCCCAGATCTATATATCTAGCCTCAATCTTTCTTGAACTTTATTCCCACATCACCAACTGCCTATTAGCTATTTCCAACTGGATATGCCATAGGTATCTGAAACTTGATGTATTCAAAACAGAACTCATCACTTTCCCCTCAAACCTACTGCTTTTCTCTACTTCACTACTTCTGTCATTGTTCCAGTCACTCAAGTTCAAGACCTCAGAGTTATCCTTGACCTCTTAGGGTCATCCTTGACCCCCATATCCTATCAGTTGGAAGTCTTGTAGGTTCTGTCAACATCCCTTCCAGGTGGTTGGGAGGAGAGGACTCCTGGGTGATTTAGGGAGTCTGGGTCTGTTCCTTCTCTCTACTCACACAGCCACTACCCTAACTCAAGCCCCATCCCTTCTTTCCTGGATTATTACAGTAGACTCCTAGTTGGTTTTCCTGCTCCAATCCATCTTCCACACAGATGCCAAAGTAATTTTCCTAAATCACATTTGTTCTACTTCTCAGTGAACTCCTGAAGCCCTCTTTTGTTAGGATCCAATACAAACTCCTTTCTTTAGCATCTGAAATCCTTTACAATCTGGCCCCAAACCACCTTTCCAGCCTTATTATACATCACTCCTCTCTGGTCATTCTCTAGTGTAGCCGAAGTGGTTTTCTTGCATTCCTTACTCACCACCCTCTACCTCTTGTCTCTGTGGCCTGGTCTTGCTTGCCCTCCAGTCTGGTGTGCCCTCAGCCTCCCTCTTAGAATCTCTGTTTAAAACTCAGCTCAAGTGCCACCTTCTACATGAAGCCTTTCCTGACCTCTCTAAATACTAGTGCTGCCTTGTATATACTTTGTATATATTTTATATTCACACATCTGTGTATCTCCTTAGTAGAATGTAACCTCTATAAAGGCAAGTACTATTTTGTTTTTGTCTTTGAATACCTAGTGCCTAGCCCAGCACCTGGCATGTAGTAGGTGCTTAATAAATGCTCTTTGATTATTCAGAGTCTTGACTGACCCCAAGCTCTGACTCTGGCCTACTCTGTCTTCCAGTCCCTAACCCTGGCTGACCTCACCCATCCTTGGCCTCTACATACCGACCCTGGAGGCCATAGCCATTTCTATCCCTTCACCTCTTACCTTGGCTACCTGTGAACCTGGCTGACTCCACCCCAACCCTGATTCCACCTGCCTCTGCTTCTAGGTCTGCATTCTCATCACCGACGGCAAGTCTCAGGACCAGGTGGAACCTGCTGCTCAGAGGCTGAAGGGGCAGGGGGTGAAGGTGTTTGCAGTGGGTGAGTAGGGCCATAAGGGTTGTGGGGGGTACTAGGGGAGGGGCACAGGGCACCTGACCTGAAATTCGCCCTCTGGATGCCCTGTACCCTCCCCTGCCCAGGGATCAAAAATGCTGACCAGGGAGAACTTCGACGAGCAGCTTCAGAACCACCTGATGTCTTCTTCTACTTTGTCAATGACTTTGGCATCCTCAGCACCCTGCTGCCCCTTGTGTCCCGTCGAGTCTGCACCACCACGGGGGGCACCCCCCAGATCCTGCCCCGTGAGTACGGGATCCCTCCATGCTCCAGGACCTTCCTGGTCTCCACTAAATTACCCAGGGGTCCTCTCCTCTCTACCGCCAGGACTACTGTCTTCTCCCTGCCCCCAAACACATTCCACACCTAACTGAAATGGAGAGAACCTTGGTGTGAGAATCAGGAAGGGATCTCAGCTTCACCAACTGTTCTTCAACTTACTATTCTGCGCCTTCCGTAAGCAGAGCACTGGGCTTGCTCAGTCTCAGGGCAGGTACAGATTAGATGGAAGCTGACGGTCTGGTAGGGAGGTAGTCCACAAACATTAAGAACGTCACTAGAGAATCCTACAGGAGTGTTACATCCCAGGCTTGCCAATCCAGTGTCAAGATTCCTCCGCTTACAAAAGGAGAATGATGTTTATAGACCCAACCCACAGGGTTTGGAACTTGGATCCGTTCCTTGGGATCATAGAGTTAAATCTGGAAGGGCCCTTTGAGGCCACCTAGTCCTTTTGCAGATGAGGAAACAGAGTCCCAGAGAACAATGGCTTGGCCGAGGTCACACAGCTGGCGTTAGAGCCCAGATATCTGGACTTCAGATCCATTCTCTTCCATCATACTGTAGGGACCCTTTCCCCTTCTGGGTCTGTTTCCTCATTTAAGTTGGACTAGCATAGATTCCACTACTTAACTCCCTGAGTGACCCTGGGAAAGTCACTTAACCCAAGCTGCAATTCCCTTGTCTAAAATGAGAGGGTTGCGTTAGGTGATCTCTAAGGTACCTGCCAGCTTAGGTTGATGATGCTTAAGTGAAAGGTAAGATTTCAAGGACAGCTCAGTAGGGGAGTGGGTAGGTGCTGGGCTTGAAGTCAGGAAGACCCATCTTCCTGAGCTCAAATCCAGACTCTGTGTGACCCTGGACAGGTCACTTAACCCTATTTGCCCCAGTTTCCTCAACTGTAAAGTGATCTGGAGAAGGAAATGGCAAGCCGTTCCACTATCTTTGCCAAGAAAACCCCAGACGGGATCGCAGAGAGTCAGTCGGACAAGACTGAAATGACTGAATAACAACAACAGAGATTTCAAGGGGCAAAGAGGGAAAAGTGGGCATTCCAGGCATAGGGGACAGCCTTGTGAAGACGTGGGATACTGAGGGATGAGTACAAGAGGTGCTGAATCTTTTTTTTTTTTCTTGCAGGGGGCAAGGCAGGGCAATTGGGGTTAAGTGACTTGCTCAAGGTCACACAGCTAGTAAGTGTGTCAAGTGTCTGAGGCCAAATTTGAACTCAGGTCCTTCTGACTCCAGGGCCTGCGCTCTACTCACAGCACCATCTTGCTGCCCCCTGGGGGTGGTGAATCTTACTAGGAAATGGTGCCTGCAAATTATATGAGGTAAGACTAGAAAAGGAGAGTAGAATCAGCTTATAGAAGGTTTGAGATCCAGGTAGAGGAATTGGAACTTTATTTAGGAGTCCATATGGAGCCACTGAAGATTTCTGTGCAAAGGAGCGACATGGTCAGATCTATGTGCTAGGAAGGTTATTCAGGCAGCATGTGCAGGATGGATTGGCAGCGGGGGGCTGGTGGGGTGGGAGAGGAAAGGCCTCTACAATTGTCTAGTCAGGGACTGACAGGGGCTTGTGCCGGGGGGATGGGAGCAAGAGTAGAGAGGAGATGGATGTTACAGAGATAGACACCCCAGAGCTGGGTTACTCATTGGAGCTGAGTGGTGAGGAGGCAGAAGAATCAAAGAGAGCACCAAGGTCAGGAACAGGGGAGACCTGATGAATAGTGGTGCCATAGGCAGAGAGAATGCAGTCAGAAGGAGAAGCAGGCTTAGGGGGAAAGATAAGGGGCTCTGCTTTGGACATGTTGGGTCTGAGGTGTTTGTGGAATATCCTGGTAATATTGATGTCTGGAACTCAGGTTTGGGAGCTGTCTACATAGAGGCAGCAGCACAAGTCACCAGAGGGAATGAGATTGTCATCAAGGGAGAGTGGAAAGAGCAAAAGAGAGCCCAGGACAGAGCCGTGGGGAACAGCTGCCTTAGGGGTTGGGGAGAGGAAACGGCGAAAGAGGCAGAGAAGAGACAGGCAGAGGTGCAGGAGGAGAACCAGGAGCATGTACAGTCTCTGCAGCCAAGGAAAGACAGTGTGCAGCAGGAAAGGGGTGGTTAGCATGTCCAAAAACAAGAGAAAGATCAAGGAAAACAAGGACTGGAAAATGGGCCGTGGGATCCAGCAACTCGTAAGTCCTTGGTGACATTAGAAAGAGCACATTCCCAAGGGTTGGGGTTGCCAAAGCCAGGCTGCAGGGGCTTGAGGAAGAAAAGGCTATTGAGGGCAGTCAATGTAGGTGAAATGGTTCTGGGAAGAAGAGAGATGGGCCCTGGCTGGAGGAGAGTGGCTGGGTGGAGGAGAAGTTGTTTTTAGGATTGGGAAGGCCTGAACATATTTGCAGACAAATGGGGAGAAGCCCGTGGAGAAGGTGGGGCTGAAGGTGGATATCAAAGAGACAGTAGAGGCAGGAGGGGGTGGAATTGAGGGCACAGGGAGAGGGATTAGCTTTAGTGAGGAGTAGAGATACCTCTGGGAAGGAGGAGAGAGAAGATGGTGCTTAGAAGTAGAGGTCTAGAGCTGGAGAGTCATCCGACTGAACTCAGAATTGTCCCTTACCCTTTTTCCTCTTCCTAATTTCCTTCTAGATTCTAGCTCTGAGATTCTATGGTTCTCTGATTCTCTAACCTGGTGTATAAACAGTTATACCCCTTTCTAATCTGCAGGACCCTCCTCCGGGTCCCAACCCTTAAGGGTTAAAAAGGCAGTGTAGTGTAGTGGCAAGAGCACGGGGCTTGGAGTTAGGAGAGACTTGAGTCTGAGTTTCCACTTTGACACGTTATAGCTGTGTGATCTTGGACAAGTCACTTCATTTGTGGTGGGTTTTTTTGGCCTCAGTTTTCTTATCTGTAAAATGGGCCTAATAATACTTGCACTGTCTACCTCACAGGGTTGTGGCTTATAAAGTATGGGATAAAGTGTTATAGAAATGGGAACTATTATCATTCTTACTCACACTACCTCCACCTTGTGAACTCAGCTGTGTTTGTGCTTTCAGCCCCTTTTGCCCCTGGAGAAGTGAGGTTTTCTTATTGCCCCTCAAGCTTGGTGCCACCTGATCCATCTGTTCATTCGACAGTCAGTCAACAGGCATTTCTTAAGTGCTCGGTGCATATATCTGTGCTGTAGGCATTTATTTAGCATCTTCTGTGAGTTGGGCAGCCTGGTGTGGTGGATAGAAAGTTGGCCTCAAAGCTAGAGAAGGGGCTGACCAGCATTATTAGGGGGAGTTTCCTCCTGCGGAGGTTCCCTATACTAAGAGTTATCAAACTTTTTGGTCTCAGGTCCTCTTTATACTCTTAAAAATTGAGGACCCTGCCAGAAACTCTTGTTTATGTAGGTTATATACTCGCCACAGTAGAAGCGAAAACCTATTAATATTATTATGAAGATAGTTTTGACTTCATGGACCCTCAAGGGTCTCCTAACCACACTTTGAGAACTGTTGCCCTATAGTAATGAAATCACATGTCCACCGCCTGCCCCTCTGTCTGTGGAAGGCACAGTGCCCATCTCTGAAGGTCCAAAGGAAAAAAGAATGACTCTGTACCCTCAGGGAGCATACATTCTACTGGGTGGTAGGGATGGGGTGGGATACAACACATGGATAATAGAAGATAGTGGTGGTGGGAACAATGAAGATGGCCAGACAAAGAGCTCTAGGAAACTGGAGAAGGAAAAGAATACTTTCAACTTGGAAATCAGGGAAGGCACCATGGAGGAGGTGGTACCTGAGTTAGGCTTTGGCAGAAGATAAGAATTTAGAAAAGTAGAGATAAAGATGGAGGCCATTACAGGTGTGGGATGTGGAAGTGGGAGATGGTATGTTGACTTAAGAGAATTGCAGTCTGGTCAGAGTATACTTGTACTCTAACGTGAAATGAGGCTGGAAAGGCAGGTTAGAGTTGAATTGTGAAGGGCCTTAATGTCAGATTAAAGTGTTCACATTTTTTTCCAGGGGCAATGGGGAGCCATTGACTTTTTTTTTTCTTTTGAGAGGGTCAGTGCTTGGTTAGACCTATGCCTTAAGAAGGCAGCTATGTGGAGAATAGATTGGAGAGGGAGAGACTGGAAACACAGAAACCAAATAAGAGGAGATTATAATGATTTGGAGGGCCTGCTCTAAGCTGATGATGATGAGAGTGGAGCTAAGGTACTGGATGTGGGAGATGCTGAGGAGATAGAATTGCCCGGACTTCTCCACTGTGGAGGGTGAGAGAAAGGGAAGGATGAGATGATTTTGAGGGTTCAAGCCTGAGGCTCTGGGGAGATAGATGGTGGTTTCACCAGTGGAACCAGGGAAGTAAAGACTCGGAGCAGTTGGTTTAGGAGGAAAATCACTAGTTTTCTTTTGAATGCTAATTTGAAATTCTGGTGGGGCAGCCTGGTGATGTCCAGCAGGCAGCTGGGAGACTAGGGTTCCGACCCTGTCACTTGCCTAGACTATTTCAATAGCTTCCTCATTGATTTAAATCTCTCCTCGCATCCACCAAAGTTAATTCTCCTAAAGTCCTAGAGTCTACCACTTACCTCCTCAATAGACTCCAGTGTCTCCTCTTTGCATCTGGGATCAAATATAGATTCCTCTGTTTAGCTTTTAAAGCCCTTCACAAACTTGTCCCAATTTACCCTTCCAACCTTATCATACATTACTCTCCATTTCGCTCAGTCTACGGTCCAGCTATCCCGGCTTCCTTGCTGCTCCTCACACATGCCACACTTCGTTTTCCATCTTGGTTCCTCTGCAGCGGCTCTCCTCCAACTCTGACTTGTGATCCCACTTCTGCCTCATGGGATCCCTTGTTTCTTTCAAAATTCTGCTCAATCAATATGTTCTATGTGAAGCATTTGCTGATTTCCTCAGAGCTAGCGCCCTCTGTCTCACCGTCCCCCCCATCACCTTCTAGTTTATATGTATCTCATCTTCCCTCCCCCCCTAGAATGTAACCTCCTTAAAGGCAGGAATTCTTTCATTTTTGATTTTGTATCCCTAGTGCCTAGCGCAGTGGCCTGGCACATAGTTGTAAATCCTTGTCAATCGGTTGACTTATCAATTCAGGAAAGAGATTGGAACTGAGTATTTATAGATTTGGGAGTCATCTGTATGATGACTGTATGCATTGAAGAAGCAGATAATTGGAGAAGTGGATGAGGTCACCAAGACAGTTTAGGGAATGGCAGAGGGCACAGGACAGAGAGGTTTAGGGGTTGAGAAGAGGATGGAGAACCAGTGAAGGAGACTGAGGAGGGGGTCAAGCAAATAGGAAAATAACTGAGAGGAGCATCACAGGAGTCAGTAGGAGAGAGCATTAAGAAGTGGGAGGGGGCAGCTAGGCGGTGCAGTGAGTAGAGCACCGGCCTTGGAGTCAGGAGGACCTGAGTTCAAATTTGACCTCAGACACTTGACACACTTACTAGCTGTGTGACCTTGGGCAAGTCACTTAACCCCAACTGCCCTGCTTTCCCCCCCTCCAAAAAAAAACAAAAAAAACCCCAAAAAACAAAAAACCCCAAAGAAGGGGAGGGTGACTAACAATGAAAATGGATAAGAAAGGGTGGAGGGATGAGTCTTTCAATGGAGTGTGAAGAGGAGACAGAGGATGGTAACTTGAGGGGATGGCAGGGTCATGCCCAGAGCTAGGGTGACCTCAGGCAATCTCTGAACAACTTTTCCCCAGACTCCAAGGAGGAGAGCTTCTGCCTTGAACAAGGAGAAGAAGGGTGGCCTAATGAGAAACAACAGCACTGTACCTGAAGTTATGAAAACTGGGTTCAAATCCCAGGTCTGATTCTTAGCAGTGTAGGATTTAGAGATGAGACGGACCTTAGAGATCATCCAGTCTCCTCATTTTGCAGATGAGGAGATGGAAGCTCAGCCAGGGGGGTTGACTTGTCCAAGGTCGCAAAGATAAGTGTCAGAGTCAAGGTCACAGGATCTGCCTTCAGGACCAGCTCTCTTCCCACCAAACCTGTGGCTTCTCTAGTCCAAGGCAGCCGCCATTTTGTCCTGAGTTTGAACGGCATCCTACTTCTTGACGTTGACCTCTGGGCGTGTCTACCAGTCACTTTGGGGAATGGGTGAGGGGGTTGTCTGCCATAGTCCTCACAGATGATGCCCTCTGTCTCCCTGCAGCGGAGGGCCTCCCCTCTGGTCCCCGAGATCTGGTGCTATCACAGGCAAGCAGTGAATCCCTCTTGGCTGAATGGACAGCAGCTAGTGGTCCTGTGGTCAGTTACAAGGTCCAGTATGTCCCTCTCACTGGGCTAGGACAGCCTGTGCCTGACCAGCGGCAAGAGGTAAGGAGCAAAGAGGAGTGAAGGCTTGGGAGCAACCAGGGGACCCAGAGGCAGAGGAACAGCCAACACCGAGTCCTGTGTTCCCTGGGAGCAGGTGACTGTGCCAGCAGGGGAGACGAGAGTCCGGCTGCAAGGTTTGCGGCCACAGACTGAGTACCAGGTGACGGTGGTTGCCCAGTATGCCAACAGTGTTGGGGAGGCTGTGAGTGGGACTGCCCAGACTGGTGAGTGATATCTCTCATTGATTTCCCCTGGGGGGGTCCCCCAAGGCTTCTTAACTCCTCCCTCAGCCTGGACCTATGACTGACCCCCATATTCTCCCTTATTCCCATAGCCTGTACCTGCATACCTCACCTAGGACTCTTTTACTCCCATTGATTCCTCCAGCCTTCTTCCCAGGGTTTCCTACTGGCTTCCTTAGCTTCTGATCTCATCCCTATAAGCAAGCCCTCTGACTCCCTGCCGTTGCTACCTTCCCCTCTGAGTGACCCTTTCCCCTTCACAGCTGCACTAGAGGGGCCCATCATCTCTATCCAGAATGCCACAGCCCACACCCTCCTTGTGGCCTGGCGGGCTGTGGCTGGAGCCAGTGGTTATCGAGTGACCTGGAGAAGTTTAGAGAGTAAGATGGAGGGGTATCGGGGAAACTGGGGGATCCCTGACATACTGTGCTATGAATATTCTCCTCCCTTGTGTCTCAGTCATGCTCTCTTTCTCCCACCCTAGCCTCTTACCCTCCTTTTCTTCCATTGAGTATATCCATACTTCCCCCAGGTGGGTCCTCCCAGCAACTGGACATTGGCCGGGGCCAATCATCTGCTCTTCTAAAGGGCCTGAGCCCAGACACAGAATACGTGGTGACTGTGACCCCTCTACATGGTCGGATGCCAGGGCCCTCTGCTTCATTGACAGCCCGAACAGGTGAGGTTGAGAAGAGGTATCTGTTATCAGGGTTAAAGGGCTCTGCTTTTGGCTAGGCCAAGGGAGCCTTTGAGGGAAGAGGGGACCTAGACTTTGTTGGGAGGTCTAGTGTTCATCGAGGTGCTGAACTTTCCTGTGTCCTTGGCCAGAACTGGGCATCACTCAGAACTTACAGACGGTCATCTTGGGCCCCACATCCATCCAAGTATTCTGGACCCACATCCCTGAAGCCCAGGGCTACAGACTGGAGTGGAGACGAGTGAGCGGTTAGTGAGAAATAGTGGGAGAGTGTTGAAGAGTGGGCAGTCTGGGCCTGGACCATAACTATTCCATTCACCCCCTCTGAAGCCATCCTTCTCAGAGTGTTTTTTGATTGGCTCTGAGTATGAGGGAGAGACACAGTCCTTGCCACAAGGACTCTCTCTGAGGGGCTTTGGGACCACTGAAGGAGAGGGAGCAGCCATTATCCTCAAGCAGCCCTTGATGTGAGGAAGAGACATATCCCCTGCCTTAAGGGAGCTCCCAGTCCAAGGGGGAGATTTGGCAGCTGTGGGTCCCTGGAATTTGTGAGAAAAGGTTGGCTCAGATGTTCAGGCCTTTGAATCTACCCTGCCAGGCTCGGAGCCAACACAATCGGTGGTGCTGCCCACGGATGTGACCAGTTACCAGATTCAGGGACTGCAGCCAGGCACCGAGTACCGGCTCACACTCTATACCCTGTACGAGGGGCGTGAAGTTGCTACACCTGCTACCATCTCTCAAACTGGTGAGCTTGGTGGGCACTGGGTAAGATCTTAGGTAGGCACAGGGAGAGGCCCTGTGTAGCCCAGGGTGAGGATGCAGTAAGGGGTGGCCCGGTGTGTGTGGGGTCAATGATGCTCCTATTAGGAAAGGTTCCTATTAGGGCCCAGTGGGAAGGGCTCTGGATTCCAAAAGAATTCTCCACTCCCACTTAGTGCTGGAACCCGCCCTGGGCCGAGTGTCTGATTTACGAGTAGCTGAAACATCCACATCCAGGGGACTGGTTAGGGTGGTCTGGAGCTCTGTGCCTGGGGCCACTGGTTACCGTTTTGTGGTACGCAACACACAAGGTGAGTGGGGGACATGTTTTTCCACCTCCTTGGGGACTGGAGACATTTGCCCACTTGCTCTTCAGCCAGCGATCTCCCCCTCCAAGTCCAACCTTCTTCCCATTGGGCTCCTCCCTCTAGAAGGCCATCCCAGAATGACATGCCCCCACCCTCCACCCCTGCCACTCTGTTCCTAGGGATCCAGAATGATGTATGCAAGCCCTCACTTGTTCTGTCTGTATCTGTATCTTTCTTTGCCCTTGTGTGCATATTTCTGTCCAGTGACAGTCTCTGTCCCCATACTTGTGTTTCTGTCCCCTTGTCCCTGTTTCTATGCCTTTCTTCTTCTGGTCCTCTAGATGGCTCCGAGAAGACACAGAGACTTCCTGCTGACCAGACAAGCTTTGAGCTGGACAGAGTCCAGCCTGGTGTGAGCTATGTAGTGCGTGTGTCGGCCTTGGCAGGAAGCCGGGAAGGCCCTCCTGGCGTCCTCACTGTTCGTCTTGGTGAGGCTGGGATATGCGGATGTTTGTCCTCCAAGGGCTGCTAGAACTCCTGGTGCCTCTGGTGGGGGTGAAAGGCTCTGTTAGCCCTAGAGGCTTGGAGGTGGTGGGGTGGCTATAATGATGAAATGGGCAAATGTGTGAAGCAGTGGGAGGGAGTGTCTCAGGTCAGCCCTCTCCCTGCTCACACAGACCCTGAGCCCTTGCCCAGAGTCCCTAGACTTCGAGTGGTAGCATCAGAACCGGGCCGGGTCCAGGTGTCCTGGGGCACAGTGCCTGGAGTTAGTGGTTACC
This sequence comes from Trichosurus vulpecula, assembly GCF_011100635.1. Classification (NCBI taxonomy): domain Eukaryota; kingdom Metazoa; phylum Chordata; class Mammalia; order Diprotodontia; family Phalangeridae; genus Trichosurus; species Trichosurus vulpecula. The sequence continues at coordinate 117,018,497 of NC_050581.1, read as the reverse complement.
GGCTAAGCTGGCGGCTGAGAGACGGTTAGTTGGGAAGAATCAGGGTGGGTGAGAGGCTCAATGGCAGGGCAGGGTGGGACGGCATTGGCTCAGCCTGAGGGGAAGGGGTAGGGGTGGGAGGAAGTGAGGATCTTGACCTGAGTGGGGAAAGGAAGGAGACTGGAGACCTGTAGGGGGCCATGGGGTGGGCGAGGTCGGTCAGAACACAAGGAAGAGGATCTCCAAATGGATTCGTTCTTCTTTGGATCTAGGCCATGAGTCTTCCAGGACCCTGTCTGCAGATACCACATCCTTTGACATTGGAGGGCTGCGGCCAGGGGCCACATACCAAGTTTCAGTGTCTGCTCTACGGGGTGCTGACCAGGGTCCCCCCTCAGTCATCACCATCCTCACAGGTGAGACCCTGACCCCCTCCCCCTGGACTCTCCCTCCTCAACTCCCCCAAATGCTCCAGTGGTTTCCTCCCACTTAAAACTCTTCCTTCTTGTGCTTCCCCTGGTCTCCTTTCAAGACCTCCTCTTTCCGGCTACCACTAATGCCTTCCCCCAGACTCTCCAGTCTACCCCCTTGTCTCCCCCAGACTCTCCAGGATCTGTGGCTGGTCTTCGGGTGACTCATGCTGGGAGCTCATCTGTCAGGATCAGCTGGACTGGCGTCCCAGGAGCCACAAGCTATAGGATCTCTTGGCACTCAGGAAGAGGTGCAGGTTTGGGTGGGGCAGGGACTGTTGGGCCTTGTTTTTGTGGGTCAGTGAGTGTTCATCTCACTGCAATGGGGGTTATCCAGACAGTATGGAAATCCCTGTGCCACCCCACTAATGTGGGGGCACTCAATGTCTAGTTGGGGTTGGAGAGGGGGGAATTGTTCTTTATGGAGAGGGGTCCCTGGATGGCCAGGGTGAGAGGGTCATCGTCCAGCTAGCAGTCACTAGCGCTGCTGGAATGTACTGTTGGTCTCCCAGGGCCAGAACAATCCCAGCTAGTCCCTGGGGAAGCTTCAACAGCCAAACTCGATGGGCTGGAGCCAAACACAGACTACACAGTCAGAGTGACTGCCCTGGTGGGCAGTTCAGAAGGGGCAGCTGCTTCTGTGGCTGTGAGGACAGGTAAGCTGTCTCTAGTCTGACTCTCGGACCAGACACTCCCCAGACCGACTGGCATTCTCTCCAGTGACTGATTGATTATGCCACGTCTCAGACTGGTCACTTCTGGACTGATGACCCAAATCAGGACTGATTACCCTTAACTCCCCAGTCCCTATTCACCTCAGCTCCCCCTCTTTTGAACTGGCCTCTCATGCTCCCAGCCCTACTCTTGATACCAGTTGGACATGTGATCCCATGATCCTGGCCCCTCTGTGACTTGGATCCCTCGTCCCCCAGCCCCTGAGCCTGTGGGTGCCGTGTCCAGGCTACAGATCCTTGACTCATCCAGTGATGTTGTCCGAGTCACCTGGGTGGGAGTCCCTGGTGCCACATCCTACAGGCTGGTGTGGGGAAGAAGAGACGGTATGACCCCAAATCCTCTGGCCAGCCATCTCATCCTGCCTCCAGACCCCGATTCTCTCCACTCATTTCACCCTCTCCCGGCACCCAGTGTTTCACTGATCCTTGATCTCTTTCATTGACCCTAGGAACCCCCTCCCCCACAAAAAGATCTCATCTCCCAAACCCTCTCCCTCTTTAATGAGTGATGGGGAAGGTCTGACCTCCCTAAGCCTGTAACCGACAGTCTTTGTCATTCCCTGTTCTTGGCCATGTGTGTCCCATCACCCCCACTCCATGCCCCTGTCCCCCATATCCCTGGTCCTGTCCCACCCGGTTTTTGTCCTCTTGTCATCTCCCCTCTGTAGGTGGCCCAGAGAGCAGCCGCATGCTCCCGGGAGACACGGATTCAGCTGAGATTGGAGGCCTGGAGGGAGGCGTCAGTTATACAGTCCGAGTGACTGCGCTGATAGGGAACCGCGAGGGGGCGCCTGTGAGCCTCATAGTGACCACACGTATGGCTTGGAAGGGCCCCCTGGAGGGGGCGGATCCTCTGGGAAATGGGCGGGGCCTGACTCTCAGCTGGCTGACTCTCCCTCCTCCCTTTCCCTTTCCCTGCAGCGCCGGTGGCTCCTCCTGCCCCAGGCTCACTCAGGCTCCTGCAGAGTGAGGCGCGGGCACTGCGCCTGGCCTGGGACTCCGTGCCCGGGGTCGGGGGGTTCCGGCTCCGCTGGCGTCCCGAAGGTGAGGGGGGCTGCAAGGCAGAACCACCGCTCAAAAGCCCCTGGGAGGGGCGGGCTTAGGAGCAGGAGCCCTGACCCGTCTCCTTCATCTGCATCTCCCACATCTGTCATCTTCGTCTCCTGTCCTTTTCCTCTGCCCATCTCCAGTTTTTCCTTCCATCACTCACCTCCCATTTTTGTCTTCCATTTCTCCTCTCTCATCTCTCTCCCCATCTCCCATCTGTCTCTCTCCATAGCTCCCATCTCTTGGCATCTCCTCCTCACCTTTTCTTTTCTCCTTCTGTCTCTGTCTCCTCATCTCATTTTCCTGTCTCTCACCATCTCTGTCTTTCTCATCTTTCCCATCTCTCATCTTCTCCAGCTTGCATTTGCTTTCTCTGTCTCCCTCATCTTCCATCTCTTTCTTCCCCTATCTCCTGTCCGTCCGTCCGTTCTTCTTTCTTTCTTTCTTTCTTTCTTTCTTTCTTTCCTCTTCCCATCTCCTGGTCCCTATATCCTCCACCGTACATCTCTTTTCTGGGCATAGTGGATAGAATGCTGGGCCTGGGGTCAGGAGGACCATAGTTCAACCCCAACCTTAGACACTTCCAAGTTGTGTGACCCTGAGGAAGTCACTTAATGTCTGTTTGCCTCAGTTTTCTCATCTGTAGAATGAGGATCATAATAACCCCTATCCACCAGGGTTGTTGAGGGGATCAGATGAGATAGTAATTGTAACTTAGCGCCTGGCGCTTAGTATAGGCTATATAAATGTTATCTATCATTATCTTTCTCTTCTCCATCTGCTCCCATCTCCCCATCTCCTACTTTTCTGCCCTCTTCCCCCGTTCTCTTCCAGGTGGCTCAGAGCAGTCCAGGGTCCTGGGCCCAGAAGTCAGCCGCTATGACCTGCTAGGATTGGAGCCAGGGACACTATACTATGTGACCCTGAGCACCTTGGGTCCTTCTGGATCAGGGGAGAGCCCACCATTGACCCTATCTGCCCGAACTGGTAAGAGCCTGACATCCCTTTTTCCAAATTGGCACTCTAGGTCACCATCTCTTTCTCTCTATGGAACATACCACCGTCCTTGAACCAAACCCTCTCTTTTGGGGCAGTCCCCTTGACCCCAGACAACCTGGTGTAGTAGAAAGATGCCTGTCTGGGAAATTAGAAATCCTGGATTCTAGTGTTAGTTTTGCATGACCCTAAGTAAGACATATCCCCACTCTGGCCCTCGATGGAGGTATGATCTCCCTCCTCCTCCCTAACGACATTAATTCCCCACCCCTCATTCTCTCCCACTCCCTTCCATCCCACATCCTAGCCCACCCCCCCCCCCCTTGGAGTATTTCCTTGTGCTCAATATTGCTTAATCCCTGTATGCTCCCTTCAGAGACACCATCTCTAACTCCATTCACCTCCCATGACCCTGTACATTGATACTCCTTCCTCTGCCCACAGGGCCTCCTTCTCTCCTTACCACCGACCTTCGTATTGTGGAGACCTCAGTGGATTCAGTGACGTTGGCCTGGACGCCGGTGCCAGGGACATCCAGCTACATCCTGTCTTGGAGACCACTTCCAGGCTCTGGCCACAGTAAGAGTGCCTGGCAAAGGGTGGGCTGGAGGGAGTCTTCAGGGTTGGTGTAGGGGAGAGAGGCAGAGCTCCTACCCCTCTCCCCAACAGCAGTAGGTTCTCTTGGGAGATTATACACTTGGGTAGAGTGTTATCAACACTATGTTGGGAGGAAGTCTCCAGGTCCTTTGTGGGAGAAAAACTCAGGGTTGTTTGTATAGTATAACATTTGGGACATCTGCAAGCTGGGGTATGGTGTGTGTACGTGGGATTTTATGAGGGGGGGCTTAAAGTTCTAGGCGAAGTCTTGGAGCTGTCTGGTGGCAGAAGTCCACTGTATGTTGGTAAGAGGATGCCCCTCATACTTAATCTTTATTATATCTCCTCTTTCTTTTCCACCTTGGTAGCTGCCCCTGGGTCCCAGCAGATACTTCCAGGCAACTTGAGCTCCCAGAGAGTGTCAGGGTTGGAACCAGGCGTCTCCTACACCTTTTCCCTAACACCTGTCCAAGGGAGTAGCCGAGGTCCTGAGATTGTACTCACTCAGCATCCTGGTGAGCATTTGGGGTGGGTGTGGAGCTAGGGGGATTAGTGGAGGATAGAGCTACTGGGTATCAGTGGCCAGTGAGATGCAAGATGGAGTGATGTCAAGAGCTTGGGGAGCCAGGTCTGCTAGGTGTGAATGGTGGTGGCACCAGAAGGAGCCAGCAATCACGGGGAGCATGCTGACAGTACCAATAGGGGCACCTTCTCCCCTCTCCTGCCTGCAGGGTGCCCAAAAGGCCAGGCAGATGTTGTGTTCCTGATCCATGCCACTAGGGACAATGAGCATCACTCAGGTGTTGTGAAGTCTGTCCTCAGCCGCCTGGTGTCTGCCCTGGGGCCACTTGGGCCAGATGCTATGCAGGTACTTTCTTGTCCTCTTTGCCAGCTCCAGATACTGCTCAGGCTTCCAAAGGAAGAAGTTTCACCTGTAAAGGGGCCCTACACCTGGATGCTTGCCCCAATTCTGGCTTCTTTGTCTTTTCAGTAATTCCTCCCTTCTCCCTATACCCAGCTCATTCTGTTGCTGTCCCCAGCTCCCAGCTTTACACAGTCACAGAACATAGGCCATCAGGGGTAGGGGAGAATCTTCCAGAGATCACATCTGTTCTCTTTGTGTTGTAAATAGAGAAACCGAGGCTCTGAATATGCAAGCGGCTTCTCCATAGTCCCATTGCCAGGGAGTGGCAGAGCTGGGAGCTCAGATCTCCAATTCCCAGACCATTCTCTTCCCATTACACCATGGAACCTTTACTGATCAGACTCCAACCATTTATAAGTATAGTCTAACATTACTTAGGTAACTGGTGTGGAAAGAGTCGAGGCCTGCAGTCAGAGAACCCAGGTTCTAGTTCTAGACCTGCTGTTCACTGAATCCCCTTGGCCTGTTTCTGACCTTCCTGAATCTTAGTCTCCTCGTCTGTAAAACGATGTTCTCTAAAGTTCTGTCTGGTCCTATGATCCCGTGGTTCTCTGACTCCACAATTTACTATAGATTTAAAACCTCACACAGTTCCTTCCATGCGCTCTCTGTTGTCATTTCCCTTTCTAATCCTAAATTCCTGGTGCAGGGCCTCCCTGGCCTTCGTGTTATTGCTCACCGAGGTTACTTTGACCCTGGGGCCTCGGCTGAATTCTTGTATTCAGCCCTGTGGTTCCTGGAGATGGTGGGATTTCTTCCTGACTGGGCCCCTTTTCCAATAAACCCTCATCATCAAAGGAGATAATATTTGTAAAGTGCTTAGCACAACACCTGGCATATAGTAGGCACTTAATAAATGCTTATTTCCTTCCTCTTATTCATTCAGCTAGCATTTATCAGAATTTATTCCTACCACCTCAAGGGTACAAGTGAGCTTCTTTGTCTGGTGAACTCGGGCCACTCAATTAACATCTTTAACACTTTATCATCCTGTGTTCTTCTGATAGCTCCTGAACCCTGACTCAGCATCCCCCATAATTCTTCCCCCTCCCCCCCATCTAATTCCTCCTGGGGTATTCTGAGCACACATGACCTGTCTTAACTCTGGGGTGCTACCTTCCATCTCAATCAACGTATCCTGCTGGGATCCCTTCACCTCCCTCCCTCTCTATAAACTGCCCCCTCCCCTGCCTCCCTTTTCCCCAACCAGTAGAAAGGCCCATTTCTAGTCCTGATCCCAAACCAGTCTTTCCTCTAGGTCTAGCTGAGAACCATCATTCAACAGTTTATTAAACAAGCATTTGTTAATGACCTGCTCTATATGGGTTCCTGTGCTAGGCTCTGGAGCTCAGTTTGATAGGTGGATAAGACACAAGCACCAATAGCTAGAACACACTACATTCTCTACATCAGGGAGGCATGCAAACAGAAGTGCTGAGTGAGGCTTGGGGGTGGGTGGAGGTTGATATTTACCAGAGGGATCAGGGAAGGCTTTCTGGAAGTGCTGCTGGGCTTATGAAGTGGGCTTTAAAGGTTGGGTTGGAGCATGTCTAGGACTTCATTACAAGATGTCCCCAGGCCTCCCGCCTGACTAGACACATCTCAACTCTCAAACTTCCTCCCTTGCAGGTTGGGCTTATGACCTATAGTCACCGACCCTCCCCCTTGGTCCCCCTGAATGGCTCCTATGATCGAAATGCCATCCTTCAGCGGATCCAGGGCATTCCCTACACGGATCCAAGTGGGAACAACCTTGGTGAGGGGCCAGGAGGGCAGGAGGATGGACCCCAGGGTGGGACAACACACACCAAGTCATTGGCCATCCTTTGCCCATAGCATCTTGGGTTTTCTGGGGTTGGTTTGTGGGCTCACTGTCCCCAAGACTATAGATTTAACTGGCTGAGGAAGGGGTGGCCCTGGGGCTACTGGGGTTAGGAATTGTCTCTTTGGCTAAAAGCATGCTTTCCCCGTAGGGGTTGCCATCAACACAGCGCACAGGTACCTGTTGGCCCCTGGCAGCAGTGGGCGGCGCTCCGGTGTGCCGGGCTTGCTGGTGCTGGTGGCAGATGGTCCTTCTGGGGATGATGTCATCAGTCCTGCCCGAGAGGCCCAGGCTGCAGGTGAGGGGCTTAGATTTATGAGGATAATATGGCTTTAAGTGTTGGGGAGAAGCATAGTTCCCATTTTAAGAGAGATCTTGGTCTGAAGGAAAGATGTGGCATCTACCCATGGGGGGGGGGCCTCCATCTGAGCAGTGTTTCTGGCAGGGATCTCTGTGTTTGCATTGGGTATGCCTGGGGCTCAAGCCGAGCAGCTGAGACGTCTGGTGTCCGGTATGGATCCTGCCCCGGTCTTTATTGCTTTGGACAATGCCCGTAGCCTGGAGCAGGCAGTTGGTGGCCTGGCTGCTGCTCTTTGCCAGGCAGCCTCTGGCACCCAGGTGAGATATGCATGGATGGGCAGACAGAGGGGACCCAGGACTCCAAGGACGGGCTTTGGAAGGAGTCTCTTGGGGGAGGAATTGGGTTGCTTAGGCTTCAAGGAGACTTTGTGTCCACAGCTGAGGCCTGTGCCCTGCCCATCACAGTGTCCAAGGGTGAGTGTCCAGGGGCTCTTGGACAGGGAGGAGGGAGGAAGGGAATGAAAGGTTGGGAGCTGGGAGATGGTATTTGGATCTGAGCACCTTTATCTCTGCTCCGTGTATGTCCTCAGGGCCAGAAAGGGGAACCTGGAGAGACTGTGAGTAGGAGTTGGGGGATGGGGGCAGGAGATAACATATTTATTTGTGGGGGTGGGGGGAGAATCGCTGAGAAGGGTTAGTAGGGGAGGAAACAATTGAGGGATTCTGTGGGTAGGTGAGATGCATGAGGGATGACTTGGGGAGGGGATGGTCAGTGGCTTGGGCCTCATTGTTCCTTGTATCTTCTCAGGGCCAGAAAGGACAAATTGGCCCCCCTGGAGACCCGGTAACTGCCTCTCCCCTCTGAGCCCCTTCCCTGTGTCTCCTCCCTTCATACCTTTTCTATGTCTACTAGACCCCATCTCCCTGAGCCCCCTCATTCCCTCTTACTCACTCTTCTTTCTCTCAGGGCAGGAGTGGCCCCCCTGGACCGAGGGGGCTACCTGGAGGTGGCGAGAAGGGGGAGAGGGTGAGTAAGGGGAATGGGGAAGGAGTGACTGCCTAGCAGTCATGTCATGTGGAATGCCCCCCACCCCAGTCATGCTTCTGATCCTGGGGACCCCCTGATGAGATACCTGCGCCTGCTCTCTATGTCTCTGTCACTGCCAGCTGTTCTAGGCAGGGGCAGCTGCTCTGCCCATGGTGCCCGGGAATGTTCTCAGGACCAGCCTAGCCCTCCATCAAATGCCCAGAAACTGGCTGTTAGGCCAGGGAAGGAGGGGTTGAGGGCTGGATGGAAACATGTCAAGCTTAAAGTCAGCCAACGTTTATTCAGTTACTACTGGGTGCAAAGCACTGAGGGTAGGCAGGTGAAAAATGCCTCTGTCTTCTCTCAAAGAGCTCACTATTTAATAGTGGAGAATGAGGTAGGTACATGGTGAAGTCTATTATACTGAGTAAGAGGTGGTAGAGATAAAAGAGAGAGCCAGAGAAAGTGCCCTTTATTTTTCTGGCTTGTGTGTGCGTTTTTACAATATGGCTAATATGGAAATATATTTTGCATGAGCTCATATGTATAATCCATATCTTATTATTTGCCCTTTCAATGGGTGGAGGAGGGGCAGGAAGGAGGGAGAAAATTTGGAGTTCAAAAAAATTTTTAAATGTAATTGGGAAATGGATGGGAAATGGATGCAGGTCAGAGAACCCAGGTTCTAGTTCTAGACTTGCTGTTTACTGAGTCCCCTTGGCTTGTTTCTGCCCTTCCTGCATCTCAGTGTCTTCATCTGTAAAACGGTGTTCCCTAAAGTTCCATCTGGTCCTAAGATCCTGTGGTTCTCTGATTCCACGGTTTATTAAAACGTGGGAGGGAGAGATCACTTCCAGCTGGGGGAAATCAAGGAAGGCTTCATGGTGGAGGTGGCTTCTGAACCGGGGGAAGGGCAGAGCACCTGCAAAACAACATACATAATGATTAGAGCAGTTCATGTAGGGATGGGGACTGGACCTGTGGTGGATGAAGAAGCTCTATCAATGTAGGTCTGCACCTCCTCTGTATATCACAGCCTCAGGGAGAGGCCTGCAGCCCTGAGAGGAGAGGTGACTAATCTTGAGTCACCCAGCCAGGATGTCATATAGAATCAAAGAAAGAATAAAAACAAACGCAAGGGAATACAGTCTAAATATGCCTTCTTCATAGCGCTCAGGGACTGGGAGAGGACATGTTAATTTTGTTAATTTCCTTCTTCCCTTCCTACCTCCCTCCCTCCCTTCCTTCTTTCCTTCTTTCTTTCCTTCCTTCCTTCCTTCCTTCCTTCCTTCCTTCCTTCCTTCCTTCCTCCCTCTCTTCCTCCCTTCCTCTTTCCCTCCTTCACTTCCTCCCTCCCTCCTGTCTTTCCTTCCTTCCTTCCTTTTCCTCTCTCTTTCCCTTCCTCCTCCCTCCCTCTCTCTCTCTCTCCTCTCTCTCTCTCTCTCCCTCCCTCTCCCTCTCCCTCTCCCTCTCCCTCTCCTATAGGGTATGGTTATTTAGGTAGTAGAGAGGGGAATGATATATATATGCACATGTATTATATATATGGAAAGAAGGTCATATAAAATAACACTACAAAAATTTTAAAAAGAAAATTAAAAACACGACAGGAGAAAGCCAGATATTTGAGAAATGATTTAATAAAGGGGAAAAGTGAATCTAAGGGAACTTAAAAAAAGATAAAACTACATAAAACATTGATTACAAAATGAATGAATGAATGAGTAAAGCTTTTATTAAGTGCTTATTATGTGCTAAGTGCTGGGAATACAAATAGAAAAGTAAGAAATAGTCCCTGTTGTTAAGGGGCTTAGTTTTTTGTCTTTTTTTAAAAGAAATATTTATTTTGTTAAATATTTCCCAATTACATTAAAAATTTTTTAACATTTATTAAAAATTTTTTTTGAGCTCCAAATTTTCTCCCTCCTTCCTATCCCTTCTCCACCCATTAAAAAGGCAAACAATAGGATACTGATTATACATATGAGCTCATGCAAAACATATTTCCATATTAGCCATATTACAAACACACACACACACACACACACACACACACAAACAAGAAAAATAAAGTAAAAAAATATACTGCAGTCTACTTTCAGAGTGGATATGATTTTTCATCATGAGTCCTTTGGAATTGTCTTACATCCTTGCCTTGATCAGAGTGACCAAGTCTTTCACATGATCCTCCTTACAGTATTCTGTTATTGTGTACAATATTCTCCTGGTTCTGCTCACTTCACTTCGCACAAGCTTATGTGGTAGATCTTCTCAGGTTTTTCTGAAGCCCTCTCCCCTTGTCATTTCTTATTACACAATAGTATTCCATTACAATCATATACCGCAGCTTATTCAGGAATTCCCCAGTTGATGGGCATTCCTTCGATTTCCAACTCTTGGCCACCATAAAAAGAGCTGCTATAACTATTTTTTTACAAATAGGTCCTTTTCCTTTTTATTTGATCTCTTTGGGATATAGACCTAGGAGTGGTATTCTGGTTCGAAGGGTATGGCACAGTTTTATAGCTCTTTGGGCGTAGTTCCAATTTGTTCTCCAGAACGGTTGGATCAGTTCATAACTCCACCAACAGTGCATTTGTGTGCCAATTTTTCCACATCCCCTCCAGCATTTGCCATTTTCCTTTTTTTTTTGTCATTTTCCTTTTCTGTCATGTTAGCCAGTCTGATGGATGTGAGGTGGAATCTCAGAGTTGTTTAAATTCTGCATTTTTCTAATTGATAATGATTTAGAGCATTTCTTCAATTTATTTATTTAATATTTTTAGTTTTCACCATTGATTGCCACAAGATTTTGAGTTACAAAATTTCTCCCCATTTCTACCCTCCCCCACCCTAAGATGGCATAAATTCTGATTGCCCCTTTGCCCAGTCTGCCTTTCCTTCTATCACCCACTCCCCCATCCCCTTTCCCCCTACTTTCTTGTAGGGCAAGATAGATTTCTATACCCCATTGCCTGTATATCTTATTTCCCAGTTGCATGTAAAAGCAACTTTTTTTTTTTTAGAAACATTTGTTTTTAGAACTTTGAGTTACAAATTCTCTCCCTTCCTCCCTCCCCACCCACCCTCCTTGAGAAGGCAAGCAATTCAACATAGGCCACACATGTATCGTTAGAGCATTTCTTCATAGCTTTGACTTCCTCTTCTGAAAGAGGAAACTACCTGTTCATATCCTTTGACCATTTATCAATTGGGGAATGGCTCTTAGTTTTATAAATATGATTCAGTTTCCTATATATTTGAGAAATGAGAAGGGGCTCACATTCTAATAAGGGAGATAGCACAAATGAGAGGGAAGAGGAAAGGAAGGGAGGGAGAGGAGAGAGAGAGGGAGACAGAGAGAGGAGACAGAGACAGAGAAAAAGACAGAGAAGATGAATGACCAAGTTACAAGGTGGGGCAGTGGATAGAGTACTGGGCCTGGAGTCAGGAAGACCTGAGTTCAAATTTGACCTGAGACACTTTTTAGCCGTGCGACCCTTAAAAAGTCGTTTAACCTTTGCTTGCCTCAGTTTCCTTTTCTATAAAATGGGGATATAATAGCACCTACCTCCCAGGGTGGTTGTGAGGATCCAATTAGATGTTTGGAAGGTGCTTGGCACGGTGCCCAGCAGGCACTATATAAGTGTTAGCCATTATTATTACTGTTTTTATTAGAAGAATATGAGTTATGACTATATCAGAGAGCCAATGAGTTATGATATGTTAAAAGTGGGGCATATTCCTGAGTCCTCGGCGGGGGGAGGGGGGTCAATCCTCAGCCCTGTTTGTAGTGGCCTATGTTCTAGCGTTAGTTCTGGACCATTTCTTTGCACCTTGACCCATGACCTTTCTGTTCCCTAAAGGGGTTCCCTGGAGTGGATGGGCGACCAGGCAGCCCTGGTAACCCTGGAAGTCCTGGTCTGACAGTGAGTAAATCTTGTGCCCACCAAAGTTACCTCTTGCACAGCGCCATAACTAGAAATTCTGGTGCCTGGGGCAAAGTCGGGGTGGTAATTCAAGGTTCAAGGACAGTCCCTCGGTCCTGCAGTCTCACTGGGCATTCCCCCGGAGCAGGTGGGGTTTGTGTCAGTTTCTTGCATTCCAGCTGGGTAGAGTAGCCCACAGTGAAGGACCTGGTGTATATGTGTGGGGAGGGGAGATGACGGGGGCTGGGTGTATATGTGTGCGGAGGGGAGATGATGGGGGCTGGGGGGGGGGAACCCTCCTGTGTAGGGCCCACAAGAGGCCAGAAAGCTCTGAGATGATGGTGGGGAGGAAGAATATTCAGTGCCCGAGGTGAGTCCTCTAAAAAACCCTGGTTTGCCCACCCTGGTGGCTCTGCTCTGCGTCTTCTATTACCAACGCTCATACACACAGCGTGGAGGCTGATCTCGGGTCTCTGTTTACAGGGCTCTCCTGGCCGACCTGGCCCCCGAGGGGAAGCGGTAAGGAGCATACCTCCCCCCACTGTTAACTCCATCAACCTCTTGATCCCCCTGTGGCCCTCCTCAGTCTATAGCCCTTGCCTGATCCCTTATTTACTCCCCCAAAACCCATATCCCACCTTTAAATAGGATGAGGGATTTAATGTCCAATGATGGACTGACCCCAGGGGAAGGCCCAGTCATTGTCAATTCAGGAAGGCTTCATGAAGGAGGAGGAGGTAGAGGAGGAGGGAGTTTTACTCTGAATGTGTCTACTTTGATTTGGGGGGAGCCATCTACTTCCCATGACCTCTCCCCCATTTCTTTTTGCTCTGCAGGGGGAACCAGGCCTCCCTGGACAGAAGGGGGAGCCGGTAAGTAGTTCTGGGAAGGATGGAGGGCAGTGCCATTATGGGGGACGAAGGAGAGTAGTGAACACTATCCATGATCTCTCCTTACTTGGTCCCACAGGGGAAGCCTGGGTCTGTTATAGGAGGAGGAGCAGGGCAGCCAGGCAGGAAAGGGGAACCAGGTGTCCAGGTAGGTTGGGGCTCTGGGACAGCCGTGGTGGTGGATGGAGGAAGAGTGGGCTGGGGGTGGAGAGGGGTAGGAGGGAGGGATTCTGTGGTTCCTCCTCCTGATAACCTTGTGCCTCTTCTCCCTCCCCTCCCCCAAACCCAAAGGGACCTCCAGGCCCCCGTGGTTCAGATGGGACCCCAGGCCTGCCAGGGCCCCGAGGAACATCAATAAAGGTGTCTGTCTTCTCAGAACATTCCTGTCTCCCAACTCTTTCCTGCCTATAAGTTCCCTCTTAGAACCTCCCTGCCCCCATGTACCCTAGTTCCTCCTGGTTTCCAGAGGGGAAGGTGGAGAGCAGGGGATCCTGAAACTTGTGAAGAGGGAAATGGGAGGCTTGAGGGGTTGGGGAAAGAGGGCTGTCTGGGGCAGGGGTGGTCCTAGGTGGTCATTCATAATGTGCTTTGCAGGGTGACAAGGGTGAGCGAGGAGAGCCGGTAAGTGAATGAGGGAAGGGGAGAGGATGAAAGGGCATTTGGGGGAGGGTATGAGATTTTGGGGAGCCTCTCACCTTCACTTTACCCTAACAGTACTCTCTTTTCCCAGGGTCTTCCAGGACCAGGTCGTGATGGTGTTGGAGGAGGCGATCCAGGGCTGCCTGTGAGTGGGGGGCTGTGGAGAGGAGTTATAAGGACTTTTCCTGGGAGCAAGGGTTGAAGGCCATATTACCTGAGCTGAGTTATTGGGTGGTTGTTTCCTCATGGGTTTGGGGACTTCTTGACCCCCTTTTCCTTCTGTGATACCTGTGTTATAACCCTTCTCTTCCCAGGGCCTCCCAGGAAATCCAGGTCCTATGGGTCCCCCTGGCCCCCGTGGGGAAAAGGGAGAGAAGGTAAGGGAGTGGGGAAGGAGCTAGGTAAATGTCCCTTAGGATAATCTTGGATGCAGTTACCCCACCAACATCAAACCCTTCTCTACTTTGTCCCCTATGACTTCCCTCATTGAACCCCTCTCCAACCCTCTCTGACCCTTAAATCAAAATTCAGCTACCATTTATTAAGTACTTACTGTTTGAAGATCCTTGTGTTGGGTACTAGGGGAGGTAACAATTTTTAGCTAAGACAAGGTAGGGACCCACAAGGAGCTCAGCCTGAAAAGGAGGATCAGGCACAAACATAAATCATGTTATTGCCCTAGAATATGGCACATTTCATTGGAGAGGTACAGTGCTGTGGGAGGTGGGGGATGGAGGGAGGGCCAAGTCAGGGAAGGCTTCCTGGAGGAGATAGCATTTGAATTAGGCTAGAAAGGATGGACAGGAATGCAGCATGGGGTGGGGAGCCTTGTAGGCACAGGGAATGGTGTGAGTAAAGACACAGGCTGGTGGGGCAAGGCTGGAAAAGTAGGTAGCACCAAATTATAGTTTTGAATGTCAGAGAATGTTCAAGTCAACAAACATTTAGTAACCCCCTAATGTATGCAGAGCACTGTGCTTAAGGCTTGGGGGATGTATAAGACATTATGGTGTGAGAGGCAGCTTGAGGAAGTGAAAAAAAACACATGATTTGGAGTAAGAGGACCTGGGTTAAATCCTGATTCTGTTACTTACTAGATGAATGACTTTTAGCTTATTGCTTCTCATCTGGATCTCAGCTTTCCTCTGATAAATTGAGGGGATTAGATTGGAAGTTTCTAAGGTGATGCTGTGATAAGACACCAATTCTTATAGAACTCACAGTCTAATGGGGCTGGGGTGGGGGGGTCTGACCTTCCCTTCCTTTCCCCTTTGACTTTTCACTGACTCTTGGGTGAATCTGACTAAATCTTGACTAAATCTGAAATAAGGACTCCTCCCACCCCTCTGTGTGTCCTCCTGGGAATCTCTCATACCCACTCCAACACATACACTTCTGGCCCTCAGGGTGAAGGCGAAGATGGATTTCCAGGGCTCCCAGGTCGACAAGGGAACCCAGGAGACAGAGTGAGTGGGGCCCTGAGCAGAAGGGTGGAGAGAGGAGGATAGATCCCAAATTTGGGGTATGGTGCCTGGTCAGGGCTTGGAGAGAGGAGGGTGGGATGGAGATGGTGTTCCCTTGGTTGGCATCTTGCCGGCTCAGGGACACAGAGTGTTGGGGAGAAATATATGTCCTCCCTTCCTGTCTGAGCTACCTTTGATCCACTAAATCTAACTCTCGATCCTTCTAGGGTCCTCGAGGACCACCAGGAGAACCTGGAAGCAAAGTGAGTGTTGGGGGAGGGGGAGCAACCAGGGGGTCAAGACACTTGGATTTTCTTTAGGATTTGACCTCTTCTAATCTGTCAGTACCCCCGTGGGGAGACCAGTCATGGAACTGGGGCTGAGGGTGGGACTCAGGGGAATGGGTGAGAGGTGGTCCAGGATGAGGGCTGGGCCAAGGATCTGAGGCTGAGTGTAAAGACTGGTGCTTCCCTACGTGTTCACCCCTAACCTCAGCCATTCTCTTTTCCAGGGAGAGCCAGGCCAGCCAGGGTCTTCAGGGGTAGTTGGAGAGAAGGTGTGGACATATGCTGGGTTGGGGGAATGGTTCTGGGAGATGGGCTGGACATGGTGAGAGGCATCAGTGAGGAGACCCTGTGGATGGTGGGGCTGGGGCTTCTTTGGGTATGTGGTCCCTGTGCTCCAGCTAGGACACAGCCTGGGGAAATCTGAACCCCTCTCCTTCCCTTGCCACACAGTAGGCTGTGTGGTCTTGGGCAAGTCACTCTCATTCCTTTGAATCTCAGTTTCTTCCTTTCTAAATTGGGGAAATCAATTCTGACACCCCCTACCTCCCTGGGCTATTACATGGACAGTGATATAAACATGAGAGCGATATTGACTATCTTTTTTCTGCCGTTAGGGTGATCGAGGCCTTCCAGGTCCACCAGGGCTGCAGGTAGGTCCCTTCTGTGCTGCCCATCCCATCCCCTGCTGCTCTGGTCCCTCTTCTCACTTCCCAACCCCCTCCCGGAGCTTGGGAACTGGGCTTCAGGAATTGTTGAAGGCATATCTCTTGACTGAGAAGATCCCTGCGTGGTGCAATGGAAAGGTTCCTGAATGGGGGATCTTGAGATACGGGTTCAAATCCCTAACTGCTACTTAAGTAAAAAGGTGGTGTGATGTCACCCAGGAATACTGGGTTTGGATCACCTGAGAGAGAGAGAGAGTGTGTGTGTGTGTGTGTGTGTGTGTGTGTGTGTGTGTGTAGGAGGGAGGGCATCTTGGCCCTAGGGTATCTTGGCTAGGTCACTTCCTTTCCCTCCTAAAGGAGAGAGTTGGACTGAGATCTCTAAGGTCTTTGCTGCTGTCAAATCTTATAACTTCCAAACCCCTTCCTCCTTCTGGGCCTGTGCTTCTTTCCTGGCACAAATCAGAGGGCTCATGGGGAGCTCTCAGATCCCTCTTGCTCAGGCACAGTGTAGTTCTCAGATTGGTTGGTTGTATAAGGCAGCCTCTGTGTTGGGGGCAGGGTGTTGGAGAGGTCTGTGTCTTCTGTTACCCCGCCCTGTCCCCCATCTCCCCTTCCAAATCACTTTCCTTTCTACTTTCCCAATCCTCTTGGGTCCTCTGGACACCTCTGGCCCCAGATTCCCCTGCAGATGATGGAGTTGTTAGAACCAACTTGTACCTCTAGAACTCTCTTAGGAAGCCTGGCTTCCTAATCCCTGCATGGTCTCCTTGCTCCCCAACACACTTCCCGGTTGCCCTGAAGCCCACCCCGTGTTCCTTTTATGATCCTCATTGTTCTAAATATCCCACCTTTGAGGATATTTACCACCCCCACCCTCCCCAAGCCCAACACATCTCACAATCCTCCCTCCCCCATGACTAGGTCATTGTCCTAGAGAGGGCTTTCAAAGGGGCTGTTTATTGGGCCCTTTTCTTCTTTCTCCAAGTGTATCCTTTTAGGGGGAGGGAGGCTTTCCCCTTCTGAGCACATCACAGGAGATACATACCATCTGGAATGTGTCCATAGAACACACTGAGTAGACCCTAACAAGGAGTCCAGGGGGGAAGGTGGGGTGTCCTAGGAGGAAGTCGCCCCTCCTTAGGGTCTGTGTCTCTCAACAGGGGGAGCCTGGCTTGTCAGGGCGACCTGGGCTTGAGGGCCAAGAGGTGAGTGTGGGAATGAGTGAGAAGGTATCTGAAGGGATGGGGAAAGGGGGATAGTTCAGATGGGAGGGGAAGAGGAAGATGGGGGATGGGGGCTGTATCCCCTTCCCCCTCCTCTCCCTGAAAAGAGCTGCTCTGTACCTTTACAGGGACCACCAGGACCAGCCGGTCGAAGAGGAGAGAAGGTAGCTCAGAGCTCAAGCCAAGCTAAGCCCCACTGGCCCCCTGGATGCCCCCTGGCCCCCATCCCCATCCCCCACCCAGACCAGAATCTTTAGGATGTTGGGGAATACAGCCCAGTTAGAAGCTTTGGGTTCCTTCCTTACCCATGCCTCAGTTTCTCTGTGTGTATATGGGAAGGGACCATGTCCCAGTGGACTCCCATCTTCACCCCACCCCTCCCCCCATTTCAGGGAGAACCTGGAGAGCCTGGCAAACCTGGGGAGGTCGTGGTGAGTAATGGTGCTAGGATTTGGGGGTGGGAACTTGGAGGGTAGGGTAATGATCCAAGTCCCTTCCTCTGGCATACCCAGCTACCCCAGTGCCCTCCCTGCACTCCCCCTGCCCCCTGGAAATGCAATATTCCTTGGGACTCAGTGTGTCCTGAAAGGTCTCAACATGCTTATTTCTGTTTGGTTTCAGGGATTTGATGGTGCTGGAGTAAAAGGAGAGAAGGTGTGGGAAGGCCTGGGGCCATTGGGAGCTTTGGAGGGTCTGACTTCTTTATCATCCTGGAGGCAGTGTCAGAGGGCCCTGGGTCAGGAGGATTGTGGGTCTTGGGGAGCAGCAGATCAAAGAGACGCTGTTGGGAATGATGAGAAGAATAAAGGGAGCCCAAGGGTGGGGTTCAGGGCCACAGGAAGGTATCCTGGGGGCTCTGTGGGGTGTCTGGGGACCATGAGGGAATTGTGGGACAGGGGGTGCTTACAGCACAGAAACAGACTGGAGGGTAGAAGCTGTCTAACATGTCTATCATCTGCAGGGGAATCTGGGGCCACAGGGACCCAGGGGAACCCCAGGACCTAAAGGGGATCAGGTGAGTAGGGGGAGGGGAGAAGGGATTTGGAAGATGAGGTCAAGGGTCACATGTATTTCTCTAACCCTCCTCCCTCTATCTTTTTTCCCTTAGGGTCCACCTGGAATTGGTATTCCTGGGGATCCTGGCCCCAAAGGGGAGCTTGGAGATCGAGTAAGTAAATGGGAGGTTGAGGAGCTATGGGCAGAAGGGGAGAAAGAGGATTCCCAAGAAGACCCCAATGCTCACATCCCAACTTTGTCTCTCCCCATCCCCACAGGGTGCCATTGGCCTCACGGGTAGAGCTGGGCCCAAGGTGAGTTTACATGTATATGTCTGTGACTCTGACTATTCAAAAGACATTTACTAAGTGCCTACTATGTGAAAAGCATGATGTGTTTGTGTGTGTATGTGTCTATCCATATGAACTTCTCAGGCTTCAGACTCTAACTCTGGCCTTGTCCACAGGGTGACGTCGGGGCTCCTGGAGAGAAAGGGGAGCCTGGACGAGCAGGGCCCCCAGGACCCATTGGGCCTCGAGGGAGAGATGTAAGAGGGAGGGAACTACAGGAGGGAGGTGATGGTTGTGTGGACCGAGGGTGAGGGGAGCTTGGGAGAATAGGAATTGGAAGAATGACAATGTTGGGGAGTGGGGTGGGCTGGTTGGAAAAGTATATAGAAATGGGGTGAACAATGAGGGCTAGGGGAGGGACCAGAGAAAGGGGGGCAAGATCAAGGAAGCATTCACTGTCTTCTCCCACAGGGTGAATCTGGAGAGAAGGGAGATGAGGGTCCTGTGGTAAGATGGCCCCCACTGACCCAGCTTTTTCTCCCCACCTCTCACCCCCACCCAACCATAGGGCTCTTCACTCAGTGATGATCTCTGACCTCTCAACCCCTAACTATAGTTACAAAATAGGCCAGTCTTAGGACTGGGGAAAACCTTTCCAAGGTCACTGTGTCCCTTCCCCTAGCCAAGCAAGCACAGAATGGGGGTGGGGCTCCCTGTCCCATCTCCACAAAGCCTGAGAGCCCATCTCAAAGACAGGTGCATAGGCTCCATACTCTGCTGTCTCCTGGGTCTCTGGTTCTCCAGATCTCTGTGACTTTCTGTCAGTTTGTGTGTTTGTCTCTTTATCTGTGTGCGTATGTGTGTGAGTGTATGTATGTATCTTATCTATCTGTTTCTTTCTAGCTGGGTCAGCCTCTTTCTATATCTGTCTCTGTTTCTATAATTCTGTGTTTTTGTTTCCAGGGTGAGACAGGTCTGCCTGGAAAGCCTGGGGACCGAGGTCTTCGAGTAAGTATGGCTTTCTCTCAACCTCGATGTTTCTTCCATTATGTCAGGCCAAAAACGAATATAAATGTCGGGGAAATCAGGAAATCTCTTCAAAAATTTGAGATCTTAGAAAGGAGGGCAGGATTCTCTTGGGGTTTGTGGATGGGAGAAGGAGCTTCACTCTTGGGGTGTGTCTCTGAGCCTTGGGTCCTGGTGAGGGGGGGGGTCTCTGAGCCCTGTTTCTTTATATCTATCCAGGGGCTCCCAGGCACTCGGGGCACACCAGGTGAGAAGGGAGACCAAGGTGACCCTGGAGAGGATGGACGAAATGTAAGTTGCCCACCACAGCTTTCATCATCTCCTTTTCCATTCTATCATGTTCCTTACCTTCTAAAGTTCTCCCCTTTGCTCCCCTATAACCCCCTCCCCACTCCTCTGTTCACTCTCTCCATCTCTGACCCTTCCAACCAGGGCAGTCCAGGACCAATGGGTTTTAAAGGTGAACGTGGAGAACCGGTGAGTGATTCTCTCCTGGGGTACGTGGGAGTCCAAATTTGGGATTTGGAGTGCTGGGGATTGTGGTGGGAATTAGGGTCTCTTAAGAGTGCTGAACTCTCGTCCTCTGAGCTTATGAAGGGGGATGAGGAAGATCTAGAAGGGAAATGAGGGGAGAGTTGGGGCCATATCTGGAGATTGAGGTAAAGGACCCCAGGCAATGCTCCCAAGAATTCCTGGGGCCCTGTTGGGGGTAATCCTTCACCCTGACCTCTCTGACCCCAATTGATTACTTCCATAGGGGCCACCAGGACCCCCTGGGAGATTGGTAAGTTAAGAGTTTGTACTTCCTCCACAGCCCTGCTTTATGTTTTCCCTATGTTTTATTTTAAATTAAAATTAGCAAATTTTAATTAGCAAAATTGTAATTTCAAATTAAAATCAGCAAAAATGTTAATTTCAATGAGCAAACATTTATTTTCTCTCTCTTCCATCTGTTAGTGGATCTGTGAATTAGTATAGATCTTCTGGAAAGCAATTTGCAACCATGCCCCCAAAGTGAATGCCCTTTGACCCATCAGTACCTCCCTAGGTTTCCCCAGGCGTCCACTGTGTGACTGTATTTTCCTGTATTCCCCCAAGATCCTTTCCATGTTAATGACACCTCTTATTTCCCCTCCCATGTCCCCTCATGCCCCTGTATCTTGTGTCCCTCCCATGCCCTTCCCACCTTCTGTCTCACTGCCCCCTTGTCTGCCTGTAGGTGGATCCAGGGACTGGAATTGCAGGGGTTGGAGAGAAAGGAATAAAGGTACCAGGGCCTGGTGTGTATGTGTGTGTGTGGGGAGGCCAGGGGAACCCTGGAGGGCTGTGCCCATAGGCACCAAGGAGGGGTTTTCCCCTTCCTCC
This sequence comes from Trichosurus vulpecula, assembly GCF_011100635.1. Taxonomy (NCBI): domain Eukaryota; kingdom Metazoa; phylum Chordata; class Mammalia; order Diprotodontia; family Phalangeridae; genus Trichosurus; species Trichosurus vulpecula. The sequence goes on along the minus strand of NC_050581.1, from coordinate 116,997,827 downwards.
ATTAGCTGCTGCTCCCTGACTGATTATGGGGCTGACTGGCTTGGGTGGACCACCCCCATACCAATGCTTCTCTTGCTCTAGGGGGAGCCTGGTGACCCCGGAGAGGATGGGCCTCGGGGCCCCAAGGGTGATGCTGGACCTCCAGGAGCTCCTGGGGAGAGGGTCTGTATCAGGAAGACCCCAGGAGTGGGTGCAGTGGGTACTGGGGCTCCTTGAAAAGCTCCCTGGACTATCTCCTGATCTCATAGAGAGGTCAATCAGTCGGTCAAGAAGCATTTATTAGACGCTTACTGTATAAATACTGGGTACACAAAGACGGGCAAAAACACAGTTCCTGCCTTCAAGGAACCTAAACTCTAATGGAGGAGACAACATGTAAACGCCTGTGTACATAGAAGCTGTATTCAGGGTAAACAGGAGGCGGTCTCAGAGGAAAGGCATTAGCAGTAAGGGGAATGAGGCCTCCCATGCAAGGTAGGATTTGAGCTGGGAAACCAAAAAAGCTGGGAGTTGGAAGTGAGGACAGAGAACATTGCAATATAAAAGGGACACACAATCCAGGGGTTGCAGGGTTAAGGAGGGCTGGGAGGAGGTGATCAGGGAAGATTTCCCAGAGGAAATGAGATTTGGGGAGCTAGCCAAGAGGATTGTGGCCTCCTCTTGAATAAGCCTCTGCCCTTCCTCCTCACAGGGGGCTGAAGGTTTGCGAGGTCCTCCTGGATCCCGGGTGAGTGCACCCTCTTCATCCTCATCATTCTTCCTTTCCCTACCCCCTCCTCCACTTTCATGCTTTCTGACCAGTCCCTTGTGTTTGTTCTGTTCAGGGTGATTCAGGTGACCGGGGCCCTGCTGGGGAGAAGGTGAGGAGGCCTGGGAAGGAGCCCATGCACCACCCCTTACTGTGCTGGAGGCAGGGGGATGGTGAAGATGACCAGCCTGGCAGGGGCTGAGGTGGAGGGAGAGGGTACTCACTCCTGCTCATCCACCTGCTCTTGAGGGGAAGGGTGGGGTTGGGACAGGCTGTCCCACAGTGCTCTTTTCCTTCCCCAGGGTGAGCGAGGACCCCCTGGGTCTGATGGTCGGAATGGACTGGATGGGAAGCCAGGAGCAGTAGGGCCCCCTGGCCTGAGGGTGAGTCATAGTGGAACGTGAGCTTGGGGTCCTTGTATGACTTGAGCCTTTGTCCCATCCTCCCAAGGGGAGTTGGCTTCCTAGCCTCCCTCTATTAGGTTTCCTGAAGTTGGGCTTCTGGATCCACTCTCCTTCAGTTAGTGAGCACCATCTTAGCTTTCCCCATATATTATGGAGGAAATGGGATGGGTGGAGTCTGAGAGGGTCCAGAAACCCAAAGTCAGTTTTCCCCATTTGAGAGAGTTTCCAAACTCAGGCTCTGATCTCCAAGGAGTGTTCTCCGCATTCACATAGGGGATTCCTCATCTTTCTCTGATAAAAAGATGCTCCCCTCAGCCACCACACCCACATAGTGACCATGAACCTGAACGAATGGCCACATGATGCAAGGACTCCCTGGCTACTCCAGGCACACTGATCTTCTTGTCCCTGGGCACAGTAACCCTGGAAACCGCTGACCACCTCTCTCTCCGCAGGGTGACAGTGGCAAAACTGGGGAGCCCGGAAGAGATGTGAGTTTAGCCTGAGGGGCAGGATACTGTCCATGACTTTGCCCCCAATGTGCCCATGGGTCACTTTAAGAGCCCCCAGGAGAGGAGGGAAGAGAGGGGCAAGATGGGGGATAGATAGCAGGGGTGGGAGAGAGGAGGAAAGTCTGTTGGGTCAGGGGGAGTTGTGGGGCTCTCTCCCTTTGCTGTGTGTGTGTGTGTGTGATGTCTCATTCTCCTCTGGGGAAGTCTCTGTCCTGTCCTTGGGAGAGGGTATCCTTTGGGGGTTTGGGGAAGGGGGATATTCCCTACCTAGCTCTCTGCCACATCAACATATAGGGACTATTTCAGGGACTCCCTGGCCTGAGAGGAGAACAGGGACCCCCTGGACCTCCTGGTCTTCCTGGAGTGGTTGTAAGTATCCATGGCTTGAGGTCTCATCTGATGTTGGAGTCCTTCCCTTCCTCCACCTAACTTGGGCTGATCTTGGAATTTTTGAGCCTAGTGGGGCAGGCATTAGGGATTATGACTCTGACCCTGATCCCTGAAGGACTCCTAACCTTAATCTCCAATGTTTTCTGACTCTACTCTGACAGGGGAAGCCTGGGGATGATGGCAAACCAGGGCTGAATGGAAAAAATGTGAGTCTGGGGTGAGACTGGGAGGAGGTGTCCATAGTCACATATAACCACATACTGATAGTCATGCTAGATGTCCAGTCAGATGGACCCATGCACTCACTCTCAATCATTACACATGAGTCACATGAGAACATGACTACAGATAGCTGGGTGTGTGGAGCTGCGTACTCTGAACTGAGGGATTGCGGGATCTTCTTTCTCTACTCAGGGAGAACCTGGGGACCCTGGAGAAGATGGGAGGAAGGTAAAGAGTCCTCCATCCCCCAGCACCTGGAACCAGCCCTGATGATTCCCATTCCCTCCACCCCCATCTCCACTCAGTGGGATCTGGGCCTGGGGACAACTGGTCTGAGGTGTCTATCTTTGTTAGGGTGACAAGGGTGAAGCTGGAGCCCCGGGAAGAGACGTGAGTTACCCTTCTTTTTGAGATTACTCCTGGTACATGATCCCTTCCCCCCACCAATCTCTCAGTACATGACCCCTTGACTGCCCCTTCCCCCCAGGCCACTTTTGCCTCTTTGCTGGGACTCTCAGAATCCATTGAGTAGGGTCTTTTGGGCTCCATCATTTCTTGGGTCATGGGAGGGCATGTGGGTGTGAGGTGGGAGTCCCTGAGGATAGAGGGGACCGTTGGTGACGTGCTTTGTTCTCTTCAGGGTCGAGATGGTTCCAAAGGTGATCGTGGGGATGTAGGAAGCCTAGGACTACAGGGTCCCCCTGGACTCCCTGGCCCAGTTGGCCCCCCTGGCCAGGTACTTTCTCTACATCCACTGCCTACATTTGGGCACATTCTAGACATCGAGGAAAAGATGGACTACGCAGAGAAGCTTTGGAGTTTGGAGATGAGATGCGGGATCCTGGCTTCCTTCCTGAGACCTGGAGGCTCTTTGTCTGGTGGGGGTGGGGGCAGGAAGGGAAGGGTGTAAAACAAGCCCAGGAGCCACCATACCCTCTATGACTCAATTTCTCCATGTGTCTTAGGGTTTTCCAGGTGTTGCTGGGAGTCCAGGGCCCAAGGTAAGTTTTCTTGAGAAGGTGAAAAAGGGAATGTATCACCTGAGTGGGAGAGACACCTTGGAGGCTGACCCCTCCCCTTCCCTTCCCTTCTTTCCTCCCTTTCCTCACTTCTCTCCCCTTCCTCCCCTTTTCCTATTGTTCTCTGTTGGTTGAATTGACCTCCCCTCTTCCCCGTCCCAACTTTATTCTTAGGGTGACCGAGGAGAAGCAGGAGCCAGAGGTGAACAGGTGAAATTCCTCCTTCCTTTTCCCCCAGCCTGTCCCTGCCCTGCCCTCTATGGGGCTTCCTTCCCACCAGATGGTCTGGCACCTGCCTCTCTCATGAACCTCCATGAATTCTCCTGACTCCATTGAGAAGCCCTGCACCCATAAAGATAAAACATGACAATCATATCCATACATCCCCCCATCATACACAGATGTGCATGTGCATGCATGTATACACACACACACACACACACAGAGTCCCATGACCCCATGTGGTCCCAGAAAGCACTTTATAGGCATGGCCATGTGCACACCTGGTCCTACCTGCCCACATGGCCCACAGTGCTTGCTTACACAGCCTATCATACATATGTCTCGAAGTATACCCAATTACCTTCCTCCTAGGACCCATGTGGACTTCCCTGTGTGTCCTCTTGGCTTCATAGGAAAGTGGGAGGAGAGGGAGATTGATGGGACTAAGAGACGGTAAAGGAAAGGGCTGCCCACTGTGTCCTGGTCTCTGGAAGTCTAGGCCTGGGTCTGATCATGCTTGAACTAGTCATGCCAGGACAGTACTTATAACAGCCAGCACTGCTGGGACACCCCCCCCACCCCCCGCTTTGTGTGGAGCAGGATGGGGGGGCTTGGGAAAAGAGAGAACCTGGGGGGCCGTTGCCTACCCTATTTTCTTTTTTTTCTTCTTTTTCTTTTTTTGCCTACCTTATTTTTTTCTTTTCTTTTTTTGCTTACCGTCTTTTCCCCCTTTCTTAGGGACTCCCTGGCGAACGTGGCTTGAAAGGGGAATCAGGATCTGTGACAGTAAGTGAGACACTAGAAGGGAAATGGCCAATGCATATGGGGTGATGGGCAGAACAAGAAGCCTGAGGAAGTGGGATGTCCTGGGATCTTAACCCCTCATCTTTTGTGTCCCCTCAGAACATAGAACAATCCCTGGAGTCCCTTGGCCTCAAGGTAAGATGTTGGGAGAATTGGGGAGGGTAGCAGAAATTGTGAGGGGAGAGTGAGTGCCAATGGGATAGACAGGGCAGCAGACATCCCCAGGAGGGACTAGGGACAGGGGGTGAGTACCCAGAGGCAGAGGATGGATACTTTAAGGAGTGATAGGCACTGGATATCCCTGGAACAGGTGAGATGAGAGGAAATGTTTCCTTGCAGGGCAGGGCAGGGCAGGACAGGGCAGGGAAGAGAGAGGATATAGAGTGGTAAATACTCAGGGCCCCTGGTAACAGACCTGGGGGCATGTGACAGTTCTGTACTTCCCATTTAATCCCTCAGTGGTCTCAGATTTTCTCCCATTCTCTTCACCCCTTCCAAGGTTTCTGCACTTCGACAAATTGTGAAAGATAGCTCAGAGGGCTTCCTTGGCATCTCTGACCGATTCCGAGGGTACAAAGGGGACCCTGGAGAGCGTGGGCCAATGGGCAAGGAGGTAAGTGGGAGAGTTGGGGATGATGATGATGGTGGGGGGGGGGATGATGTGGTATAGCAGTAAGGGCATTGATTTTTGGGGGGGGGTGGCAATTGGGGGTAAGTGACTTGCCCAAGGTCACACAGCTAGTAAATGTCTGAAGCTGGATTTGAACTCCTGTCCTCCTGACTCCAGGCCCAGGGCTCTGTCCACTGCACCACCTAGCTGTCCCAAGGACCTTGTATTTAGAGATAGAAGTCCAAAGTTTGAATTCCAGTTCTCTGTGACCTAGAGTTAATGATTTTTCTGGACCTTTCTTTCCTCATCTGTAAAATGAGGGAGTTGGACTTTGATGTCCAAGGTCCTTTCTAGTGCTAGACTTAATGGTCCGCTGTTACAAGGGACCAGGGATTTAAGCCCTTCCAGAAGTGTGGCTAGTGCAGCCACAGCCATTAGGGAGTTAGTTTTGTTGGTCCTTCTTACAAGGGATTCTGGGGTCAGGGGTACCTTGGAACCTCATGGAGTTATCCTCCTTCATTAGGGGCCTGTTGGCTTGACTGGAGAGCGAGGCCCGAAGGGAGACAGAGGAGACGCAGGTCCCCCGGGACCTCCAGGCCATGGCCTTATAGAGAGGGGACCCCCTGGTCCTCCTGGTCAGCCTGGGGAGCCAGGCAAACCTGGTATCCCTGGGCTCCCAGGCCGAGCAGGAGAGCTGGGCGAAGCTGGACGGCCAGGGGAGAGGGTGAGTATGAGGGACGTGAGGAATAGGGAGGTGATGAGTATGGTCTCTCTACTGGGGAGTGGGGAGGGAGCAAAAACAGGGGCAGGAGGGAGGGGTGGGATGGGGAAGAGTTGATCCCCTGCCACAGCTCCATCCCAATACTGCTTTGAGAGGTTAAGGGTATACATATGGGAGGGGGGAATGGGGGAGATAAATGAGGGAAACATGGCAGGGGGAGGGGGGTTAAGCATGATTCCCTGAGTGGAGAGGAGGAATGAGGGCTGAGAATGGGGCAGAAGGGTTGGGGAGGGAAGGGCTAATGCTTGGCATGATCCCCACAATATTATTTGCTTTTTCAGGGTGAGCGTGGAGAGAAAGGGGAGCGTGGCGAACAAGTGAGTAGAGTGAAGTGTCCAAAGAACCCAAATGGCTCCCTCTCAGGAGCTCCTGAAGTGGGAGGAGGGAGAGGGCAGAGGATTGACTCTTTTTATCTCATCCACAGGGCAGAGATGGGTTACAAGGGCCTCCTGGACCCCCTGGGCCGAAGGTGAGGCACCCTGGATGTCCTCTGATGTCCTCACAGTCCTGCTGACCCATCAGTCACCCCTACCTAAGCAAGTTTCATTTAGGAGAAAGACCCCTAGACTTTTCCCTTGAACCCTAGGGTGGAAAGGGTCACAGAACCTGAGTTCTGTTTCTGACTCTCCTATGTAGCACTCATAGGACCTAGGGCTTATCTGTAAAATGTGGGTGTTAGACCAGATGAAAGCCACGATCCCTTCCAGCTCCCAATTCCATTCCTAGTCTCTTGCTGGGACACTGTCATTCTTAGCGGCCCAAGGACAGAATTTTCCTTCTGATCCATGTCTGGGGGCAATGCCACTGCTTGCCACCAATGTGGCTGGGTGATTCACAGCTTCCTGATCAGGGTACCCCAGCCTGGTGCTCTTAGACTCTTTACGAATGGCAGGTAGAAATGCCATCTGTTAACTAACCTTTAGACACCCTGAGGGGCATTGATGGTAGTACCCATTCTGTTCATTAAAGATTCTCCCCGCACTGCCTGTCACTGCTGCTCTTGCTTACGCCTCCCCAACTCATTTCCTCATTTTCTAGGTTGACGTGGATGGGATAATTCCCGGAGTCCCTGGAGAGCCTGGCGTCCCTGGGCTCAGGGGAGCTAAGGTCAGTCTGGGCCAGAATGGTGGTAATCAGTTTTCCTTATCTGTAAGATGGGGATGATAATGCTTGTACATGGGACGGTTGTGGGGAAGACACCTGGTAAAGCTTAAGGTGCCGTTGACATCTGTGCTGTTTTAATATTGTGAACTTAAACACCCCCTGACACGAGCCTTCTCCCATAAGAATATTAAAACAGGATTGCATGTAAAACCACAAATCTCAGTTGCATAACTGCTTTCTTCTTAAAAGAAGCATATAGTAAATTCTGCATGTAACTTCCAAACGCTTTGGTTTTTCCGTGCTTTCTTCTGCTCTCCTTTGTGCATTTAAAAATTTTTCAGTAGCTCTCTCTGGCATCATTACTGCAACCTTTCCCCCTTCAAAAGAGAGGAGGAAAATTCATTAGCAAATAAGCAAATGCACACGGTAGCCATGTCCAGAAACGTCTCCTTCTGCTCCTTATGGTACAATTGAAATGAGATCTTTTTTTCTTCCTCTTCCTCCTCTTCCTCTTTCTCTGCCTCCTTCTTTTCACCCCTCCTTGTCCTGGGGATGAATAGGGTAGGCATTTGATTAAGACTGAAAGGAGACAGGAGAGGGTGGGCGCCAGGATATCCAGATGTCTGATACATAGACTTCTCTTCCCTTGTCAGGGTGAGCCTGGTAGAGATGGTGATCGAGGCTCCAAAGGAGACAAGGTAAGAGTCATCCCTGGGGTCCCCTCAGCAGCTGAGGGGGCTCCTTTGTCCTGGCCCCAAAGTAGCTTCTCTGGTTCCTCAGGTGGATTGGGGAGAAACTGGTTTATCTTCTTCTTGAGAGACAAGCCTGTGATTCCCTCCCCTTCCCAAGAAGGGATCCAGCCTTCCTGGTCATCACAGGGCTCACCAGTGCTTATTGTGGATCAAATATGAATAAATAAGTACCCTTGGGCTCCTCCTTGAAGGGTGAGGGGCTGCACCCTGGCCTGGGTCTAAGGTCACCAAGGTTTAGTGTCTATTGTTGGAATTGCAGGGAGAAAATGGAGCCAAGGGTGACCGCGGAGAGGTTGGAGAGAAAGGCCGAGATGGCAGCCCGGTGAGCATGAACTGGCTTCCTCGGGCACTTACTGGCCTGCTTGGGTGGGAGGCTGTGTCTATGTGGAGCCTTGCATGGGCCTTTAAGGGGCAGACCCATGAGAGAAAGCATGTGGGTCATGGGAAGGAGTGCATATGTGTCTGGAACTTCATGTGGGAAACTTTGTGAGTAAATTGACATAATGTAGGACCTCAGCCCTGTGTGTGTGGACTCTTTGTATGTGGGGACACATAGAGACTGCATGTGTACTCAGGACTGTGTATGTATATACTCCTTTGTGCATAAGGCTGTGTGGGGAGGCTACATGTGTGTAAGCTTGTGTGTGTGTGTGTGTGTGTGTGTGTGTGTGTGTGTGTGTGACAATTTTGTGTACCTAGTACTGTGTGTGCACGGGACACATGGACTGCAATGCACATGAGACTGCTTGAATGGAGACCTTGTTAGCCAGAAACTAACCTCAGTTTGGTCCCTGGGGTGGCAGTGTTGAAGGTGGAGGTGGACGTGGTGGTATCCATTCTTAGGACACCCTAGACCTGTCCAGGGTCCATGCCCTGGAGCTTGGAGGTTGGGGAAGGGAAAATCCTCTGTAGGCTCTTCAGGGCTAATATTGTTCTCTCCAGGGTCCTTCTGGAGAGCGGGGACCATCAGGGCCAGAGGGAAAGCCGGTGAGTGGGGACCTTGTGAAAAGAAGGTGGACCAGGTCACAGTTCTAGTGTTAACGCCCCATGACCTCTAAAGGGTGGAATGAGCCAATAATTCTGTTCCCTTGCCTAGCTCTAGGCCCCTCCCAACATCAGGCTTTGGATTCAAGCAAGATGGGTCTAGGGGCAGTTAGCTCAGCATTCCTTCCAGGTGTAGTAGTAGTCAGCCTTTGGAATATCTGGTCCTTGGTTTTCCTTCATTGTTGGGCAAGCAGGGTACAAGCAAGATGGGGGTGGATGAGAGTGGCCAAGGGAGGATTATAATTATATCCTTTGATTATAAATCATGGGGTCATCAATTATAGAAACTGAGGCCCAGAGAGTTTAAGTGTTTCAGGGTCACAAGACTAGTAAGTGTCATAGGCAGGGTGTAACCCTGATCTTCCTGACCCTACGTCCAGTGCTGTATCCACTGTTCCTCTGGGGAGTCTTACTGCAAGGTCTTGGGGCTGTTTCCACCCTCAGCATTAGCCACCCAGTCCTTTCTCACAATTCCAAAGATCCGTGGTTACGGTCATAGTTGATTCCACTGAAGAGTCATAGGTCAGTGTCCCCCAACCTTTATGGACTTGTAGAGGAAACCCTCATCTCATCCCTTCTCCATCTAGGGTCCTCAGGGTGCAAGAGGAGCCCCAGGTCCAGCAGTGAGTACCCCCCACACATCCACCTGGTCTTCACTTTCCAGAGAATGCCCCTCACCTTCAGGGGACTCCCCTGTTCTCTCACCCTGGGGACCCAACTGCTCCCCCATGTTCCCTGGGATCCTTTCTGTTCCTGTTCTCCCCAGAAGCCTCTTTGCTCCCCACTTCCAGGCCTCCTCCTCTGTTCCTAGCCCATAGAAACCTCACTGACCTTTCCCTTTCTCTTGATTGTGTTCCCACCTTCCTTCTTGGGGTCCTCCTTTCACTCCAAGGACTTCCTGGTCTTGTAAACCAGGATACCTCAGTTTCTCCATCTGTTTAGTTCAGAGAGGACTTTGGGTGAGGAGGCTGTGGGGGTATTGGCACTAGGTTTTTCTCATCAGACTTCTTCCTCTTTCCCAGGGCAACCATGGGGACCCAGGACCACAGGGTGCTCCGGTGAGTGAGGGGATGTAGTGCCCCTGGGGCAATGCCATGGGAGGGTTTTTTTTCTGCCTCTTTATGAGAAATGGGAAGGGAGGAGAATAGGAGTCAGTGGTGGTAATGGGGGCTGCCCAGAAACCAGCAGAACTGTCAGGTCAGGGTTGTAGGGATGGAGCTGGTGGCACTCCCTGGTGGCCCCATTGAGTGAAGGGGGTTGGTGTTGGTGAGTCACCTACAGCCTCAGTGATGGCCACGGCTCTCAGATACTCAGTAGGTACCCCCTTCTAGACAACACCACCTATCTCTCCTTATTCTTTTGGAGGGCAGAAGAGTTAGTGAGAACAGAGGCTGTTCCTGGGCCCTGGAGGGAGGGAGGGCCGTGCCCAGGTAATGTCATAACGATGTCGATGTCACAGGTCTGAATTAGCTCTAAGCCCATCTGGCCCCAGTGACTATAAGCAGGCCACCCAAGGCTGCCTGATCAGCGCTTGTGGAGGGGCTGGAGGCCCTGAGATGATATGGGAGGGAACTTGAGATTGTCATGGGGGAAGCAAGGGCCATGCTGAGCCAAAGGTCCTGAGGACCAGCATGATGGAATGGGGTTAAGAGAGCTGCTGGAGTCAGGCCTGGCCTTCTATTCTGAGATTGTACTGGGAGGAGGCCCGAGGTTTGATTAATCTTAGACTTCTCCTCTACTGTCCACCCTGTCCCTTGACCTCTGACTATTACTTTGAACCTTCTCTCCAGGGACTTGCTGGCCCTGCAGGACCCCAAGGCCCATCGGGTTTGAAGGTCAGTGAAAGGTGTTTTGGGGTGCTATGTATGACTTAGTCATCTGGCCTAGGAGACCCTGTGGGGAAGGACAGGATCCTGTCTGGGGACAGAGTACCCCAGAGGAGATGGAAAGGAATTGGGTGGGAGCAGTGGGGACCACACTTCCTAGGGGGAGCCGTGTACTAGTTTAGGCAAAGAAAACATCAGATAGCTGGCAGCTGGAGGGATGTAGAGATTGACCCTTCTGGGGCAAAGGGGACTTTGGAGAGGAAAGGTCTGGTCTGTGGGAGCCCGGGTTGTGTTTACAGTTTCATGGGATTACTTGGATTGTTTGCAGGGCGAGCCTGGTGAAGCTGGACCACCTGGGCGGGTAAGTGACTCCTACCTTTGAGGGGTCATCGGGGTTGGTCACGTAGGGTCAGTGCAGGAGAATTATGGGTGGGGGGCTGGTGTTACTGTTTCTCCTGATCTTTTGTCTCCTGATGAGGTCCCTAGGTAGGGTTTCCCATAAGGGGGGGTTGGGGAGGTTATTCCCTCTGAGAAACTTTGGCTCAGTTTCTTTGTCCATCTGTGTCTTCACGTAGGGCCTTCCGGGCCCCCCGGGAGCTGTGGGTCTGCCTGGCCCCCCAGGTTCCTCTGGCCTTGTGGTGAGTGGCTATGTTTGCCTTGGGTTGGAGGGGCACCCTAGGTCTCTGTACCATTCCCAGGCTCTGTCTCACCCCCAGTCCCACCCCTGGGAGTGTTTCTCCTTTTCAATCTTTGTCCTGTTCTCCTGGCCTCCTTTCCTCCTTCCCATCACATTTGATATGTTCCTCTCTCCACCCCTCTAGGGCCCACAGGGGGCACCAGGTTTACCAGGCCAAGTGGTGAGTCTTTGGGCAAGGAATGGGGATATTATATATTTTTAAAATTTTATTTTTTGGAATGGGGATATTAGTTGGAAAGGGAGGGATAGGGAAAGATGGTGACAGATGGTAATGACTCGTGACATCTTTCTCTTAGGGGGAGACAGGGAAGCCTGGAGTGACGGGCCGGGATGGTAAAGATGGAGAAAGGGGAGCCCCTGGCATCCCTGTAAGTATGCAGACTGGGAAGGTGGCATCATGGAGAGAAGGAAGAGGGGCTGGAGGGCTGGACTGAGAGAGCTGGGGTGGAGGTGGCGGGGGACGGGGGGGGGCGGCGGGAAGGGATGGAGTCAGAGGGTTAATCAGGGTGAGGGAAGGGAAGGCATGAGAGGGTGGGCAGAGGTCAGCCTCTCTAATGTTCTTCTGGGGCAGGGGCCGCCTGGCCTGCCTGGCCCTGTCGGACCTAAGGGGGAGCCCGGAGCTGCAGGACTCCCGGGACAGGTAACTGGACAATGTGACCCAACCCCTTTGCCCCTCAGCCCTCCCTCTGCCCTTCCTCCACCCCAGTCATTGCTCTGAGCCCAGACCATCCAGCTGCTCCAAGTCCCAGAATCAGGAGCCAGAAGGCCTGGTTTCAAGCTCCAGCTCAGTCACTAACTAGCCTCGTCACCTTGGGCAAGTCAGTGACCTCTCTGGGCCTTGATTTCTTCCTCTGCAAAATGAATGTGATGAGCAAAAATCTCACAAGCTGTTATGACGATCAGATAGAAAATTGTGTGTGTGAAGCATGTTGTAAACTATGTTCTAGAGAGACTCAGCTCTGGAGTTGGGGGAGGGGGGTCCAAATCCAGGGTCTCACATTAGGCACCTCTCTCTTAGCCTCAATTTCCTCATCTGTATAAAGGGGAGGGGATTAGACTATGCTCCCTTCCTACTGTAAATCACAACAAGATAAACTGTGTATGACCCTAAGGATATGCCTTTAGCATCTGTTCTTTTTTTTTTAATAAATTTATTTTTTATTTTTAGTTTATAACACTCATTTCCACAAGTTTTTGGGTTCCAAACTTTCTCTCCCTCCCTCTCCTCCCCCCTCCCCCCCAAGATGACATGTAATCCAATGTAGGTTCTACGTATACCTTCACATTGAACTTACTTACATAATAGTCCAGTTGTAATGAAGAATTATAACCAATGGAATGAATCATGAGAAAGGAAACCAAAAAAAGAAGGAAAGAAAAGAGAGCCAAAAGTTTGCCTCCATCTGCATTCAGACTCCATAATTCTTTCTCTGGTTGTGCATAGCTTTTTCCATCATGAGTCTTTTGGAGCTGTCTTTGAACCTTGCATTGATGAGAGGAGCCAAGTCTATCAAAGTTAGTCATTACAGATGCCGTGCGTCTGTAATTGTGTGTGATGATCTCCTGGTTCTGTTCCCCTCACTCATTAGCTTCTGTTCTTGAGGAGGCCAGGGTTATCCCTCCATTCTACAAGAAACCTTCGAGAAGTAAAAGTTAGTCCCCTTCCTGTTGTCCCCCCAACAAGGGGACGATGGTGCAGATGAGGAGGTGACAGCTGCTCCCAGGGGATGCACTCACAAATTGTGTCTCTCTCCCCTCCCAGGCTGTGGTTGGGCCCCCTGGTTTGAAGGGTGAGAAGGTGAGTGATTCAGGACCAAGTCCTGGGGGAGGGAATGGGACAAAGACTTGGGCCAGGTGAAGGGTTCAGGTGGGGAAGTGACTGGGTCCTGGAGGGTGGAGAAGATCCCTCTTTCTCTGGGGCCTTCCCTTCACTTTTCCTGATTCCATTCTCTTGGTTCTTAGGGAGCCCCTGGAGGCCTTGCTGGGGACCTTGTGGGAGAACCTGTGAGTGTGTCTCTTTAGTACCTGGGGTTTCCATAATTCTTAATCGGTGACCTCTGTAACTCCCTAGGATAATCATCATAACCCTTATGATCACCCCTAGAGTGAACCCATGACTCCTGATCAGTTACTCCCCCAAAGTACCTGTACTGATCCCCCAAGGATAGTGATCTGTGGCCTCCCACACCTACCCCAGAGTAGCCATTGTGACCCTCAGTCACTTACCTCTGAGCCTATCCCGTTGACCCCTGTTCCCTAACCCTGTTTCTGCAGGGATCCAAAGGGGACAGAGGACTTCCTGGGCCTCGAGGAGAGAAGGTGAGGACTGGACCTCTCTCTCCAAGTTCACTAATCCAAGGTGGAAGGGAGAAAGAGGACCGGGTGCCTAGCTCTGGAGAAGAAGGGGAGCCCATGTTTGGTCTGCAGTCCCCGTATCCTCTTTTCCCTCTGTGCAGGGTGAGGCTGGACAACCTGGGGAACCTGGAGACCCTGGAGAGGATGTAAGTTGGGGTGGTGCCGATGAAGGGAGAACATATCTAAGAACATGAATGAATGTACACACCTGTGCTGGCTCAGGTGTATAAAAAGATATACATACTTGAACACATCCTGGGGGGACTTATGTACATTTATATAGTATGTATGTATACGTTATAATATACATATATTGTATATACACATGTGTCTGAGCACCTTTATGTCTCTGCTGTCACATCTGAGCACATACATGCCTGTATCCCTATGTCTGAGCACATGTGTCCAAGGTCACATGCTAGAGCTCTCTAGTTTCTGTGTTTCTCTTTCTCAGGGCCGGAAAGGGGCAACAGGACTCAGAGGTGAAAAGGTGAGCATGCCTGACCTCCACCCCCAGCCCCCATGTACATTTTCCTCCAGTTCCATCTTTCCAGCTGGGCTCCCCTCCTCTCTCCCCCATCCCCTCCTGTGACTCTCCCTGGTACTCTGTGTTCCCCTAATACTTACTGTGGTCTTTGCTGGGGTGGTGTTGGGGGTGGGGCTGGGGCTATCATGGGGGTTTCTTAGATTCCTCCAAGGCCCCAGAGTTAACCTCCCCTTCTCCCTTCAGGGCTCCATGGGGATTGGGGTCCAGGGCCCCCCTGGATCAGATGGGCCCCCAGGCCTGAAGGTGAGAGTACGCCCCTCCTCAGCTCAAGCTGGCAGTTTTGAGATAGAGAAGAAGACCCTGGAGGGGGGCGTGGTTTGGGGGCAGGAGAAATGGGGCATAAGAGGATGGGGATCCTAAGAGACTGAAAAATAGCAGGGTGGGAGTGGAGCAGGGGGTGGAGAAGAAGCAATAGATTTGTGCTCTGTGATTTGGGCAAGTCCCATCTCCTACCCGGGGTTTAGAAAGAGAGAACTGACCTAGTATCACTTGTGTCCCTTCTGGTTCTAAACCCTATGACCTAGGACCTGGGGTGTGGATAGGGACCAAGGGGAGGGAGGATGGATGAAGGGGACACTGACTTATGATTTGAGCCTCTCTCTATCTTTACTTTAGGGAGACTCAGGCCCTCCAGGCCCTCCTGGACCCCCAGGGACACCAGGCGTTGTGGGATTCCCTGGCCATGCAGGCCCCAGAGGAGAGCCTGGGCAGCCGGGCCTTACTGGAGAGAGGGTAAGGGGGACCATGGGGTGGGTGGAACAGGAGAGGCTTCCCCGGGGATCAAATGCCTCCTCATAGCCAGTCACACAGTCAGCACGTTTGTGCTGAACCCCATTTTTCTGAAGAGACTGAAGAGAAGCAGAGACAGGCACCATTGTAGAGAGTTTGTAGACCAAGGGAGACTCAGCTGAGAAAAGTCAACCACTCTGGGGCCTGCCCTCAGGGAGCACACAGTCTGGGGAAAATGAAAGAGCCTCAGACTCAGGGCTGAGTGTAAATGCTCAGTCTCTGGGGAGAGTGGACAGGTGTGGCTTCTCTGGGCAGCATGAGTGACCTCAGGGACCTCACACAATTGTTTGTCTGTGGGGGACAGATTCCTCTGCCCTGGAGTCATCAGCCAAGGTTTCCTAAGGAGGAGGGGTTGGGGCATGAAGGATAGAGTCAGAGATCCGCTTAGAGTATCCTGGTCAACCTGCCATCCCTGAACTTCCAAATAATTTTGTGATACATATATTTCAAGGTTACTATAATCATAAAACAGTGCAAGAGAAGGAGGGGATCACGTGTGTGTGTGTGTGTGTGTGTGTGTGTGTGTGTGTGCCTGTGCATGCACATGTGTGTGTATGTCTATGTGTCTGCGTATGTGAGTGTATGTCTGTGAGTGCGTTTGTATTTGTGTCTGTGTGTGTTTTACAGTATGTCTGTGTATGAAAGTGTATATGTGTGAGTGTGTCTGTGAGTGTCTGAGTAGGTATATGTGAGTGTGTGGGGGCAGCTAGGTGGAGCAGTGAGTAGGGCACCGGCCCTGGAGTCAGGAGGACCTGAGTTCAAATCTGGCCTCAGACACTTGATACGCTAGCTGTGTGACCTTGGGCAAGTCACCTAACCCCAATTGCCCTGCCTTCCCCCCTCTAAAAAAAAGATGCGGGGCCACAAAGACAATCAGGGCCCACGGCACAGACCTGTGCAATAATAATAATAAGCATTTATATAGTGCTTACTCGTTCACGCTTTACAGCCCTGGGAAGTGGGTGCTATCATTACCCCCACTATTTATAGGCAAACAGGTGAGATGACTTGCCCAGGGTCACACAACCAGTAAATGTACTCAGGTCTTCCTGCCTCCAGGCCCAGCTCTGTCCACCGAACCAAAAGTATGGAATAAACCTAAAGGATAGGTAGGGAGGGTGGGCATGAGTTCTTGGAGGCTTCGTGTAGAGAGCGGTCCTTGCGTTGAATAATGAGGGAGGGGAGGGATTCCTGGAGGAGGCAGGGAGATGGAGCATTGAGTGTGAGGAGCAGAGAGAGAAAGACATTGGGTACAGTTTGTACAGTGTGCAGCAGGGTGACTGGTGGTAATGAGCCTAGAAGGAGAGGTGGGGGGCTTTCCAAACCAAACAGAACAGATGGTATGTCATCCAGCAGTCATAGGGAGCCACTGCAGTTTGTTGAGTTGGGGCAGCACAGTGTTAATGGTGTGTAATGGAAAAAGCATTGGTTTGGGCATCAGAAGATCCTATCATAAGATAGTTTGACAGCAGGGAGGCAACTTGGAGGATGCCTAGGCCAACTCTATCGTTTGGCTGATGAAAAAACCTGAGGTTAGAGAGAGGTTAAGTGAACAAGGTCACACAGTTGGTGTCAGAAGCAAGATTTGAACCCGGGTCCTTGGACCCCAAAGCCTGCACCCTTTCTACTATGCCACTCAGGCTCTGTTATTTACTGCTTGTGTGGCCTTGGGTGAGTCTCTTCCTATGTGTGGGCCTCAGTCTCTTCATCATAAACTAAGGAATTGATCTTGAAGGACCCTTTCTTGGAGACCAAGGTCTGAAATTAAATATTAATCTATTGTAATCGTTCAGATGAAAAGTGACTACAGCCTGAACTCAGGTGGGGGCCTTTGTGCTGGTAATGCAGTGGGATGGACAGGCCCCACCCCCGCTCCTTACTCCTCCTCTGTCTGTGTCTAGAAATACTGCTGAGATTTGGATCCTGAGTCATTAGGAAGATGGGGGCAGCCAGAGGAGGGGGAGGACGTGAGGGCTGAGAAGAGGGCTCTCTGTAAACTCTCTGCATTTCCAACCGGGAGAGTCTCCCTGTGGACCCTAACCCTCTGACCTTATTTTGTTCTATATGAGGACCTAGCTCCCTCATCCTCTCATCTCTCCTACAGGGTTTGATGGGGCCCTCTGGGAAAGAAGGGGCCCCAGGGCCTCCTGGGCTCCCAGGACCAATCGGGGCAGCGGTGAGTCCTAGCATCCATGTATCCGAGTGTCCGTGTGGCTGAATGCTCCCACATCCAGTTATCTGAGTGTCTGTATGTTCCTGGGCTCATTCCTATGGATGTCTTCTCCCAGGGCCCTCCTGACCTTGCCCAGCTGAGGGACATTACACTTCCCCAGAGAGCATGAGGCTAAACCTCCAACATTACAGATCCCTGCATCTCCTCCCATTCTCCTCCTCTTCACATTTCTCTATCTGTTCACAGGGACCACCCGGGGCCTCTGGACCCAAAGGAGACAAGGTAAGAAGAGAGGGCTGAGGGAGAGACTTGGAGAAAGTAGAGAAGAGAGGTGTGGAGGAGGGGGAGGCCCTGGTCCTTGGCCCCTCCCTCTCCACACCCCTCACCCCTCCAGCTAGAGCAAGCAAGCTCATCTGCCTCTTTATCAGGGAGATCCTGGAGTGGGGCAGCCAGGAGCCCGAGGAGAGAGAGGGGATCAGGGCATCCGGGTATGTATGCCTTTGAGTATGGGAGTCTCCATAGATGCAACCAGGCAGCAACCATTGCTCCTAGCCTGGGAGGTGGGGAAGGTCACTCCATGGACCCTTAACCTCACCCCAATTCCTTATTCCCTAAAATCTTGCTGCCCTATCTCTGAGACCCCTACATTCCTGTGAAACCTGACTTCTCTTCCAGGGTGAAAATGGCCGTCCTGGTCTGGAAGGAGACAGAGGTCCCGCGGTAAGAGTAGGAGCATCCTGCTGTGGTGTAAATCCTAGTGCATATTTCATTCATTCAGGATTTATTAGGCACCTACTATGTGTGGAACCCATTGCTAGGTGCTGGGGGAGGTAAAAGTTTGCCTTAGACTCAGTCCCTGCCCTCCCAGAGCTCACTGATTATCAGGGAGATAATCTGCAATATTAGAGATAAGCACATTTGAGTGGGCGGCTGAACCTGAACTTGGCACCCTAACCCATCGAAGGGATTTCTGCTCCTCCACATTCTCAAAGCATTTTGCTCAAGCCTCCCTCTCGTCCTGGCCTCACTCGCTGGCATCGGTTATTTCTGTACGTGTTCTTTACCTTGTTAGAGCATAAGCATCTTGAAAGCAGGGTCTGGGTCAGTGCCACCGATGGGTTCCTCTGGCTAAATCCAGGACTTCGCACATAGTGTTGTCCCTGGGACATGAGGACCAAAGAGATTTACCCACATGTCCAAGAGAGCCCAGGCTGTTTATCTCTACCCTTAACACCTCCCCTGACCTTCCCACCACTCTTCCCCAGGAGTTACCCCCAGTCTCTTTCCCAGATGGCTTCATTAATTTTGCTCCCATTTTCCCCTCCCATAGGGCCCTCCAGGGAACCGGGGGGAACGAGGAGACAAGGTGAGTATGTGTGGATAGGATGGGGCCAGGCCCCAAGGAGTGTGGGAACATAGCCATGAATGCATGCATGTATATGTGTGTGCATGTATATGTATGTGTGTATGTGCAGGAGCACCCATATGTGAGGGTTGGGGGCCAGAGACCATGAAAAGGGGAGGTGTCTGAGAGTGGGGGTGCTAAGGGAGCGAGATCTCCAGCCCATCCTCCCTTCCCAGAGCTGTGTGATCTTGGGGAGATTTCTTGCCCTCTCTGGGCCTCAGTTTCTTCATGTGAAAAAAGAAGGGGTCAGATCAGATATCTCTGAACTTTTGTCCAGCTTCATGTCCTATGATCTTATGAAATTCAATGGTCCTGGGCTGAGTAAACCTTTTCCCCCCTCTCCTGTCTCTCTTTCCTCCCCTTCTTCTGGCAGGGTGATGCAGGAGCCCCTGGACTGAAAGGTGACAAGGTGAGATGGGGAAGGGAAGAGGGGAGTATGGAAGGAGGAGGCCAGGGGGGAAGGATGAAGACAGTGGATGGAAGGGGGGATGTCTGTGACTCATAGCTCTTTCTCTCCCTCTCCTCTCCTGTCAGGGTGATACAGCTGTGATCGAGGGGCCTCCTGGGCCTCGAGGCCCCAAGGGAGAGACAGTGAGTTGGCAAATGGAGAAATGGGGTGGCGGAGGCTTGGGTTGGCTATGAGGAGGGGATGGGGGAAGTCTGAGTGGCATGCTTCCTGGGAGATCCCTGCCCTCTCCCAATCTGCCATGGTCCCCAGATACCTGGGGTCCCTAAGTATGGGTTAGACTCCTGAGGGCTAGGCTCTGGCCACTTCCTGATGGAGAATCTAAGGAATGAAGAAGTTAGGTTCAGAATGTTCTAATTTATCTCATCTTCACTGCTCATTTTGGGTCAAGAAGGAAGGACTTGGTGATGTTTGTTGGGACTGAACCTGGAGAGTTTCCCTAGGGAAAATAATAATTCTCAAATGGAAAAATACATTTTTTTTCTATTACTGTCCCTTCTCTTTCCCAATTCAGGGTGACCGAGGCCTGAGAGGCTTAGATGGTGACAAAGGAGCCAGAGGGGACATGGGCCTTCCTGGGGAAAAGGTGAGGATAGTGGTTGGGCCAGAAAGTTGGGCAGGGTGGGGTAGGGGGCAGAATGGCGCTATTCTCCAGAAGCATCTTGGTGTGATGGATAGCATGCTGGACTGGACTCAGGAAGACCTGAGTTCAAATTCCAGCTCAAATACTTCCTAGTTCGATGACACTGGGCAAGTCAGTCTTGGTGCCTCAGTTCCCTGAGGGAGGGAGGGAGATGAGGGAGAGGGTTGGACTTGAAGGCTTTTGGTTCTCTTCCAACTCTGAATCTGTGATGGCATTCTCCTGACACTCTCTCTACCCCCATTTCCATAGGGCGTGAAGGGAGAACTGGGAGACAAAGGCTCTCCTGGTTCCCAGGGTGTTCGAGGTCCCACAGGGCAGAAGGTAAGGACACAGCCAAAGGCACATGTTGGTTGCATGTATAGGTTCCTCTGGCCTTAGGTATTTGTTACGTCTTCACAGGAGCCACCTTTACAATTAGCTGTGTGTATCATGTATGTCCCACAACTGTCTGTGTGTGGATTATGTGAATGTCCTCTCTGGGTTATCCCTAGCATATGGTAGTGTGTCTGGCACCCATCAGGTCTTAGCTTGATTGCCCCTAACTTCACGGGTTCCGTGTGCCAGCTGTAGGTGGTGCCACGACTTCCTGTGTACTCAGTCTTGACTCCCAGAAGCCTCCTGGGATTCTACCCCTCCCACCCCCCACCCCACTCTGACTGTCTTTTCCCCACAGGGTGAGACTGGTGACCCAGGGATCCCCGGGGCAACGGTGAGACATCCTTTCCTCTGAGCCCCCATTCATCTATAGCCCATGCTGACTATGACCCTTGCCTCCTAGGACCCTTCCCTGTTCTTAACCTCCATACCTTCCATTTGATCCCAGCCCTTCTCCATGCACGTGCTCCATGGCCCTGTCTGAGGTGCTCACTCTCCTTCCCTCAGGGTCTCTCTGGGAAGGACGGCACTCCTGGCGCCCATGGAGGGAAAGGAGAGCCAGGCTTTATGGGCCCCCGAGGTCCTAAGGTAGGTGCAGGGGTAGGAGTTGTGCCCAGGAAAGTTGGTGTTAGGGTTGGGAGTCAAGGTGGTGGGCAGGAGTTGATAATGTACAGGGCAGAGTCCTGGCTCCAGAATTAGGAAACCTGCCCCCTGGTTCCACTGTTAGTTTGCTTTGTGGCTACAGGTTAGTAACTTCCTCTTTCTTGACCTCAGTTTCTTGCTCTGACAAATAAGGGGTGGGAGGTGGGTGGGACCAGATGGGTCTCTAGGGTCCTTTTCAACTCATAAAGGATTCGACTTAATGGGTCAAGGTCGAGGTGGTGGGAGATGGGACTGGTGATGAGGGGGACTCATCAGCATCTGTCCTGCAGGGAGATCGGGGCCTGAAAGGGGCCTGTGGCCAAGATGGGGAGAAGGGGGACAAGGTAAGGAACATCCTGGGGAAGGGACTGGGTGATGCTGGGAAGAAGGTCTGTCTTTCATGGGGTGGTGGAGTCAGACTGGGGCATTTCAGCATATGACTGAATTACCCTCTCTTCCTTTATTGGATTTTTTTGGTCTTCTTCCACCCTTAGGGGGAAGCAGGTCTGCATGGACGGCCTGGACTCCCTGGACGGAAAGGAGAGCCGGTGAGGGGTGTGGGGGTAGCTAGGGGCAAACACAGCTGGGGTGCCCTCCATCACATCTGGAGGAAGTGGGCTCACGTTTAAAGGGAGATGAAAGGGTCAATGCATTTGGGGGCTTTGCTCTCATCTGAGGAGGGGCCTTGCTCTAGTGTGGGGGTCACATCTGGGTCATGGGGGCAAATGGGGCTAGACTCACATCTTATTCCTTCTCAGGGGGAGATGGGGCTGCCAGGCCTGTCGGGGCATCCAGGAAAGGAGGGTTTGATTGGCCCTAAGGTATGAAGTTGGAGGGGACCTCTCTGCTCTCTGGTGCTAGAATCTGAGTCTAAACCCCACTAGGCTGCTGAAGGGGGTGTGTGTAAGTGTAGATATCCCCCTTGGTGGGGAGCAGGGTGGAATTAGGGGACTGGAGGGGATGGGAGTCTGATGGGATGCAGGAAAGAAGGGCAGAGCTGGAGGAGGCTAGGGGTAGGGGAGGGGAGGATGGGGCCCCCTGAGACTTAACCATTTTCTCTCCTAGGGTGACCGAGGCTTTGATGGTCAGCAAGGACCCAAGGGTGACCAGGGCGAGAAAGGGGAGCGGGTATGTAAGAGAAGAGGTCATGTTTCCTCATCAGAGCAGTCCATATACCTTCTGGCTGAAGCTGGTGCAAGAAATTCTATTTTTTTAAATAATATTTTATTCTTCCCCCAATTACTGATATAGGGGATTCTAGCTGGCCATGATCCTGACCTTAATTATTCATCTAAAATGGGCTCGCAGAATCGGGGTGAGAATCAGGAGAAATGATACATGGAAAACACTCTGTGAACTTTCAAGAGTGATAGAAATGTTTACTTTTATTACTTTAATTGTCAGTGTGGCCTAGTAGATAGAGTGCTGAATTTGGGAGGGAGCCTGGAAGCCCTGGGTTCAAATCCCATCCCTGGCACTAGCTGTGGAATTTGGACAAGGCATATAACCTTGGAGCCTCAGTTTCCTCATCTGTAAAACAGGGAGAGGGTTGTTGTGAAGCCTAGAGATAATTTATGTTGAAGGCTTTGCAAACTTCTCCTTGATATATAAATATCAGGCTTTGTTTTCATTTGGACTTCAATCAATCTGTAGACATTTTTAAAGCACCTACTATGTGCCAACCATTGTAGTAAGCATTGAGGATATAAAAGGAGGCAAAAGACAGTCCTTGCCCTCAGGGAGCTTGCACTTTAGTGGGAGCTTGTGACTTCATTGGTGTGGCTGGCCAATGTAAGACGTACCTCAGTCTTAGAGAGGTGCCTGGTTCCCCAAGACATCAAGGGACTTGTCCACATTCACACAGTCAGTAGGTACCAGAGGCTAGATTTGAATCCTGGGCTTCCAGACCCAGGGGTCAGTTCTCCACCTACTGCCACAGGCTGGCCTCCAAGGGCTGTCGATCCCTGTTGTTATTGTTCATCTTCAATGTCTTCATTGTTATCACCCCTTTCTCCCGCAGGGGCCTCCTGGTGTTGGGGGGATCCAAGGCCCCAGGGGCAGTGACGGAGCCCCTGGACCCCTTGGGCCTCCAGGCAGCATCGGCCCTAAAGGTCCTGAGGGCATTCAGGGGCAAAAGGTGAGTAACCTTCCTGTGGTCCTAACCGTGGCCTTTGGCATTGACCATAATCTTTAGGAATTGTACTCAATCTTGGAGCTCTTGGCTGTGGGCACACCGAGCTGCACCTTTAGCAGGGCCTTCTCTCTCAGTCAAAGAAAAGAGATTACTTTTTAGAAGGGTGGAAGGGGGTGTTGGAGCCTCTGGCTCATCATTTCTCCTGTTCATTGTCTCCTGCAGGGGGAGAGGGGCCCCCCTGGAGAGAGTGTGGTTGGAGCTCGAGGGGTCCCTGGAATCCCAGGAGAGCGTGGGGAGCAGGTGAGTCTGGGCTTCTGAGGGAATGTTGTGGGTTGTTGGGAGAGTTTCAGGGACACTCGAAGGCCTGGGCTGGTCCCCTGGACTGCATCTTCTAGGGAGCAGAGGGCGTAGTCAACTTATTATTCATAATGCATCTAGGGGGCTTTGCTCCCATTTGGGGAGGGGTTTGCTCAAGTCTGGGAGTGCTCACGTCTGGGTCATGGTGGGGAGTGGGTTAGACCCATATCTCATTCTTTCTCAGTGCGAGCTGGGGCTGCCAGGCCTCTTGGGGCCACCAGGGAAGGAGGGCATATTATGTCCTTCCTTCTGAACCCACTCCTCCCTGCACATGGCACCTTCATTTATCCTTTTTCTCACGCCTGTAACTTTGGGGTCCCCTTTGCCTCTTCCCTCTCCCTTCCAAATGGTTTTTGAGTCCTGGGGTTTCTGTCTCCTGGGATGTCTCACCTGTGTCCCCTCCTCTTGAGCCTCACACTGTCACTGTCACATACTTCCTCTTGTGCAGCTGCTGAATTCCTAGTCATCCTTGTCCAGGAAGCCTATACTGATTTCTCTTGTCAATACTTATCCCCCTCCATCTTACAGAGCAATTTGTTTTATAACTAACGCACTGGTTATGTTGTATTGGGTATCATAGGTATATGTTGGCCTTTAGAATCCCATTAGAAGGCTAAACACGAGAGCAGGGACCTAACTATCTTGGTACCTCTCCCAGCTCAGCACAGGGCTCTGTATACAGTAGGCACTTAGTGCTTGGTGACCTGAATTGAGTTCCTGTCTCTCTCAGGGAAGCCCAGGTCCTATGGGCCCCCAAGGAGAGAAGGGGGAGCCATCTATGACGGTGAGTGACACCCCTCCTGTCAGAGGTGTGGGGAGGAGGACAAGAGGATGGAGCAGGGGGGAAGGGCAGGACCTCTCCCACCTTGGAGTGGGCTAAGTGTTAACTCTGTGCCCTTCCAGGCATCTGACATCCGGAGCTTCATCCGACAAGAGATGAGTCAGCATTGCGGTGAGGAGGGGCAGGGGGAGGGATGAAAGGGGAACTCCAGGATTGTGTGAAAGAGTCCATTCCTCCTCTCCCCCATCCGCCTCACCAAATGTCAGGGGCCCAGGGTTCCCTGTGTATAACTTGGGAGTTGGGGGAAGGAGATCTGGGGCAGGAAGTAAGGCCTGCCTCAGGTTGTGAATGTGTCCTTCTCTTTCTGTCTTCTCCAGCCTGTGGGGGTCAGTTTATCTCATCAGGATCAAGTAAGCCTCGTGCCTTGTCCCTCACTTCTAAGCCCTGTCCATTCCTTTTGCCTTTTAATCCTTTTTCCTCACTCACCCCTCACCTCCTCATTCTTGGCTTTTGTACTTCTAGCTAGCCCTCACCTTTGATCTCTATCTGCATCCCTCTAACCCTGGCCCCTCTGAACTTGACTCTTCCCTTTAACCTCTCTTTAACCTGTGACCCCAAACCCCACAAATATTGTGGACCCACCTTTGGGTCCCTGGCCCCACCTTCTCTCCAAGGTAGAAGAGTGGCTGGCTAGGTCCCTGTGCCCATGATGTGTGGTGGTCTTCCCCTCCTAGGACCCCTTCCCAGTTACTCTGCAGACACCCCAGGCCCTGGCTCCTGGCCCCACCCTGTACCTGTGCTGAGGCTCTCCCATGCTGAAGAGGAAGGTGAGTCTTTAGGAAGCAGCCCAAGAGCCATATCTGGCCTGGGTCCAGGGAGGGAACAGGGGCACCTACCACTCAGTGCTCTATGTTGGTGATACAAGGATCAGAAGGAATAGGGCGGTCAATGAGACTTCCTGCAGGTGGTGAGTGCATAGGCCATCATTAGGGCTCTGGCTTCCAGGGCTGGGTGGATGGAGCAGGGTGAACCCAGGACCTAAAGTCTGGGTCCTGGTCCTCCTTTCCCTAGGGCCGGGGCCTCCAGAAGATGATGAGTACTCCATGGAGGATTACGAGGACGTGGAGGGTGATGCTACTGAGGAGCCTTGGGCAGCTGGTGATGGTGAGACCCCCCTGCCCTCCCCAGATCTGCCCTAGAGCCCCTGACTTAGAGGTACCCCCCAATCCCCCCACACTGAATTCCTCCTCACTGGCCTCCATCTCAGGTTTGTGTTCTCTGCCAATGGATGAAGGCTCTTGCTCCAATTACACCCTGCGATGGTATCACCGCCCTGGCAGGGGCTGTCAACCCTTTGTATTTGGTGGCTGTGAGGGCAATGCCAACCGCTTCAGTTCCCGTGAGGACTGTGAACGACAATGTCTACCCCACGGAGGCCCAGGTATGTCTGTATGATCTACCTGGGAGCCCCTGGTCTGAGGGAGTGCTTGGCCCCTGCCCTCAGAGACTCCCCTGCCCTCAGGGAGCCCCTGGTCTGAGAGGGAGATGTTTCCTGGCTTTAGGGAAGTCTCCATGTGCCAGGCTCTATGCTAAACCCAGTGCATACAAAGAGGGACAAAAATGATACAAAAAGACAGTTCCAGACCCTAAGAGCTGACGATCCAGTGGGAGAGACAACATGCAAACAACCATGCACAGTCATAATAAATGTTTGACTGACTGAAGGGGGCAGACACGGCCCCTTGCCTCAGGGAGTCCCTGGTCTGGGGCGGGAGGGAGGGGAAGCTGTCTTTAAGCTGTAAAGGCCTAGTCCAGGCAGGATGGAGTTGTTCAGGACAAGTTTTCTGGAAGAGGAGGAGGATTTTCAGAGAGGTGCTAGGAGATGCAGAGGAGGGTGGCAGAGGGTCCTGAGAGGACAGCTCAGTCATCCTCCTCCTAATCTCTCCTAGGTGCTCCCCCTGCCTCCTAGAGTTGAGGTGTCGGAATGGACAGAGTGCCTGGGTCCCTGGGCACTGGTCCCTGGCCCCCTGCTGAGGGGGAGTGAGTACTGATCCTGGAGAAGTCACTGGGGGGTTGCAGAAGGGCCTGGCCCCTACCCCCACCCTTTATCTCCCTCAGATGGGGCCCGAGGGGAACTTGGTGCTACATGGGTGTGTACGTGTATGTTTGTCAGTATCCGTGAAACTATGTCCAGTGAAAGGGCTGAGGGGTCTACCTGGTCCCCCTCCTGCCTCCCCTCTCAATTCCTGCCCCTGTCCTCCAGGCCCAAATGACTGGGGGGACGAGGGCAGGTGGTGCTAACAGAGCTGACCTCCAATGGACTGTCTGTGTGTCTGTCTGGCCCCTGCTCCGCTGCTGGCTCTGATGGTGCTGACCCAGGTCAAGGACAAGGGGACATGGGCAAGGGGTAGCTCCCTTGTGGGCTCCACTCCACCTCTTTGGTCCCAGGTTGGGGTATGTCTTGGAATCATTAAAGCTGCTGTTTTCAAGGGTGTCCTGCTTTGTGTCTGTGAGGGGGGATGTCGGGAGGATGGCACAGAGGGGATGGGGAACATCTTGTATTTGTCTGGTATCAGGGATTCATTTAGCCAAGAATGAAGAGCGAATGGTGCTGATGAAGGGCTCGTGGAGTCCAGTGTGGGTTGTGTGATGTCTGGATGGGCACCAGACCGGGGGGCTGCTTGTCGGGGCTGACAGGAGGTAGGGTTGGGGAGGCTGGGAGGGGTGTGTTTATGGGGGATGTGGAGGGACCAGGATGAGGGGAGCATGAGGGCAACAGAAGCTGGGCTGGCAGCTCCTGATCTAGCTGGAATTCCCATAGGCTTGCTTATTTATCTATCTCTATCTCTATCTATTACTATCTCTTTTTAAAATATTTT
This sequence comes from Trichosurus vulpecula, assembly GCF_011100635.1. Lineage (NCBI taxonomy): Eukaryota > Metazoa > Chordata > Mammalia > Diprotodontia > Phalangeridae > Trichosurus > Trichosurus vulpecula. Next base: position 116,971,146 of record NC_050581.1, on the reverse strand, counting down.
GAAAATTAATATCTTTTATTTTTTCTCACCTTCATTTTCAAATAATCCCTCCCCCATTGCCTTACATAGTCATCCCGTGTCACCAAAAAAGAGAGAAAAATAAAATTCAGCAAAACACATCATTTAAGTCTGACAGCACACGCAGTATTCTGTACCCATAGTCTCCCACTTCTGCAAAGAAGAAAGGGAGGTGAATTTCCTTACCTCTTCTTTGGGGACAAACTTGGTCGTCATAATTATGTAATGTTCTTTTGCTGTTTTTTTTTTCATTTCCATTATCGTGGTCTTTGCCTCACTCCCTTTCTGCTACTCCTGGGTCTTCTATTTTTTTTGGTGGGAATCTGGTGATCATAAGCAATAAAGGCTCACTTCTCTCTCTCTGATAAATGGATGAGGTAGTAGTGGGTTCGAGGTTTTGCTTCATCCCCACCTCTGGGCCCCTTACATTCTTGCTTCATCCCTGCTCTAGTCCCTCTCCAGGTACTGAACACCTTCCCTGGGGCAGGAAGAATCTTACTGTCTCAGCTTGGTTTATTTTTGTCTCATGTCTCTTTAAAAGACATTTTATTGATGTTTTTGGTTTTTTACATCGTAGTTACTCCCCCATAAGCCCCAATCCCCCTCAACTTTCCCTTGTAATAAAGAAAAACAGTTAAGCATAACCTGCCGACAGATTGGCACTGTCTGACCGCATGTGTAACATTGTGTACCCACAGTCCCCCACCTCCCCAGAGACAGGGAAATGGGTGTCATCCAGGGATGCGCTGGACCTAGCTTATATGGGTTCTGAGGAACCAATTGTCACATTTCAGTGTGCACCCTTACACTTTAGAAATCAACAAACGCTACAAGTCAGAGCTTGATTTATTATTTTGAGATTGTCTAGACTTAAAGTGATGGGGAAAATGTTAGGCAGGCTAAAATTAAAAGGGGACAGTGTGGGGGCAGCTAGGTGGCATGGTGGGTCGAGCACTGGCCCTGAAGTCAGGAGGACCCTGGCCTCAGACACTTATTAGCTATGTGACCCTGGGCAAGTCACTTAATCTGGATTGCCTCCAAAAAATAAGTGGATGGTGTATCCCCCTCCCCACTTTCTTCCCCTCAACCCCCCAGAGCCATTTATGATCTGCTGGTTTTATCATTGTTCTTAGGGGTTTTTCTTTTCTTGTCTTCTCCTTGGCATTTACTCTAAATTCTGAAATAGGTTTTCTTTTCTTCTGTTATTTTTGCCTGACCTGCTGAGTATAACATTGCTTTTGACAGTAAAACGTCTCCAGGGATTGACCTAGACAGCCCCTCTAGGAACTTGAAAAGACTGGGGAGAGGTAGCTGGAGCCAGCCTTAGTTTTGTGGATCCTCCAACCTCTAGAGCGTGAAGTCCAGAGTCTAACCTGTAACATTATTTTAAGAAGCAGGCAGATCTGGGAATTCTGTAGGAGGTGCTAGTTCTCTGCCCCTACCCTCCCAGCTTGGGCTTTAATACTTTATATTCCCAAATGTTTTCTTTGGTGACTATGTGGACCTAGTTTTTTAAACAAATTATATTTATTTTCCAATTACATGTAAAAACAATTTTTAACATTCTTTTTTTAAAATTTGAGTTCCAAATTTTCTCCCACCTTTCTTGTCTTCTCCTCCCTGCCTTGAGAAGGCAAGAAACTTGATACAGGTTGTACATGAGCATTCGTGCAAAATGTATTTCATTATTAGTCATGTTGTGAAAGAAAATATAGACCAAAAAAATCCTAAGAAAAATAAAAATTAAAAAAAAACCATGCTTTGATCTGCATTCAAACTCCGTTAGTTCTTACTCTAGAGGTGGATAATGTTTTTCATCATAAGTAAGTCTTTTGGGATTGTCTTGAATCATTGTATTGCTGAGAATAGCTAAGTCATTCACAGCTGATCATTATACAATATTGCTGCTACTGTGTACAATGTTCTCCTGGTTCTGCTTACCTCATTTTGCATCAGTTCATCTAAGTCTTTCCAGGTTTTTCTGAGAACATCCTGCTTGTACGCTAGTATTCCATCACAATCATATACAACTTGTTCGGCCATTCCCCAGTTGATGGGCATTCCCTCAATTTCCAATTCTTTGTGTGGACATAGTTTCTTCACAAAATCTCAGAGCTAGAATAAATCCAGAAGGTTTCTAATCCAACCCTTAGCTGAGCAGGAATCCCTTCTAAAATACTCTAGGAAAGTGGCTATGTTCAGTCTTCACTTTGAAGTCTCCAGTGATACGAAACCCACCACTTTTCAAGGTAGCCTGTTCCACTTTTGGTCAGTGCTTATATCAGGGAATTGTGACTTATATTATGTTGAAACTCCTGTAACTTTTGCCCATGTTCCTAGTTCTGCTCTCTGCCACAGGGGCACAAGGGAACAGTTCCACATTTTAATACACAGAGGAGATTCTCAGACATTGTTCTGGTCCCGCCCTCATTTCAGGACACTCAATTCTGGCAATGATAACATCTCCCAATAAAAAGCACAGAAGTGCTTATTGCTTCCAAATGATAAGGCATTAGTTTGGCATTGATGAATTGATTGAAATTTCTTTGACAAGGTATGAATTTCTTGCCTTCTTGGGTTGCCACATTGAAGATGGCTGATTCTCTTCAAGTTTATACACCTGAGCTACACCATTGGAGTTGGTCTTTAAAAGGGAAAGCTAGAGAGGACAGATAGAGAGAAGCCATTTGGATACACAGACTTTCCTGGGGGAGAGGGAAGGAAGCCTGCATAGCCACCTTAACCCTCCAGGGAGTCATGTGTTCTAGACAACCATGCTTCAGGGATGGTTAACAGAGGCAGTGACTAAATGCTGAAGAATTGCTGTCTTGACAGGGGAACCTTAGGAACATGAGTCAGCAGTGGAGAGGAAGGAGGGAACTCCTCCACTGAGAGAGAGAGTCAAGGAATCACAAGGGAGAGCCATAATGGGAAGGCACAAACCTATGTCTCTTCTTTCACTAGTACTGTGAGTTATTTTGGACTTTGTAGATTCAGGGAAGGGAGATGCCTCTAAGTGCTTTCCCCTTGAGGGGTGGAGTATACCCTAGGTGTATCTGTAAGGCAAGTGTCACGATATCAATGGTGACCGTGAATATACCTGTATAGTTCTGTAGTGTAGAATATGAGACTTTCCATATAGAAGGCAGAAGAAATAAAAATTTATTCAGATGCCAGAGGATCAAATCCCCAAACCAATAACTCCAGTTCAACACAGCAGCAATTATATCCCAAAACCAGTAAGCCTGCTTTATCATAACAGCAAGGAGCTTAAAACACAATATCACAGCAGGGAGCCAAGCCATCCCATAACCTTCCCCTCTGCTGGGCCCTCCCGTAAACACTCACTCACAAATCTTAGCTGTCTGCTTGCCTGTGTCCTCTCCTCCCAAAGTTCTGAGAGTGCAGTTCTGAGAGCTTAAAGGCTACCCTCAGAGTATATACATTATACCCTTTTTAAGGGTCCAAGGGTTTCACACCTCAGTGTGAAGCGGTGGGTACAGGAGGGTCAAACTCTCCTTCCTATAAATCCGTCTATATAACAATTCCTCCCTCATACCTCTTACTGTGCAAAGGGATTTCTCGTCCAGTCTCTTTTTCTATTGATCCTCTTAACAGCCCAGTGAAGAAAAGAGGGTGGGGATTATTTCCATTTTACTGAGGAGAAAACTGAAGTCAGAAAGGATGCATCTGACCTATTTGGCAAAAAGATGTGGGCCTTCCTACAAACAAGCCTCCCCTTTTCAAGCTTCCCTTAACTAGCTCCACCTGAGGCCTATTAAAGGGATTAATGGTTGGGGAAGATCTTTAATCACATTAACACCACACTAAGGTAGTATTATACATCTATAAAACTGAATAGCTCCTTGGGAGAAGTGGGGCTCACCAGAGGGGAGTATTGTTTGACTCTTAACAACTGAAGTCATTTCCCATTTCAAGGGGTCTCCAACCAGGTCACTATTGTAAGTTAGGGAGAGCTCCCTAGAGATGCAGGACTTTGGAGAGGAAATTTGAGTTGTTTTGGCTGTTTGTGGGTTTAGGTGTGAATCCTTTGCATTTTCTATTAAATAAAGTTTATCTTATAGTTCATGTTTTATTAGTTTGTGTGCTTGCTGAGTGAAGGGCCCTTTTCTTTTTGTGAAGGTGAGCCAAATTGATATTCTTAGGAAAACCTTAAGCCAAAATAAGAGAAAGGGAGATTTTGTTGAGAAGTTCCCAAAATTAAATCTACTCTGTGAAAACCTAGAGTTTTCTAGGATGTCAAATTCAGGGCTTTTGGCCCTGTCACCAAAGCCATAGCTGCACAATTTGGGACAAACAAGACAAAGGAAGTGGGTAGATCACTGATCACCAAGCATGGAATGAGAAGGTGTAAATAGTCAGGCACAGCATTTTAGAAAAGACATTGACAACCTAGAAGTGTACAAAAGAGAGTGACCAAGTTGGTGAGGGACCTTGAGATCATGCCATCAGAGGATAAGTTGAAGGGACTGGGAATGAAAGGCAGCTCAGTGTATTAGTGGGCTAGATTTGGAGTCAGGATGACATGGTACAAATCCTACCTCCACCACTGACAGGCTGTGTGACCTTGGGCAAGTCACTTATAACTTCTCTGAGCCCTCAGTTTTCCTTATCTGTAAAATAATACCGGCAATCTCTACTTCACAGGGCTATTGTGAGGATGAAGTGAAATAATCCATGTAAAGCACTTTACAGATGTTTAAAGTGTGAGAAAACAGTCTGTTATCATCATTATGTTTAGCTTAGAGAAGACACAGGAAGGACCTGATGGCAGTCTTCAAGTGTTTGATAGGAAATGGACTGGTGATTTCATTGGTATTGGGAACTCCTGGATGAGGAAACTTCTCCACAATGCTGGTTAAAAAAATTTTTTTTGAAAAGTTCCCAAGATCAAACCAATTCTGTAAACCTGGAGCTTTGGTTCTGAGCCCCAGCTTACAGATGCATGATGCCCCGTAGTCACAGCTACAGAGTCTGGGACACACAGGACAAAGAGCTGGCAGATCACCTAGGACTAAGCATGGGGTGCAGGAGGGTCACTAAACCATACATTGACTTAGAAAACCACATGTGAATATTATCTATTTTTTATTGTATTTTTATTCATTCATTCGTTCGTTCATTCATTTATTTATTTATTTCCCAATTACATTTTAATCTGGTTCAACCTGGTTCAGTACCTTGCCTAGAGCACTAGGAGATTAAGTGACTTGTCCAGGTTGTCTAGGCCTCCCTAGTAATAGTTGTCCAGCTCTCCCAGTTCTCCATGATAATCATAATAGCTAACATTTATATAGCACTTTAAAGTTTTCAAAGCACGTTACATAGACTGCCTCAAAGGTGCTTTTATTACCACATTCTACTATTGAGGAAACTGAGGCAAGCAGAGGTTAAGTGACCAGCCCAGGGTGACACAGCTAGTGAGTGTCTGAGGCTGGATTTGAACTCAGTTCTTCTGATATTCTATCCACCATACCACCTAGCTTTCTTGATGGAGCTTTGATCCTATGGTCTCTTAAAAGACTGAGCTCCACAAGGCCAGAGCCTCTGCCCTGTCTAGACTCTGTATCTTCCCCTTCCCACACCTTCTTTTACTGTGTTGTGTTCTGCATGAAGATTAAATTTAATCACTTTTCCAGACTGCTCTTTTAGGCTGGCCATCTCTCCCCCTAGGGCTGAATTCTTGGCCGACGAGGCTTGTGAGCCCCTCCATGCCTCTGAGGAGTGTGGGATTGGGTGTCCTGTTTGGAGCTGGCCTCTGGACAGGTGAACATTGGCCAGTAGAGGGTAGCAGCTGCTTGTGGTAGTAGATCTGACAATGGTTCCTCCAGAGTGGACGGATGTATTGAATGCCTCAGCCGCTCCTTGATGTGTCCCAGATACTGCTTCTTCATTCCCTCCTTTTTCTCTCCATGGCCCTCCTGTTTCCCTAGAGCCAAGATGAGCCCCTCATCCAACATGAGAGACTGTTCTCTTTTTCTCCTGGACCCTCTGAGGGCTTCCAGGTGCTATTCTCTTTCTTCCTGTGCCTCTGAAAAGCCCCCTGTGCCTTTGCCATCCCCTCCCTTCCTCAGATGGCCCTGGGCCTGCCTTCTCCTCTAAATCTCCTCATAGCATCTAGTACAGGGCTTTTCAATAGGGGTCCACAAGAGGTATTGAATCAGAGATCAAAAGTACTGTTTGATGTTTTGACTGTTCTTTTTGGCTCACCAACTTAGATGTTTTTCTCCTTTCAATGCTGATCTCATTCTGGACCTTTAAAGGCTTAGCCTGGGTCTGGGACTGTAGGCAGGGAGCTTTGTCCACAGCCAGGGTCAGAGTTCAGTCTGGGCCTTTGGTTAAGGGTTAGTCTGTGTCTTTTTTGGTTGGGGGAGGAGACTGGGTGGGGAGGGTCAAGCTTCTCTGCATACAAAATAATCTAAGTTGTCAAGTGGTGAGTAGGCAGTGAAGAAGAGTCAGGGAGTGTAGATTCCTAGAAGTTTGGCAATAAAGAGGAGCTGGAGATAAATCAGTGGCCAAGTCTGAAAACCATAGTCTGGGGTGTTTGCAGAAGAAAAACTGGCCCTGCTAGTTCCCCCTCCACCCAGGTCCTCGGCTCTGATGCAAAACTCTTACGCTATTTTGATGTGGAATGGTAGTATTCTTAAGCTGGGACCCCCAGAAATCCCATGTTACACATGTGTAGGATCTTAAGGAATCCCACAAGGTCTATGAGTAGCACATTGGGGTAGGGGCCTAAATCTTTGGTTCAAGCCTTTCTAGAGAGAAAGTAGGGCCAGGTGATGAGCAGTCCCTCTGATGAGGAAGGTCCCTCCCATGCTGAGGTGGAGCCATTCCAAAAGGCAACCAGCTGTACCCTGTGTGCATAAGGGTCCTGCTGTTGGTGAAATCAAATAAGTTTGACCACATAAGGCTGAGTTTGGGACTTGACCAAATTCTCATCCCACAGGAGGTTAGTGGCCAGGTGGAGACTCCAAACTATAGGGAAGGCGGCTCAACTTTGATTCCAGGCAAAATTTTAAAATGCATTATCTAAAGATTGGTTTCTTAGCCCTTGGAAAAGTGATCACTAAGAGCCAGCATGGGTTCCTTTTGAACAAATCATGCTAGACTAAGCTCATTTTCTTTTCTGACAATTTCACTAGATTAGAAGATTAGGGAAATTCTTTAGATAAAGTATACTTGCATTTAACACCAAGTTTGATAAAGTCTCTTATGATTTCTTGTGGGCAAGATGAGGAAATGTGATCTGCAGGATAGAAGGGTTATCTGGATATAGAATGGGTTAAATTACTGGGCCCAAAGAGTAATTATTAATGAATCAATGTCAATCAGATTGGAGTCCCCAAGGGTCGAACAATAAAGTGAATCAGAGGAGTAAGGAAATGCCCATGCAGGATCTTTGTTATCATTAAAAATTGCCCTGAAAATACATGACAGCTTTGTTTTCTTTTGTGTTGCTGTCTGGGAAAACAAATAATCAATTAAACCTCACTTTGTTTCTAGGCGACAATTTAAAAGATCCTGGTTGGGTTGGAGACATGGAAAAATGGTACTGTCAGTTCTTAAAAATAGATGTTGGAGGCACTGTGCTGTTGAGTGGGTAGGAACTGAGAAAGTATATAAGAGATATAGCATTTTAACTCCATAGTTCCCATCTCTGATATTCTGAAACATTTTATATTCTAAGGCTTTTTTCTAGCTCTGACAGTCTATGTTCTATTGTCCCTTGCAGCCCTCAAATCCTAAGGTTCCTCCCAGCTCTGATATTTTATGACCTGTGTTTTCAAGATCCTTTCCTATGACATTCTATGTTCTAAAGTCCTTCCCATCTCTGATGTCTATACTCTGAGACCCTTTGTAGCTTTACAGTTAATTGTGAAATGACGAAGATGTGGTCCACTGCTGAAGACTGCTTACACATGCCTCCTTCTTCCTTACTAATACTAATAAAGATTTGGTAGAAATGGGAGAGTGGGCTGTGTGGATTGGTAGAAATTCAAGTTCTCTTGGTCACTTTTTGGGGTGTTAATGAGGACCAAGATGTTCCCCTGCTTTGGTATTTTCTTCTCCTTTAGATAACTTGCATATTGGTCCCTCATTACTGTCACAATTGTGTGCCCTCCAGTATGGATCTCCTTTGTATACACTTGGTTTGATTATCTTTCCTGTCTTCCCTCTCTTTAGCTCCATTTCTTGTAGTTCTTTTTTTTTAAAGTTCTTTTTTTATTTATTAATTTTTTTTATTTTTAGTATACAACATTCAGTTTTACATAATTTTGAGTTCCAGATTTTCTTCTCTCCCTCCCCCCCACCCAAGACAGCATGGAGTCCCATATAGCTTCCACATATAACTTTGCATTGAATTAATTTACATACTAGTCAAGTTATGGAGAAGAACTGTGATCAATGAAATGAATCATGCAAAAGAAGAAACAGGACCAAAAAAAAAAACAACCCAAAAACAAAAAGAGAGAAAAAGAAAAAAAAAGGGGGGGCGGGAAAGGCTAGCATGAAGTATGCCTCAATCTGCATTCATACTTCATAGTTCTTTCTCTGGATGTAGATAGCATTCTCCATCGTGAGTCCTTTGGAGTTGTCTTTGTATCTTGTGTTGCTGAGAAGAGCAAAGTCTGTCAGGGTTGGTCCTCACAGAATCCATATATCTGTGGTTGTGTATAATGTTCTCCTGGCTCTGCTCTGCTCACTCAGCATTATGTCGTGTAGGTTTTTCCAGGTTGTTATGAAGTCCATATCATCCCCATTTCTTATAGCGCAATAGTATTCCATTACATTCACATACCACAGCTTGTTCAGCCATTCCCCAATTGATGGGCATCCCTTTGATTTCCAATTCTTAGCTTCCACAAAAAGAGCCGCTATAAATATTTTTGTACATATGGGTCCTTTTCCCGCTTGTGTGATCTCTTTGGGATACAACCCTAGAAGTAGTATTGCTGGGTCAAAGGGTATGAACATTTTTATAGTCCTTTGGGCATAGTTCCAAATTGCTCTCCAAAATGGCTGGATTAGCTCACAACTCTACCAGCAATGTAACAATGTTCCAATTTTCCCACATCCTCTCCAGCATTTATCATTTTCCTGTTTTGTTGTTTTAGCCAATCTGACAGGAGAGATGAGGTATCTAAGAATTGTTTTGATTTGCATTTCTCTAATCAGTAGTGATTTACAGCATTTTTTCATATGCCTATACATATCTTTAATTTCTTCCTCTGAAAACTGCCTGTTCATATCCTTTGACCATTTCTTGATTGGGGAATGACTTGTATCTTTAGCTCCATTTCTAGCCCCTCTATAAATACATATTAGACTCTGATGTCAGGGTCTAAGGCTGATGCTTCCACTATCCTTAATGGGGAAAATGCTTTGCTACAATGTTTTCTCCAAGTCTTTCCCCTTTTTCTTCCATTTGCAATCAATCATCTTTCAATTTGAATCCATGAATACCCTTCTGATGACTTTGTTTACATGTATATCTTGCCAAGCTTTCTTTAAATTGTTTTTACTCTCCATTGCTTCCCTCTGATTCATGAGATGATACTGCTTATAATCAAATATATCCTTCATGATATTTGACAAATAATTTAATATTCTTAACTTCGTATTGCCTTTGGAAGACATTTCTTTCCATTTGGCAAGTAAGTCAGATGTTTGCTAAGGAGCATCCTGGGCTTTTTTGGTCTTCTTGTTGTGACAATTAATTTATATCGGTTTCAAAGTCATCACCCATCTATTGAGGAATGGCTAAAAATATTGTGCTATAGGAATGCAATAGACTATTACTGCACTATAAGAAATGATAAACATGATGAACACAGAGAAGCATAGAAAGACTTATATGAACTGATACAGAGTGAAGTAAGCAGAGCCAATGATATAAACAATGGCTACACCAATGGGACGAGAAAGAACAACCACAAAGCAATGAAACAATGTTGCAAAATTATAATAAACAAAGTTGACTCCAAAGAAGAGAGATGAGGAGCCTTCTGATTCTTTGAAGAGTTGGGAGTTCGTGCGTGTGAAATGCTGCAGAAAACATTAGGCTTTTTTGATATGTTGCTTAGTTTTGTGGAACTTCTCCCTCTGCCCCTTTCTTGCTCTTTTAAATTGTTTATTATAAGAGATGGGTATGAAGATGGTGGAGTAAATGAAGGGACTCACCTAAGCTCTCCCCCAAACCCCTCCAAATACCTGTAGTGACTTACCTCACCACAAGGGTATTAAAAGTGAAGTAAAAGTGTATGGATAGTATAAAGAGTATTTGATTCTTAGAGCCCTCTGACCCCTTTCCTGTTACTCTGCCACATCATGGCATGCATGATAGAGTCCTTTTTTATTTTTCACTGTTTCACAGGTTGCCATGGCCAAAACATTTCATCCCTCGCTGGCCATCCTGAGTGACATGACTCATTGTTAGCTAGGCTGATCCTTAGAAAACAGACTTGGCCTCTTACTGTCTTACTTCAATCCTTTTTTGAGTGGCATAGCTTTTGAGAACTCAGAGTCACCTCTATGCCTTGATGAGACATTGGTTTAGGACTTTGTGGACCCTGGACGTTTGTTAATTCAGGCTGTACACAAGTATTCTCCCTCTTAACCAAAGTATTGGGAGGTTCAAATTAGAGACTGCATATAGTGCTTGGTAAACCTTCGGGTCAATCAATTTATAAGCATTTATTAAGTGCTTTCTATGTGCTAGACACTTTGCCAGGTACTAGAGGTATAAAGACAAAGTCAAGCAGTCACTTCCCTCAAAAAGCTCATATTGTATCAAAGAACAACATGTACGTGTGTATTTTCCCATCCAAGTCCACAGACACCCAGAAATCTACCCACAGACTCCATGGACTTCAAGAACTCCTGATCTACATGAAACCTTTCTCGATTGCCTCCCCAACATCTAGTGCCTTCTCCACCCCCTAGCCCAAACTATCAAGAATCCATTTTATATACACATACATATCAGGAAAACTCATTTTCCTGAGTTCGAATCTGGCATCAGACACTTACTAATGGTGTTACCTTAGGCAAGTAATTTAACCCCGTTTGCCTCAGTTTTCTCATACGTAAAATGAGCTGGAGAAGGAAATGGCAAACCACTTTGATATCTTTGCCAAGAAAACCCCTAGATGGGGTCACAGAGAGTTGGACAAGACTAACCACAAACAACAATATACAAAATAGAATCATGATAATTTTGGGGGGGCAAAGACCCTAGCTATTAGGGAGGGAATCAAGAAAGGCATCAGGTAGATCATGAGTTTTTAACCTGAGTTCATGGACCCCAAGTGTCTGTGGGTAGATTTCAGGGAGTCTATGGTGCTAGATGGGAAAAATTGCATCTTTATTTTCACTAACCTCTAACTGAAATTTGATATTTCCCTTAATTATTTAAAAACATTGAGAAGAGGTCCAAAGGTTTCACCAGACTGTTGTCAGGGGGTTCTCCTGACCCCTTGGGAGAAGCATACCTAGAGGCCATAAGAAGTCACTGGAGTTGACTGAGTAGAGATGTTACCTGATTAGTTTAACCAGGAAGAAAAGTTTGGTGGTTGTATAGAGGCTAGATTAGAATGAACAGAACCATGAGGCAGGGTAACCAATGAAGAGGTTATTGCAATAGTCTAGGGTAAATGTGATGAGGGTCTGAACTAGGCTGATAGCTGGGTAGGTAAAGAGAAGGAAATGGATCTGAGAGATGCTGAGGAAGTAGAAATGACAAGCCTTGGCTACTGATCTGATGTGTGGGGCGAAGGAGAGTGAAGAGCTGAGGACAACACTGAGATATGGAAAATTAGAAAGATGGTGGTGTCCTTAACAGAAATAGGGAAGGTCTAAAGAGTGGTAGGGTTGGGAGGGGGGGGAAGATAATGAAAGATAATGAACTTAGTTTTGGAGATGTCTACGGGATATCCAAATTGACACATGTAATAGGTGATGGAAGACTGGAGCCCAAGTAAGAGATGAGAGAGTTATTTGAATAGAGATGATGTTGCTATGAAAAGGAGGCTGGAGAGAGAAGACAAGAGAGTCCATGACAGAGCTCTCTTATTCGTTCATTGAACATTGATTAAATGTCTATCGTGTAAGAGACCAACTAGTCCAGCAGTGTCCTCTTAATGATGGGGAAACTGAGGTAGAGTGCATTTCCTGTGGGCATTTCCTCTTTGTTTTAAATGTTTACTTTATCCTTATAAAGAGTGTTAAGCACTGGCACTTTCTAATCTAGGCATACTTATAGAAAATGCAATTGGGAATAGGCATTGAGAAGGAGCATTCAAGGAGGAGGGAAGAGAGAGAGAAAGAGAGAGAGAGAGAGAGAGAGAGAGAGAGAGAGAGAAAGGGGGGGGAGAGAGAGAGTGTTAACAATGAGGTTTTATTAGGGGGGATGGAGAAGGGTTAAATGCAGAGTTAAATACACACACACACCACATTCTTTTGTTGTGAATTCCCAGAGGAGAAAAAGAATGTTTATATTAGGAAAATCATCTAGTCAATGGGTCAGTAGTAGTGAAGCAGTGATGGGACCTGGGCCCCTAAAAGGAAAAGACCATGTCTTTGAAAGAAACCTGGGCCCTGAACTTTCTCATACAACCCAGTCCCTGACATTTTGCCTGAGGCATCTGGCCCATCCTTTTAACAGCCCTTTCACTGTGGCCCTCTGACCACTTAACTTCTTTCTTTGTCTGCACCTGGCCCACCCCAGGCTACCTACCACTCTTTAATCCTGTCAAGATCTTTTCACGGACCCCCCTTTTTTATATAAATATCATTCCTACCCCCATGAAGTTGCAAATTTACTAAGAATCCTGCCTGCCATACTGGCATTACAATAAACCTCTCTACTCTGACTGAAAGAAGGCTTGAGTGGTTGAATTCTTTCTAGGCAGACCCCTCCCCCCACCGTACCCTTACGTTTTGGGGTTCCCAGCACCCCAGATTGCAACAGTAGGATGAGAGTGGCTAAATAACCCTGCTTACCTTACCACCCCATACCTGCCTCCCTTTCCCTAACTCCTGTTTACTCCCTGTGACCTGGGAAATACTGTTCTTCGGGCCCCTTGTTCTTTTAGCCTTCTTTTCTTCCTCCTCACTAACAACGTCGTCATAGCCAGCATTTCTATAGCGCTCTTAGGTTTGTAATGCACTTTACATATAACAACCCTGTGAGGTGGGTACTGTGATTATTCTCTCCTCCGTAACTCCTTGGGTCTGACTCCCTCTTTCAACAATCCATTTCTTAATCTCATTAACCCCCTTCCTTTTTTCTTCTTTCCCTCCCTCTCCTTTCTTTTTCTCTCTATTTTTTGTCCTTTTTCCCTCCTTCTTTCTCTTCCCACCCTCTTCTCTCCCAATCTTCTTTTCTTTCTCTCCCTTCCTCTATTCAATATCTCTCTCTTCTTCTTCTCTTTTTCTTTCTTCCCCACTTCCCCTTTATCTCCTTTCACTTCTCTCTTGCTCTACTTTCTCCCTCTCTTTCTTTTTCCCTCTTTTCTTTTCTCCTTCTCTTTGATTCTCTCTCCTTCCCCTCCTTGATCTCTCTTCTTGTGCTTTCTCTCCTTCTCCTCCCTTTCTTCCACTCTCTTATTTCCTCTTCTCTTCTCCTTCTTCCCCTCTCTATCCCCTTGATACTTTCCTCTTCCTTCAGGGGGCTTATTTGTCCAGCCAAGCAGCACTGTTAATTACAGAATGACCTCCCCCTGCTTTCCAATCTCCAACCTGAGCCAGAAAAAGAAAACAATGTTCATAATAAACCTCTGTATTTGCTTGGTGCTTTTCGCTCTTTTCAAAACAGTCCTGCTTTTGTGACCTCATTTGGGTGAGCCTCACAAAACACCTGAGGGGGCTACAAGAGGCAGGAATCATTATCCCCTGGGTTACAAATGAGGAAACCCCCAGCACAAAGGAGAGAAGCCAGTAATCATTAGAGGACCTGGAAGGTAGGCTCTATGTGAGGTTCCCCAGCTGGGACAGTTGGATTTGACATCCCTGCCAGGCTGACAGAACATCCCCGAATGGGTCTCAGCATGTGTTGGAGCCAAGGCTGGGCTGGCTGATCCCCAGAGCTGCTATCTTGCTCTGGCTTGTTTGTAGAAGGCTCACGGACTTCACTTCTGCCCATAGCTTTATCTTGTGCAAATGTCAGACAGGAAGCTACATTTCAATCAGAACCTTCTCTAAGCTGATCTATAGTCAGAGATGGAGGCAGGGCTTATATTTGGCATACTTCTCACCCCACTGTCAATCACCCTTCCCAGAGAGAGTAAATCTTTGGGGTGTGAAGCAGTGGGTATAGGAAGGTCAAACTCTCCTCCCTATAAATCCTCCTATATAACAATCCCTCCCTCACACCTCTTACTGTGCAAAGGGATTTCTATCTGGTCTCTTTTTCTAATGATCCTCATAACAGCCCTGTGAAGAAAAGAGGGTGGAGATTATCCCCATTTTACAGAGGAGAAAATTGAAGTCAGAGAGACTGCACCTGACCACATACAAACCCCCAGTATCCAATCACTCCACACTACCCATCCATGTGCACTGACCTGTCCTCCATGAATGCAGAAGAGGTTTGCTCTGCTTCAGGACAATGGTGTTCTCCCTCTTAGAATGTGGGCACTAGAAGGGACTTCTGATCATATACCTCAGGATTTCTTCTATGCCATCCCTGACAAGTTGTCTTCTTGCCTCTGTTTGGAAAAACTCCATTGAGGCAGGGGACTGACCACCTCTGGAGGCAGCCCATCACACTTTGGACAGATCTTATGACTGGAAATTCCTTCTCCTATGAAATAGAAATTGGCCCCTTTCCCCCCCCCCCCACCCCCTCACCCTTTTCCTCCTACTGCCTCTCAATATTTCTAGCTTTCTTTTTAAATTTTATTTTCCTTTGGAGTCAAGCAGAACAGGCCTTCAAATACATGGGCAGAGCTGTTATGTATCTCCCTCACCCCTACCTCCCGAGTCTTCTTTAGGCCAAACACCCCTATGGTGAGGCTCCCAGTCTTCTCACCATCCTGATCAATTCAACAGGCATTTATTAAGCTTAAGGAACTGTGCTGAGCTGGGAATACAAAGACAGATGTGAAACAGTCCTTGGCATTAAGGTGGTGCGGTGTATAGAGCACTGAGCCTGGAGTCAGGAAGATTTGAGTTTAAATCTGGCCTCAGACACTTACTAACTGTGTGACCCTGGGTAAGTCACTTAACTTTTGTAGGTCTCAGTTTCCTGGACTGTAAAGTGGGGATAATAACAGCACCTACTTTCCAAGGTTGTTGTGAGAATCAAGTGAGATAATATTTGTAAAGCACCTGGCCCACAGAAGGCACTTAATAAATGCTTGTTCCCATCTCCCACCCTCCTCCTTGCCCTTAAGGAGCTTGCATTCTTTTAGGGAGTAGGGTAAGGTAGGGAAGGATGCATTTACAAGCACCAAAGGATTTCAGGGCATTTCGTTTCTGTACTTAGGCAGCAACCAATGTATCCCGGGCAGCAATATACCATGGGCATCCTGTGTATGGCTCATGGCCAAATACTTTTTCTTCCAATTAGTTAGTGTACATTAACTGATTGAATAATAGAACCTAACCATCTGTAGAAATGTTCCCACCTCCCCCAGACTGCCACCAGGTGTCATACTGGAATAGCTGGGTCAGTTAGTAAGTGTAGGTTAAGTATAATTTGGTATATGACTATGGCCCACTTGGATTTCCCTAACATAATTTAAAATGACTCTATGTAGTCAAGCCTTTCAAAGACTTTGTCCTAAATATAGAAGAAGCCTGAAATTTCTTCTATTTGGAAAGACTGTTTAGTTTGGAGTAAAAAAAAGTCTCTGTTCAAAACCTGTACCTGTTCTTCCCCACCTATTTGCCTAAGCTTTCTGGGCTTCGGTTTCCCCTTCTGGAAAATGGTCATGTTGGAATAGATGATCTTGATGGTCCCTTTTAGTTTTAAGTCTGTGAGCCTATAAGTTATAATGATTCCTTCTGTGGACACAATCATGTGAAGAATTAGTGGCCTACAAAGTAACCTCTAACTAGTACAAAATTTTAAAAGAAAAGAAAGTTGGACTGATTTTTATCACTAAGCAGAATTTGGCAGAATTTAAGAAACGTAGTCAAAAGTAATTCACCTATAGAGCTCCAGATATGACAGCTTAGTGGCACTCACAAAGGACCCACAATCCCATATTCAGAGTCACTTTCGAACATGTCCTGCTTCCAACTATCACTGCCGTGCAGTCACTGCAATAAAGAAGTCTCTGAACATTTTCTAGTCTGCCAATGTCCTTCTCTCTCTTCTGTCTCTACACTGGTCTCTTCTCTCCTTCTTAGCCTCGTGGCTCCACTGTGCGATATGGGGCATTCTCCCTTCCCCTTTCTGCCCTACTTCCCCAATCTTGGTCTACCCCACCACCTCTTTCTCCTCTGCTCCCACTTGCCTTGAGTCTTCCATCCTGTTAACGGCTTTATTCTCTCTCTTTTCATTTCATCGTACAGAGAATGTGAAAAATTGATTTATGCAGAAGAGATAGCAGTGCACTTTACCATAGAATCCTCACATGGCATGTCTCTGGAGAGTTTTGTTACTGATAAATGGGGAGAGATGATAAATTCTGATGGCAAAGCATGTACCAGACTGTTTCTTTTGGTTTCATACTGGCTCTTTGAGGAAAAGGGATTTGCTCAAGGTAGGTAGCAGGGTGTGTACCCTGGTATGATGAAAAAAGTCAAGGGACACACGTTTGAAATCAGCTTCTGATCCTTCCTGGTTTATGACCAAGAGCAAACCATATGGATGTTCAAGGAGGAAGCTCCTCTCATATGAGGGCTTGCTCACCTTTGGCATCCACCTGGCACCTACAGCTCCAACAAGCTATAAAGTGAGCAGTAGCCACACCTGGGTAAAACCATCTTGGCAAATTGGCCAAACCAGGTTGAAGCTAACCGAGGGGTTTGAGTTAAGGGGGTGTTGAACATGTGAAGGACTTCTTCCAGTGGAATGGGGTGAATGAGAACAATTTGTTCCAACAGTTAGGAAGGCTCCTGAGAGCAGATGCTGTGGAGCCCTTAGAGCCCTTAAATGTTGGCCAGACATCAAAGATGCCAAGGTCATCCACTGCATCCACTGGCCATTTCCAGTGGTCCTGAGTTTTGTCTTGCCAATGGACTTTGATGACTTAGGAATAGAGTGTGAGGCTGATGACTTTGTGCAACTCCGCCTCACTTAAACCCAATTTATGCATCAGTCAAGACCTCTTCCAAAATGAAGGATGAATAATAACAACTTCTCTCTGAGCTTGTTTTCTCACGGGTCAAATGGGGATAATAAAATGTGACTACCTGATACAGGTTGCCATGGGGCTCGAATGAAAGGAAGTGTTATGCAAGTATGAGCTATTATTATTAATTATTATTAGTAACAATAACATCAAAACTAATAATAACCAATGTCCATATAGGACTTAAAAGTTTGCAAAGTGCTTTATAGCCATTCTTTGAGTACATGGTTATTTGCATGTGTTGTCTCCCTTATTAGAATGTAAGGAGGGACATGTTTTTGCCTTTATTTCTATCTGCAGCACATAACAATCTCTTAAATGCTTGTAGACTGACTGATGATTGATACTCACAAAGTGAGAGGTGGATGCTACAGGCATCCTCTTCATCAATATCATTATTGTTATTATTTTATATATGAGAGAACTGGGGCTCAGGGAAGTCACTTGACTTGCCCATGGTAATGCCATGGTAAGTGTCAGGGGCAGTATTTGAACCCAGATTTTCCTGGCTCTGAGTTTATCACGTTATTTAATGATGATGATGCTGATGATATGGAAGGGGGGCGAGAATAAGCCTTTATCTAGCACTTTTATCTAGTATATAACACTTCTATGTACCAAGTACTTTACAAATATTATCTTGTTTGATCCTCAGAACAACCCTGAAAGGTAGGTGATATTATTATTTTACAGTTGAGGAAACTGAGGCAAAAAAGTTAAGTGACTGGCCCAAGGTCACACAGCTACTAAAAGTCTGAGGCTGGATTTGACCTCAGGTCTGACTGGCCATCTGGGTGGCTTTAATAGAGGAAATAAAGGTAGAATTATGGGATTTTATATCCTGTGACAGGTTGTGGGAGAGAAATTTATGAGTCCTGGCTTCCCTGAATTTTGTGGTGCAGGTAGCCACCTCTCCCACCTGCCCAGCAGGCTGCCCCTGTGATGTCTAGGGCGGTGTTTGGGAGTGGGAGGAGCTCCGGAGCACCAGATCTGTCCCTGTTCCTCATACCCCTGAGAGCTCCCTCAGGGCACCAGGATGTGGTGGACTGGGTGGAGTCCTCTGTCTGATCAGATGGGGGTGTGGCTGCACCTTTTTTCAATAGACTTTTGTCCTTGGGTCCCTTAGGAGACAAAGCTTGCATTCTATTTCATGCCTAGAATTCTGCCTCCTTCTAAGCCATGGTGGCTTCCTCTTCCTTCTCTTTCCTGCCTTCCTCCTTTCTTTTCCCAGCTATTTGCCCCCTTGTTCTGGTTTCTTGGTTGCCAGCTGTGGCTGGTTGTTAGACTGCTATAATTTTCCTCCAGGAGGTCATCCCTGACCAGCCCAGCCTACCCTGAATCCTCCTCTAGGAGTTAGAGTACCAAGTGATCTCATTTGGTTTCAGAGGGCTTTGAATACTTTGGGCTCCCCTTTGAGCTTTCTGGGCTCACTTTCTACCTCCTCTTGGGCTTGAGCCCCCACCTCCAACTCCATTTCTGCCTTGGGCTCCTGTTATGGTGAACTACCACCATAACTTACCTGCCTCAGCCCAAGCACAACTGCTGCTCTGGCTGTCTTATGCCACCGACAGCAAGCCAATGCAGCCCCATCCTCTCCTTTCCATTGCCATCTTTGAGAATTGTAATCAAATCAGCATTATCACACTGCTTTTCCAGAAAAGCACATGTCATTTGCCTTTTGTGGTTCCAGTTGCCATTTCTATGGCTTCCAAGATCAAAATATATGTCCCTTTGGCCACTTCTCTCTCTGTTTTTTTGTCTCCCACATTAGAGTGTAAACTCCTTGAAGGCAGGAACCATATTGCTTTTTTCTATTTGGATCCTCTAGTGTTTAGTACAGTGCCTGGCACATAGTAAGCATGCTTAATAATTGCTTTTTCATTCATTCTGTAAAATAAGGTTAGATTGTAAGATCTTTAAAATGCACTTAGCCCTAGATCCTATCCTTTCATAGAGGGGGAAGGAACCTAAAAGATCATCTGATCCAACCTACTTATTTTTATAGAAGAGAGAAAGAGGCAGGAGAAGGAGGTGAAGGATATTGAGGAGAGACACTGGAAAGAAAGAGGAAAAGAGAGAGATGTTGGGTAATTTCTGAAGTATTACTACTCATCTCACTCTCCTCAAAGTGATAATCATTTCTTATCTCTGCCCTTTCAAAAGCTATACCCTTTCAAGCAGGGCTTCTGGTAGTTTGAGGATAAAGATCATTTGAAAAGCTGTGAAAAAGAACAAAGGGAAACAACACAGAAAAGAAAAGTTGCCCTACAGGCCAGATGTAATCAAGCAGAGCTTTGTATCTGGCCAAAGGCTAGAAAGACTTGGCTGCCGAAATATCCAGGACATGGCCTTACCCATCCTAATCTGAGCTGAATTAATTGAAACAGCAGACTCCATGAAAAGGGAAAGAGACATTGTCCTTGAGAAATTCCTCTATATGTGACTGCAATGAGGGATTCCACTTCCCCTCAAATAGAGCCAAAGAAGAGGAATTTGAGCTGCTGAGTGAGACATATGTAAAAATTTGTTGAGAGTGCCAGTCATCAGGATGATTAGACATCTGCTTGGCCCCAGAGGGCGGAACCAGGACCAATGTGTTTTGTTGTTGTTGAGTCATTTTTCAGTTATGTCCAACTCTTTGTGACTCCATTTGGGGTTTTCTTAGCAAAGATACTGGAGTGGTTTGCCATTTCCTTCTCCAGCTCATTTGATAGATGAGGAAGCTGATGCAAACAGGGTTCAGTGACTTGCCCAGGGTCACATGGCTAGTAAGTGTTGTCAATCTGTGAGTTTGGTTAAAGGAGGCAAACAGAGCTAGGTGATAGAAAAATTCATATTACTTATTTATTTATTCATTCCTTTTAAGCATAGTGGAAAGACATGATCATGGATTGAGCCAGACAGAGTCTGACTGACTTGTACAGAGGAATGAATAGGTTTTTATATTTTTTTAGAACCATCACAATTCAGAATGTTACTCAATTTTATGATCTCCATGTGTATTTAACCACAAGACCCTTAATGGAATAGGTTTATAAATACAATAAGATAAAGGTGTTGACAAGGGTCAGTTAAAACTACAACCCAGCATTTCTGTGTTTCATTAACATTCCATAACATGGTATATGCCCATAAAATATTAAGTGAGGTAGTCTTCTTGGGATTAGGGTCTCATCCTTTAATGGTTAACAGGGGAAAAAATGTTCTTAGGTCAGCTGGATCTGGCCTTGTTGACAGAGAAAAGATATTCTCTGAGCAAACTTCAGAGAACAAAGAAGTCCAGGTCCTGGCTCTTCAAGTGGGTCATTAATTCAGGCTCTGGGTCTTATTGAAATTACAAAAATGATATAAAATGGTATTAAATGTTCCTCATTTCCTCCTTTTGGTCAAAGGTAAGCCATAGGCTTCACCTGTAGACCAAGAAAAAAGGTATGGAAAAACCTCTATCTTCCTCAGGGGTGAAGTTATAAAAATCCTTATCTAGGTGGATTCAGGTTTTTTTTTTCCTGTGGTTGGACATCCCCAGAGATGGGGCAGTAATTGTAAACTAATTGTAAACAAGCAGAGTGAACACGTTGCAAGGGGGATCAGGGTAGGGAGCATAATGGCTAAAGATGCCAAAGACATAGGCAAACAGTCTTGGGAATGCAAGGGACTCAGAAAGAGAGCTGTCCGTACAGGTTCTGGTCTGGACTCTTGGGAAAAAGCTGTCTGCGTCTAATGCTGTCCCTTTCAGGCTCTTTGAAACGGGAGGGCAAAGTCTCCCATGGGCTCGGATGTCCACTCGGGAGCAGGGGCAGTCCTCAGATGTGACAGAAGGATCAAGGAGTCCATATCCACAAGTTGGCAGCTATAGGAGTAGTCAAACCTAAAAGGAGCTCCCAGAACACACATGATTTGATAATTGAGAGAAAAACAGCACAACATAGGTCACAGCCATGCAGGGCTAAGTTCAAACAGTGCAATAAAGTTTTTCTCACAATTCACAAAACCGCACAATTACATTGAGCCAGGTACAGACCAAACCACTTAGATGGCTCACAATAGACTGGCATTGAGAGGGGGAAATTTGCATGTCACATGTTTTACATTTACATATTAGATAACTAAAAAAATTTAAACATGAACCATACAAAGTAATGCAATCATTATTCATATACTTTAGTCATGCCATGTCTCTTTGATGGCATTTACAAAATAAACCACAAGCCATTCTTAAGAAAGCTTCACACAGGCATGGTATTAACAAAATAATATTCTCACAAGCCCTTGACCTAATTGTCATACCATTACCAAGAATTAAAGACCCTAACTTATATAGTAACATTCGTTCCAGTCCTATAGTAATCTAAGATGTTCCATAATCAATTATTTTAATAGATTTGTTACTGTACTTACAAAACCTTCTGATTATAGAAATTTGCCACTAAGAGATTAGGGACTTAGAGTAAAGGGACGATATTTTCCCCAATTTCTCCAGGCAGAAGTCGTGTCAAATTGCAAGCTGCATTGAGCCGGGCTGCCAAGTTTAAATTATACCTGCAGTTCACGCCTGCCTTCCTGGCAAGTGGTTGCTGGGATCTTGGGTCAGCCTTCCTTGATATTCACACCTGGAGTTAAACTCAGAAAAAAAAAATAGTCAGTTAACAGTCCCATTAAGTCTTTGAATGGCAAGTTCCAATAATCAGTTTTAAGATATGACTATAATCTCGCATTGCTTAAGGAACATCCTCAAGACTAGTTTTAAATAGCTTGCATGATGTTTCTGATTTAATTCCAGCAATTAATTGCACAATTTGTATACTTTAACATTTAACAGTAACTTTAAATCCCAGTTACATATTCCCAATGTCCATTTAAAGCAGCACTGTTTTTTTTTTTGTTTGTTTGTTTTCAAATCCCAGATGCCTGATTGTAGTTATCTGGTCCCTAGATAGCAAAAGAGAGTTCTGCTTCTCTGGTTCAGATCTAGAAATTTCCAGATAATTCTTACTTAATATAACTTAGTACAGTCACTTAAAATTTGGTTTTCCATTTTTGAAACTTCAGAAAATTTCAGTTATATATCATCTGCTATTTCTATCCTTACTTAAATTTTGTACCTGGTATAAGAAACCTTTAAACTGTGAAGGTCCAACCATAAAATTGAACTCATCATCCTTTTAAAATTATCAGACAGATACTTTATAAAGGAGATATAATTTCACTTGCAATAATATCTTATACAATTTTCTTGTGCAAAAATCCAAATTTAAGACCTTATTACCAAAACACACTTATAGTTTGAATTTCCATGACTGATAAATTTTGGAGCCAATCATACACACACACACACACACACACATATATATAAAAAAATTCTTAGAGGAATCAATCTGATCCTATTGCCTTTCTCAAAATTTGCTATCCCCTTTCTTTTTTTTATTAGACATCTATCACATTACATCTTTGTCTTATTACTTTGTCTAATCATTTCCTCCTTTTGGAGGATGTTATCTCTGTATTATTTTAATTTTTATTTGGCCATGAACATAG
Organism: Trichosurus vulpecula; assembly: GCF_011100635.1. Classification (NCBI taxonomy): domain Eukaryota; kingdom Metazoa; phylum Chordata; class Mammalia; order Diprotodontia; family Phalangeridae; genus Trichosurus; species Trichosurus vulpecula. Next base: position 116,948,266 of record NC_050581.1, on the reverse strand, counting down.
GTTAAAATTGTAAGCTATTCATTCCTGCATCCTATTATAATAACTCAGAGATATTCCAATATTCATCTATTACCTAATAGATTTAGCATTGTGCTTACAAAACTTGATAATATAAATTTCCTATGAAAGAAAAGAGAGACAATGTCATATATCTTAACAGAAGGAAAGAGCTTCCTTAGCTCTGTTTGATTCCAGGCATGAGTCATATCTGATAGCCAATCATAGAGTCACTAGATGCTGAAAGCAGGGCTTAGGAGTAATCAAGTGGGGGAATTTTCCTTTTCAGAAAGGAAATAGCAGAATTGAGAAATAGTCAAGAAGATCCTACCTACGCCACATTCAAGGTCGTCTTCAAAACTTTTTCCCAGGCACAGACATCCCTTTAGAAATTCTCAGCCTGTAATGCCTGCCATTCTACTACTGTCTTCATGAGACCTATCCCTGTAATCAGAGCTTAAAACAATATTAAATTGTAGTCCCATAAAGTCTTAAATAGCAAATAAATATCCTCCAGATAGGACAATCCCAAATTTCATTTAGCTAATAATTATCAAATCAAGCTACATAACTTTTCTGTCTCCTAAAATACTTTCTCACACTCTCTCAACTTCCTTAAACCATCTCAAACTAGTATTCTCTCAGGACAGGAGAGGCTTAGCTAACTCCCATTTGTCCCCAGACTTTCTTATCTGCCTTTCGTATTTCCAATCAAACCTTTATTTACCTTTCCAAATCTCTCAAACCCACTATTCAGCTTTCCTTTACATTTCAACCATAAGACAGGACAGCTCATAAATTAATACTTTTTACTGACATAACTGTCTGTACTGGAATCCCAATCCAGCTTAAACAAAACAAAGAGGTTAATGACCAACCTCATAGGTTGATGAATTTATGTCCCCATTTACTCATCCTGGAGGAAAGAGACACTTTAGGAATTAAATCTTATACACTTTGATAAGCTCTAACTCTTGCTTAGGCCACGGAGTGACTACAAATTCAGAGTAGGCCTTCTGAAGATCACAAAAAGATTTTTTTTTAATATTTCCTCTAAAAGTGTTTCCCTTTTTAAAACAGTTTTTAAAGTTTAACCTGAAGTCAAAAGGAATAGTCACTAAACTTTTATGAAGAAAATTATTTAGAAGGTTTTAAAATGATACACATCTCTTTCTTTCTCCTTAAAGCAAATTAACACTTAAACACTGGAATTCAATAACTAAGTTGGTGGAAAATATCTTCATTCTCAAAGTATTTATACAGAATTCCTAGATATTTCAAAATTCCTTAGTTGTTGTAATGTAGAGGACACTTAGTTTCTATAAATTGAAAAAGAACATACCCAATTAAATTAGCCTTATCACAATGACATAATTCACCAGGACTTTAAAACTTACTTCATAGGTAATGCAATGTTAACCAATTTGCACAATATAAGAAAATTTAGAAATATAAGCACACCACAAGCAATTATCATGTATTTAAAACTTGAAACAGAATCTATTGATTAACAATCAGGTGACTATAAAATGGATGGGCAAATCAAATCTGAATTCATAATCACTAGTGGTAATATTTTAATTTCTAAGGTCCAATACATTGTAAAAGATTATTATTTATAATATCACATTTTTCTTCAATATTGCTGATACATCTGTTGCCAAATTACACAATTTAGAAATGTAACAATGCCCTGAACATGATTATGCATTTTAAAACTTGAAACAATCCATTTATCAATTTAGGTGAATGCATTTCTAAATCTCCTTGCACAGAGAATCTTTCACCTCATCATTTGAAACTATAACTTTAAACCACCAAATATGTTCTCATAATAGAAAAGTTTTCACATGGAAAATCTGCTCTCATAATAAATATCAGTATTATTAATTATTGCTTGTTATAAGTTCCGAATCATCAATTTTTATCACATTCCTTTAAAAACCCAATTCACATATATCAAATCAGACTAGAATTGCTTCTCAAATTTCACAACCTATGAGGATTTTAGGAATACAATGCAATTTTTGAAATACATAAACAATAAATTTCAGATGACATCAATTGCATTTCCAGATTACCACATATAGAAATTATTCAACTTATTACTTTTGATATTTAAAAACCACTTCAAAAGTTAACAATTACATTAAATCAGAGAGAGATAATAATAAGGTCGTGTCTAACATATACCAGACATCATGTTAAGCATCTTACAATCATTATCATTTTGATCCCATAACAACCATCATTATTATTTTCCCTTTACAAATCAGGAAACAGGTCAAACAGAGATAAAATACAGTTTTGCAATTGGAACAGAGAAGTGTGAAGTTTACCTAGAGCAGAGGCTGGTTTCTCAGTGCTGACAATTCTTGGAGGCAGAGCTTAGAGAATGCTAACCACAGTCCAAATCCATCCACTTTTCCCTTCCCCCACAACTGCAGAAGTTACTGAGCCTAGGGCAGTTTTGCAGCTGCCGGGGACAGAATGGATGAAACGTGTAAGACCTGGATGGTATTTCCAAGCTTTGCCAAAAAGGATGGGCTACAAAGGTACCCAGGGGGCACAGGACTGTCAGGATACTGTCAGTCTGTGAATTTCTGCCCTTCTCCTCCTTTGCCAGGTGGGGAAGAGTGATTTAAGTTTTCCCTACAGTTCTCCGGCATTCTCTTCTCATAATCTGATCTGGGACGAGAAAAGTTAACAGGAATCCTGGTGGCTGTTTAAATTTCCCACACTGAGATACTGTCTTAACTCTGGGGAGGGAGTGGGGAATGATAAGTGATCAGCATTGGGAGGAGGTGTTTCAGCAAGAGTGAGCTTCTGGAATGATTTTACAGTCTCAGGAGTTCTCTTTCCCAAAATCTAACTAACCAATTTCCAAACTTTTTGCTCTGTTTCCCTAGCTGCAGCCTTAGAATTCTCTGGCTGCTTGCGTTTCAGATTTTATAAAGTATAGACATTTCACAGCACACACACACTGACAGACAAAATTGACAATTTAACAGAACAAATACAGACTGAGCTCAGAGTTTAAACAACAGAGAGAGGGAAATAGAAGCTTTCATGAATTAGCTATTAGCACCCCTATGGTCTTTGGGGAAGCCTTGGCATCCCTGATGTTTCTGACTCTCCATAATCTACATCCAGAGTGTAGCTGTCCTTCTCAAAAACAAAGTCCTTGGGAAGGGGGGGGGAAGTGGGGGGGAAGAAAGGAGGCAACGGCAGCAGCAGCAGTACAAAGTTATCCTCCTTAGGCAGGTGAGGGAAAGGCGAGGAGTGAGGACGTTTATCCTTCCCCGAATCAGAGCCTCTAAGGGAACGGGAGGCAGGAATGAGGCAGAAGGTAAAAACAGAGTCCTTAAGGGAAGGGGGAAAGGGGAGGAGGAGGGAGAGAGAGAAGGCAACAGTAGCAGAACAAAGTTACCTCCCTCCAGGTTAGAGTAGGTAATAGGGCAGAGGCAGCAGAACAGCTAGAACTGGAGCTGTTGGAAAAGGGGGAGAGCAAAGTTGAGGGAATTAGCAGCTTTGCGAGCCTTAAGGGAAAAAAGGCTTTTGCCTTTTGTTCTCGCGCAGCCATCTCAGCAAGCCCAAGGTGAAAAACATTCCCAACTCGTTTTCAAAGATCGATCTACAGAGGGAACCGAATTAATCCAAAGCGATTTAACCGAATTGGTCCCGGACCCCAGAGCTAGCTTAAAGGGAATTTTCCGACTTCAACCAACCTAGGGGGAGTCCTTTTTGGAAGCTGGGGATAGAGGGAGAACTTACCCCCACCTCGTCAAGGCCAAGATTCCAGGAAAAAATAAATCCTGAGGCACCTAAGAATGGTGTTGGTGAGATTGGGCTTGCAGTTCTTGTACCAATTCCATTATTTCCATCCGCAGTTCACCGCACCATAACTGTTAAACCTGAAAGTTTGGTTGAAGGAGGCAAACAGAGCTAGGTGATAGAAAAATTCATATTACTTATTTATTTATTCATTCCTTTTAAGCATAGCAGACAGACATGAACATGGATTGAGTCAGAGTCTGACTGACTTGTACAGAGGAATGAACAGGTTTTTATATTTTTTTAGAACCATCACAATTCAGAATGTTACTCAATTTTATGATCCCCATGTATGTTTAACCACAAGACCCTTAATGGAATAGGTTTGTAAATACAATAAGATAAAGGTGTTGACAAGGGTCTGTTAAAACTACAACCCAGCATTTCTGTGTTTCATTAACATTCCATAACGTAGTATATGCCCGTAAAATATTAAGTGAGGTAGTCTTCTCGGGATTAGGGTCTCATCCTTTAATGGTTAACAGGGGAAAAAATGTTCTTAGGTCAGCTGCATCTGGCCTTGCTGACAGAGAAAAGATATTCTCTGAGCAAACTTCAGAGAACAAAGAAGTCCAGGCTCTGGCTCTTCAAGTGGGTCATTAATTCAGGCTCTGGGTCTTACTGAAATTACAAAAAATGATATAAAATGGTATTAAATGTTCCTCAGTGTCTGAGGCCAGATTTAAAATCAGATTTTCCTGACTCCAGGCCTGACATTCTGCTCACTGTGCCATCTGCTGCCCCTCCAATGAATGGCAGCAACAATGAAGATTTCAGTTCCTAAAAGGCTATAGTAGATGTAGTGGATGGAGTGCTGGACTTGGAACTGAGAGACCTGAGTTCAAATTTCACCTTTGTCTCATACTAGCTATGTGACCCTGGCCAAGTCTTTTAAACTCTCTGGGCTTTGGTTTCCTCATTTGCCAACCTATGAACTTTATGAAAATAGAATCTGTCCAACAGTGGAATAGCTCAGCTTCATGGAAGGTGATCTCCCTGTTATTGGAAGTGTTCAAAAAGAAACTGAATCTGTCAGGGTTTCTTTAAATGCCTTTCCAACTCTAAACTTCTAGAATTCTGTGAGTCTCTGACAGTGGTGATTTTTTGTTTCTTTTCAAACCCCTCATTCATTTCTTCTTTGTGCCCAGGTGATTTGTAACATCATGCTCTCTCTTCCATTGATCTTTACCCAAATGATCTCCACCCTGCTTCCCTGCTCTGGTTCCTGGATTTCTTCACATGAATGCATCTCCTTAATCTACAGTGGTATCACATTACACATCATCCCTGCCCCTTTTTTCTATCCTTTACTTTTTTTCAAAAATTAATTTTATTTTTATTCTGAACTTAAATTTCAAAGACAATGGGCATTTGCATGTATATGTAGCACAGAAAAAGAGGATTGTACATAGCTCTGTAGGTCTCTGTTCTTTATAGCTTACTTATCTTTTTAAGCATTGCTGTCTTTTTCCAGCAGCATTCAGCAGCATGTGCTTGAAAATGGAGAAGGTGTATGGTGAGGATAACTCAGGACGGGAGGTGGAGTCAACTTATTCAACTCTGTGAGTCAAGGGAAGAAAGTGAGTCCAGAATGGAGGGGCTATACTGTGGAGAACAGAGAGGGGTATTGTGAATGGAAATTGGGGTGAGGATAAAGATTAGATTTAGGAGAGTGAGGGAGAGTTGAGATAAAATATAAGTGATTATTATCAGAAAGAGTAATTTCAGAGTACAAGATCATGGTGGAGGAATTATGGGTGATGGTGAACTTAAACATACCCCTATCCCTCAGTGTGACTGAGATATTTGGAGAAAGAAGAAGGACTGAGAGGCTAGACTGTTTGAAAAGAAATTGAAATTTTCATTATGAGGATAAGTGATGAAGTAGGTGGGAAGTCTGTGAGCCACATCCTGAACTCCTGGTTCTGGTTGTTGTCCTTCATTCTTGAAGAGGACCAAAATGACATCACTATGTTGGGGTCAAGGTACTGTGTGTCCAGCTGTGGCTGAGCAAACCAATACTAGCTCAGAAGGCTCTATCACAGGTTGGACACGAATAGTCCACGTGAACATATGGAGTAGAGATGTTTCTAAATTTGTGTATCTGACATTTCTTTTGAGCTGCTGCAATTCTGCTTTGAGAGTATTCTATCACTTCTTCTGACCTCCGCGTGAGCACTTGCCTTGTGTGAATTCTCTGTAAAATAGTCTTTTAGGCAAAGGTACTTTTGGCATTCTGCAGTACAGCTTGAATGCTTGGCAGTTCAACTCGGTCCTTTCTTGCCAGGTGATCTTCAGAATCTTCCTAAAACAATTTGAATGGAAGCGATTCAGTCTCCTGGCATGGCGCTGGTAGACTGTTCAGGTTTCACAGGATACAACAATGAAGTCAGAACAATGGCTCTGTAGACTTTGAGTTTGGTAGGCAGCCTAATACCTCTTTACTCCCACACTTAGGAAAACTCCTTAGGAAAGAATGCATATCCATTCCAGCACACTACGTTATCATATATTCCAAAAGCATAGGCCTGACCTTATTATTCTCTATTCAACAAACTCTACTGGCTCCATTTTTGGTGTTGTTGAGTTGTTTTTCAGTTGTGTCTGACTCTTCATGACCCTATTTGGGGTTTTCTTGCAAAAATTCTGGAGTAGTTTGCCATTTCCTTCTCCAGCTTATTTTACAGATGAGGAAACTGAGGCAAACAGGGTTAAGTGACTTGCCCAGGGTCACACAGCTAGGACATATCTGAGGTGGGATTTGAACTCAGGTCTTCCTGAAACTCTGTACACTGCACTACCTAGCTGCCCTAGTGGCTCCCTAATTCAAGGTATAAAATAGAAAATCCTCTGCTTGGCTTTTAAAGCTCTTCATAACCTGGTTCCTTTCTACCTTTCCAATCTTCTTGCACCTTACTGCCCTCTACATACTCTGCCATCCGGTGACACTGGCTTTCATATTCCTTTCCCAAGACACCTCATCTCCTGACTGGGCATTTTCCCTGGCTGTGTCCCATCCCTGGGATACTCCCTCCTCATCTCTGTCTCTTGGTTTCCCTGACTGTAATGTTAATGGGATATAAAAATCTTCCTTACCCATTAATAAGCCTCATGCAGAGCCCATTAAGGGAAGCTTGCTTAGTGAGGCTTGCTTGTAGCAAGGCTTTCACACCTTTTCCTACTAAGTTGATTAGGCACTGAGTCAGGAGGGTTGAGATGCCTTCTGGCTCTGAGAAATGTATCTATACTCTGAGTTGGTATTTTGCTTCAGGGGTTTGATTATGAGAAGGGTCTTTTGATTTCCTGGTCGAGACACTGAGTAGCCATATGTTTAGAACCCTCTGATGGCTCAGATATAAAGGCTCTCTTGATCCAAAGATGTATGTCAAGTGTATAGCACTATTGCTTTGATCAGGCAGTTAGAGCCCTGTCTGTTGGTTTTTGTGCTTGATTTGCACAAATGGTGTGATTTCACTGCTTTTATTTTTCTCTGCTTCTACTTTCTCCAACATTCAGGGTGCTGACCCTTCCCCTGAACGAGTGAATGTAATTAAAAGTAGGATCGTTGCTCCTTTTTGAGCAGTCTTTCCTAGGAAAGCAGACCAAAGAACCTGTGCTAGCAGGCCATCCTGGGTGTGCTAGGGTACTTGCTGCTACACTGACTTACTTCAGGTTCCAGGTAAAAATCACACCTTCCTCAAGAAACTTTTCCTCATCTCTCTTAATGCCAGTGCCTTCCCTTAAAGGTTAGCTACAATTTATCCTGTCTATATCTTGTGTGTACATAGTTGTTTGCATGTTGTTAGACTGTGAGCTCTTTGAGAGAAGCCGTTATTTTTTTTTTGTCTTTCCTTGTATCCCCAGCACTTGGCACAGTGCCTGGCACTTAGTAGGTGCTTAATAAATGTTCGTTATTAACTTGACCTGGTAGATGATTGTGATAAAGAGCTGGTCCAAGTGACATAACTGGATAAAGTGAACCCCAACAGAGGTTTGTGAGCGATGGTGGCAATGTAGTCTGGAAATGGTGATGAGGAGCAAGGAGGGTGTCTACTCTTCTTTCTTGTCAAGGAATGTGAGAGGGGAACCCAGAAATTGGCAAGGGGTGCAGGGCCTTCTGGAGAGAGCCAGCTTTGTTTTAGTGCCAGAAGATGGAAAGAGAGTGAAGTAAAGAAAACAAGGTTTAAGGGGATTTAGTTCACAGTTGGGGGGCGAGGCTGTTATCAAGGGCACAATAGAATGGGAGGGCAGTGGAAGATTTGAAATCAATGAGAGACACATGAGAAAAGTCAACCACAAGCATAAATAACTTTATTTCAGGTTGAAAGAACACTTTTAAGGAACATGCGATTTGCCTTGGTAATAGAAATGTAAACAAAACTCTAGTTAATGAGTTTTCTGATTGGTCTTTCCTTCCTTGTGCTGAATTTTTTATTTGTGACAGGCACAGGCCTGAGGGGGTATGGGACCATAGCATTTTCTCCCCACCCCACTACTTTCCCTGGTGCGGCCTCATCTGGCCCAGTCTCCTCACCCTCCAGGCAGTGAGCTATCCAACACAGAGGGTTGTTTATCTGATTTTGAAAGCTTTCCAGAGATTGTGGTTCCACAAGCCTGCTCAAGCCTTAATTTAAACTTATAGCCAAGAAGCCTCTCCTTATGTCTTTAATAAACCCCTTTCTGCTACATTGGGTTCCCACCCCCCCGATCTTGTTCCATCTTCTGGGGGAGATGGGGAACTGATCAGCATCCTCTCCAATTAGAAGGTCATAGATTGGGAGCTGGAAGGAAACTTAAAGGCAATATAGTCTCCTCATTTTGCACAGCAGGGAAACTGAGGCAACAGGAAGGGAAAGGACTCACTCAAAGTCACACGACTAATACTTCTCATGCTGTCCTCTCTCTTGTTACATCCTCTTCTTCATGATTGTACAGGGTGTCTCTAAAGTCTGGACATGTAAGAAAATTGACAGCGATGTGGAGTTATTGCATCGAGTTCACATGAATCTTGCAAAGCGCATCAACCTTTGCATCACAAATGATAGAAATCATATTGAAGATGTTATTTGTTAATATTCCAGTTAAGTAGAACATTGTTGAAAATTTCATTCATTTCATTTCTTGAGAATATGTATTTTTGCCTGTGTGTCCGGTCTTTAGGAACACTCTGCAGAGTCATAGAATGTCAGGGCTAGAAAGAGTTATGTAGTCTAGACATTTCATCTTACAGAGGAGGAGACCGAAGCCCAATGACAGAAAGCAATTTGTCCGGGGTGATGGTTAAATAGTAAAGCTAGATAGATGCTTTGTCTCTAAATCGAGTGCTCTTTCCACTATTCTAGGAGTTAGCCATGATTGGGAAGGATAAACTAAGGTATAAGCCTTCCAGGGCCATGGCCACATAACGGATGGCTGTTTGCTCAAGGACTCTCTCTGTATGGAGTGCTGACTGCCCTTCCATGTATACAAGATCCTGTTAGTTACAATTACCCATCGATTGGCCTGGCCCAATAATACGTTACCACTGCATGTTTCAAAAGATAATGTGATCTACTGGTGACAGTTAATCAATGCACATCCTCTTGAAGGATGGCTTTGCCCTCCTGGCTGGGGGAAGATGGGTGGGGCAGAGCTCGTGATTCACCATTGACCCAAGGCTCAAAAACCTGCTGTCTCTGGAGCCTGGCTGCTTGTGTCAGTGGTGTGGATGGTACACCGGGTGCTAGATTTGGAGCCAAGAGACCCGAGTTCTCTCAAGCCTGTTGCTTACTCGCTGGGTGACTTTGGAAGACTCCCTTCATCTCTAGGGTCCTCATCTATAAAATGTTCTCTGCCATGTTAGGATACTGGGCAGAGGACACTGGGGAGTTGAGGCAGTTTGAAGAACAAATACCGTTTGCTACCATTTTTCTAGGGCTTTTCTAGTGGACCAGCCACTGTCCTGACTCTGCTCTCGTGAGGTAGGGAGTGTTGGAACTACCATGCCCATTTTTACAGAGGAGAAAAGCGAAATAGATAGAGGTTAAATAACTTGCCACTGTCAGAAATGGGACTTGAACCCAGGTCTCTTAATACCAAATGCAGGGTTCTTTCTAATAAATCACACAGTTTTCCATGCGCACTTGTTGAATCATTTCAGTCATGTCTGATTTTCTGTGACCCCATTTGGGGTTTTCTTGGCAGAGATACTGGAGTGGTTTGCCATTTCCTTTTCCAGCTCATTTTATGGATGAGGAAACTGAGGCAAACAGGGTTAAGTGACTTACCTAGGGTCACATAGCTAATAGTTGTCTGAGGATGGATTTGAACTCAGCAAGAGGAGTCTTCCTGACTATGGGGCCTAGAACTCTGTGCACTATGGGGCTACCTAGCTGCCCTCTCTATCCCCACCCTGCACCATGTATAATGGGCTTAATAAACTGCAAAGTGCTTTATAGCTAGCCAGTCAAGAAACATTTTTTAAATGCCTACTCAGTGTTAGACACTGAGCTAAGCTCTAGAGATAGAAAAAAAGGCAAAAGATAGCCCCCACCCTCAAGGACCTCCCAGTCTAATGGAAGATCACAATCTAATGAAAAAGGTGACATTTTTAGTCTCATTTCACACTGTTCCCCTTTACACACTTTCTTCTAGTTAAACTAACCTGCTAACCACACACAACTTTTAATCTCTTGCTTCTGTGCTTTTGTACACATCTGGAATGCACTTTTTTCTCACCTCCACTTAATCAGGGGTGGGGAACCTGTGGCTTCGAGGCCATGTGTAGCTCTCTAAGTTCTCAAGTGCAGCCCTTTGACTGAATCCAAACTTCACAGGACAAATCCCCTTAATAAAAGGATTTGTTCTGTAAAAATTGGACTCAGTCAAAGGGCTGCACTTGAGGACCTGGAGGGCCACATGTGGCCTTGAGGCTGCATGTTCCCCACCCCGATAGACTGTCTTTTTTCAAAGTACAGCTCAGGTGCCATTTCCTATGTAAGTGAGCACTTTCCCTGACTCCTCAGTCCTGGCAGTTCATGACATCCATACCCTCCTGAAATTGCATTTTAGAGTTTGCATATTCTTTTAATCTACTTATTTGCATACATGTTATATTCCACCACCATCTCCTTCCCCCTACCAAGTAAACTGTATGCTCCTTGAAGACAGGAAAGGTTTCATTTTTGTCTATCACTAATGCCTACCTCATAAATAGTAGATGATCAATATACATTTGTTGAATTGAATTAAATTGAATTATTATTCTTATTCAGATTCAGAACTAGAAATGAGGATTTCTGAATGGTCTTGGAGTGTCAGGTAAACATCTTCATGAATTTACTTAGCCAATCAATGGATGGATCTCTATGATGCCACAGATATATGGGAGATCCTAGGCAGTGCTAGGCACTGAGGAGAATCTATGGTTGTGTTGCCCTCAGCTCAGGGATCTCACAGACTGGTAGGAGATGGAACCTTTCTCCAGATGTGACCTTCTTTAAGTGTGGGGATCTGAGACAATTCTTCCACTCATTCATTTCCACCGTGCCCTCTGTATCTCCTGCTCTATCATCAGCAAATTGCCTTTCATTTTAGACCTCTTCAGCTATTTTTTTCCCATCTTGTGGCATTCTCTGAGACTTGGATTTCCCCAAATAAATTTCTAGTCATCTTTTACAGGACTGGTTTCACCTTCTCTTCTACCCCACAATTCACTGGTCCCAGTGAGGAAGTCAGAATATTTCTTGTTTCTCATCACCACATTCAGACTCTTCCCTTACAATCCTTTAAAAAACTGTCCTTCTTTGAGGTTTACTCTTTCCAAATTTAGCACTTGGTCCAGATACTGGAATATTCCATTCTCAACATTCTTCCTTCTTTATCAACGAATTCAGTCCCATTCCCAACTCTTGCCCTCAGATGAAGGATTTCAATATAGATACTGGTGTTCCCTCAAATGCCCTAACTTCCCAGTTCCTCAATCTACACAGTTCCCATGACCAACTCCTTTGCTCTATCCCAGCTACACACAAGGATAGTTATGCCCTTGATCTTGTCACCGCCCACAAGTGTCCCATTTCAATTTTTAAAGACTCCAACATTCTTTTATCATTCCACTTCTCCACATATCTTACTACTTCCAAACCTATTCCTTTCCTCACTTTTACCAAAACCCGAAATCCAAATCCCTCAGTATGTTCCCATGCCATCATCCTTGCTCTGACCACACACTATTCTCTTCTAATCTCCATCCCTGGGTGCCCTATCCTGTCTTTCCAGTCTTTTTACTCAATGCTCCCCTCTATACACTCTACAATCCAGTCATAGTGGTGTTCCTCACACACAACACTCTATCTCCCATCTCTGTGTCTTTTCACTGGCTGTCCCATTTACCTGGAATGATTTCCCTCTTCTCCCTATCTTGGAATCCATGGCTTCCTTCAAAATAGTTTAAGGAACACCTTTGCAGGATGTGTTTCCTGTTTGTCCTAGCTGCTAATGCCTTCCCTCTAAAGTTAGCTTGTGTCTACTTCATTTACATCTCGTACAGAACTATTTCTGCCCATGTTGTTTGCTCCATTAGAATGTAAGCTCCTTGAAAGCAGGTACTGTTTTTACTTTTTCTTTGTATCTCATGCTTGGTATAGTGCTTGGCACATAGTAATGCTTGCTGAATTGAATTGCTAGGGAGCTTCTCTCGTAGCTGGTCACTGCCACCAGCTAAGACATGGCCCCTGACATGCATTGGTAATTCCAGGTTAGTTAGCAGCCTGGGTGTCTCAGGTATGTCATTGGATATGGAGATACAATAATCAGGATTCACAATATTTCATGAGTATCTTGTGTTTCTCCCTTCAGTAAAGACTTCTCCCTCAACATCATCATGGCAGGAAGGTAACCCTACATTCTGAAAGGCTCTGCTAGTGGAGCGTAAATTCTATAAAGTCCTACTATGCTCAAAAGGCTTTGAGTAGGAGCCCTATAATGAACTGTGTGTGTCTACAGCCTCAAAGCCAGCCTCACTTCGTGGAAGGGTCACCAGGGGATGAATTTTTCCTATCACAGTCATTGCCAAAGACCTGTTTACTAAGGTGTAGAGAGATGTTGGGGCTTATATTGGTCAAGAGAAGAACCACACCAAGGAAATCACAGATCTTTTAAAATATTGAACCAAGTGTTTCTTATTCATAAAGCAATATTATTAAATGATGATTTTTCTTCAACATTTTTCTTCTGTGGTTCAATCAACAAATTAATCCATTAATTAAATACTTTCTATATGCCAGGCACAGTGTTAAGGGCTGAGGGTGAAGGGGCATACAAAGAAGAAGTAAATATAGTCCCTGTCCTCAGAGTTCTTACATTTCAGTCAATGTGAGTGATCCATCTACCGATGGAAATTCCAGATACTCCATGCCTTGGGAAATGGATTAATGATATTTGTTGTTGTAGAGTCATGTTCAGTTGCGTCAGACTCTTCATGACCCAACTTGGGGTTTTCTTGGCAAAGATACTGGAGTGGTTTGCCGTTTCCTTCTCCAGCTCATTTTACAGTTGAGGAAACTGAGGCAAACAGGGTTAAAAGACTTGCCCAGGGTCACATAACTAGTAAGTGTTTGAGGTTAGATTTGAAGTCAGGAATACGAGTCTTCCTGACTCCAGGCTGGGCACTCTATCCACTGCACCACCTAACTGTCCTAATTAGTGCAGTAGAGGTATTAAATGTTCTCCAAAAGTTTGATAGAATTTTCCTGTAGATTCATCAGAACCAGATCTCCCTCTTCTTCTCCACCCCAACTCCCTTTGGTAGTTCCTGTAAGACTAGTTCTATTTCCTTTAAGAAGATTGGGTTATTTAAGATCTCTATTTGGACTCTGTGCACAGTTGAGGCTCAGTCAATGTTGGTTGAATCGGTTTGAGGCAGAGGGTTTTAGGGCTCTCAGGATTAGTTACAACAGTAGAGGGCAGCAGAGGCATGATCCAGGGCATGATGTCGGAGTAAAAGAGAGAGAGGGCACAGGGATCAAAGTTGGGATACGTGTGGTGTGTGTGGAGAGGGGTAGTGGACATGAGGGAACAGAAAAGTTAGCTGCAGTAGCAGGGAACCCAGAAGTCACCAGCAGAGGCTGACGGGCAAAACAAAGAGAAAGACTGAGACTTGAAGATTCAGACTCAGAATATCAGAGCTGGACAGGACCTTAAAGATCATTGATTGAGTTCAACTCCCTCATTTGACAAAGAAGCTAACTGAGGCCCAGAAAGGAGAAGAGGTTGCCTCAGGCCCAAAGGGAATAAATAGCAGAAACACTGAACCCAGATTTCCTCCCCGCCCCCAGCTGTAACTAGCAACTTCAGCACCAGGGAAAGCAGCACCAAGTGGGACAAGCCGACTTGAATGTGTCTTCAAATTAATGTTGTAAGTCATGATGTGAAAATAATACAGGAAGTAACTGAGGCAAATTAGTTCAGTGGCATAGGGCAGTGGTATCCACCTCAAATACAAATGAAGGCTACTACACAGTACATAAGGAACCCTGGCATATTGACTTAGAAAACTACATATTAACGTTCTCTGTGTTTCATTGTATGTATGCATATATACACACACAGGTGTATGCATACATAATACATGTGTGTATATATATATATATACATACATACATACATATAAATTTTGTTAAACATTTCCCAATTACATGTTAATCTGGTTTGGGCCACACTCTAGCCTGTTAGTTGTATTTTTGACACCTTGGCTTAAGGGATAGAATCTTAGAGATGGGAGGGACATTAGAGGTCAGCTAGTTGAACTTATAGAATCTGGGGTCCCATGCTCTTTTTAAAAATTCACTAGAGAGACCCCCATGAGGCTACATTTCCCACAGTGTGGGAGAGGGCAGGTAGTATCAAAGATACTAACCTTGGTGATTACTGCTTGTGGAGAAAAGGGAGAGGCTAACTCTCCTGGAAAATATGGAGGGAAGAGAAAACACTGGGGAGAGCTGGGGTGGGTTCAGAGGCTGTCTGCTGTTGTCATAACTATCTAGAACCCAAATCTCCTCCCTACTCCTCAGACAACATCTAAGCTTATTCTTCTCTTTCCACCTTCTGTTGAAGGACAGCATGGGCTAGATTTTCGCATCCTATACATTTCCCACCATGGTACAAAGCCCTGACATCCCTGCCCTGGTTATGGCTCCATTCCTGACTCCAAGGCCAGTATTTTATCCAGTATATCATACCGCTCGCAGTAGTCTGAAACTGAGGCCAGCAGATTCGGTCACCATCTTGATAAAGGTAGACAGAGCAGATGGAGGGCAAGGGAGTAAAAGGGGGCAGGAATAGGAGGAAAGATCAAAATTGGCAGACATCCCAAGGACAGCCATTCATCTTTTGATCCAGTTAAAGTATAACAATATAATCCTCACTCTTAATCCCCAATACTCACACTTTCATTGGTAATCAGAGCAGTCACCAGAATCTCAAGTGAACAAAACATCTCCAACCTCCCCCTCTTTCAAAAAGGCCAATATTTTCATGGAGAACACCTTTAAATGGCTCCCTGCCTCCAAGCTCGTTGTAGGGGCAGCTATTGTTCTCTTTGCGGAAGGGACTGAGCTGGCTGTATTAGGCAAGCTCTGTGGGACAGTGTAGCTAGTTAAAAAGGGCATTGAACCTGGAGTCTTGAGTTCAAGACTGAGCTCTAGCAATTCCTAGCGGGGTGAGTCACTTCTCTTTGAGCCTCAGTATCCATACCCATTAAATGGGGAGACTAATCTTTGCATTCTCTTCTTTACGGAGTTGCTATAAGGAATTTGCTTTGTAAACTTGGAAGCTCTCTAGAAATAGGACCTATCATTATTCTGTCCACCTCCTCCGAGAAGCCTTTCCTGAAGACTAACTAGTCTGCCTTTTCTGGACTCCTTCAACACTTATTGCTTCTGCAAAGCATTTGGGTTGTAGACACATTTGCTGCTCATTTCCTTGTGACTTCAGGTAAATCACTTAGCCTCTCTGTAACTCGGTCTTCCTATTTGGAAAGTGGGGATAGTTAGACTGATCCTTTCTCCAGGACATAAGAGCAGGGGGCACAGAGTAGGAGGACCTGGGTTTTAGTTTCATTTCCAGCACTTCCTAACTTTGTGGCATTGGAAGCATGGCTTCATTTCTGTGACTGTTAGTTTCTTCATCAGTAAAATGGAGATAAAAGAATACAAAAGTGTTTAGTAAGCATCTACTATATGCAGAACAATGTGCTGAGGCTTGGAAGGATGTAAAATAATATCCCCATTCTTCATTACCTTTTGCACATGTTTATTATGAGGACAGTGCTTTGTAAGCCCCAGAGGGTTAGAGAAATGGGAGCTTTCTCATTAAGCAGTGACAGATGGACAGCTGCTTGTAAAGGTGATGCAGAGGGGTCCAGAGACCGACTGGATGCCAGGTCTCATTAGCCCAGAGCAGAGAGGGTCATCAGCCATTTCCACTGCAGAAAATTGCCTATTCAGCCACTAACATCCTGAATCAGGGTCCCACACATGGGCTGCAACATTTCTACCAAAGAACATTGGTCTGAATAGGAATGAGACTTGGAATCCGTTAGGTTCCTTCCCTCCTAGGAACTCAGGGCCACCCAGTGTACCCCAGAGGGGCCTTCAGTCATTTCTGGGAGAGAGAAAGGGGCAGTGTCTTAAGAAGAAGGAAGATGCACTACGTTTTTTTTTAAAAAGCATCATTTAATTGATACAGTTTATTTTTACATCACCCATATTTCCTGAGGCTCATAGATTCAAACTCAAACTATCAGAGCTGGAAGAGGCTTAGAGATCATCGATTAAGTTGCCCTTCCCCAACTCCCCCCCACCCCATTTCACAAAGAAGCAAGCTAAGGTCTAGAGAGAAGGGATTTGCTTAAGGTCCCAAAGGGAGTGAATGACAGAAACATTGAACCCAGATTTCCAGATGTATGCCTCCTCCCTCCCCTCCCAAAGGCTCATATTTTAGGACAAAGAATGAAAAATTTTCTGTTTAGCAAAACTAACCAACGCGTAGGACAAGTCTGACTTTACCAGAAGTCTTCTATCCCTGTAGTCCTGGCTAGGTCCACTTCCTGGTATCTTTTCTTTGGGGACAAGGCTGGACGATATAATTTTACAGCATTCAGTTTCTATTGCTTTGCTGCGGTTCCTTTTGTTTACATCAGTGTCGTCATTGTGTATGTTGTATTCCTAGTTCTTTACTTCGTGTAAGTTCATATAAGTCTCCTCATATTTCTCTGTCTCTCACAGAACAATAATATTCTACTACATTCATATACCTCCACTGGTTTTGCCAACCCCCAGCTGCTGTTCATCTACTTTCATTGTAGCTACAAAAAGCATTAGAAATATTTTGGACTACATAGTGATTTTCTGTTTGCCACTGACCTCCTTGGGAAATTTCCCAGCAGTGGTGCCACTGGGTCAAAGGGTATGGACGTTCTAGTGACTCAAAGTAGCATGGTCTTGAGAGTGTTCTGGGCAGTATTTTCCTCACAACAGTCCTCTGTGATCTCCATTTTACAGATGAGAAGCCTGAGGCCCAGAGAGGGGAATTCACTTGTTCAGGGTTATGCAATTCGTAATAGAGCTAGGACTCTTTTCAAGACTAGAACTCTTTCCACTCCATGACTCTATGACCCTAGGGACCTTTGTTTGAGATCTGAGCTCTGGGTCTGCCTCTCTCACTGACCCATTGCATGACTTTGACCAAATGGTTTAACGCCAGTGAATGGAGGAGGAGATAGGGGACCCGAGAAGTCCTTTGCTATTTTTTGCCCTGTCTTCCTCACAGGGTGCTAAGGAGCAAATAACATAAAAAACAACAATGCTTTGTGCTTTCGGAGGACCCCGGAAAATCTTAGTTTCTGCACGAAGCCTTCTCTGACCACTCCCACCTGCCCTGACCTCTCCCTTTGAGTATGACACCTAATCACAGTTTGGGGGCTGTTTAACTGTTTTCCTTTGTGAGTTTCCCTCTGACTGAGCACCTTGAGGAGAAGGGCTAGCGCAGCTCCTACTCTTTCACTTCTAGACTGTAAGCCCCCTGAGGACAAGGATCAGACAGGTTTCCTGTCTAAACTATTAGTCCTGTGAGGACAGAAGCTAGACCTGCTCCTCCTCTGTCTTCTCCAGACTCTAAGTTTGCTTCCTGAGGTCAAGGGCTGGGTTTGTGCTTTGTCTGTCCCTTTTAGACTTAGAACTTCATATTGGGGCCAGCTTTTATCTGCAGCTCTAGTCTTTGAGTTACCCAGCACTCTGACCCGGGGCTGGAGGCAGAGAGGGTCTCAATGAATACTTGTTGAGTTGAATTGAAAAACAGATGGAGAAACAAAGGCACAGGGAAGAAAAGTAATTAGCTCAAGTCAGCAATATGACCCTTCGAGTCATATAGCCCTAAAGCTCTTGGCTAGGGACATACTGTCCCATGCCTTCTTTTCTCCACCCTCAAAACCAACTTATCCCTTTTCCTTATTACTCTTGGACCTTCCCTTCCTATCCTTTCTCCCACATACACAGAGGGAGAGAGGATATTCATAACTTGTAGCCTTGAGGAGAAGTAGGTGGTGAGGTGAAGATCAAGAGATGGCTCATTTATGGTAAAGCCTTTGACTGGCATTGAAATCTTTGACATGTAGTGACTTAATGATTCGTTGTTGTTGGGTTTTGGGGGAAAGGAAGAGGGTTGGAAGACGATGATTCGGTAGAGTAGAACAGTGAGGGAGGAAGGAAACCCTCAGGGCTGCTCCAAGGCAGAGCAGCTGTTTCCATGCAAACATCCCAAGTCAGAGAAATTGAAGGCAGAGAAAGTTACAGGCACCATGGGACAGGGGAGAGAGCCCTGGACCCCTGGGCTCAAGCCCCAGCACTGTCATTAACTTGCTGTGTGACCTTAAGCCAACCCATTCCTGTCTCTGGGCCCAGTTTTTTCAACTATAAAATGAAAGAGTGGAATAATATCATTCCTAAGGGCTTTTCCATTCTTCGTATTAATATCCCTTCTGGCTCTACCATTCTGTATTCTAACAGCCTTCCTGATTTTGACATGCTATTCAGGTAACTATTTGTTAATGCAGGTGAACAGACAAGGTTATGTGTCAGATGTATGACCGGGGGAGCAGGGCACAGAAAACCTGCTATATGTGGGAAAGATGTGGGCTGGAACCCTACTATGTCCTGTTCTCTAAGAAAGGAAATCTCCCTGTGAGAAGTGTTGGTAATGAAAAGCTCTTCATCATTTCAGCTTCCTGACATGGGGCAGGGGAAGGCAGCCCAGTCAGAGTATTCAGAACTTGTGATCTCCAGTTCACATGCAATTGGTTAGGAAGCACTTGTTCTAACTGGAGAGTGTGTAAAGTGGAAACTGGGAGATGGTGTGTATAAAGAAAGTGGGGATTAGACTTTAAAGCTTCAAAAACTCAGTCGTGGAATCTTTGACTGCAACTATAAACTTGTCTCTAAAATCTTATAAATTTAACCTTGAAGAATCACTGCTGGGTGACCACAGGGGCCGTGGTACTGCACCCCATTCTGTACCCAGGTGTTCAGTTTGAATAAGCTTTAGTTATAGGGGTGCTTGCCTCTAATACGAGGAATTAGGCTCCCTCTTCCCGCACTCAATGGCTTGTTAAGCCCCTTCCCTGCCCCTTCCCCCAGTGTCCCAGGAAAGATTTTACTTAAGAGTTTAGTAGGTTATGGCTCATATCCAGAGACTACTCCAAAAAGAGGGTACAAAAAGGAATTCATTATACAATAGGAATTAGGCAATTTATTCTTACACACAAAATGAATGCTAAATACAGGGCACTTACAAGCACATAATTAAGAAAAACAAACTTAAAACAGGGTTTGGTAACAACTTAAAAACTACTGTTAAAATCTGCTATAGGTCTGATGGTTAAATCTCACTAGAACTTATGTTAGTTTGTGGGATTGCTGATTAAGCAGTTTACATTTCACCTCAGCTCTGCACTGTCACCACACTCTAAACTGAATCTCCTCTGAACATAGAGCTCAGCTATTCCACAGTCAACTTTCTTCTGAATTCACTATAATCAACCAATCTTGTATCTGCCACAATCAACTTTTGAAATTTATGTAACTGAACTTATTTATTTTTGTTTATATTTACATATTTATTATTACATTTATATTTAATATATTACATATTTATTATGTAACTGAACTTGTCTCTGTGATTACCTCTATCTACTGTTGATCAGGAATCCTCCCCTTAATGATAGTTGCGCAAAAGTGCCTCCTTTAATTTTCCTCTATTTTTTTTACAGTGTGACCTTTTGTATTCAGGTAATAATTTGGACCTTTTAGTGTTTTATGGTGTAAGATGATGTTTAAGATAATTCCTGCTAATCTACTTGTCAGTTTCCATGGCAGTTTTTGTCAAATGCAGAGTCCTTCCCCTGGTAATTTATGTGCTTGGTCTCATTAACCACTGGTCTTCTGCTTCTCGTTTTTCTGATTCTTGCTTATCTGATCTTCTTATATTATCTGCCTCTGATCAAGGCAGTCTGGCATAGCAGAGTGTTGGACTTTGAGCCAGGAATACCTGGTTCACATATCACCTTTGACACTTTTCTAGCTGTGTGACTCTAAGCAAGTCAACTCTGTAAGCCTTAGTTTCTTCATCTATATAACAAAGGAGTTAGACTAGATTATCTCTCAGGTCCCTTTCAGCTAGAATCTATGATTATTCCCTACATTTTTCTCCTTTAATGGTTCCAAATAGTCTATGTTTACATATTAAGTCTCAAAGTGCAATTCCCCCTTCATTTCTACTTTTAAAAATTCCTATTTCCTTTGAGGTTCTAGACATTTTATTCCTCCTGATGAATTTTGTTATTATTTTATCTGGTTCTATAAAGTGTCCTCTTTATAATTTGATAAGTATAGTTCTTCATTGCCTTCTGGATCAGATCTGATTTTGATTTTTGATCATGGTGTTCCACTATTAGTAAATTCCTGACATGTCAGTCAAAAAGGATAGGGTGACCTTTAATTGGCCCCACTAACAGAGGTATAGAGTCTAGAATAAGGCATGTTATGGATGGTCTTATTGTCTCCTGCCCTGGTCAGATCATACCTGAAGGGTTATGCTTGGTTCTGGATGTCATGCTGTAGGAGGGACCTTCTCTGACAAGCTAGGGGATACAGAAAAGAGGAAGCAGGACAGAGAGGATGCTGGGATCAGTGGCAGGTAAGGATTTGTTGACACAACTGGTGCTGTATAGCCTGGAGGAGAAAAGAGTTAGGGGAAACACGATCCCTATCTGTGAGTATTTGATGGTTTGTCTTATGGAAGAGGGATTAGACTTGTTTTGCTTGGCCCATGAGAACAAAATTGAAAGAATGGGTAGAAGCAGGAGGGAGGAAGATTTTAGCTGGATGGATATAAGGAAGAATTTTCTGACAATGAAAGCCATATGGTATACTGGGAAAAAAAAGTAGATTTGACTCTCCATGAAAATCCTGCTATTTTAAAGTTGTATGGCAATAACTGTAGACAATATGAAATACTTGGGAGTCTTCCTGCCAAGACAAACCCAGGAACTATATGAACACAATTACAAAACATGTTTCACATTAATAAAGTCAGATCTGAGCAATTGAAAAAATATTAATTCCTCATGGGTAGGCCAAGCCAATACAATAAAATTACAATTTTACCCAAATTAATTTACTTAGTGCCATATCAATCAAACTATCAAAAATTTATTTTATAGAGATAGGAAAAATAATAACGAAATACATCCGGAAGAAGAAAAGATCAAGAATATAAAAGGAATTGATGAAAAAAATGTGAAGGAAGGTGACGTAGCCATACCAGATCTCAAACTGTATTCTAAAGCACTAATCATGAAAACAATCTGGTACTGGCTAAGAAATAAAGTGGTGGATCAGTAAAGTAGATTAGGTACACAATACACAGTAATAAATGACCATAGTAATCTAATGGTTGACAAACACTAAGATCCTAGCTTTTGGAATAAGAACTCAATATTTGACAAAAACTACTGAGAAAACTGGAAAGTAGTTTGGAAGAAACCAGGTATAGACTACCATCTCATACCATATACCAAGATAAGGTCAAAATGTGTACGTGATTTAGACATAAAGGGTGATGTCATAAGCAAATTAGGAGAGCATAAAATAGTTTACCTCTCAGATCTATGGAGAAGGAAGAATTTATGACCAAACAAGAGATAGAGAGAATTATGGGATGTAAAATAGGTAATTTTGATTACATTAAGTTAAAAAGACTGACAAACAAAACCAATGCAGCCAAGATTAGAAGGAAAGCAGAAAACTGGGTGGGGGGAGGTGAGTTTACAGGAAGTTTTTCTGATAAAGGCCTCATTTCTCAAATATATAGAGAACTGAGACAAAATTATAAGAATATAAGTCATTCCCCAATTGATAAATGGTCCAAAGATATGAATAGGCAGTTTTCAGAGGAAGAAATCAAAGCTATCTATAGTGATATGAAAAAAATGCTCTAAAACACTACTGATTAGAGAAATGCAAATTAGAACAATTCTGAAGTACCACCTCAAACCTATCAGATTTGTTATTTTCCTTTTCTGTCATATTAACCAATATTGGAAGGGATGTGGAAAAACTGGGACAGTAATGCATTATTGGTGGAGCTGTGAACTGATTCAACCATTCTGGAAAGCACTTTGGAGCTATGCCCCAAAATAAAACTGTGCATGCCCTTTGACCAAGCAATACAATTTTTAGGTCTGTATCGTTTCTCTCTCTGCCCGCCACCCCCAAAAGGGAAAAGGACCTATATGTACAAAAATATTTATAGCAGCTCTTTTTGTGGCAGTAAAGAATTGAAAATTGAGTGGATACCCATCAATTGGGGAATGGCTGAACAAGTTGTGGTATATGATTGTGGTGGAATACAATAGTACTATAAGAAATGATGAGCAGGTTGCTCTCAGAAAAACCTGGGAAGACTTATATGAGCTGGTGCAAAGTGAAGTGAGCAGAGCCAGGAGAACATTGTATACAGTAACAGCAAAGTTACAGGATGATCAACTGTAAAAGACTTAGCTATTCTGATGAAAACAACGATCTAAGACAATTCTGAAGGACCTATGATGAAAAATGCTGTCCACCTCCAGAGAAATAACTGATGGAGTTTCAATACTGAAGCACACTATTTTGTTGTTGGTCAGTCATTTTTCAGTCATGTCTGACTGCTCATGACTACATTTGGTTTATTTTTATTTTTTGGTAAAGGTACTGGAGTGGTTTGCCATTTCCCTCTCCAGTTCATTTGACAGATGAGGAAACTGATGCAAACAAGGTTAATTGAATTGCCCAGGGTCACACAGCTAGTAAGTGTCTGAGGGCAGATTTGAACTCAGGTCTTCCTGACTCTGGGGCCTAGTGCTTTATCCACTGTGAGATCCGGCTGCCCATACTAATTTTTACTTTATTTTTTGTGGGTTTTTTTTGTCTATGTTTTCTTTCACAACATAAATGATATGGAAATATGTCTTGCATAACTGCATATATAACATGTATAACCTCTATCAAATTGCTTGCCATCTCAGAGAGGGGCAAGGGGGAAGAGGGAAGGGAGGAAATTTGGAACTCAAAATTTAAAAAAAGAATGTTAAAAACTGTTTTTACATGTAATTGGAAAAAATAAAATGTAGAAAAAAATTAAAAAGTGAGTGGTACGAAATAGAAAAAAAAAGAGCTATATGGCCTTGGATAGATCACTTGACTAATTTCTCTGGGCTTCTGTTTTTTCATCTGGAGAATGAAGGGTCGAACAAGATGACCTTCATGATTTCTCCCAATTTGAAGTCCATGGTCCTGTGAGATTGAGCTCTAAAAACCAGGATCCCAAATCCTAGGTAGATCTCTGGTCCTTTTCTCTGGATACTGATCATCTCCTCTGGTTAGGCAAGAAAGACTAGGATCAGAATAACTAATGATGCTCTTGGCAGAAAAAGGTGGGGGCAGGGAGAATGAAAGTATAACACTAAGAGCTGGCAGATATATAGACCTTAGAAGTTTGCAAAACATTTTGCATGCTAAAATTATTAACAAAATGAGGTAGGTACTACAGGACATTATTATACTCATTTTAGAGAGGGTGAAACTGAGGCCCAGAGGGGATCAGTCAGTCAATAAACGTTGATTAAGCTGCTACAATGTGCCAGGCATCAGTGATTTTTCTATAATCACATAATTAATAATCATCAGAGGCATCTTCCTGATCCCCAAACCAATACTCTATCACTAAAATACCCTGTGTCCTGCCACTAAATAAGTGGGCTGTGTTGATGAATTTCCCTTAGCAAAACCATAGCAGAATGCGCCAGTCCTGAAAGTCCCTGTCACTGGATGTCTCTAAGCAGAGACTGGCTGACCCTTGTCAGAGGTTCATTCTGACCCATATAGGGTCCATTCTATCTGTGAGAGTCTTTGAGATCCCAGGCATGGTGCACAGGTGAGGTGAGCTTTGATAGGTGGCTGGAGAGGGGCAGATCTAGATTCTGGGGTGCTGTCCAGGGAGTCCCGAACAGAGGGAGTCCTTGGACAGCCAGTAAGGGGAGTCTGTGAGGCTGTAAGTGAGGAGGTTTGAAGATGACAGGGTAGCTCTCCGCTCTGCCTCTGTTTCTGTCTTTGTCTCTGTTTCTGTTTGTCTGCAGTCTGTGTCTCTTTGAGCTAAGAACCCCATCTTGCCACTAGGAGAATAGACCACAGGCCATCCAGAGCATTGGAAATTTAGTACTTCAGGCCATTTACAGTGATCCAGAGATCACTCCTGTCACCCACAGGGTAGGATCTGCTCAAATTCCCCACCCTATCCAGGATGTCACAAGATTTAGAATTGTTTCTCTGTGTGTTTGTGTCTCTGTAGGTACTGGTCATCTCTCTAGGGTCAGGCAGAAAAGGACAGGATCGGTCTCAAAATGACTGATGACAATGCCGACAAACAAGGTTGGGAGGATGACTGCAGCTCTGCTGTGTAAGCAAAGCCAGGCTGGGCTAATGAATTTCCCTGAATACTTCTCTTAACCAGAGCAGTAAGTGACAGGTGCTTGGCAGCTTGGAAAGGTGATAAAGAGCCTGGCCAAAATGCCACCCACACACACAAAGGAAACAAACTGAAATGTTCCAGAAGCTGAGAGCAATACCATCAGTGAATCTGAATTATTCTCACCCTTGGGGACTGGGGGACTCACCAGTGAACTTACAGGATAAAATAGTGGGTAGTTCAGGACCTCCTCAGACTTGGTAGAAGGGTCACAATGGGCCTTGTTACGAGCTAGGGAGTGGAAGGGCAAAAGGGAGAGCAGAAGAAAGGGAAGGAGAGCAGCAGGGAGCTGAGTTACATTCTTGTAATTAGGAGACTAGGCCAGGTATGTGACTAGACCACAAGCCCCTTCCGCATTGAAAATCTGGCACTTAACCATTTATGGTGACCCAGAGGATCAACCCTGTAACCAATGGGATAGAATGCTAAAACCTAGGAGATCCACTGCTCAACCCATCTGGGACACCATACAATTTATAGCTGGAAGGACTTTAAAGATGATCTAGTTAAACCCTTCAGTTTTTGAGATAAGTAAACTGAGGCTGAAAAGATGTTAATAGATTTGCCCAGCCAGGTCTTGAACTCAGATCCTCTGGCTCCTGTGTTGAACTTGGCAGTTAGGCAGAATTTCTACAGTGACATTTACCAGCCCTCATGAAGGAATATGGGGAGAATCTGGATTATAAGTAAAAGAGGAACTAGACTATAGCGGATTGAAAAAGATCTGGATGTTTTTTAGTGAATCTCCAGCTCAATGAGTCAGCAGTGTGAACGGAAGTGAAAGAAAAAAGCAGTTTTGGGCTATGTTTATGGAAGTAGAGTGTGCATAACCAAGGAGAGCACAATCCTATGCTCTTCTGCCCTGGTTAGGCCTTTATTACGTTCAGTTCTGGGAATCATATTTTAGGGAGGATGTTGACAATCCTGCAGGTCCAGATAGATAGGGATAATCAGGATCAGAAACCATGATATAAGATGATTGTTTTTAGGGATAAAACAGCACCTTGTTTTGCAATATTAAGACTAGAGAAGAGAAGGCTTAGGGGTGACATGACATCTATCTTCAAGTATTTGAAGGGCTTTTCTATACAAAAGGGTTAAACTTGTTCTCCTTGGGCATAGGAGATAGGACTAGGAACACTGGGGAGAAATTATGAGGAAGTAGCTTTTGGCTCCATATAGGGAAAAACTTATTAACAATCAGCAGAGTACAGAAGGGAAAAAAGGACTGCCTTGGGAGGTAGTGGGGTCATCCTCATCAGAAGGCTTCAAGCAAAGGCTGGATGACTCTTTGTCAAGCATATTATAGAAGAAATTGAGCTTGGGTACAGGTTGAACTTAATACCCTGGGTGACTCCTTCCAACAATGAGTTTTAATAATTCTATGACAGGGGTTCCTAACTTTTTTGTGTGTGTGACGGACCCCTTTAGCAGTCTGGTATACCCTTCTCAGAATAATGTTTTTACATACATAAAATAAAATAGGATTATGAAGAAAATTATATTGTCATGTAATTACTTTAAAAAAACAATCTGACCCTAGGTTAAGAGCATCCTTTTCTGGGATGATCTCTAATAACCCTTTCAGCTCTAAATCCTGTGGTTCTATTATTCTAAGTAGGACTACCCCATTTATGGAAGAGCTATGGGTTGAAAGACTGAGGAATATTTGCTCCAACACTAATGAACCACTTGGAGACACTCTAAGAGAACTGTTTACCCTAATGGGGAGAGAGGAAGGAGACTAGAAAGGGGGAGCCTAGTTGAGGTTATTCAGTACATTGGGGAGGTGTGGCTAACACTTTACCTTCCAACTCAAGAGGCATCCAGAACACACTCCTGGGAACCAAGCTGCCCTGAACAAGACACTGTCTTTGATCCAGTACTCTGTCCATTATCATCAACTTGTTGACCTGGTACTTTTATTGGGAGCTGATTTGGCCAAGGCACCTAGGGATGATTTCTGCTCCCTTGGACTTTTTACTCTGCATATCCCATTCAGCCCTACCTTCTCTGACATCCTTCAAGACTTCGCAAATCCTATCTTTGGCAAGAGACCTTTTCTGGTCCCTTGTGGTGCTAATGTGATCAAAGATCTTCCCCACCCATTTAATAGGCCTCAGGTGGAGCTAGTTAAGGGAAGCTTGATTAGGAGAAGCCTGTTTGTAGGAAGGCCCACTTGCTAAGTAAGTGCTAAGTCTCAGGCTCATACCCTTTTGCTATTAGGTGCTAAGCCGCAGGACTGAACCTTTTGCTAAGTAGGTGCTAAGCCCCAGGGCCCCAAACAAGGTAGATATATCCTGTGGGTAGCCATTAAGATTAGACTAGAGAGCTTCAGAGACTGGAGAGCCCCGAGGAGGAGGAGAAGAAGAAGAAGAAGAGGAGGAAGAAGAGGGAGAAGGAGAAGGAGAAGGAAAAGGAGAACTGGAAGAGAGGCAGAGACAGAGAGAGAACTGGAAGGGCTCTGAGCATTGCAAGGGCTTTCATAACTGCAGGAGGAGAGGATGCAGGCAAACAGACAGGACTCATGAGTGAGTGTTTATGGGAAGGCCCTAGCAGAAGGGTAGGTTACAGGATGGCTTGACTCCTTGCTGTTACATTGACTTGGGCTTGCTAGTTTTGGAATACAATTATTGCTATGTTGAATTGGTGTTATTGGTTCTGGGATTTGATCCTCTGAATAAATGTTTTACTTCTTCTGCCTTCTATACAGAGAGTCTCTTATACTTTGCAATTCCGAACTATACAGGCATATTCATGGTCACCGTCAATATCATGAATCTTGCCTTACTGCTACATCCCCCCACATCCCATTCCATTTACACTCTGCATATCTTATATGTATAGAGTTATTTGTATAGCTGTTGCCCCCATTAAAATGTGAGTTCCTTGTGGTTAGGGACTATCTTTTGCCTTTCTTTGTGTTCTCAGAGCTTAGCGCAGTGCCTGGAAAATAGTAATCATTTAATAAATGTTGACTAACTGACCTAGAGAGTGATTTCGCCCAAATCTTCTCATTCACCATTTGCTGCATCCTGTTTGGACCCACTCTAATGCCTAATGGACAAAGGACCTTCTCTAGAGCAGCAGGGCATTGTTTAATCTCTGACCATTTTGGCCCTTGGCTCTGTGTAGTAATAGCTATAATAGCTGATGTTTATATATTGCTTTTAAGATTCCCAAATCACTTTATATATAGGAGCTCACTGGATCTAATAAGGCCTTCTGAGACTGTTAATAGGCCCCTGACTCAAACCTGCTCAAGCCTTAGCTGCCCCTTTTCCTTTCTTCTGCCCTGCCCCACCGACTTCAGGATGTAGAGGCTAAGTGGGACAAGATAATTCTCCCCCACATTGCAAGGCAATGCTGGTGTTCTTGAACAACCAGTGAGGGGTAGATTGAGATGGGCAATGTTGGATTTTATCAGGGGAGAGGACCCTAACAAAGGAAAAGAACTAGCAGCCCAGAGCATGGGGCCTGACACATTTATTGCTCAATAAATGTTTGTCAGTTTAATTTAATTTGGTTTGAATTGTGGCACGCCTGTGAGGGAGCTATTTAGGAGGAAAGGTGCAGCTTCCCTCTAGTAGTATCATGAGATCAACTCATTTCAGGCCTGTTTTGGCTTTTGGCCTAGTTTAGGATCTTGGTTGAGGGTCTCAGAGATTTCTAGCATTTCCCCATGGTCCCTCCCTTCCCATATGCTCCCTCTATCATCCTTCACCATCCGAAACAATCCCCTCCTCCCCATCCCCTTTCCATCTGGCTCTTTAGAATTATCTGATGTGATTACCCCGGGCTAACATAGATCATTAAGTGGTTTATCATGTTGGGGGTGGTCTAAGGGGGAGGAGAGTGGGTTATGAGGGCAAAGAAATTGGAAAGAATCCAGGACAGACTTATTTGCCCATTGATGGACCATCCTCAGTGCCTTCTATAGGTCAGAGCTTTTGTTGTGTATGATAGAGTCCCTAAAGTAAGATAGCCTAAAGCACTGATGCAAGAACTCTCCAGAATCAACCCTTTCTCACACACAAACCTCCAGTGGGTCAGATCAGAGCCTTGGGAGACAGCAGGAAGCTGGGAAAAAGACATAGCTCTGGCTATGAGGCCAGGCTTTTCTTCCTTCCTTCCTTTCTTCCTTTCTTCCTTCCTTCCTTCCTTCCATCCATATTTACCCAGGGATGGTGCTTACAGACTGTTAAAATGTCAGAGCTAGAGGGATCTTAGACCATAGAATGTTAAAGCTGGACATGCCCTTAAGACACAGGATAAAGAACATCAAAACTGAAAGGGCTTTTAGAACACAGAATAATTGAAAGGAACCTTACAGCATAGTATGTTAGATTTGGATGGGGCCCTTGGACATAGAATGTAAGCGATGAAGTGGACCTTAGAACACAGAATGTCAAAGCTGGAAGGGGACTTAGAACTTAGGAAGGATGATAGAATGCCAGAATAGCAAGGGGCCTTGGAACATTTGATATCAGAAGTGGAAGGGCCCTTAGGTTATAGAACACCGAATGCCAGGGCCTCATAAGATGCCTCATTTGCCACCAGCCACTCTGCTTGGTTTTGACTATAACATCAAAATCATGCTCTGCCCCACTCACTCCCTTTTAAGCTTCCTTTTGCATACCATATTCCCCCAGTAGATTGTGAGCTCCTTCAGGGCAGGGCTATCTTTCTTTTTTCTTATTTGTATTCCTAGAATTTAGCACAGTACCTGGCACTTAGTAGGGGCTTAAAAAATGTTTATCATATTACACTGAATACAAAGAAAGGCAAAAGAAAGAGATGTTGTCAAGCTAGCTTGGAGGCCCCTTTCTGATCGCACTCAGGTTTATGGCTCTCTCCTCTGCTTAAGGGTATATGGATTACCAGGAAACTCAAGGGTCCCTATACCTGGGCCTTCTGCCCATTTCCTCCAGGTGGCATAATAGATACTGAGCTTGTACTGGGCTTGGAGGGGAGAAGACCTGAATTTGAATCCTGTCTTAGACGATTACCAGCTGTGTGACCCTGGGCAAATCATGGGCAAATTTATTAGCCTCAGTTTCCTTATCTGGAAAATGGGGCTAATAAAGGTCTATCTCAATTCTATATCTCAATTCCATCATCCTGTTGTTGTTTGTCCATGGTTCTCAAAGAGGACCACGACAACAGGGAGGTGATGCCATAACCTGCAAGTGAATTGGATTTAAGTGAGGCAGAGCTGTGCAAAATCACCAGCCTCACTTTCTCCTCCAGAGCCATCTGGGTCCAGTGGCCAGATATAGATCAGGACGACTGGAGATGGCCCTGGATGCAGTGGGAGACCCTGGCCTTTTTAAGCTAAGATCTTTAACAGGTCTCAGTTTGATTGAAGCAGGGCTCATTCAGTAATTAAGGCTAGGTAAGAAATAAAGCAGAGAATGGCCTCTTTACCGAGTCAAAAAAAGAAAAAAAAATCAATCTGGGAGGGGAAGACCCTCAGGATTTCTGGCCAAAACAGAACTTTGCCCTCTGAGCCAATTAGGGCCCAAACAGTGACCAAGTTGGGCTTGGCCTAGGACAGGGCTGTCCAACCTTGGGTTTTATAATTGAAACAATAGACAATATATTTTGATTTGCCATTTTAATGAGAGCTCTGCAATAGCTCAGCTTTGTTTACTAAAGCATTTATATAAATTTCTATGCTTGTACTTGGGCTGCATAAATCCCACTGCAGGGCACATTCCGCCTATGGGCCACATTTTGGACAGCCCTGGCCTAGGACCTATTGTTGGCCAATCAATGCAGCTCCTTGAATAAAAGGGGAGGGGCTACAATGGCATCATAGGATGACAGCTTTTTTTTCTTGGATTTATTCTAGTAGTTGCAATGTATCTGGGATAGGATCCTGATGGATAGGATAGAAATCATTATTGTTGGAGGTGTGACTGCTCTGGGAAAAGAGAATTTCTGTCTCCTTCCTTCCTGAAGGAGGGAGACAGCAGAAATATTACAAGAAATGAGAAGTGAAGAAATGCTTAGAAGACAGACTCGATGTGGTTTGACTGAGACCGGCAGAGGTCCTGGGGATGAGCGCCCCCAGTGCCACTGATATCAGTACCACAACTGGGGGCAGGGAGAGGGTGTGTGAGGGGAGAGGGCAAAAGAGCAGGCAGAAGCCACATGGAGGCGACACAGGAAAGATTACAGCTGTTTCTGTTTTTGTTTGCCAAAACTAATGATGTTTATCACTCCCTTCCACCCTCTCTCCTTTCTCTCTTCACCAGGAAAGGCAAGTATTCTGAAGCTTATCTCTTATTTCTGTGAAGATTATATTTTACGCTATTGTGGTTCACGTAGTTTCTATGTGTTTTTATTAAGATTAAACTGTTTACCAAAAAAAAAAACAACCCAAAAACTGAAGGGTACCTGTCTTACAAAGTTGCTGTGAGGCTCTAATATGTCATGGGCTTTGCAAACCTTAAAGTGAAGAGGTTAGCTGTTATTTTTTGCATCTGGTTGTAGGATAGAAGTGATCTGAGCTCCTCCAGCTGGACTCTCCTGTTCCAGCTCTGGCTCACATATGGTCCCGTGTTTTCTAATAGTGTTCCTTGGGGATGAGGGCTGGCTCTGCCCGATTAAGTGCTCCCTGAGGGCAGGGCCTGAATCTGCCTTCACAACAGTTTAGCCACCTCCCCGGGGTTTAAAGAGGGGAGTCAGTGGGAAAGTTAAATGAAGGATAATTCTGAGGAATAGAGAAGGGAAGCAAGGGGGAAGTCTCTGTGTGGTGAGAGGAGGTCCAAACAATACCTGTATGATGCCCCCAAGTCATCTTTCCCATTTATTTTCTCCCTTGATCGTCATGTGAAAAATGTTGTTTTGGGGATCACTGGATTTCCCCAAATTGTGAGAAAACATGACTTTGGGGATCACTGGACTTCCTAGGCAGAGCCAAAGTCCTGAGGAAGAACCCTGTGATAATCCCTAGGGAAGATCACAGGACTCCCAGAGGAAGACCAAGTGGTAGCTTCCCCTTAATCTATGGGGATCACAGGGCCTCCTAGGGGTCAGACCCTAAGGAGAACCCAAGTGATGGCCCCTTTAGAACAGCGGTAAGATCACAAGGCTCCTGAGACAGGGCCAGAAATCCCAAGTGATGTCCCCTTAAGAAGGCTGTACAGACCACAGGGTTCCCCAAGGGAATCAGGAGTGGTAGCCCTCTTAACACTGCAGTGGGGATCACAGGACACCCCAAGGCAAGATCCAGGAATAAGCCCAGGCAAAGCTTTAGCTGCCTATTGCTTCCCTTCCGAAGATCCATGTGATTTACCCATTCTTACCCAAAGAACTCAAGATCAGAGCGGGCAGAAAAATGCATTTTATTACGCTCCTCAAGAGAGCGGGTACAGTGCTCACGAAAACACTCACACTGATACAGCTGCAGGAGCAGGGGTAACATTCCCTCCACTCCTGCTAGAGTTATGGTTAGTTTACAATCTTTATTTTTTACATAGTTTTCCTAGGTTATACAGTTTATACAGGTAGGATAATAAGGATACAGAAGCAAAAGTGAAGTTAATTAGAATTTCCTTGTCTTAGTTTAGGATTAAACTACATTCTTTTACTTCCCCTACTTTCCCTCTCTAACATATGCAAATTATGCAAATCAGTAGGCCTGGATTCTTGACCAAGACCAGACCCTAGATAAGCTTGAACTGGTTCAAGTGGGTTTGGCCTCTCTAATTCCCCTGACTGCTTTCTCAAAAAGCACACACATGCGTACAAGCCTCTGACCCATCACCTGACCGACCTTGAGGCCTGGTTTCTGCTAAAGCTGGGGTGGGGGAGGAGGGGGAAGTACACCTTTAGTTCTGTGGAAACAAAACTTCTCCCATTTCTTACAGTCACAATAACTCTGGGAACGAGGCAGTGAAGGTATTACTTTTCTGATTTTAGAACTGAGAAAATTGGCCCTGAGAGTTTAAATTGAATGCCCAAACTGGGTGATGGGTCCTTAGGCCATGGAATGGTAGACTAGGAAGGGACCTTAGAACAAGAGAAAGAACTTGGATAGACCTTAGAACATAGAACGTATGTCCCACGGCCACATGGAAAAATCAGTGGAAGGACCGGGCCGCCTAGAATCTGGGGTGCCTTCTGTTCTACTGAATTACTCCTTGTCCGAGTCGATGTAATGCAAAGGTCACCATCCCCAGAGTCAAGATCTGGGTTTGGATCTTGGCTCTGCTACTTATTTTGCTGAATGACCTCAAATAAGTTATAGTATGTTCATCTTTGAAGGGACCTTGTGTGTCATTTCATCCAGCCCTCTTATTTCCAGGAAACAGGCTCAAAGAGGGAGTAGCATTTATTCAGGGGCCACACAGGCTTGTAAGTGACTTGAGCAGACTTTCTACTACTTTTAACCTCTATAGACCTCAGTTTACTCATCTGTAAAAGGCTGATAATTCTTGTACTGCCTCCATAAAATCAGAGCTCTAGGGAGGGAAGGGACCTTAGAGGATGACACCTTCATTTTACAGATGGGGAAACCAAGGCCCAGGGAAGTTAAGTGACTTGCTCAGTCCTTTGATGCTGAGAGCCAGTGATCTTTCTATTGTACCATGCTATTGTTGAGGTAGAGTGAATGGGGGAGGTAGTTTTTACCTTTATGACTTTTTTTTAAACACAATACAATGAATATCACCATTATTATGCTGAGTGGTTGGTCACAGTGGGTGAAACAGCCTTCCTCCCCTCCCCCTTTCTCCCCTCCCCCCTTCTCCCCTTCTCCCTTTTCTCCCCTCCCCCTTTCCCCCCTCCCCCTTTCTCCTCTCCCCCCTTCCTCCCCTCCCCTTTTCTCCCCTTCCCCCCTCCTCTCCTTTAGTAGGGAGGCCCAAGCTTTGCTTACAATCAGGCAGCAGGTGATTTATCTACATTTGCATCCAGCCCACATGCAGAGAGAGGAGGGGAGGGAACACAGTCCTGCTTTCCTGTCTTCCTCGTCTCTTGCCAGGAGCCTGCGCCCTTCCAAATGAGCATAATCTCTCCTCTGGGAGTGAACCTGGCACCAGAAACCTCCCTGGCTCCTTGGCTCCCCCCAGGGATGTTTATGTTCTTCCCAGCTCAGCAGCAGCCTCCCGACCTGGGTAAGGGAGTGACCTCAGCAGAGAGGGTGGTCAAGCATCCCACTCAGTCTGAAGAGGCTTAGAACCTCCGGGCCATTCGGTGAAGTCCCTGCCTCCAGGAAAGTCTTCCCCCAAACCACTCTAGACCGATGATCATCCCTTTCCCTTTTTAAAACTTCAACCCACCCCCACCCCGTCCCCCCAAAGTCCTCAAAGGAGACTCTGTTTTGAGCTCTGGCTTCAGTCAAGGGGCTTGAGGGCAATCCCAGCCCTGCTGTCTAGATGACCTTGAGTAAGTCACTTCCTTCCTCTGGGCCTCAGATACCCCATCTATAAAATAATGGACTTGGACTGGATGGTCCCTAGGGTTCCTTCCACCTCTGGCAGTTGATGGCTTGAGGGCTGGAGTGATAAGGCAGGAGAGAACGGGAGCTTCCTTCTTTCTTTTTTAGCCCTTTGGCAGCAAAGGGCAGGAGATGCCCAGGAGGGGCTGAAAGGATCCAGTGAAATTGGTTTGTTTTGTCGTTTAGGCAGCTCGGTGTAGTAGAAAGAGAGCTGGATTTAGAATCAGAGGACCTTGGTTCGGATCCTACCCCTTCCACTTGTTACGTGACTTTGGGAAAGTCACTTAATTCGCTATGCTTCAGTTTTGTCCTCTGTATAACGAAGAGGATTGGATTGGACTAGACAGCAGCTAAGGTCCTTTTCAACTTTAGATCTATTATTTTTTTTAAGGATAGACCTGAGCACATTTGTACACACAGCCAGATTCATCTTCCTAACGTATAGCTCTGATCAAGCCACGCTCCTACTCCAGAGTCTTCTCCCTATGGCCTACAGGATAAACATTAGGCATTTTTTTTTGGGGGGGGGGAGGCAGTTGAGGTTAGGTGACTTGTCCAGGGTCACATAGCTAGTAAATGTCTGAGGCCAAGATTCAAACTCAGGTCCTGCTGACTCCAGGGCCCGTGCTCTGTCCACTGCACCACCCAGCCGCCCTGAACGTTAGGCATTCTTAGACTGCTTTAAGGTTGCAGAGATTTACATTCTATTGTGAGCTCCTTGAAGGCAGGAATTATTTTTGCTTTTCTTTGTAGCCCCATCACTTAGCACATAGTAGGCATTTACTAAACACTTATTGACTGACTTGTTGACTGACAGACATTATCTCATTTTTTCTTCTCTTCCACACATATCTTTCACAATCCCCTCAGAGGTTTGTTATAGTAGGATGAGTACCTGACAGATTCAGGATACCTCCATTTAAATCCTTGCTTCTTTGATGTTTACCAGCTGGGTGAACTTTGGCTGGTTACCTTCTCTATGCCTCAGTTTCCTTATCTGTGAAATGCACAAAAAACGAATCATTGCCAACCTCCCATAAGTGTTGTGAAAAAAGTGCCTTGTACCTCTTGCACAGTTATAGAAATGAGAGCCACTTAATTAATTGTGTTGTTAGTCTATGATTTCTCTGCTCCAGCAAAATTTGCCCAGTCAATTCTCCCAGAACACATCATGTACATTCCTGTCTCAGCACCTTTGCTCACATCTTTCCCCCGACCCACGATGCTTCCTCCTGGTTTTTTGCTCGGTCCTATCCATCCTTAGAGACCATTTTGTCACTAACTTGCTGTGTGGCCTTGGGTAAGTACACTGAACTTATCTGGTCCTCAATATTTTCCTCTATAAAAAGATGCTGGTCCAGAATAGTTGCCACTTTGTATTGTCAGCACTTTGTGGCTGCTACACAGACAGTTCAGGGAGCGTGGGGTTTTTAAAAATTAAATCTTGGACCTTAGGACTGAGAAAGCTTCATTCCCTTAGGATCTTTGAATTTCGAATACTTCAAGGCCATGAATTTCTTATTTCTTTCCTATTTCTTTGTAGCAGAATTGGACAGCCCTTAGCTTCATCATAAAAATAACAACAATAGGTCCCATTTCTATAGAACTTGAAGGTTTATAAAATAACTTTTCTTGCAACAACCTCATGAGATTGGTACTGTAGGAATTGTATACTCTCCTTGTATTACAGATAAGGAAACCGAGGCTTTGGAAAAGTGAGTTGCTCAGGGTCACGGAGCTGGTAAGTCATCTCTCTGTCATCTGGCATCATCTGGGAATATCATGTTCTGGTGAGCCCAATATTCTGGTTAATAGAGAGTACTTCCATGTACCATGTTGACTGGCTGTTTTCTAAGAATCAGAAGACAATCAGATCACCTAACCCCAGAACTCCTCTAGACACAATTTACTCTTGCCTGGATGATTCAGAAAGTCCCCGTGGGATCTTCCAGGGCCTGAGCATTAGTGATTCTTGCACTGATCAAACATAGGAGTGTCAGTTAACAGAAGTATGGATGCCAGATAGCAGAGGTTCCTGACTTTAGCAGCTCAGAGACACTGAAATTGGATTATCTGACATAAGAGTTTGTGTGATTTATATGTAAAGAGCCTCTGCTGAGATCTGGCACTTGGAAGCTTAGTCTATTTCCTTTCCTTCCTTCTCTCTTTTTTCCTTTCTTTTTTTTCTCTCTTTCTTCCTTCTTTCCTCCCTCCCTCCCTTTCTTCCTTCCTCCCTCTATCCCCTTTCTCCCTCCTTCCTTCCTTTTGTCCATTCCTTTTTTCTTCTCTCCCTCCCTCCATCTCTCTTTACTTCCCTCCTTCTTTCCTTTGCTCTTTCTTTCCTCCCATCCTTTCCTTCCTAACTCCATCTCTCACTCTGTTCCTCCCTCTCTCCCTTCTTTCCCTTTTTTCTTTCCATCCCTTCTTCCTTCTCCCCTTCCTTCCCTTCTTCCTTCCTATTTCTCCCTTTTCCTTTCCATTTACTCTCCTCTTTCATTCCTTTTTTTCTCTTGCTTTCCCTAATCCTCATCTACTTCCCCATTCCAAACTAGAAATGATTTCTCACATTTTTGAACTAACAGAATTTAATTTGTGCCCCATGACACTATCCGCACACTGCCTAGTACCACAACAATGCGTGTGTGTCTTTTTGCTAGACTGTAAGCCAGGGATTGTGATGTGTTTAATCTCCACATCCCACTATACCCACACAGCGCCACAATGCCTTGCACATAGTAGGTGTCATTTAATGTTGGAATATATACATTAATTAATTAACATTTTAATATTACAATGAGCTGCAATTTTATCCATGGTTATCATTCCTTCTGCAAACACAGATCCTAGTCCCTACACATTTTTGTGGAGAGTGTGAATTTCCATGGCCAAAACAATCTTTGTCATGTGGTGGCCAACCTTCTGACAATGAACTTCCCTGAGCTTGGCTAGACTTGTCTTTGGAAGACCAAAATACATTCCATCCTGGTTGGGCCTGCAGTCAAAGCCTGGTGAAGCCTGCCAGATTTGGCAATCTGCTGACAATAGTCTTTGAGAGGCCAGAGACCACTTCTATGCCATAGTAAGGAAATGAAGGAGGCCTTTGACAGTGATGAACTAACTGTGCTTAGGCTGGGCAAAGCCTGAGGAACTTCTGATGGAGACCCATATCAGTCCCAATGGGCAAACCAATTGTCTGGCCTGTTTCTAGGAGTGAAAGACAAATCAAAACCTCTGATAGCTGGCTCCTTCTGAAGTTTCCTCCTGAATAGATGATGCATTGGTTGTGCATTGGGGGAAGGAAGGTGATGTGCATGGCACTTTCAGCTGTAACTAGCACAAGGCAATCAGAGCTTTGTCCCTGAGCAAGTAAGTCCCAAGCACTTACCATTTGAGCCTAGGGATGGACGAGGCACTGTTTCCAAGGGAAGGACAGTCCAATGGGGACACTTATGGCCAAATTCATGAAAAACGTAATAAAAACCCCTTCTTACACAGTACCTAAAAGTTTATAGAGGCAGTGGGAGAGGACTGGGAGACAAGAAGAGATGGGTTCAAATCCTACCCCAGACACTTACTAGCTACGTGACCCTAGGCAAGTCACTGAACCTTAGTTTTCCTCATCTGCAAAAATGAAGATAGTAATGGCACCCACTTCTCATTTGGGACTGATAGGTGGAAGTGGAGATCCTTCCCCCATGTGAAGAATGCAGATGCAGTGAATCCACTGAGAGATCACTTCATTGATCCCTTTCATTTTACTCACTTGGTGAGGCTCAGAGACCCTCATGTGATTCACCCAGGGTCACAAAGCGAGTAGATATGTGAGCAAAGATTCAAACTCAGGGCATGATATTGTAGGAGTTAGAGCTGGAATTGACCTTACAAGCCCAACCCCTGTCCCAATAGAAGTCTTCATTTTACAGGTGAAGAAATGGTATTGTGGAGAGGCTAAGTGACTAGACCCAGGCACATAGCTAATAAGTAAGGACTGGGTATCCCTGCCCAGCTACTTGGTCCCATAAGAACCACTTACGTGAAACATATTTCAACAAACGTGTATCGAGAGCTCTCTCCTTGGATCTATGATATCAGGATGAAAAAGAACCTCTCTTCTCTTAAGGAGCCTGTACTCTATTGGGGGAGATGTAAGATGTATAAAGATAAGTAACAGACAAGGGAAAATGAAATGACAATGCAGTCCCTTCCATATAATATAGTAGCTGCTCAGTAAAAGTTTATTTAAATGAATTTTTGAATGGAGAGTCTAGACAAATTGCTCTGAGAAAATTTGAAACAGAAAATGTTGCTTCCCGCTAAGGACATCAGGGGAGGCTCCATGGAGGACATGGAACCTAAGATAGGCCTTGAAGGAAGAGAATTTCAAAAGGCAGAAATGTGAGGAGGGTCTATGTTGTAGGCATGGAAGACAGTCAGTCATCTGTTAAACTTGGTACTGACTGGAGGGGAAGATCCCATTGTGATCAGGGAAGGTAACCAGGAGGAGGTCACGTGTGAAGGGGGCCTTGAATGACAGGGAAGCTTTAATTCAGAAAACTGGGGAAAGGATACAATCTGATATAACGTATAGGAATGACAATGGCTGTCTGTGGAAGACACCCTAGGGCTAATGGCCAAGGCAGGAGCATAGCTATTGGGGGGTCCTTGGTGGGACCTGTATCACTTCTGTCATTTCAGCGCAGTTGGACAATGGAAATGGAGAGCCACAGGTCCCTTTAGATCATTGGATTTATTTAGAGCTAGAGGATTTAGAGCCCTGAGAGATTCTAGTCTAAACATCATATTTTCCAGTAGGGGAAACTGAGACTTATCGTGCTGAAGGATCTTCCTCAAAGTTACCCAGCTAAGAAATGTCAGAGCTAGAATTCAAACCCAAGACAGCCCTGCTTCCCCCCCTCCCCACTCCAGAATTCTATCCACTTTACTACTGTTATGAGGTTCAAAAGAGATGATGGACATAAAGTGCTGTGAAAAATTTAAACAGTCATGGAAATATCAGTTACCACCATCATCATCACTTGAGCAAGATGTTGTCTAACTCCAACATTCCATGTTTGTGTGACATACCAGCTCCCCCTCCTCATTCTCATACTTTCTTCCTCTTGCTGTCAGAGAAAACAAAACCTACGTCCCTCTTCCCACTTCAATAATTAAAGGAATGTGCAACTAATCCAACCATCAATATTTACTGAGTACCTCCTATGAGTCTAGCCCTCGGACACTTTACCAAAGCCGGTGATATGACAAGTGCCTTCAGCTCAGCTGTGTCCTATATACCTGAAACTTCCTATTGAGACCTTTCCTTTTGCAAATATATGTACATATATATATATATGCACACACAAACACACACATGTGTATATGTATATGTACACACATGTATATATAGATATATACATATATAGATAAAAAGATATATACACACATACACATATGTGTATATATGCACATATATATGTGTATTGATAGCTATAGGTAATCACACATGTTGTTTCTTTCAGTACAATATAAATTCCTTAAGGGTTTTCTTTGTATAGATGCTTAGAAAAATCTTGTTGATTAATTGGTGGGCTGGTTGATTGGTTCCCTTCCCCTCAAGTTTTACTAGGCCATTCCAGATACTATGGACCTTTGATTAAAAGGAAACTTAGCATCTTCACATTTCAGTCTAAACCTTCCTTTTGCCTCGTACTGTGTCGTTCTGGTAGTCTGTCAAGGAGATAGTATCATCATCCTTATTCCCCCTCTACTAGAAACTTGGACTCTGCCCCTGGGTCCCTTGACTCTGATAGGTGAACTTTCATCTGATTTTTCTAGGGAGCAGAGATCCACAAAAAAAACTTTAATAGTACTTTTTCCAATTACATGGAAAGACAGTTTTTAACATTTATTTTAAAAAATTTTGAGTTCCAAATTATCTCCCTCCTTCCCCAACCACCTCCTCCCTAAGATGTTTAACAATTTGATATAGGTTATGTATGTGCAATCATGTAAAACGTATTTCTATATTAGTCATGTTGTGAAAGAAGAAACAGACCAAAAGAAAAGAACCATGAAAAAGATAAAGCGAAGATAGTATCTCCATTCAGACTCCATAAGTTCTTTCTTTGGATGTGCATAGCATTTTGATCCACAAAAATTTCAAGTGTTCTCCTCACCATGCCCTTATGTGAAGCAACCTCACTTTTCCCAGCTTCCCTTAACATGTCTACTCCCTTTAGAGTGTAAGCTCCTTGAAGGCAGAAATTGTCTTGCTCACTTGTATTTGTATCCCTAGTGCTTTGAGCAATGTCTGGCACATGTTTGTTGTTCAGTTGTGTCTGACTCTTTGTGACCCCACTTGGGATTTTCTTGGCAAAGATACTGCAGTAGTTTGCCATTTCCTTCTCCAGCTTGTTTTACAGTTGAGGAAACTGAGGCAAACAGGGATAAGTAGCTTGCCCAGGGTCACACAGCTAGTGAGTATCTAAATTTAAATTAATCTGAGGCCAGATTTGAACTCATGAAGATGAATCTTCCGGATTCCAAGCAGTGTTCTATCAACTGCACCACCTAACTGCCCCATGGTAAGCTCTTAATAAGTACTCAGTCTATCTCTCTCATTGTGTCTCTCTATCAAAATATCTACACATCTTTCTACTGTCTATCTGTCTGTCTACATATCTGTCTACCTAGCTGTCAATCATCTATCTGTTTTCCAATTTTCAGAGAAGGAAATTGAAACTCAGAGGAAGGAAATAACCTACCCAGGGTGTCACAGATTAATAACAAGGCTAGTATGAGAGGCCAGATCCTCTGTTTCCCACCTAGGGCTCTTTTGAATTGATACACCCAGTTGAAGATGGGATTTGAAGGTGGATGAGTCTCCTTGGTATCCTTGGAATCATACCCTTTAAGTACGTTGTGGGCCCGGTGATGAACCACATATCTTGTCTGAGGTCCTACCTAGGTAAATGAGGGAGAGACACTCCTTTCTAAGTGGGCTAAGGTTGGGGGGGGGGTGGCAGCAGGGATGGCCCTCAGCAACCTTTGAGCCTGTCTTGTGAGTTACCAGAAAGGTTGCAGCTTGCATTCACGGATGGAGTACCCACCCAGGCATGGTCATGGATGCGTGACGTCCTGAAGCATAGCTTGAAGTGAGACTGGATTAGCAGAAGCAAACCCTGCCCTGCCTTGCTGCCCTAAATCATCCAGATCAGGAGATGTAGTCAGGTGAGCTGACGATTCTATAGAAATGTCAGTTATTATGAGTAATATGGAAATACGTTTTACATGATCACACATCTATAACCTATATCAAATTGCCTAGTATCTTAGGGAAGAGGGAAGTAAGGGAGAGAGGGAGAAATTTTTGGAACTCAAATTTTTTAAATGAATGTTAAAATTTGTCTTTATATGTAAATAGAAATAGAAAAAATAAAACACTATTTAAAATTGTCAAGGTTAAAAACAGAGAAGTGTCAGTTATTATTAAAGTTTACAAAGTACTTACATTCTTCCCAATAACCCATGAGGCAGGTGGGGAAAAAGATATTATATCTATTTTAAGTAGCCAAGACTCAGAGTAAAATGATTGATCCATGACCACACTTTTAATAAGTGTCAGAGGCAGGATTAGACCCTGAGTCTTTTGACTTCATGTCTACAGCATCCTGTTTGCCTCTCAGGAGTAAGAGCCAGGAGGCCCGAGGTCTTGGCCAAGCTCAGTCACCATTTCTATGGGACTCTGGGTAAGACATTGAGCTGGAGAGTAAAATGGAGGTAATACTAACCACCTCTTAGGAAGTCAGAGGAGACAGACCTCAGTGTGGACTTCCCAGATGGGAATGCACTCCAAGCAGAGACAGGAAGGAACCATGGCAGTGTTGACCTGAAAGTTTGGTTAAAGGAGGCAAACAAGCTAGGTGATGTAAATTCATGTTTATTCCCTCAAAGCTAGCAGAGTTAGCTTACTTGTATGTACAAGAAGCCACAGCGTAAGTTCTGACCGACTGACCAAAGGAATGAGAAGATTTAAATACATTTTTAGTCCCAACTCAGCATGTCCATGTTACTCAATCTTATGATCTCCATATCATAAGAAAGGAAGTTCTTAGTTGAACAAGACAATTGACAAGGTAGTGTCACTTAGAGATTGTGGTCATAAGATGCAAATATCCCTAGAATATCAAGATAAGAGAAATCGTTCTGGTTGCAGACATCCTGTCACCAACAGGAAAGATGCCCCTTGTCAGTCTTATCTGGTCTTTGAAGTTGCTGACACCAGAAAGCGGCATTTTTAGAATAGAGCAAAAGCAGTTTGGATGCTTTGCATATTATTGGGGTTCGAATAATCTGAAAGGATTGTCAGCAGCAAGAGCTCAAAGGTAAAACTCACCCTGGCATGTGTGATTTCCCTGAAATGTGGGGAAACAGACCAGGTGCTCCTACCCTGAAAGGTTTGAGGATCAGGATTGGCTGAGATTTCCTAATCTGGCAGAAAGTTAAACAAGACAGGAGTTAGTGTATTAAGAGCAAGTCACCTCTCCTTCCCCCAGGCTATGAATATTGTATGAGGAGATTTTGCCAAAGCTTTTATTGCTTCCTGGCTTTAGAAAGGACCTCAATATGATTTGTGAATTCTCACTGCGGCCTGGGGTGGGATGGGAGGAGGAGAAGGGGAGAGGAGGCACAGAATAACAGCTTACCATTTGCCGCAGGAGGGCTTTAGGCAGCAAAATCCTTGTTTATTGATTCCAAAGCAGGGTTATGGGAAATGCCCACGGATTTCCCGCACGCAGGAATTTGGAGGCATGAAAGGGACCCAGAAAGGTGGGTTCTTAGGATCTTAGACTTAGGATCAGAGAAGAGACCTTGGAGGTCATGTGACACTTGTTTTGACCTTGGGTGAGTCCTTTGTCTTCTTGGTCTCAGTTTCCTCGTCTGTAAAATCTATAGTTCTATATAAAATCTAGTCCTACCTCCTCATTTCACATGGGAGGAAACTGAGGTCTAGAAATGTTAAGCGACTTGCCCAAGGTCACATGGGTAGTAAGTATGACTCTAAAATCAGCACTCCTGCCACTGTCCCATACTCTTTCCTCTCTCTCCCAGATTATTAGAAGCATGTTGACGGGCTTGCGGCGTGGTGGGAAACAACATAGGACCTAGTGTCAGGAGACCTGGCTTCAAATTCTGTCCCTGTCACTGGCTGTATGACCTTGGACAAGTCTCTGAGCCTCAGTCTTCTTACCTATAAAATGGGGTTGTGAGTAAAATGTTTTATAAGCTTTAAAGTATTGGAGAAATGGGAGTGGCCATCTTAACTGAAAATAGTTTTAAAGAACTTTCCCCCACCCCCAATTCCTATTCCCCGTTTTATTTGGGGAAAAAGAGACAAGAAGTGATTTCTCCAAGGTCATGAAGTGAGGAGGGCAGAGCCAGCCCTGGAACCCAAGTGTCCTGACTTTGTCCTCTACCCTCCCCTCTACAATGGGATGCCTCTTTTTCAGAAAAAAAAAAAAAGGTTTTCCAAGCACTTCTATTATTATAGTCTCTTTGAGACAGAGAGATCCCTCCCTCCTAAGCTGAGACGCAGCCAAAGAAAGATTTTTTGGTCCATTGTGTCCCTGAGAATCTT
The DNA here is from genome assembly GCF_011100635.1 of Trichosurus vulpecula. Classification (NCBI taxonomy): domain Eukaryota; kingdom Metazoa; phylum Chordata; class Mammalia; order Diprotodontia; family Phalangeridae; genus Trichosurus; species Trichosurus vulpecula. Next base: position 116,904,254 of record NC_050581.1, on the reverse strand, counting down.
CCACTCTGGCTATTACCACAGCAAGCCTGCGAGGAATGAATGCAGAATTAAGGGGTGGCATTGCTGCAATCTGCAGCCTGGGACCACGTGCCTGATCACTCAGTCACCAAACATTTATTAAGCGCTGAGTGCTAGGCACTGTACTAAGCATTGGGAATACAAAGAAAAGCAAATGATGGTCTTTGCTCCCACGGAGCTCATGGTCTAATGACTGAGATGATACATAAATAACTATATACAAACATGCCATATAGAAGCTAATTTGGAAATAATCCACAGAGGGAAGGCACAGGCAGGGATTGGGACAGGCTTCTTGTGGCAGGTAGGATTTTAGCTGGACTTGAGGCAGAGATAAAGGGGGAAAACATTCCAGGCACAGGGACAGTCAGTCAGTGAAAACTAGAAGAGAACTTGCCTTGGGGGGTCCTTTCTCCATTGCAGGTGGAGGAGAGAATTGATCTCTGAGTCCGTTGTCTTTTGGCTCCAAAACCTGATCTCCAAGGGAAGATCAGATTCTGTCCTGAGGGAATCTTCCTCCTCCTCCTCCTCCTCCTCCTCCTTCTTCTTCTTCTTCTCCTTCTCCTCCTCCTCCTTCTCCTCTTTCTCCTCCTTCTTCTTCTCCTTCTTCTTCTTCTTCTTCAGCAGTTGGGAAAGGGGAGAGATGGACCTGTCCTCAGAGTGTTCCCAGTCTGAGGGAGAGGCAGTCCTTGTCTTTAGGAAGCCCCTATTCTGAGTAAGATACTTCTCTGCCCCAGGTTTCTAGTCTGTGGGGGAGACATTGTCCTGTTCTCAAGGCAGAGGGGGAGGGGAAATGTAACCTTGTCAGAATCAACCCAGAGGTCAGTCAGTCAGTCAGTCAGTCAATAAGGATTTATGAAACAATTACTGTGTGCCAAGCAATGTGCTAAGTGCTTTCGATACCAAGAAAGGCAAAAGCATAATTTCTGCCTTTACGTTGTGTATGTTTCTATGAGGGATTAAAAATGAAAAAAAAATCATGCATATAAGGTATATACATTGTAAAGAGAAGACGATTTTAATAGAAAAGTCACTAGCAGTGGAGGTATCCATGAAAGGCATGTCGCAGAAGACTGAGTTTTGAAGAAAGAAACCAGGAGGTGGAGGTGAGGAGAGGAGGAGGTGAAACGCAGCCCCGCCTTCAGGGAGCACCCAGTCTGAGGGGAGCAGTATTTCTCCACTGTACTCCAGACTCTCTTCTTCTGGCCACCATTTTTATTTTCCAGAGCTTCATCTGCTTGTGCGCACAATCCCTGCCATCAGGGAAGATCTCTTGCCTCCTGAATCAGACCATTTTCAAAGAAACAACCACCATCTAACACTCAAAGTCAGCTGGAATGTGACAGCCCCGTTCCCTACTGAGAGGCAGATGAGGCAGGTTTTAGGTGACATAAAGGAGGAAAGTCCTTTATCTTCAAGGATCCCTGGGAGTCACAGGGTCACCACCCCAGCCATGGTGAAAGGCAGCCTTTTTCCTAGAGGACGTTAGGTTTTTGTCAACCATTCTATTCCTTGTGACCAGGACCCACTATATGTTTAGGGGCACAACTTACCTGAGGAAATGTCAGATATAAGCTATAAAATTGCCCTAACCAAGGATGCTTTCGACTGTATATCATATATAAACCTCCAACTCCCTCTTTCTTTTTTCAAAAGTGGGGAGACCATGGATGTGGAATAGTGGGACGTGTTCTGCTAAACTGATGCTTTTCTCTCTCATTTTTAGTATTTATTACAAGGGATGCCTTGCTGGGTAAAGGAGAGGGGATGGATATATCCAGAAATGATTGTGATGTAAAAACAAGATACCAATAAAAAAATTTTTTAAGTACCTACTCTGCAAGTGAGCAGAACCGGGAGAACATCGTACACGGCAAGTAACAGCCACATTGTGCGATGATCAGTTTTGATAGACAACTCTTTTCAGCAATGCAAAGATCTAAGACAATTCCAAAGGACTCATGATGGAAAGTGCTATCTACATCGGGAGAAAGAGCTATGGAGTCTGAAGTAGATTGAAGCAGACTATTTTCTCTCTCTTTTTTTCTTTTGTGGTTTTCCCCTTTTGTTCTGATTCTTCCTTCACAACATGACTAATGTGGAAATATGTTTAACATGACTGTACACTTATAACCTATATCAGATTGGGGAAGGAGGAGGGGAAGAAGGGAGGGAGAAAAATTTGGAACTCAAAATCTTATAAAAGTGAATGTTGAAAACTATCTTTACATGTAATTAGAAAAAATAAAATACTTTTAAGCACACACATACACACACGAAAGTATCTACTCTGTGCATGATCTTGTGTTCAGCATTATGGGAGGTACGAAGATGAAGAAGACGTCATCCTTGCCCTCAGGAAGCTTATAGTCTTAGAGAGAACATTAAAGTCAATTGGAGAAACACGTGTTAAAATTAGAGTCAGGACACCTGGATTCTAGTCTGATTTTCGACAGCAGTCAGCTTTGCAACTTGGACAAATCACTCATGGCCCCTATTTCCTTACTGGTAAAATGAAGGGGTTGAACTAGGCCTCAACAGTTACTTGATTCTGTTGTGTGAAATAATCCCATAAGTCTATTTGTAGGGCCCTGTGCATATAGAAAATTGAACATGGCCTATGCAATCCCATAACCTCAAGTACTAGGCCATCAATTATGGTAGATTGGAAGAGAAGACATTGGAGATGGGACAATTAGGTGACTATTACAAATAGTACAGGTGAGAGGTGATGTGAGGACATGAAGTAGTTAAGGGTAGTTGCATTAAGAGCTGTAGATGTATGTAATATTTTGGAGAGAGAAACAAAACATGGCAACTTATTATATTTGTGATGTGAGAGAGGGAATGGTCAGAGGCCAACAGATTATTGCCAAGGTTCAGGGAACCTTGACACAGGGTGTGCCCTAGAGAACAGGGAGAGACTCAGAATTCTTTGTCAAAGACAAACTGCTACCAATCTTGTGACAGAGTTATCATTGCCCTATCTTTTGGCATTCACTCAACCTAAGACCTCAGGTGGCTTATAACACAGCCTAATTCACAAGACTTTCCACATGGGCATACAACACAGGGGAATGAAAATACAGAAACATGGGGAAAGCCACTTGGGAACACAGCCACCGAATTCTCTGCTATAAAAAGACCTCATCTGCTTCTCTCTTTCCTCCTCCTTCCTATGCAAACAGCTTCATAATCGCAGTATAATGGGGAGTAGAGCAGTGTGGCCAAACCCCAAAAGAAATAGAGGCTGTCAAACCATACATAAGGATCTCTCCAGGTCATATATTGACTTGGAAAACCACATATGTGTTTATTTCTTTTTTGTAACTTATTTATTTTGTTAAATATTTCCCAATTACATTTTAATCTGATTCGGGTCACATTTGGGAATGTTGTGGGCCACATTCAGGCAGGTTGTTTTCATCACACTGTGCTTTCCTGGTCCTCCCTATCTGTCCCACCACTCAGTCTCCTTTGCTGGCTCTTCATCAATGTCACACTATACTCTCTGTGGGTGTCCCCCCATGTCTCTGTTCTGAGCCTCCTTCTCCCTAGTTTGCTTGGTGAATCTCATCGGCTTTCACAGTTCTGATTATCGTTTCTATCAGATGATTCACAGCTCTGTATATCGGACTCTAGTCTCTCTCCTAATCTCCAGTCCTGCATTGCCAACTGTCTTTTGGATATGATATACCATTGGCATCTCAGACTCAACATATCAAAAATAGAACTCATTATCTTTACTCCCAAGCCCTCTCTCTTCCCAACTTCCCCAATATTGTTCAAAGACACTACCATCCTTCTACTTATCTAGCCTCCAGATTCCCAACCTCATGGTCACTCTTGACGCCTCATTCTCACTCACCCTACATATCCAATCTGTTGCCAAATCATGTCACTTTTACCATCAAAACATCTGTCTTATAAATCCCCTTCTCTCTACTCACACAAACATGAACCTACTTCAAGCCCCCTTCACCACTTTCTGGGAATATATGTATAGATATATATATAGATATAGGTATAGATGTATGTATATATGTATGTGTATATATATATATTTCACTTTCAGTTTTATTGATATGATTTGGTTTTACATTATTTACATTTACAGATTATTTCTACTTTATGAGAGTTCTCATATAACAAAGTAAAAGAATTAAGTTTAAAAAACAATAGTGATCTTCTGAAAGTACATACAACATTTCACATCAGTATCACCCCTTTCTATTTTAAAAAAAATGAACAGAAATTTATTTTTTCTCCTTACCACCCATTACCCCGTTGAAAGAAAAAAAGGAAAAAAAAAAGAGGAAAAGGAAAAAAGGGAAAAGAAAAAATTATTATTTATTATCAAGTATGCATGATCAAGCAAAACAAATTCCAGCAATGGTGTTATGTAAAATATGCCTTATTCTACATCTTAAATCCATCACTTCTCTGTAATAGAGAGTTTGTTTCATTATTAGATCTCTGAAATGATGAATGTTTATCTTATCGGTCATAGTTCTGTTAGTTTTTGAAGTTATTTATTTTCACAGTGTTGTTGGCATTATATAAATTGTTCTTCTTGGGTCTGTTCCCTTTGCTGCTTCAAGTCATATGCTTTCCCATGTCTTTTCCCCCCCAGCTTTTTACATAATATTAAATATATATTAAATTTAAAATAATAGTGCCAACATTGCCCTATTTGTCTTATGTCCCTTTCTGAACTTCCTCTGCTTTCTTCTGTGTATTTTTAATAGTATTTTCCCTCCAATTACATGTCAAGACAATTTTTAACATTCATTTTTACAAGATTTTGAGTTCCAAATTTTTCTCCCCTACCTCCCCTCTTCTGAAAATGGTAGGCATTTTTTTTAAAGGTTTTACATGTGCTTTCATGGAAAACATATTTCCATATTAGTCACTGTTGTGAAAGAAGAAATAGACCAAAAGGAAAAAAACCTTGAAAAAGAATTAAGTAAGTGAAAAAGTATAATTCAGTATGCATTCAGAGTCCCTCAGCTCTGCATCTGGGTGTGGATAGCGTTCTCCTTTGTGAGTCCTTTGTTCTTGTCTTGGATCATTGTGCTGCTGAGAAGAGCTGAGACATTCATGGTTGATCATCACACCATGTTGCTGATACTTTGTACAATGTTTTCCTGGTTCTGCTCATTTCACTTTGCATCAGTTTGTACAAGTCTTTCCAGGCTTTTCTGAAATCTGCCTGTTCCTCATTTCTTATTGCACAATAGTATTCCATTACATTCAGATACCACAGCTTGTTCAGCCATTCTCCAATTGATGAGCATCCTCTTAATTTCCAATATTTTTCTACCAGGAAAAGGGATGCTATAAATATTTTTGTACATATAGGTCCTTTCCCCTTTTTTATGATCTCTTTGGGATACAGACCTTGTAGTGATGTATTGCTGGATCAAAGGATATGCACAGTTTGGTTGCCCTTGGGGCATATTTCCAAATTGCTCTCTAGAATGGCTGGATCAGCTCACAACTCCACCAGCAGAGCTTTAGGGTCCCAATTTTCCCACATCCTCTCCAACATTTATTATTTTCCTTTTTTCTCGTATTAGCCAATCTGATAGGTGTGATGTGGTACCTCAGAGTTGTTTTAATTTTCATTTCTCTAATCGAAAGTGATTTAGAGCACATCTTCATATGTTTATAGATAGCTTTGATTTCTCCATCTGAAAACTGCCTGTTCATATCCTTTGACCATTTATCAATTGGAGAATAGCTTGTATTTTGTTGGACTCCCAATCACCTTTTATATTGGTCTTTCTGCCCCAAGTCTCTTCCTACTCAATCCATCTTCCACTCAGTTGGCCGAGGTGACTTTTCTAAAACATAAATCTGACTATGTAACTCCCCTGCTCAATGAGTTGCAGTAGCTCCCAGTTACCTCCAGGATCAAAAATAAAGTCCTTGGTTTGATATTTAAGGTTCTTCATAATCTGACCCCTTCCTACCTTTCTAACTTTCTTGTACCTTACTCTCCTCCATCTGCTCTATGGTCCAACTACATTGGCCTGCCTGCAGTTCCTTGAGCATGACACTCCTGTCTCTGTACCCTTTGCTCTAGCTGTTGCCCATGTTAGGAATGTTCTGCACCCTCATACCTGCCTCTGAGTTTCCCTAGCTTCCTTTAATGTTTGGGTCAAATCCCAAGGATGCCCACAGGCATCCTTTCCTGCCCCTCCCTTCAGCTACTAATGTTTTCCCCTTTCAGATGACCTTCACCTAATCTGTATATAAATTGTATGTACCTAGTTATGTATACATTGCCTCCCCCATTAGAATGTGAGCCCCTTGAGGACAGGAGCCTTTTTTTCTCTGTATCCTCAGAGCTTAGCAAAGTGCTTGGCAAAAAGTGAGTGCTTAATAAATGCTTGTTGACCGAGTCTCATGGCTTAGCATCTACCAATTAGTGAGTGGAGGAAGGAGTTCTGGGCTTGGCAAATTCTTCCTCCTCCTCTGGAGACATTAAATTCATTAAAGCCTTGTCCAACATGGATTGTTCAGGAGTGTTTCTCAGCTTAATGGAGTGATGGGATCAGGCAGCCGCTTAAATAATTAGCAATTACCAAGTCTCTGGATGGAGAAACATTAAGACTTTGCTGTATTCAGCAAATGGGGAAAAAAAAAAAAAAACTTCAGTCGGCACTGCTGTTTTGGGCCAAGTCCCTGTTGGTAAACATCTTAATTCACATAAGGGAACTTCATGCCCCATGTCTTACTGGCTGGGACTTACCAGTCATTCTCTGGCTACCAGGAGGGTTGTTTGTGAGAGCAGTGATTCAGTTCTCACTTACCTACAGGGATAAAACTCATCAATCTGGACCTTTTAATGTTGGTACTTCCTAAGACTATCCTTGGTCCTGTTCTCTCTATACTCTTTCATGTATAATCTCATTTATTTGAGGGCACAATATCAACAACCAGGTCCATGCAGATAGCTCTCACATCTACCCACCACCACCAGCTTTGACCTGAGTTCCAGCTCTGTACCTCTAACTGCCTTCAGGACATGTTGCAGAGCCACCAAAGTCAACATGTCCAAAACCCTGCTCATTGTCTTTCCCACTAAGACCTTCTGACTTTTCTATTTCTGTCTGTGATTTGCTCGTTCTTCTGTGGTTATAATGCTGGAGTTACAAACTAGACCTCTGGAGACCATGCCCTGGAGGAACCAAGCTTTGTCATGACATTTTTTATGAGCATCCAAGATTGTACCTGTTTCTGTCTGGTCTCAGTCAATACACATTGAGTAACACACAAGGCTACATATTGAGCTCTATATGAAGACTAGACACAATGAGGCCCTGCATTATCTGAGAGACCTTACCTCTAGGAATATCTCTGATTGACTAGAGGAGACTAGACCAGTTTCCTGTGCCTCCTATGTCAGATAACCCTGGGACTCCAACTTTAAATTTCAGAATAGGATAGATCACATACTGGTGAAATGAAACCAGATGAAACCTGTGTTTCAAGAGTAGCCTCTTCCTCCAAATCTTCCCGGGTCATTGGTGGCAAAATTCTGAAGTCACTTAAGTTAGTCTTGGCCATTCTCCCTCACCCCTCCATGACCACCCACTTAAGGCCCTTATCCCATATTCTGTGTATGGAAACATCTCTAAAATATATTTTCTGTATCAACAAAATATACTGTTATAGTGTAGAAGGAAGGAATCCTGGACTGAGACTCAGGAGACCTCGATCTGAGACTTAGCTCTGCCCCAAACTGAGTGACCTTGAGAACGTTATTTATTTCTCTTCTTTGGCCTTCATCTTCATCTGTAAAATGAAAACACTGAACTAGAGTAAGACCTCAAAGATCCTTTCCAGTTGCAGCATTCCACGTTCTGATATCTTATTATAGTGGAGGAGAATTGCTCTCCCCCCGGCATAGTTGATAGGTTCATACAAAGTAAGGGAGTAAATAAAGTGAATGATGTGTTAATATTTTAAAAACAAAATATAAACTCTACTTCATTTTACAAAGTTCAAAGTTTCTCAGATAGAATTGGAAGGACCGCTGACCTTTGGCTTACAAAAGATTGATCCTGCCCCTACAGGCCATTAAAAAAGCTAATATTGCCAGCCCTGTGAAGCCCTGTAAGGAAGCAGTCTTGGGGAGTGTAAGGCCCCTGAACCTCTACCAGAGGGGCAGCAGGTGAAGGAAGGGATTTTCTCTTTTCCTCTGCCCCTCAGCCACGATACCTTTCAGGAGAGCTAATAACCCGACTCAGTAGGGGTGAGCCACTACACCCAGAGAGAAAGACAGACACAGGGAATCAGCGGGCAGAAACAGCTTTAAGGAATGGGACTTCTGGCAGCAAAGAAGAGACTATGGTTCTAAGGGGGAACTGGCCCTGACAATCAAGCTTCAGAGCAGACCCAAGCCAGAGCAACCAGCTGAGTGGTGTGCCCAGCAGAGATGCTGGGCCTGGGGAGGGGGTGGTGCAGTGTGAGGAAACCAGGAGAAGAAAATGACTATCAGGGCCCTGCAGTGCCAGAGACAGAAGGTTCCTTGGCCACATATGCTCCTTACATCTTGGCCTTACTATTAATGTTCTTTAAATTTGTGACCAACTTTTCACAGGCATTGTGTGTATTTGTGGAAGAGTATGCCTTGGGTTTAGAGGAACATAGGAGCGTTTTGTGGCTACTATTTTTATTATGTCACGCTAGTAAATGCCTTTGCTTGGAGCTAATTGTGTCTACTGTCTGACTATTCAGGGTAAGCTCACCAGCGAGGGCTTGTGAGCTATAGCTTTGGAAATATGAACCCAGAGCATACCCTCGAATCTTTGAGTAGTCACTCCCCTGAGACTCCAAATGGCAAACCTGTGAGTGCCGATTTGGGGAGGTAGTTCAGAGGGGGTCCCACCTACCCTATAGTCTTAACATTGCAAGTTTTGCCATTCTTTCCAGCTCTGGTCCATCTTTTTTGTTCTGTATTCTAAGATGCCTTCTGGGTCTGGCTTTCCACAGTCCGCGCTATCCCCTGGAGATGCTGCCCTATTTCTCTCCTGGCAGAGAAGGTCCCTTTAATGGATGATCTGTCTGTTAGCAGGGATGGTTCTATTCCCACAGGCAGTAAAAGAATCAGGTAGAATTTGAACTGCACAGTGTAGAACATTGTCTTCAGTTTCAGGTGGGTGAACTTTGTCTCTCTCAGAACCTGCAGCTGTCGGTGAGTAAACGTTCAAAGTTCCTGAGAACCAAGACACAATCATAAGCAGATCCTAGTCATTCGTAAGGTGGTAACAACAGGATAACAATTCTAATGATAATAATAATAATACTAATTACTCAATTTTATTTAGCACCTACTATGTGCCAGGTGTTGTGCTATGTGATTAAAAATCTTGTCTCATTGATTCTCACAATGACCCTGTGAGGTAGGCACTATTATCATCATCATCATTTTACAGTTGAGAAAGTAGAGGCAAAGAGAGGATAGGTGACTTGCCCAAGGTCACATAGCTGGAAAGTGTCTGAGGCTGGATTTGAACTCAGGTTTTCCTGACTCCAGACCCAGCGCTCTATCCACTGTACTGCCTAGTACCTCCATATATTCTAAAGTTGAGGGAGTCTTAACCTGGGGGACACGGACCCCAAGAGGTCCTGTGAATTTGGATGGGAAAAGTCATAGCTTCATTTTCACTTACATTTGGGTTAAATTGTAATCTTCTGTATTTTATTTTTATTCATTTAAAAACATTATTTTCAGAAGGGTTTTTACCAAGCTGCCAAAGATCTCCATGGCACAGAAAAGGTTGAGAACCTTTGCTCCAATGGGAATATAGAAAAGAACACCAGGAAGAGACAAAGAGGAAACACTTGTGCGTAAACTTATGACATAAGGCAGAATGGAATGAAAAGAAAGGGAAAGTCTAGGTAAACTGTTAGGGGAAATTCAAGGGAAAGACTTCCTTTTTCCCCAGCTGGCGGTATCAAGGAAGTCTTCCTGGAAGCAATGGCCCTCAAGCTGGGCTTTTAAGGACTTCAACACACAGAAATGGGGAGAGAACCATCCTAGCAATGTGGCCCTTTGCAGGACAGGTTCATCAAAAGTTTGTCACATATGCAGAAACAGAAGGTGCATGATATCTGTTTCAGAAATCTGTCCATGTTCAATGCTGCAACTCCGAGAGCAGATATTATATATTTCCTTATACGATTTGGACATAACTGGTAATAGAGAGTAGCCCAGTTTGTTTGGAAAGTACCATATGTGAATGAAGAAGGGTGGAGCTGTGGAGGACTTCATACACTGGTGTTGCTTAAACTTTATGCTATCTGTAAAATGAGAGGATTGGAGTAGATGGACTTTTAAGATCTCTTCCTACTCTAAATCCCATAATCCAATAGGGAAGGTTTTTGGGTAGGGGAATGGCATGGTGAGATTTATGTATTAGGAAGATGATTCAGGTACCTGTGTGAAAGACGGATTAGAGAGGGGAGAGAATGGAGGCAGGAAGGTCGTTAGGAGACTATTTCAATAATCCAGGGGAGAAGCGATAAGGGCCTGAACTTGAGAAAGTCAGTCAACAAGTATTTATTAAACACCTACCATGTACCAGGAACTGAGTCCCTGCCCTCAAGGAGCTCACAGTCGAATGGAGGAGATGACCTAAAAACAAATATGTGCAAACAAGATAGGTACAAGATAAACTGGAGTTGGTCAACAGAGGGAAAGCATCAGCATTAAGGGGGATCAGAAAAGGTTTTATTGTAGAAGGTGGAACTTGAAAGATGCAAAGGAAACCAGGAGACAGAGATAAGGAGAGAGAGCATTCCAGGCATATGGGAGTGGAGAGAAAAGGATGGATTGAGAAAGGCAGGAGAGGAACAGTTGACAGTGCTCAGATTGATTTGATCTTGCCTGTGGGGACGGAAGGAGAAGGAGGAATCAGAGATGACTCCAACACGTTCATCCTGGGGTACTAGAAGGAAGGTGATCCCATTAATAGAAATAGGGAAACTGGTTGGAAGGACTGGTTTAGAGGGATGATGAAGAGCTCAGTTTTGAACATGATGAGTTTGAGGTGTTGTTGGGGTACTTGGGTGAGGATGATGCCTCATGGGCAGCTGGGGATGCAGGACTGGTGCTCAGGAGGGAGGTTGGGACTAGAGAACGAAAAGTCATCTAGCTTATGCCACGGGAATGGGCACTATCGCTGAAGGAAAGAGCATGGACGTGGGTAAGAAGGCTAGGTAAAGGCAGACCATGGATTTTTGTGCTGGGAACCTTCTGGCAGAGTAAGGGTGAAGAACAATGAACCTACGCTATAGGGTCTGGCCTGAATTTCTATGTAGCAGGATGATGGAGCCTCAAGTTCAGTACTTAACTACTGAGTCTGAGATGATTTGGCCTTTCCTTATTCCTGAGGGAGAAGAAGGAGGATTCAGTGATGTCAGGTAGTAGGGAAGCAGGTATGAACAGAGGCTGCCCAGTCTGCCCAAACTGCCGTGGCTCTATGGGGGCAAGATCACTGCCCCTCCTCTACCTTCTTTTGAGGGAGAGCTACTTGCTGCACAGGAGAGTGGGAGGGAGAGAGTAAACTGGGAGGTGTCTCTCCTTTTTAGCTGGTGTATTGCCTTTCCCTCCTCCCCACCTCCCTTTCCCCACACCTGTCACTGTTATGGGCAAGGGGAAGACCAAGGTAGCGTCTAGAATGTGCTGCTTCATAAAGAATCTCCATGGCCTTTCGATCCTGAATCACATTTTTTTCTCAGGAAGTGGCAAAGTTTCAATTGCTCAGGCTCAGCGCTCCGTGACCTGCTGTTCAGCACCCCCACAAACACACCTCAATTACACATAGCATCCTAGATCCTATGATTCATTGCCTGGGAGTGAGGTGGGAGGGGGCTTCAGGCCTGCCTTTTCTTTCATCCACCCACTGCCTCTGTGCCACAGGGAGAGAGAAACAGATTAGCTGAAGGATTGATTGCCAGTATTAGTTGCTGGGACATAGGGCTGCTCCCAGACTGTAGGGGAAGCTAGAGAAGGGGATTAGGGGAACAGAATGTGAAGAAAGATCTGTGTGACACATTGCACCCCGTAGACAAATTAAACAAATGAAGAATTGATTAGGATGAGACAGATTCAGTGCAAACACTGATTAGTTTTTTTGATCTATGGATTTGAGTGCTTTGAAAACCATCTGGGGAGCTCAGTTCTGGGTTTGTGTTTCCAATATTGATTAGCAAAGCCCAAAACTTCCAACAGAGATAATAGTATTCTCCAAGCTCATTCCTCCGCCTTCCTTCTTCCTGTCAGTAATGTCACCATTCTTCCAGATATCCAGGTTTATAACCTTGGAGTCATCCTCCCTCATCCCACTCCTTCATAGTCAATCAGTTGTCAAATTTGGTTGAACTTATCACCATAAGACCTCTTGTATTTGTCCCCTCTCCACCCATGTAGCTACCACCCTAATTCAGACCTTCATCATCTCTCTCTTGAACTGTTACAACAGCCTCCTTATTAGAGTCCCTGTCTTAAGTCTCTCCCCTTGCCAATCAATATGCCACACAGATGGCAAAGTGCCTAAAGCTTAGGTCTGATTATATCACTACCCTGTTGATAAACTTCAGTGACTCTATGTTATCTCTAGAATCAAATACAAGCTCCTCTGACATTGAAAGTCCTTCCTAAGATGGGCACACTAGTGGGGCTGTGCATTGGTACAACATTTTGGGAGGCAATTTGGAATTATGCAACTAAAGTGACTAAAATGCCCATACTCTGACCCAGCGATTTTATTATGAAGTATATATCCTACAGAGGTTGTTGATAAGAAGAAAGTCCTCATATACAACAAAATATTTATAACAGCACTTTTTGTGGTAGCAAAGAATTGGAAATTAAGTAGGCGCCTACCGAAGCATTAAAAGACTTACACGAACTGATTCAAAGTGAAGTAAGCAGACAAAAAACCTAATAACACAATGACTACAACAATGTAAACGAAAAGAGCAACCATAGAACAACAAAAAATAACTGTTACAAAATTCAAAAGAAAGAGCATGGCCCCAAGAAGGGGATATAAAAAGATACCCCGTTCAACTCTTTTATAGATGTGGGAAGTCCACAGGAATGGAACATTGCATATATTTCCAGATTTTTCAATATATTGAATGGTTTGCTTATTTTTTCTTCTTATTCCTCTTTTTTTCTTTGAAAATATTCTTTGATACATGAGATAGAGAGGTGAAAGAAATTTTGATGATGCAAAAACAAAAGATAGCAAGAAAAAATAGCAAGAGAAAATGCAAAAAAAAGAACGTCCTTCAGAACATTGCTTCAACCCACCTTTCCAAACCTCTTATACACTGCTCACCTTCACACATTCAATTGTCTTGCTAAGTTGGCCTTCTTGCAGCATCATCCAAGATGGTCTGTCTCCTCTGTCCTCAAGTTTATACAGGTCTGTAACACATTACCTTCTTACCTCTAACTCTCAGAATTCATAACTTCCTTCAAAACTCAGCTAAGAGGCTGAGAACAAAGTGTTCCTGGCCCCACTGCCAAGATGCTAATGCCTCTCCCCCACATTGGCTCAAATTTATTCTGCATATATTTTGCATCTACATATGTGTATGTACATATGTATATATTCATACATATTGCATATACACACATTATATATCCATATGTATAAAGAGGTGACCTTTATGATGTAGCTCAGGCACCATCTTCTTCATGAAGCCTTTTTTGATCCCCCCAGATTGTTAGAGTCCTCTCTCCCAAGTTACCTTGTATTCAACTACTTTGTATATGTTTGTATGTATTAGCTTTATATTTATGCTGTTTATAATTTTATGTGAGCTTGTTGTTTCTCCCAGTAGAATGTAAGCTTACTGAGAGTAGAGATCATCTCATTCTTTGCACTTGAATCCCCAGCCCCTCCTACAGCACCTGGAATAGGGTAGGAATATAATAAAGTGCTTTTTGGTTGATTGATTATATATGTATACGTTGTTTCCTTCATATAATGTAAGTGCCTTGAAGGCAGGAACTGTTTTCATTTTCATTTCTGTGTCTCTAAATTATCCTCATTTCCATCTGTGCACCTAGCACAGTGCCTGGCACCTGCTGATGTTCAGTCATTCAGTCATGTCCAACTTTTTTTTTAAATTAAGATTTCATTGTTTTTAGTTTACAACACTCAGTTCTGTATGTTTTTGAGTTCCAGATTTTCTTCCCCTCCCTCCCCTTCCCCATCCCCACCAAGATAGCATGAAATCCAATGTATCTTCTATGTATACCTTCACATTAAACTTATTTACACAATAGTCAAGTTGTAAAGAAGAATTATGACCAATGGAATGAACCATGAGAAAGAAAAGAAGAAACAAAACAAAAAAAAAAGAGAAAATAAAAGAAAAAGAGAGCAAATAGTTTGCCTCAATCTGAATTCAGACTCCATAGTTCTTTCTTTTGGTGTAGATAGCTCTCTCCATCATGAGTCCTTTGGAGTTGTCTTTGAACTTTGTATTGCTGAGCAGAGCCAAGTCTATAGAAGTTAGTCATCACAGAATCCATATGTCTGTGGCTGTGTATAATGTTCTCCTAGTTCTGCTCCACTCACTCAGCATCAGATCATGTAGGTCTTTCCAGGTTATTATGAAGTCTGTATCTTCCTCATTTCTTATAGCACAACAGCATTCCATTACATTCATGTACCACAACTTGTTCAGCCATTCCCCAATTGATGGGCATCGCCTTGATTTCCAATTCTTTGCTACCACAAAAAGAGCCGCTATAAATATTTTTGTACATATGGGTCCTTTTCCCACTTGTGTGATGTCTTTGGGATACAATCCTAGAAATGGTATTGCTGGGTCAAAGGGTATGCACATTTTTTTAGCCCTTTGGGCAGAGTTCCAAATTGCTCTCCAGAATGGCTGGATCAGTTCACAACTCCACCAATAATGTAACAGTGTTCCAATTTTCCTACATCCTCTCCAGTATTTATCATTTTCCTGTTTTGTCATGTTAGCCAATCTGACAGGAGAGATGTGGTACCTAAGAGTTGTTTTGATTTGCATTTCTTTAATCAGTAGTGATTTAGAGCATTTTTTCATATGCCTGTAGATAGCATTTAGAGATATAAACTTCCCTTAAGAACTGCTTTTGCTGCATCCCATAAGTTTTGGTATGTTGTCTCATTATTGTCATTCTCTTGAATGAAATTATTAATTATTTCTATGATTTGTTCTTTGGCCCACTCATTCTTTAGGATCAGATTATTTAGTTTCCAGGTAATTTTTAGTTTATTTTTCCATCGTCCTTTATTACAAATAATTTTTATTGCATCATGATCTGAAAAGGATGCATTGACTACTTCTGCCTTTCTGCACTGGATTGTGAGGTTTTTATGCCCTAGTACATGGTCAATTTTTGAGTATGTGCCATGTACCACTGAGAAAAAAGTATATTCCTTTTTATCCCCATTCAGTTTTCTCCAGGGGTCTATCATATCTGCCTTTTCTAAAATTCTATTCGCCTCCTTAACTTCTTTCTTGTTTATTTTGAGGTTAGATTTATCAAGTTCAGAGAGCAGGAGGTTGAGGTCCTCCACTAGTATAGTTTAGCTGTCTATTTCTTCCTGTAACTCCCTTAATCTCTCCTCTAAGAATCTGCATGCTATACCACTTGGTGCATATATGTTAAATAATGATATTACTTCATTGTCTACGGTGCCTTTTAGCAGGATCCTTCCTTATCTCTTTTTTTATTTCATTTTTTTGGAGGGGGGAAGGCAGGGCAATTGGGGTTAAGTGACTTGCTGTTTGAGGACAGATTTGAACTCAGGTCCTGACTCCTGGGCCAGTGCTCTACTCACTGTGCCACCTAGCTGCACACCCCACCCCCCCCATCTCTCTTAATTAGATCTATCTTTGCTTTTGGTTTGTCTGAGATTAGGATTGCTACCCTTGCTTTTTTTAGCTTACCTGAAGCACAATATATTCTACTCCAGCCTTTTACCTTTGCCCAGTGTAAATCCCCCTGTCTCAAATGTGTTTCTTGTAAACAACGTATTTCAGGATCACGGTTTTTAATCCATTTAACTATCTGCTTCCATTTTATGGGAGAGTTCATCCTATTCACATTCACAGGTATGATTACTATCTGTGTCTTTTTCTCCACCCTCTTTCCTCCCTGTTTATGCTTTTATTCCTCCCTTCTCCCTTCCACTCCTCTAAAGAGTTTTGCTTTTGACCACTGCTTTCATCAGTTTACGTTCCCTCTTGATTCCCCTCCCTTATCTTACCTTTTTCCCCTTGCTACTTCTTCCCTCCCTTCTGACCAGCCCCCTCCCTTTTCTTTCCCCTCCTACTGCCTGTAGGACAAATTTGATTTCTATACTTATCAGAGTGTGTTATTCCCTTCTTGAGCCAAACCCAATGAGAGTAAAGCTCAAATACTGCTCTTCTCCCTCCCTTATTTCCCTCTACTATAATATGTTTTTGTGCCTCTTCTTGTGATGTAATTTACACTTTTCTACCACCTCCTTACCTCTTCTCCCAGAACCATCCCTTTATATTTCTTAATTATGTTTTTATCATCATATCAGTTATTTTATACTGACACCCACAGGCTATGCATATCCCTTTCAATTGTCATAATAACTGTACTATTCTCAAGATTGACGTATATATAAAACATACATAAAATAATACAATATATATAAATAATACAAATAAGGATGTAAATAATTTGCCTTACTGATCAACAAGGGTTTTTTCCCCCTGTTTGCCTGTTTATGTCTCTCTTGAGTTTTGTATTTGAAGACCAAATTTTCCATTGAGCTCTTAATTGATATCCTCCTTGAGTTCTTCCAGGAATGTTCTTTGGTGTGGAGACCAGTTCACTTTCCCTTTTGAGGTTTCAGATGTGGGAGTAGTGTCCATGCTGTCCTCTTCTGAATTGGTGTTTTGATCTTCCCTGTCTCCATGATAGAAATCAACGGTCTTTGAAAGCTTCTTAGTGTTCTTTTTCATGGTGTTTTTTTTCCTCTTGGTTTCTAAAGTGGATCTCTGCTTCTGGGGCTCAGGGAGTTCTGTTCCAAGTTTCTTGTGTTGGGATCTAGCTTTATGTGCTATGGCCTCTGGTTTCGTGAGGTGTGGGGGAGGGGTGGTCTGGCTGCTGGGAGTCTCCTCTTCCCCAGGACTGCTCTACAGCACAGCTGGTCTTAGCTGTTGTCTGTGCTGGTGTCTGCCACTTGCCCTGGCTGTGAAAAGGCACATCTAGGGTCCTGGTGTTGATGTTTGCTAGCTCCACTCCACTGGGGCTCAGTAACTCTCGTTGTTCTGCTGAGGTGGGGCCTGCTGGGACACCTCTCTTCTTGCACTAGTCTCCTTCTGCCACCAGAAGAAGGGCCCTCTCTCCAATTTCTCTCACTAAAAGGCTACTGAAGTCCCACTTCTGGCTCCTCTGTTTCTCCTGAGGGAGTATTTTCTGGGTGAGGAAGGGAGGGTGAGACAATTTACCTGACCATCATGAATCCTGGAAGTTTGAGAAGGCAAGTTTCAAACCTTTAGGCTGTGGGCTGGAGGCTTCCGGGGTAGATGCTTCTGAGGCTGCAGGCTCTGCGCTGGTGTCTCCCATAGCTCAGACAGACTCCAGTCCTTGGCTGAGAGGCCTGGGGCTCTATCACTGCTGTAGCCGATACTTCTGCCCTGGGCCTGCTCCTGTTCCCACGTTTTGCTCTCCCAGTGGTCTCCCAGACTGACATGCTGGCTGGGTTCCTCTGCTGTTCCCTGTTGGTATCATCTGGTGTCATTCCGCTTCCCGGCGCTCCTGCCCCTGTCAGTCTACTAGTGGCTTCTAACTTTCTCAAATCTGCTCAGATTTACGTTTTTAGATGTATCTGACAGAATTTGTGAGAGAGCTTAAGTAGTTCCCTCCTTGCACAGTGCCATCTTGGCTCCACACCCCCCCCCCCATGTCCAACTTTTTGTGAGCCCATGGATCATACTGTCAATGGGGTTTTCTTGGCAAAGATACTAGGGTGGTTTGCCATTTCCTTCTCCAGTAGATTAAGGCAAACAGAGGTTAAGTGACTTGCCCAGGGTCATATAGCTATTAAGTGTCTGAGGCCTGATTTGAACTCAGGTTTTCCTGACTCCAGATACAGCATTCTATCCACTGAGTCACCTAAGCAGGTCCCTAGCACCTAATAGGTCCTTAATAAATGCTTGCTGATTAATTTTCCTTCTCTCTCTCCCCTTTTATTTCCCTTCCCTTGGATTCAATGATGACTTCTATGCAAATGAAACCCCAAATGATATCAGCTTGGACCTTTCTGCTGGGCTCCAGACCCTAATGTCCAACTGCCTATAGGACATGTCAACCTGAGTGTCCCACTGGCACCACAAACTCAACATATTCAGGAGACCCTTCTCAAACCCAAAGCATGAAGTTTTAATGGTGGTGTTTTTTTCTTTAGTGGAGTAGTGAGTGACTTCTATATGTGTTCTCTGCCAGTTAGAATTCTAGCTCTTTTAAATCAGGGATGTCCCATTTTGTTATTTATATCCCTAGTACTTAGCACAATGCTTGACACATTGTGAGCATTTACTGCTTAATAAATACTTTTCCTTTCCATTTCATGGTGACAAGGTGGTGGAGAAGATGTTTTAGAACCAGATGGGAGGACTTTCTCAGCACCCTCCCTTCATACTCCACACATAGGCAGCATGCTGTTCCACCTTCTCACAGGATTGGCTCTGACAAAGATACACACTAAAAATCCCAGTCCATGTGACCAAGAACCCCTTTGGGCCTTGACCACAGTAGATGCTCCACAAATGCTGACTGAGTTAAATTATTAGCCATTGATGCCATAACACATGTGCATTTGTCAGACAGCCAACTGTGATATTCCTGAAATACAAACAAATTCTTGTTTATTATTAAAGGCCATGGTCACTGAGATAGTGGCTCTTACTTAAACAGATCCAGTTAGCCTTGAGAACAGAAGCATCAGTAGAAAGACAGTTAATGGATTTGCTACCTGTTCTTCTTTTGACTTTTCAGGGGTGGCAAGTGCCATTGGAGACTTGGCATGTTGGCGCTACAACTTCTAATCTCAGTTTGGTGACTTCCTTTCTGTGTGTCCCTAAACCAGAGAAGCACCCCCTCTTTGGGCATTGTAATGAAAAATACCTGGAGGCATCGTCTTTGCACATTGCAATGAAGAGTTCCTGTCATTGACCTGATCCTAGTTTGTCTTATCCTGCCATAGATACTCATTTGACATTAAACAAGGTATAAGTGATCTCTCCCTCTGATTAAATCTCAGAGCCCATTATTCACACCTCTTTAATGAACTTATTTTCTGTTCTGCACTCCCCATAATTCAGAATTAAAATGAAGCTCTCTCCAGCTTGGCCTGGGAGCATTGACTGAAAGACATTAATCTTTCTTTTGCAAAGCAGTAGGCCTTTGATTTCCTTAATCTATTTCTTAGGGAAGTATAATTGTCCCCCAGTGATTAGAATCCACAGCCATCCAAGCAGCCCAGATCCAGAACCCAGACTCAGATTGGGCTGAGGAATCCTTAGGAAAAGAAGACAGAGAGATGATGACGATGATTCTCAGAGTTAGAAGAGTTGAGGAAAGAAAAGATGAGGGTAGGAGCAAGGAGAGGAAGCATTAATAATCGCTTCTACATCCCTTCCTCATGACATCCCTTGGAGGTAGAAGGTGCCAGTAGAATTATCTCTATTTTGGACATAAAGAAACAAGCCCAGAGAGAAGTTACTTGTCCAAGGTCACTCAGCCAATAAGTGGCAAAGCTGGGATTTCCAACCAAAGTCTCCCAACTTCAAACTCAGGGGTACTCTTTGTACTCCATTACATTATAAACCTTCTTAGAAATAAAAAGGCATGAGGAAGGGGGAAGAAGGGGAAACAGGGAGAGAAGAAACCACAGTGTTAGAAGGGGGAAGAGGAAGAGAATGCACTGGATATTACTGTTTTTTATTCTTAAACGTTTTTATTTAAAGTTTTGAGTTCCAAATTCTATCCATCCCTCTCTTCCCTCCCCCCCCCCCCGATGGTAAGGAATCAGATATGGGTTATACACGTGCAATTATTTAAAACATTTCCACAATAGTCATTTTGTATAGGAAAACTCAAATAAAAAAATGGAAGAAAGTGAAAAATAACATGCTTCAATTATTGAATATTACTAATAAAGAACTTGACTTTATAGGATCATAGGATTTAGTGCTGGGAGAAATCTTGGAGATCATTTAGTCCAATTCTGTCACTAAGAAGAAACTGAAGCCCAGATTAGCAAAGGTCTTTGCCCAATGTCACACAAGGTAGTAAGTGGCAAAGTCAGGATTCAAACCCAGGCCCTCTGACTTTAAATCCAGTGTTTTCCCTCTTACATCATGTTGTCTCTTCTGAATCCAGAGGCAGCATTTATCTCCCTCATTAGTTCATCCTCTGTGAGTACCACAGTTGGAGCTCGTCATAGCAGCTTAAGGTTGGGGTTAGTGATCAACGATTTCAGAGCCTGAGTAGAGTGGGAGTTAAGAATGGGGTTTTTGAGAAGAAATTTCAGAAAAGGGTTCTTTACCCTCTACCTCTTTTCTATCCTTCCCTTAAATCACACACATGCGTGCACACGCATGCGCGCGCGCACACACACACACACACACAAACACACCACTACACATTGCTTGGTGGGAGTTAGTATTTGGGGAGCCATTGGTAAAGTGAACTCTTGCTATAGATTCCATATGTGAACTTTAGCAAGACATTTTCCTGCTATAAGCCTTAGTTTTAAACTCATCATGTCCCAAGCTGAGCTCATTCTCTTTCCCTTAACCCTGCTCTTCCTTCTGCCTTCAGAATTCCTCTCAGTGGCACCTTTCTTCTTCCAACCTTGGGTTGACCTTTCGGCATAGCAGATAGACTGGTGAATTTAGGGTCAGGAAGTATTGGGTTGGAATCCTACCTCAGGTATATGCCAACTATATGACTCTGGGTAAGTTATTTAACCTTTCTGTACCTCAGTTTCCCTATCTGTAAAATGAGGCTAATAATGGCCCCTCTCTCACAGCATTGTTGTGAGCATCCAATGAGATGATGTATGTAAAGTGTATTGTAAAAACCAGAGTGACATATCAATGTGAGTTATCATTATGATTATCTTTGATTTCCCTCCCCATCCATCCCTATTCCATATCTAATCAGTTATCATGTCCTGTTGATTTGTCCCCTCCAACATCTCCTCTTCTGTATTTCAGCCCTTGCCATCCTGGCATAGGCCCTCATTACCACCTGCCTGAGTTATTGTCCTGTCCTTCTAACAGATCTCTCCACTTCCTCCCTCTTCTAAGCCATCCTTACTACCACTGCCGTATGCATCTTTCTTATGTGTGGATCTGGCCATGTTACTTCTCTGCTCAAAAATCTTGAATCCTATGGTTTCTGGAGTAAAGTTGAAATTCCTTATGTGGCATTTAAGGTTTGCCCTAATCTGGTACCTTCCTTTCCCTTTCCCATCTCATTTTATCCTACTGCCCTCCCTGCACTGAATGATCCAGCCAAACAAGCCTCCTCCCTGCCTCTCAAACTCGCTGTGTTCTCATCCTCCCATGTGCTTTCTTATAGCATGTTCCTGTTTTTTCTTCCTTCTTCATCTTTACCTGTTGAATTATGACCCATTCTTTGAAAACCAGCTCAAATGCCACCTCTTTCACGGGAGCTGGGAAGGACTTTAATGACTATCTAGTCCTACTCCTTTCATTTTACGTATAAGGAAATAGAGCTTTAGAGAGGGGGGAGTGATTTACTCAAGGCCATGCATCATACCTGTAGCAGAAGGAGGATTCAAATCTACATCCTTTGAGTCCAGATCCAGGGCTCTTTCTTCTGCATCTAGTTGGCTTACCTGAAAAAGGAAGGGAAGGGAACAAGCATTTATTAAAAGCCGATTGTGTGCTAGACCCTGTACTATGCTCTTTAGAAATATTATTTCATTTGATACAAGTAACAGAAACTCATGCTGACTCCGCTGGTGTTATCAGGACTCTCCAAGTCTGAGCAAAGGGTACTGAGGGTGCTAAGAAAGTGTCAGGTGATGACCTGGACTTTCATCTTGGCTCCCTTGAGTCACTTGCATGCTTCCACTGATGCTGCTTTCCATCTTCCTAGGTTTAATGCCTAGATAGGGAACAATGAGACAGTCAGGAGCCTAGCCAGGAATTCCCAGGATAACAGGATTTTGGGCGGAAAAGGTCATCTTCATTTTTGTAAAGTGTGTGTTGTCCATGTAGAATTTCTATATCCACATGGGATGTCTCAATGTATATATCAGAAGCTCAAAGAAAGGCATTGATCTTTGTCTCTGGAATCTTTTTTTTTCATTTTTAAAACTTGGAATATTTTATTTATTCCAATTACATGTAAAATAATTTTAAACATTTAAAAAAAATTTGAGTTTCAATTTCTCTCCCTTCTTCCATACCCTACCATCTCTCTGAGACAGTGAGCAATTTGATATACATTATACATATGCAATTATGCAAAACATTTCCATATTAGTCGTGTTGTGAAAGAAAACAGACAAAAAACTCACAAAAAATAAAGCGAAAATAGTATGCTTTAATCTGCATTCAGACTCCATTGATTCCTTCTCTGGAGGTGGATAACATTACTCATCATGAGTCCTACAGAATTGTCCTGGATCATTGTATGGCTGAGAATAACTAAGTCATTTATAGTTGATCAACATACAGCATTGCTTTTACTGTACAATGTTCTCCTGGTTCTGCTCACTTCCCTTTCATCAGTTAATGTAAGTCTTTTTCTGAAAAGCAGGTTTTTCTGAAGGCATCCTGCTCAACATTTCTTATAGCAAAATAGTGTTCCATTACAATCACATATTACAAATTAATCAGTTATTCCCCAATTGATGGGAATTCCCTCAATTTCCATTTTTTGCCACTGCAAAAGTTGCTGCTGTAAATATTTTTGTACATATAGGTCCTTTTCCTTTTTAAAAAATCTCTTTGGGGGGGCTGGAAGCAGGGAGGCAAGGAGGCTGCTTTACGCTGGAGAGGCCGGCCCCAGGTACTGTGCTAAGCTCTGGAAATACAGACAAAAATGAAACAGTCCCCACCCTCAAGGAGCTACATTCTAGTGGGGGAGACAGCATGTACATATGCAAAAATCAAGGCCAGGGATCTTCGTGGGAAGAAGAAGGAAGAGCTCCTCAAACAGTTGGATGATTTAAAGGTGAAACTTTCCCAGTTGAGAGTGGCCAAGGTCACTGGAGGAGCTGCATCCAAGCTATCTAAGATCCGAGTTGTCCGAAAATCTATTGCCCGCGTCCTAACTGTCATCAACCAGACACAGAAAGAGAACCTCAGGAAATTCTATAAGGGCAAGAAATACAAGCCTCTGGACCTTAGGCCCAAGAAGACCCGTGCCATGCGCCGCAGGCTTAATAAGCACGAGGAAAGCCTGAAGACCAAAAAACAGCGGAGGAAGGAACGCCTGTACCCCCTTCGGAAATTTGCTGTTAAGGCATGATTTGTTAAGGTGCTCAATAAAAAGACAAATTATTATTAAAAAAAAAAATCTCTTTGGGATACAGACCTAGTAGTGGTATTGCCAAGTCAAAGGGTATGCACAGATGTATAGTCTTTTGTCCATGGTTCCAAATTGTTCTCCAAAATGGTTGGATTCAGTTCACAACTTCTCCAGCAGTGCATCAGTGTCCCAGTTTTCCCACATCTCCTCCAATAATTGTCATTTACCTTTTCTGTCCTGTTAGCCAATCTAATAGGTATGAGGTAGTACCTCAGAATTGTTTTAATTTGCATTTCTCAATCAATAGTGAGTTAGAGTATTTTTTCATATGGCTATAGATAGCTTTGATTACTTAATCTGAAAATTGATCATGTCTTTGGATCATTTATCAATTGGGGAATGTCTTATTTTTATAAATTTGAGTCAGTTCTACATATGTTTGAGAAATCAGTCCTTTATCAGAGAAACTTGCCTCATTTGTCTCTGTAATCTTACTCAATCCTCTCCAGAAAAGATTCAGATTCCTGTTTCGAGGGGGACAGGTCACTGCCCACTCTGTTCTCCTCTAAGAAAGGGATACTGGACTAGAAATAAATCTGTCTGCCTCCCTAAATATTACTGGTCTAAGGGAACAATTTTGGTTCAAAACAAAAATCTGCTTTCCTGGCCTCTATCTCTTGAGGAGAGAAGGTGCCCCAAGATTTTACCCATTGGCTTGGCTTCTTCCTGTCAAAAGCTGGCTACACAAAAGAGCATCACAGATAGTGAATAATGAGTAGACCCATTTATCTAAGCAGAAAGTAAACAGAAATTGGAGAAAGTTTGGAACCCAAAAACTTGTGGAACTGAGTGTTATAAACTAAAAATAAAAAAATAAATTTATTACTAAAGAAAAGAAAAGAAATTGGAGAAGTTCTGCAGATTAAAGTATATTAGAAAACACATAGAATGAAGGAAATCTACCTCTGGGCTCAACCAAGAGAGGCCTCAATCTTACCTAAGGAGAAATTCCCTGAAATCTCTAGGGAGGTAAGCTGGAAATCAGGGACTTGTTGGGTAGCTATATTTTCCTACATGTCTGGAAAAAGCCTTTCTCTTCATCCTCCTTGGAGTGAACCCTGAAGAGATTCTGAAATTTTGAGAAATGGAGAATATCTTACTTCTTCAAAACTCTCACACTAACTCTGCCTCTCACATAAGCATGCAGAATCATTGGTATTCTCTCTACCAATGAGGAGAGTCTCATGCAAAGTGCTCCAGGCTTGACTGGAAACCTAGACTATATTTTTTATTTTATTAATTTAAAAGTGTTATTATTATATTTTTGTTTTAGAGTTTTTAGGGTTTGATTTTAAAAATCGCCTTCATCACCTCAATATGTCCCTTCTCCTTTTCTTATCCAGTGAACCATTCTTTGTAATAAAAGAAAAAAGAGAGAGAGAAAAGAAGCAGAATGCTCATAGAATTTTATTATTCATATATTGTTAGAGCAGAAAAACACCTTAGAGAACATCTAGCCCATTCCTCTCATTTTACAGTTGAGGAAACTAAGGTACTTATCTATGGTCACACGATGTATTAATTGCAGAACTAGGGTCCAATTCCAAGTTTCTTGACTCCTATTCCAGTCCTTACACATTGACATTCTGCCATCATGTCTCCTGTCTTTAAAGCCCCCCTACCATCTTCTTTCAAGCCTGTGCTTCAAACCTTTTGTATATGTCTATAAAGACACACATTTCTTCCCCCTGATAGAATGTTAGCCCCTTGAGAACAGTGACTATTTCATTTTTATCAATATATCCCCAAAACTAGCATGGCACCTGGCATGTAGTAGACACTTAATAAGTGCTTCACCGCACTCCTGGACATCCCCACCCTTGGTGACCAATTCTGTATCCCTTTCCCAAGGGGTCTTGCTGACCATAAACTATCTAATCTTTGCAAAGTTTAAAAAGCTTACAAGACCCACAAGATTGGATGGTATTGTAAGAAATGGGAGGAGGAGTTTTGTTTCCACAGAATTGAAGGTGTACCTTTCCCCCTCTCCCACCCTAGCTTTAGCAGAAACCAGGCCTCACGTTGGTCAGGTGAAAGGTCAGAGGCTTGTATGCATGCTTAAATGAGCCATTTGAGGAGGGCATGATGTAGGCAGTCAGGGGGTTGTATCTGGCCAATGAAGAGCCTGGTGGGAGATTCAAGGTGATGGTCTATTAAAGGACTGGCATCTTTTTGAGTCCTTTGTACTTTCTCCTGTATTCTGTTCAGGGGAGGTACCCATTTATTCAGGGGGAATAAATGTAAATTATAATTAAAATGTTCCTGACTTCCCAATGAGTCTTGCTTATTCCTAGACAATGTGAGTACATTTCTAACAGTATTATTTCAGACATCATAACAAAAAGTGGGAGAGATTTGTTCAGCTGCAGTGAGAGAATCCCTTTTTAACTCTTATGTAATTCTCTAGTGGAGACAATATACTTTCCACCAAACTTTCCAACAAAGGTTCTTAACCTTTTCTATGTCATCAGCTCCTTTGGCAGTCTGGTGAAACCTATGGATGCTATCTCAGAAAAAGGTTTTTTAAAATTAAAAATTTTTAGTTTCAGTCCTAAATTTTCTTCCTCCCTCTACCCCTCCTCATTGAGAAGTCAAGAAATATGATACTCATTATATATATGAATTCATGTAAAACAAATGCACACATTAGCCACATTAAAAAAAAACAAGGAAAATAAAGAGAAAAAATATGTTTCAATCTACACTCAGAGTCCATCAGTTCTCTCTCTGGAGATGGGAAAGAGAGTGAGGAGTTAGTGATGGTGACACCAAAAATAGAAGAAAAGAGCATTAATGAAGCATTTTGAAAATACAATCTAGAGAGGAGAAGAAAGTTCAAAAAAAAAGCAGGGCAATGTTGGAACTACCACATTAGATTTAATTAAAAAAAACACAACATGTATATAATAGTTCATTATTTCATAAAAATTCTCTTTTTCTGACCTTTATATATAGAAATGTCTTGTTTGTTGGTAATTTTCTCATTAATAATTAAAAAAATGTTTAATGGGTCAGCAAAAAATGCTTTCAAGAGCTGTATTTAAAGAATGCTTTTTTTTTGTCTCTTGTGGAATCTCTCCTTCCTCAACCAATTTTCCCACAAGCACTAAGGAGCTTTAATTGTCTCGGTTTTGCCATGTAGAGGAGTAAGAGAGATTATAGGTTTTTTCAGGAAGCACGACCCTTCCTCCAACCCACATTAATTCCTTCTTGGTTCCTGGAAAGAAGAAACTGAGGCAAAGGTAGATTTAAACCACAGGATCCCAGAGTTAGAAGGGACTTCAAAGAGTACCCAGTCCAGCCTGTACTGGAACAGGAATTCTCTCTATTACTTCTTAAATAAGTTGTTGGTGAATACTTCTAGAGATGGGTGGCTCACAACCTTCTGAGGCAGCCCATTTGACTTACACAGCTCTAGTTTTTAGGATTTTCTTTATGTTGGGGAAAATCTATACATATGACATCTCCCCATTGCTCCCAGTTCTGTCTTCTGGAGCCAAACTCACAGCAGACAGCTCAAGTTGACTCGCTAAACAAAGCAGACATATCCAAGCAGCTTTTTGCTTTGTGTTATAGAAGTAGATGTCAGTATCTCTTCCTTTTGCAGCAAAGCAGCTGCAAAACCTGTCTTTCCCCTTTCTGCCTTTCCCTCTTAAAACATAGAGGATAGCAGAGAACAATAGACATTTCTGAGAGGTTTCACTTCTCAAATTCTAGGTGGCACAAAGGGACAATAGCTAACCCTGAAAGTTTCAACCCAATGCTCTCCCAGCGGCTCTTTAGTGAATAGGAATCGAGTAGCTGAAGCCTTCTGTCTGCTAACATTCTGGCTAAGGGAGAGCTAATTTTTCTACCTCCTGATGAGTTTTTCTGTCCATTCTTGACCACTTCAGATAGGCTTTCAATGGCTCAAATCAACCTCTGGGTACTCAGTGACTCACTTTTCACTTGAGAGGTAAAACTCATAAAATCTCCCCCTGTGAAATTGACAATCCTTATATAAACATTCCATAGTCTCCAAACACTTACATGATTTACAAATTGTTTTGTAAGTTGTATTCTCTTAAGTCTTAAAATAGTCATATGCAAATGAGTCAAGGAACCACAATGCCCTACAGCTACAGGCATTTATCTGTTCCTAAAGGAGTCCTCTTTCAATTTATGTCTTTGAAAACTATTTCTTCTTACTTACATTTTATACGTTTTAAATAAGTAAAAGTTCTTTTTTTTCCTGGCCCTTTAAACCAGGGGTGTCAAATTCCCTGGGACTGCATATTCATTTAGAAGTGACAAGTTAACATTACCTACTTTAATATATTTTTATTTATTTTGTTCAATGTTTCCTAATTACATTTTAATCTACTTCCAACGGAGTTTTGCAGGCTGTTTGCAGTCTATGGCTTTGAGTTTGACATGTCTGCTTTGAATAATCAAACTATTCACATACAAAAGTGGCATTACTCTATATCCTTTAAACAGTGACTTAATGAGCAGAGCCAGGAGATCATTGTGCATAGTAACAGCAATATTGAACAAATTCTGAAGGATTTATGATGAAAAATGCTATCCACCTCTAGAAAAGAACTAATAGAGTCTATTTATTTAGATCTAGAGATCTAAACATGTTTTTTTTTAACTTTCTTTTTCTTTCCTCGACGTTTTTTTCCCCTCTTTTGGTTTGTGTTCTCTTTTGCAATATGGCCAATATGGAAATATGTTTTGCATGACTGCACATGTATAATCTATATCAAATTGCTTGCCTTCTCAAGGAGGCAGGAAGGAGAGGGAAAGAGGGAATTTAGAAGCCAAAAGTTATAAAAAATGAATGTTAAAATTGTTTGTATGTGTAATTGAAAGAAAATAAAAACATTCTTTTAAAATAAAAGACTTAAGCCTTTATATTTATGCCACAGTTTTTCTCTGTCCCCTTTTTATTTAAACTGCTCATAGATTATCTGAAAGTGTTTCTTTACATAGAGATTCTACCAGGTCTTAAGTAAACAAAAATTCTTCTCCTTTTAGGCACCAAATTGTTCACTTATAAACTTTACATCCTATATTTCATATCCTTGACCATTTGATTTAATTATTTTTCTTTATGCAAAGTAATTGTTCTGCCCTTCTCAGCACCAGAATGCTCCATATGACAGTCAGTACCTTAAAGGCAAGGGTGTGCACCAGCCTATTCAGAAATTAGTAAATGCTACAATCACAGTTTGATTTATTGCTTTGCTGATTGCCTAGACTTAAGAAAATGAAGAATTAAATTTTAATAATGCAGATTAAACTTAAAAGCATTTCATTCATTTTTAAAGCCCTGGTTGTTAAACATTTACCAGCAATTCCCTGCTTAAAGGGGATGAATTTTTGAATGCATGAATGGGATTCTACATTGATCAAATTAAATTTTTGAACATTTCTGTCACTGCAGTGATAAAATTCACATGAAAAACATTGATTATATTACAGTGCACACAACAGTCTCATGAGGCAGACTTTCTAAGTGTTATTATATCCACTTTATAGATGAGGAAACCCAGGTTCAAAGTGAATTTGTTTTTACACAGTAAGGACATAGAGAATCTGAGTCTACAAGTCATCTTGAGAGTCCCTTCCCCCTTTTCTGTGCCCCCCTCCCCAGCCCCTTAGGAAGTGTATTATTGCCAAGACTCACAGTACTAACCTGGGTGGGGCACCTGACAAAAATGTGGAGACTCAGGGTTTGATCCTCTACCTCAGTACTCTGTACCATCAATTTTTTTTTTCTTACCAGGTCTCTCTGCCTTATTAGTTAGTTCTATTCTAGGTAACAACTCTTCTGCTAGCTTGTGTACTGCTGTGTTTCCCTTATCTCTTCTGGTGCTACTGGGCCCCTTTCCTACTCTACTTTGGATTATACTCATCTCTGTATAGGTTATATCCCCTTTCACACCACCCTTATAATGTGGTTTGGGGATCTGGGAACCCTGAAATGTCAGGGTACAGGGAGGTGTCTGCCTGGAATGAATTCATGCACTCAAACCTTCTTCTAGTCAAATGACAAGGGTTTTTGCAACACCAATAGAAGGGTGATGTGTTCAGTGGGCCCTGCTCCCCATGGGAGGCAGAGCATTGAGTCAGGCTATGTGTCTTGTCTATAGTCAGTTTAACAGGATGAGGGAGAGGGGGAAGTTACTACAGTTTAAGAAAATAGGAAGGTGAACCGGAGAGGGGAGGGGGAGCACTGCTCCAGAATGTCACCTAATCCATACAGTTAAGCAAAGGGAACAGAAAAGGGGAGGGAAAGAGCTGTTCTGGAATGTCAGGTAGTTGGGGGGCATTTTGTAAAAACACAGATAAGTCCATTGTGGGGGCTCCAATGCATAGTCTTCTTGATCGCTTTTCTGGCTGGTCACATCATGTATCTTATCTCACATCTCACATCCTGCATCCTGTGCTTGCTCCATCTGCCTTAAGCACTCCTGTCTGCCTCACCTCATCATTCCCCCTTCATGAAATATCCACCCAAATGCTTTTGGGAGAGGGATGAATGTCTCTTCTGGAGCTCCCCCCTGCTGGGATGGGGTGTAGAGCTGTCCCTGCCTGTGTGGGGATGGGGAGGGGAGTAAAATGAGGCTGAAGCAGCATCTAGGGGTGAGAAGAGTGTAGAACAGGTTGGTATCCTTGTTGCATGACCATCTGCTGAATAGCTCAGATCTTAAACACACATTTTATTATATTAGCTCAGATATATCCCAGCCTTAGTCTATGGGATAATGATTCAACATTATGTTTGTACCTTTGTTTCACAAACTTCTTTTCCCTTTGTCTAATTATTCCCATGTCATTCAGAAAGAATCTTCTATTCCAGGAATTTAATCTTTCACGTGACTATGCAGGAGTACTAATTTACTCAGTTGTTTGGGATATGGAATAACTGTACATTCAGATCGAAAACAGCAAGATTTCACATACTTGCATTGTGCCCCATAGCTTTTACTGACCACTTGTTCTGTTTATAGAAATTTTCTACAAAAGGAAAAAGCAGAAAAATGACTATACCAAGAATAACAGGAAAAAAAAATCAGTTTTCCAACCATGCAGTATCAATTCCATCTCATAGCCAGACTCAGGAATAGTCAGGTAGGAAACATTCCTTTTCAAAGGAACGCAATGGAGAAACTGAGCTAGGAGGATCCCATCCTAGATTGTCCCTCCAGTTTTTCCCAGATGCAGACCTCTACCTTTGATAGTCGTATTCTCTCTGAGTAGCTTGTGGCATTTCTCTCAGATGGTGGATTATTGACTATTGATTATTGATAGATTATTATGATCCATCAGACAACTCAAAACAGAATCTGTTATAGTCCCAAGAGCTTTTACTTCAAGTGGCAAGTTTCACTGATCACAGCTTGGGGAAAAATTTACCAGGACTCACATCTCAAATTTAAACTTGTCCTTGTGCAAAAGCCAATCACTAGAGATCATTTCTATATGCTTGAAAATTCTCAGCAAGCCAAGTTCATTGTTTAGGAACTCCATAACCCAAACAAGCTCTTTTTCCCAGGGCTGATGACCTTGCCCACACAGACAGTTTCTAGGAACCTAGGGGCAAATTTACAAAACAAGGGGAACTGACAGGAGCCCCAGAGAAGGTGCTGCCTATTCACCCCATATATCCTTAGAGCTGTTGTGGTTGTGCTTTTTGACTAGCCCTGAGGCCTGCTCTGAATGGGCAGAACCAATCTGGATAAGGCTTTACTTCCTTTACACACACACACACACACACACACACACACACACACACACACACACGCGCACACACACACACACAGATTTAGGTTTTAACATTAAAGCAATAACCAACAATTTTACAATTTTCATAAATGATAGCCAAACTGTTCTAGCTGTAACACAAATGATAAACTTCAGATGACATCAATCACATTTCTAGATCATATAAAAATTACTGATAGAAAGGCAGGCGTACCAAGTGCAGAAGTTGACTGGCTTCTTACCTCATACGTCTTAACACACCCCACCCCCAGCCCCTTCCCTCTCTCTTCAGGGCTGCAGATGCTGTTTGCAACTGCTGTGCTGAACCTAGATGATACTTCCAGGTCTTCTGGGCAGTCTACAGGGCTTCAGGGGCCAGGGTCATTACCACTGGGGCCCCTGTTGTAGCTGCTGCCCTTCCCCACTCCTTCCTTTCACCAGGTCGGGGAGGGGAGAGGTTGCAATCTCCACACTGAGATACCCCTTTGACTAAAGGGAATGGAATGACTCTTGACTCCATTTCTCTGAAAACATCCATTTAAAGCTGGTCCAAGGACACAACAAACCTAGGAATGAAGTTCAGAAATTAACAGTAGATTTGGACATAATTGTTATCAATATCAAATTATTATTGCAACAAATTAGCTTGCAAATGGAAATTTAGTAGGCCTTCTAAAAATCACACAAAAGATTTTGCAAAATATTTCTACATAAAATTACTTCCCCTTCTTAAAAACAATTTACAATTTATCCTGATATTAAAAGGAATAATCACTAAACTTTTATGAAGTAAATTAGTTGGAAACCTTAAAAAATTGGAATTCATCAAAACTAAGTTGCTGTAAAATGTGTTTTAAGTAAAATAAATCGCCAAAGTACTATAACAAACTAAATTCCTAATTACCACAAAATTCCTAGTCACCTAAATTTTCTAGTCAAAAAGGTGTTTGAAATGAGGAGGAAATTCAGTTTTTATAGGCTAAGAAGTACTCAATTAAATTAGCCTTATCACAATAACAAAGTTTAAATATGTTCACATATTCTTCCCCACCTTTTACAATTCCCAGCTCCAATTAACCTTTTCCTCTACTTCCTTAAAGAGCTGGAGTTCCCTATCTCTTTTACCTTATCAGAGACTTATCAGATAAAGAACTGCCCTAAGCATTCCAACTCTCTATTTCCATCTTCCCAGGAATTTCAAGCTATATATACTAGGACTGCTGCTTTTGACCCAGGCAGAGAACTAAGGAATTTGATTTAATGCTGACAGGGTGTGGCCAGTTTCTTTAAGTCTTGGAGACCAAATTTCTCACTAAACTTGTCCCACTTTTGGAGTAAGCAACCTGGAGGGGAGCTCCTAGACACAGAAGGAAACTGACGCATAATGTAAAGGTCCGAAGCTAGTGTTCTCTAGGGCCACAGATTTGGCCCTTTTGTACCTCCTCCCCCAGACTATCTGGCTGCTAGGGAGCCCTGATGCAAGAGAGGTCTTACCTAAGCTTAGTACTCTTCTTAGGGCCCCTGAATCACTTCCCCACTGCAGCATCCCACAGAGGGAAGGAATAAGATGAGGCTTCCTGAACAAGGCATCCCTTGAGTTAAGGGAATCTCCAGAAAATGGTGTTGAGCCCCTTTGTACCCCCTAGACTATCTGGCCAGCTGCTAAAGGGCCCAGCCCCAAGACTGGTCTTACCTAAGATGAGTCCGAGCCAAAAGACAGGTCCCCATACCAGTGCTACCAGAATGATGAAGAATCGGTGTGAGTCACAGCATCTGTCCTGGAAGAATTCACTCAGACTGTCTCCAAGGCACTTATTGGGGTGATGCACCCACTGGGCTCTGTTCCTTATGGGAGTACCCAGCGGGGTTAGGTATCTGGTCTACGTACAGTTTGACAGGATGGGGGAAAGGAAGCAGGAGAAGGGGAGGAGAAGCGCTGCTCCAGAAGGTCACATACTCCAAACAGACAAACAAAGGGAACAGGAAAGGGAAGGGGAAGAGCTGTTCTGGAATGTCAAGTGGTTGGGGGTGCTCTGTGAAAACACACAGATAATGATGTCTACAATGGGGGGAATTCAATGTATAGTCTTCTAGATCACTTTTCTGGCTGGTCGCGTCTTGCATCTTATCCCATAGCTCACATCCTGCATCCTGCTTGCTCCATCTGCCTCCAGCACTCCTGTCTGCCTCCCCTCATCAGTAGTTCCTTACATGAAGGATGAGGGCCCTAAGAGGGAAAGGCACTTGCTCAAGGTGACACAGATGGCCAACATAACACTACTTGGTAATACACTGATGACCAGGGATATCCCTCAGAAATAATTCTTCATCTTCAATGTTAATTTAGGATCAGAGTTTAGAGCTGGAAGGTACTTTACAAGTAGTCGAGCCCAACCTTTTCATTTTTGCAAATGGAGAAACTGAGACTGTGAGAAAGGAATGGACTTCTCCAAGGTCAGACAAGTAGGAAGGGGGAAGAGTTGAGATTCGAACCTAGGTCCTTTGACTCCAGATCCATCATTCTTTCCACTGTGTCCCAGTGTCATAGGCCATAGAGCACCAGGGCTGAGAAGAATCTTAAAGATCACTTTGTCAAAGGGCCTTGAAATTTAAATTTTGCCTCAGACACTTCATAGCTGCATAACCACGGGGAAATCACTCAATCTCTCTGGGCCTCACTTTCCTCACCTGTAAAACAAGGTGGGGGGTGGGGGGTGGGGCTGGACTGAGTGATCTTTAAGGCCCCTTCGTGCTCTAAAGCTATGATCTATAATCCTAGGCTTCTCCTCTCTCATTTTGTAGATGGAGAAACTGAGGCACATAGCAAATCAGGCCTTCGATTCTGGGTCTCTTCATTCTTAGGTGCTTTCTGTTACACTGTAGCGGCAGCAACTGAGATCGCCAGATCTGTCAAGAGTCAGGATGGTGGAGTGGAAAGAAAGGAGGATTTTGAGTCAGAGAACCACGGTCTGAATCCCAGCTCTGGTGCAAACTTGGGCAAATCTCCCCTCTCTCAGCCTTATTTTCTTTTTCTGTAAAATAACGTTTTAGGCTAAACCAGTAATTCTCAAAGTGTGGTGTAGGGATGTTAAACATTTACCAGCTCACTACTAGATATAACCCATGTAAACAAAAGATCTTCAGGGGGGCCGTTCTTTAATAATTTTAAGAGTGAAAAGGGGTCCTGAAACCAAAAAAAACATTTGAGGGCTGGTGGACCAGATAATACCCTCTAAACTCCCTGCCACGGTTGGGTTCTATGAATCCTATGAATACTAAGACTAAAGGCTGTTAGGTTGGCCTCCCCAGGCCCTGGAAGATGCTTTGGAATGCTTCCTCCTGTCTGCAGATGATCAGATTCTCTTAGTTTAGCTCCCCTAACCTGGCTCCAGCTCTAATAAGCATCACTACTTGTTGGCAATTATACCACATGGGCATGAACGTATGAATGCTGACCCAAGCGTGGGCCGGGCTCCAGAGACCCTGCCTTCCCTGCATGGCCTGACAACCAAGGGTCATCTGTGCCCTGGGAAACCAGGCCACCAGAAAACCATTGAAGGATGCGGGGAGGCTTAGCCTGGATAAGAAAAGACTAGGGGGATCATGATCATTGCCTTCAAGCATCTGTAGGGCTATCATGCAGAAGAGGGATTCTGTGTGCTGTTTGGCCCCAGGGGGGAGAGGAGGGGTGGTAGAACTAGGAGGAATTGGGTCAGAGTTAAGACCATGAGGGCTCAAAAAAGAGGAAGGTTAGGAGACAGGAGAGCTGTAACCACTCCTACGAGCTACTTCAGGAGAACTGAGCCAATGTCTACATGGGCAGAATGGATTCTCTGGCTCCTTCTCCTACCTACAACCCAGTAACCTGGAATCTGCTGCTATTTATCCAGTGCTCAGCTGGGTGCCTAGCACATAGGGAGGAGCTTATTAATTATTGTTTATTGATTTGACATACTATCCTGCCCCACCCCTGTACTCCAATAGACAACTCTCTGTTGCCTTTGAACTGAGACCTGACAAGATTGCCTTTGCTTACTAGACAAAGCCTGGGACCAGGGCCTCAGAACCCAGAACCCTTGCCCTGGCTTCTCACACCAGGCCCAATTTCTCCTCTTAGTTGGTGCTTGAGAAACAACTGACTCTGATCCAACCATTCTGGAGAATTTGGAACTATGCCCAGAGGGCTATAAAACTGTGTGTACCCTTTGATCCAGCAATACCACTATTAAGTCTGTATCCTCAAAACATCAAAGAAAATGGAAAAAGATGAATTTGTACAAAAACATTTATAGCAGCTATTTTTGTGGTGGTAAAGAACTGGAAATTGAGGGGATGCCCATCAACTGGGGAATGGCTGAACAAGATGTGGTATATGAATGTAATGGAATACTATTGTGCTATAAGAAATGATGAGCAGGCAGACTTCAGAAAAACCTGGAAAGACTTAGATGAACTGACACAAAGTGAAGTGAACAGATCTAAGAGAACATTGTACACAGCAGCAGCAATATTGTATGGTGAACAACTGTGAATGACCTAGCCACTAGCAATACAATGATCCAAGACAATGTCAAAGGATTTATGATGAAAAATGTTATCCATCTCCAGAGAAAGAACTGATGGTGTCTGAATGTCAATGAAAGCATTTTTCATTTTCTTTTTTTGTGTGTGCGTGATTTTTTTTTGTCTGTCTCTTTTTTCACAATATGACTAATACGGAAATATGTTTTGCATGATTGCACATGTGTAACCTATATCTATATGCTTACCATCTCAGCGAGAGTATAAAAAGAAAACCTAAACGAATAAAATCATGCCTCTAGTCCCCAAAAAGGAAAAAAAAACCAAAGAACTGATATCACCCTCTATCATCATGACACCTTTTAAGGGAGGAGGGGACAGTCCCAGTCAAAATATACTATCTCACTGTCTTATGGCTAGCAAATTTCCACTTCATCTCCTAAGCTCTGTGATTGATACAGGAGGTAAAACCCCTCCCTTCTCTCTCCTCCCCAGCCCCCTCAGCCCTCCCTTCCCAATTCCCTATCCTGAGCTGTCCCTTCCCTTCCATTGTACCCTCTGGAAATCCCATTTTATTATAGACACACTTCTTTTGAACTTAGTCCTTTCCCCCTTAAGCTGACAGATACTTGGCATTACCCAAAAGACAGGAGAGCCCTTGCTACCCTCTGTAGTACTAAATGTACCCTTGATTGAGTCTCCTCTGACACACTGAGGCAGGGGAAAGATTAAACATACTGTTTTCCTTCTCTGCAACACTTTCAGAGGTTCCCTCTACCAAACATCATTCAGCAAACTCTTCCCTTTTGAGATTTATGCCATCCAGATACCTCACCCTACCGAGTCCCTGATGGTGGTTATCTACCAGATTCCAGGTCACACTCTCTCCTTTCTAGAGGAGTGCAGTACTTTGTTCAAAGTCTTCTTCTCCAGGGTGACTTTAGTCTACACATTGATGTCCTCTCAAACACACTGCCCTCCTTGTTCATTAACCTTCTTAACTGCCGTTGAACTGCACACTCACTCTATTTCCTCGATCTCAACATCTTTTACTGTACTACCTCCATGCTCTGGAACTGAGGCTCTTTCTGATCATAACTTCCTATTTTTTGATCTCCTCAACACTCCTACAACCTGTCCCTCTGGAAAATGACTCTTATCTTTTCCTGAGATACTAGAGGCCATCTATTACGAGATTTCCTCTCTTTGATGCTCCAAAATCCCTAATTCTCTCCCTTT
The DNA here is from genome assembly GCF_011100635.1 of Trichosurus vulpecula. Lineage (NCBI taxonomy): Eukaryota > Metazoa > Chordata > Mammalia > Diprotodontia > Phalangeridae > Trichosurus > Trichosurus vulpecula. Next base: position 116,867,080 of record NC_050581.1, on the reverse strand, counting down.
TCACTAATAAGACTAATTCCTCCATTTTCTTTGATAAGACTAATTACTTTATTTGCATCCTAGGTCTCATCTGCTCCTGTCCTCTGGCAGCTTACCACTTCAATCATTCGCCCCTCCTTTCTCTTATCTTCAGTCTTTTCCTGGCTCCTTTCCTGCTGCCTACAAATATGCCCAGGTCACTCAACCTTGCCAACCCCTTAAGCTATCATCCTATATATTTTCTCCCTTTCATAGCCAAACTTCTAAAAGAAGGTGTCTATACTAACCACAACCCCAGAGGACTGATATTGAAGCATGCTATCCACCTCCCGACAAAGAGGTGATGAACTGAAGGGGCAGAATGAGACAGAGTTTTGGGGCATAATGTATGTGGGAATTCATTTTGCTGGACTGTGCTTGTTTTTTCAAGAGTTCTTTTCTTTCTTTTCTTTCGTCGAAGGGTAGAGAGGTGGGAGGAAGAGAAAATAGATTTTTGCTAATTAAAAAAAAGAAAGAGGTGCCTATAATTGTTGCCACCACTTCCTTTCCTCCCATTCATTTATTAGCCTATTCTAAGAACTCCGTGACTTCTGACCTCACCATTCAACTGAAGCTGCTCTCTCCAAGGTTACCAATGATTTCTTAATTGTTTGATCTGCTTGCCTTTTCTCTCTCCTCGTCCTTTTAAACTTTTTTTTAGCATTTGACACTGTTAGGCATTCTCTGTTTTGGGGTATTTCATGTCCCCTGGGTTTTCATGAAACTGTTTTCTTCTGTTTCTCCTCCTACTTGTTCGACTACCCCTCAATCTCCTGCAAGGAATCATTATCATCAACTCCTCCCCCTCCCCAACATAAGTATCCCTCAAAGGTCTGTTTTGGACCCTCTTCTATTTTTCTGTCTATGTTCCTTTTGCTTTCTACCATAGCAATAATAATCATAACAGCTCATTTCTCTAGAACTTTAAAAAAATACAAAGCACTTTTCTCATAACAGCCTTGGGAGGTAGAGAGGGAAAACAGCAAAATCCTCCTTTTGTAGATGAAGAAACTGGGGCTAAGAGAAGGAAGTGATTTTCCTGTGGCAACTGTCAGCCAGCAAGTGTCAGAGCTAGGACATGACCCCAGGTCTTCTGACTCTAAGTCCAGTGCTGCTGTCTGCCCCCAAGCATTGGGATTTTCCTTTATTTTTATAAGGAGAATGGAATGAGGCATCAGGAGGAAAGGGTGGAAAATAAGGAGGGGGGATAGGCTAGATGATAATATCGTATGGCTGGATCAATACAGAAGTTGTCAAATGATCAAGGATTTGATGTGATTTGATCAAACCCAAGGAGAGTTTGAGTCATGGATTGATGTTTCAATGTCTAATCTCTCTGGCATTTGAGTCATGGTTTCTGGGTAATTTAATCATTTTATTGATAATGGCAGCATGTTTTTTAATAAAAGGATGGTCATTTGGCCATCTCTCCTAAGAGGTGTAAACCAAAGACCCCTAATAGTGGCAGGCTCACAGTTTATATGACCTTGGAAGAGCAGGTGTTCCTGAGGGTGGCAATCAACTCTGAAAAAGGGAAAAACCTTGGTCCTAATGCAATAATTAGTTATTAATACAAGAGAGAAAAAATCATTTCTCTCATCTCACTATAGCCGCTGTTCTCTGACCTTTGTCTAGTTTTACCAAGACAATCTGCCTACCCTTTTAAATGTCTTTCCTGCTTCCACTATCTCTCCCTGAAATCTACCCATCACTTAATGCCTGAGTAACCTTCCTAATGGACCTCTCTGATCATACCACTCTACTCAAAAAATCCTTCCACGGCTCTCCACTGCCTACCAAATAAGGTATGAACTCAACTAGATATTCGACATCCTCCACAACCTATCTTTTCAGCCTATTACTCCCCCTCAGGTACTCTACATTCCAGAAAAACTGGAAAACAGCAAACACAAAACAGGAAACTCCCCAAGGAGCTTTATTTTATTTTTTTTATTGTTTTCTTTAGCCTTGTTCAGAGTAGATGCTTAATAAATGCTTGTTGACTTTCTGTTCTCTTTATCTCTTACTCTCTCTCAGTTCCATGCTGCTGCACATTTCCCCATGCCTGGACACAACTTCTCTCTCTTCCTTCTCCATTTGCCTCTCTTCCTTCAAAGTCCTGCCCAAATGCTCATGAAAATTTCCTTCACACTGACCACTCCTAGGGAGGAAAGTTCTCTTCCCATTCTTCCCCTAGCATTTTGTCTGGACCCTCAATTTTTTATTTTCCTTTCTCCCTTGTATCACCCTCTCTTGTGTGCTTGTCTTTACCCACTTACAGGACTTATTGAGGGCAAGAATTGTGAGTATATCTATCTTGTATTCCCAGTACCATGCACAGGGATTTGCACATAATAAGCACTTAATAAATATTAGTGAAATCAAATTCTTTGAAGTAAATTGAGGTTTCTAATGGCTTGTACCAAGACTCTGTTCCACTCGGCATTTCTATCAGTTCAATCAATCAATAAACACTTATTAAATGCCTGCTATATGCCAGACGCTGTGCTAAGTACTGGGGATGCAAAAAGAATCAAAAGACAGTTCCTGCCCTCCAGGAGCTTACAATCTAGTGGGTAAAGGCATATTTGCCAGACTCATCTTATATATAGATGATATACAACTGGGAGGGACTACTAGCACATTGGTTGACAGGAGTTAGGATCCAAAGAATTTCTTAGAACTTGGGTTAATGGATTGAACCTAATAAGATGGTCTTTTCCTCTTCAAGAAACTGCTAGAACTGCCTTTGTATTTTGATTGAGTATTTAGCATTTTTGTTCTAGGTTATTGTATATTATCTTTTTAGTTGGCTCTGAGCCAAAGACTGTGTTTTGTTCATCTACTTCAGGGCTCTTGCAGATAGTATGCAATATGATGTGTGTAGTGAAGTAGATTGAAAAAGATGAGGTTTAATAGGGATAATATCCAGTGAAAGGTGGCATGTATAGTGTGAATGAAGAGACAGGCTTGGGGTCAGGAAGGCCCAAGTTCAAGCATTGTCTCTTGACGCATGATGAGTGTGTGATTCTCTTGGGCCAGTCACTTAACTAGAAGTGGCTCTAGCAGCTCTAGAGGACTCTTATGTTGCAGAACAGATGCATATTTGCATTGGTTGAGGCTTTTCCTCACTGGAGGCTCCCTAGAGCAATGAAATCAAATGTTCTGAACTTCCCACCTCAAAAAACAAAACAAAACAAAACAAAAAACCCAACTGTGAAGATCTACTTCAGGGTTGCAAGAGAAATGAATGTAAGAATCAGGAAACAGTATAAAGAGACTATCAGTGGAAAATATAGCATTACTTTTTTGTGGTAGCAAAAAGCTGGAAACAAAGTAGATGCCTATTGATTGGAGAACAGCTAAATGGAATGGAATGTTGCTATGATAATATATGATAAATATAATGAATTCAGAGAAGCATGGAAAGACTTAGATGAATTGATGTGAAGTGCAGTAAACAGAACCAGGAAAATGATATGCACAATGACCACAATTGATCAATCAATAAACATTTATTAAGCACCTACTATGTGCCAGGCACTGTGTTAAGCATTGGAAATACAAAAAAAATGGCAAAATATAGTCCCTACCCTCAGTGTGTTCACAATCTAATGGGGGAGACATGTAAACAAATATTTACAAACAAGCTATATACAGGATAAACAGGAATTAATTGAGAGGGAAGGCACTCAAATTAAGAGGAGGGGGGAAAGGCTTCCTGTAAAAGATGGGATTTAGTTGGGGCAGCAATATAAATGGGAATAACAATGATAAAACGTCAGAGCAATCGGGACAGGATGTTGCAAAATTAGAAAGAACAGTCATGGCTGCAGAGGTGAGATATGAGAAGACACACCTCTCTATTCCCTTGTAGCACTTGGGATATACAGGGGGAAGCGTTGCCTAAAACATCAATTTTTAAATGTGTTGATCAGTTTTACTGAATGATTTTTTTCTTCTTTTTCTCTTTAAAAATAATTTTTTGTAATAAGGGAATTCTCTCTAGGAGGAGAAGAGGAATATATGGGAATATTTAGGTGACGTAAAAACAAAAGATGGATAAACATTTTTTTTTCAAATGCAAGATCTGTTTTACTTTAAGCAAATGTGATAGGCATTAAAATAAATTTATAAAAAAGACAAACGGAGGGTGGTTATTTACTTTAAAAAAAAGACAGTCACCACAGGGCTCCTTTAAATAGCTAAATCACAAATACATTTAAAATAGGATTGATTAAAATAAATTCAAGCTTAACATGAGTCAATAGTGTGACATAACAGAACATAAAATGAAGGTCTGTTAATAGAAGTTTAATGTGCAGAATGAATGAGGTGATTCATAGCCTTGTTGTAGTCACTCCTGGTCAGACCAAGGCCTGAGTATCATGTTCATCTCTGGGTACTTCCTTTGAAGTTCACACTATCTATCATCCAATCCAATTGAGGGTGAACATTATCTGTTGACCCTCAGGACATTCCTCTTTCTTCTTCAAAGACTTCAGTGCCAAACTAACATTCGTCTCCTCCCTTTCTCCTGTTCCCATACTTAGAGACTTCAACTTTCATATCGAAACTCCCTCAAATGCCCTAACCTCCTAGTTCCGCATTCTTGTTAATTCCCATGATTTGATTCTCCACTCCCCCTGAGCTCGAGGAAGAGATGACCGGAGGATAGTATCTTGCCTTTGATCTTGCCATAAGCATTCCCTCTTTATCTTATCACAATCTTTTATTATTCTATCTTTCCCTAGAGTTTATGACCCCTCCCCGGCTAGCTCATCATCCTCACCATGCCCTACACTCCCTCTCTCAGTTATTTCCTCAGCCATCACCCCTTCACCCCTATCTTGACACCTGGTTGAACCAACTCAACTCTATACTATCCTCTATTCCAGAATCACTTGCCCCCTTCTCATATCACCAATAACATCTTGACAAACCCAAACCCTGGATCATACTCACCATCTGCTTTCACCAAATCAAAACATCTTTTTTTATTTTTTTTAAAGAGAGGCCATCTTTGGATCTCTGTTTTTGTTCTGAACATGGAGATGCAAAGGAAAAGGCAGAGTCCAGGCTCAGTCTGGGATCAAACTGGGGGGCTACTATACCCTGGCCAATCCGCATATGGAATATTGTGCCCAATTCTGGTCTGATTCTGCTGAAACATGTTAGGGGCTACATTTTAGGAAAGTCGCTGAACAGCTAGAGTAAGTCCAGAGGACAATAAGCAAGATGGTAAAAGGATTGGAAACCATGTCCTGTGTGGCTGCTGCTTTTGTTGTTAGTATAGCAGATGGGGACTGTTCCTGACACATACTAGTTGTGTAACCATAGGCAAGTCATTTAAATTCTCTCATGTAATTCACTAACATTAGAAATTACAAAAGAATTGCATAAATACATATGCATATATACATGTATGTGTATATATACATGCATATGTGTGCATATATGTATGTATGTATATGTCTGAGTTTTCACACTGCGGGGCTCCCTATGGGGATGAAGACACAGTTACATACCAAAAGAAAAGTCACCATCATCATTTGTTGTAGTTGTCAACATTTGGATGCTACAATGTGCCTGTGATCTCATCAGTGTGGGTCCCCTGATGATACCTTTTTACAATTTCATAGATGGTCTTTGGAAATACTGTGACCAAAATGCACCCTCCCCACCCCCAATGTCAGGTGCACTAAACTTCTCAGAATTTAGCTTCCCTGGTCTTTAGGTGGTAGACATACATTCCATCACCAGGAATCACTTATCTACTTGATAAGACCTTTTTAGCTTGGTAGGACGTAGAGCTTGAACTCCACTGGCATAGCCTTCAAGAACCAGGGTCAACTCTGCACTATTAAGAGAAGGAATACACACACATACACACATGTATATATATGTACATAGGCATGTGTATATACACATACATACATGCACATATGGCCTCTATAGCGCAATAAGGTTTATAAAATACTTTCATCACAACATGCCTAGGCAGGAGATGGTGCAAATACCATTTTACAGATAAGGAAAATGAGGCTTAAATAGAGGAATGATTTGCTCAAAAGACACACAACAAGTTTGAATCCAAGTCTCTTGACTCCAGGTTCGGTCTTCTTTCCCCTACAATGTATTACTTAACCGGGAGAGGGCAGGACCTCTCTGTAAGATGGGTGTATAAAGTGTACTTGGTGATCCTCATACACAAGAGGTAGGTAGATAGACGTATATTCCTTCCCAAAATCCTCCCTGACCCACTCTACTTCAGCTGCTTAGCCACTCACCTGCCCACCATGGAAATAAGGTGAGTCTGATGGGACAGGCAGGGCTTAAGGGCTTAAACCCTCTGTGCTGTCCATGTTTCTGGTGTGCTCTCTTTGCAGGTTGGCTCCCAACAGGGCAGATAAATGGATCCATGGAAAGAAACAAGGTCTTCAAAAAGTATAAATGGGACAGAATCAGAGAAGAAGCAGGTGGTGAATAGATTCCCAGATGAGAAATGCTCGGAAAGACAGCTTTTCTCTCAATCTCTAACACACAAATGAATACAATAAAAACATAGACACAGAAACACAAAGATACACACACACACATGCACACAAAAACACACAAGAACATACAAAGAAAGATTCACATATAGATAAACATACACAGAAACAGTGCCAAATGGACTTCATCCCATGTCTCAAGAAAGATATCCTTAGGAAATGAGGAAGGAGGGTAGGGACATGTAAACACTAAAGGTCTTTTCCTGTGAGCCTCCCATGGCCACTGACCACTGATTGTGCCTCAGCCCTGAACCCCTGCCCAGCCCTGGAAGATGGGGAGTGGGAAGATATATGTGGGACTTTGGGAATGAAATGTTTCTCCCCTCTAGCACCAGACCCTGTAGCCTATCTAAGTGACAACACATTTAACTTTGGTGGGACTGTTTTTTAGCTTTCTTTGTATCCCAGTGCTATAGTCTAGTGCACCCTGCACATAGTGGGAGCTTTAGTGTTTACTGATTGACTGATTGAAGTACCTTTCAACTCTGAGATTCTGTGAGGACAGGGCACCCCTTGCTACAACCTCAGACTTAAGGCTCCTTGAAGGCAGAGGATGTGTCTTCCCATTCTGAACCACGGTTCTCTGAGGGCTGAAAGGGGACAATGCTTTGCTGGCAGGGGGGACAATACTAAGTTCCCTGGGCAGGCCTACAGCTAGACTTTAAACCCTTCCCCCCAAATTCTAGAGACCTTGGGGAGGGGGAGAGAAAAGAAGGGAGAGAGACTTGGAACACTAGATGGGATGAGTGGAAACCTAAATTGTAAATGAGCTAGTTCTAGCTTCTCCATGTGTGTTTAATGCTAACCAGGCAGACAAATGGCATTTGGGCTGTGCTCCTGCAAACACAGTCTGAACAAAGAGGCCCAATGGCAAATAATTACGCAATTTCAAATCCATTTGGAGGTGATTTGTTAAACAGAGATGAGTCAGAATTAGCCCTGGGGAGCTGTGCTTTTGAGGGGGTCCCTTTCCTTTGCTTCCTCTCTTCCTCTCCCCTGGAAGGAGGGAGGCCAGGGAGCCCTGTACCCCAGGAGGGTAAACCAGATTATTCAGTTCGATAGGCTTTTCTCAACCCATCCAGTTGCCCATCCCTTCCTGTGTGCTCAGCTTTGTCTCCCCTGTTGTGGGGAGTGGAGGGGAAACAAGAGACAGCAAAAACATAGAGTGAAAAATTAGGAAAAATTGAGAAGGGGGAAGGGAGCTACAAAGAGGTAGATTTCTACTTGGTTTATGGAAAAACTTCCTTAAAATGAGAGCTGTTCAAAATTAGAATAATTAGTTAGTCTCCCATATTTCAGACCTTTTTTTTGGTCATATCCTGCTCTTCGGGACCTCATTTGGGGTTTTCTTGGCAAAGGTACTGGAGTGGTTTGCCATTTCCTTCTCCAGCTCATTTTACAGATGGGGAAACTGAGGCAAACAGGATGAAGTGACTTGCCTAGGGTCACACAGCTACTAAGTGTCTGAGGCTAGAGTTGAACTCAGGAAGATGAATCTTCCTGACTTCAAGCCTAGTACTCTATCCACTGCACCACCTAGCTGCCCCCAATTTCCCATGACTAAAGGTATTCAAGCAGAGGATGATCATTTATCAGGGACACTGTAGAGGGGTCCTCCCCCAGTATAGTTCAGCTAAATGACCTTTCAGCTCTGAGATTTTATGATTCTATAGGACAAAATAGACTGGAAGACAGGAACTGAAGAATCCCTGAGTCCTTAAACCTGAGAATAGAAATTTTTAAATATAGAACAGAGATCGTTAGTGGTGGAAAAGAGTGGAAATCCTCAGCATGGAACAATCCTGAGACTGCAAACCAGCAGAGCTTTAGCAGACTAGGACATAGGACACAGAATTCTAGAGCGAATAAATGGATGAAAAAGTACTTCTTAAGCGCTTGCTATGTGTCAGGCTCCATGTTCATCTGGGGGTACAAATACAAGCAAGATAATCCCTGCCCTCAAGGAGCTTATATCTGATAATAAAAGGGAACTAGGAGTGGGGTGGAAGTGAGGAGGGGATAATTAGGTACCATGGTTTGGAAATGGTTCCAGGCAAGAGAAAAATGAAGGCTCATAAGAGCCCAGGGTCCAGAGCCAGAGTCCAAATTCTGGTGGGAGAGGGACAAGTAGAATGATTAGAGTCCAGGTGGCATGGTTTGGAAATAACTAGAAAATTACATGGAGGCCCTTAAAACATAAATCAGAAAGTCATAGGTGGAAGTTCCCTCATGATGTAGAATGGCGGAGCTGGAAGGGACCTTGGACCTTCTGAGTCATTCATACCCTCTTTCTACTTCTCCATGGCTGAGGCAGGGATTTCTATTTGCAGAGTACTAGGCAGAACCCCAAGCTGCTACCAGAAGTTGCTCTAAAAAATTCTTGTTGAATGAGTGGACTCTTTAGGAGGCCTAAGGGCCATGACCGTCATTCCTGCATTATTCTTGGACTCTCAGTGTTTGGTCTGCCTGGTCTCTCAGGACCTTCTTGGGTGGGATAGGTAGCTCGGGACTATGAATGGAAGAAATTAAGAAAGGAAGAACCGGGCCAGCTAGATGGCAAAGTGGATAGAATGCTAGGCCTGGAGTCAGGGAGATCTGAGTTCAAACCTAGGCTCAGATACTTTCTAGCTCTGTGATCCTGGGCAGGCCATTTAACCTCTGGTCTAATGGCACTTACCTCACAGGATTGCTGTGGGGATCAAATGAGATTATATTTGTAAAGTGTTTATCAGTGTTGATGCTTCCTGAACTGATGCACTATGCCTGGCACACAATATATCTTTATCATTATTTTTATTTTACTTTATTTTATTATTATTATATTTTTGTTGTTGTTCAGTTGTGTCTGACTCATTGTGACCCTTTTGGGGGTTTTCTTGGCAGAGATACTGGAATGGTTTGCCATTTCCTTCTCCAGCTCATTTTACAGATGAGGAAACTGAGGCAAACAGGGTGAAGTGACTTGCCCAGGATCACACAGTGAGGAAGTGTCTGAGGCAGGATTTGAACTTGGGAAGATGAGTCTTTCTGACTCCAGGCCTGGTGCTCTATCCATTGCACCACCTAGCTGCTCCGAGCGTTATAGAAATGTCAGTTATTGTTGTTGCTGTTGTCATAATTGTTGTATTGCAGGTGATTAAGGAAGAAGCTACTCATTAAATTGAAATTCAACCAATATTTAGAAAGTACTTATTATTTGAAGGTCTCTTTTCTAGATGCTTAAGGAGAAATCACCTGTGTGACTTTGGACAAGTCACTGCTGGGCCTCAGTTCTTTATTTTTAAAAATGAATGGGTTGACTAGATGCCCCCTAAGGCCCCCTCCAAATCTGTGGTCTGTGATCCTATGTAAATGTCAGTGTCTCTGCTCTCATGGAGCTCAGAATCTGGCAGGAAGATAGAACACAAATACAGTTTGAAGTATATGATATTACATGAGAAGTTGTTATCTGTCCTTCATTCTTGAAGAGGACCAAAGATATCAGGAGGGGGATGTCTTGGCTGGCAAGTGAACTGGACTTAAGTCACCAGCCTTGCTCTCTCTTCCAGAGCTATCTGGATCCAGTGGCAAGACATAGGTCTGGACAACTGGATATAGCCCCAGATGTAGTGGGAGACCGTGGCCTTTTTAAGCTAAAGTCTTTCCCAAGTCTCAGTTTGTCTGAGGCATCACCCATTCAACAATTAAGGCTAGGTAAGAAACAAGGCCAAAAAAATGGCCTCTTGTACTTTTTAAAAAAAATCCATCTGGGAGGGGAAGACCCTCAAGATTTCTGGACAGAACAGAAACAGTTGCTGTTTACACTCACTCTGAGCCACCAAGATCCAAGCAATGACCAAGTGAGGCTTGGGCTGGGACTTATTATTGGCTGATCTGTGGGAGCCAAAGTGATTTGGGTTTAAGGCATAGTCAAGTAGATGCATTTGAATTCCAATGGGCTTTATCAAAGTCTCATTTTCCAGAGCTCTGTTTCAAGAAATCATGAATGAAACTACATGGGACAAGAGAATTAATTGTCCAATTTTAAAAAAAAAAGATAAAAGAAATAAGTAGGGAAGAGAAAAAAAAATATAGCCTTCAAACCCCAAGAAAAGAGAGAGAGAAAGAAAAAGAAAAAAAAGAAAGAAAGGAAGAAAGAAAAAAAGAAAGAAAGAAAGGAAAGAAGGAAAGAAGGAAGAAAGAAAGGAAGGAAGGAAGGAAGGAAGGAAGGAAGGAAGGAAGAAAGGAAGAAAGAAAGGAAACTGTGTTGCCCAACTGGCCAGTTCTAGTTTTGTCCCCAGTGGGCAGCTCTTTTTCTGCTCACAGAGGTTGCTTCAAGAATAAAGGACAAACAGTAGCAGCAAACTATGTGGAGGTTGAAGGGGAAGGAAGGTCATTACCAATGACTGGGTGCAGGGTAGGCTCCCTGGAGAAGATGGCTATGTGTCTTCCACGGCCGGGCAAAGTGGTGCTATTGCCTCTCCTCCATCTCATCCAAATCACAACCTCCCTGGGCCTCATGTAAAATGAAAAATTTGGACTAAATGGCCTCTGAGGTCCCTTCTACCTCTTAATCTATGATCCTGGGTTCAAATCCTGGCTCTGCTGCTTACCACCTTGAACAAGTCACTTAATCTCTCAAGGCCTTGGTTTTCTCACCTTAAAAATGAGTCAGACTAAGGGTCTTTCCAACTCTAAATCTGTGTCTCAAAGATTAAAACAATTTAAGACTGCATTAAGTTTTTTTTGACTGCCCTCATTTCTTCATTTACAACTGCAAGAATTCTAAAAGATCATCTGGTCCAGTAGCTCTCAAGATGTGGTCCAGAGAATCCTAACCTAAATGAACTAAGGTGTTTTTATTTCTAATATGGTAAATGTTGATAGATATGACCCATATAAACAAAAGCTCTTGGTGGGAGAGGTGGGGAGTGGTCCTCAATAATTTTTAAGAGTGTAAAAGTATCCTGAGACTGATAAGTTTGAGAACCACTCATCTAGCTGAATCTCCTAATTTTACAGATGAGCAAGCTGAGGCCAGAGTGCCCAAGGATACACAAATGCTAAGTGACAGAGGGAGATGGGGAAGGGTATGGCTAGACCCCTCTCAGCAGGGCTTGAAGGTTCTGCTTCTTCCCAAGGTCTCCTGGCAGACTCTTCTGAGATCTCAGCCATGGAGTTCTCTTCCCCTGCATGATGCACTATCCAAATGGCTAAGAATGACCCCTGCTGATATCTGGGCTGGGACCACCTGCAATAGAACACTAGCAAGCTCATTTAGATTATCTTGCTAAAACATCTCTGCCAACAAGCAGCTGGCAACATCCTCCTGGCTGCCCATCTCTTCTTCGTTAAATTTTACCTGCCCTTCAAAATGCCTGAACAAGTCTAAAATCATCTGGCAAGCTTTTCTTGACTGCCCCAAGCCCATTAGGATCTTTCTCCTCTAAGCATATTGTATACACCACAAAATCTATCACTTGAGCACCTAGAACACAGAATGTCATAGCTGGGAGGGGCCTTGGAACAGAGAACATGGAATATCAGGCCTGGTGGGGGTGGAGATTTGGAGGGAAATCTTAGAAAAGAGAACAAGATGGCAGACAAAAGGCAGGGATTTGCTTGAGCTCTCAGATGGTGTGGAACAATTTTCCAGTCGAAGACAACTTAGAAGGTTAGCAGGAAAGGTCTACTAAACCTGGGTGAGAGTGGAGTGCAGTCCAGGGTAGGCCATGCCCCAGCAAACTACTGGTAGGCCTTCAGGGCTACTGAATCAGTGGTGGCAGGGGTGGTTTCTGGACCTCTCAGCCCACAGACAGTAAGGGAGTCAGACAACTTACCAGAAGGAGTTTACAGAGGTCCCTTTGCTGGCACTGGGTGCAAGACTCTATTGCATTGCCCATACTTGGATCACAGTCCTGAGTCTCAATCCCAGGGCAAGGAGAAGCACTAGCACATCAGAGCTTGTGGCTGCAGGCAAGTTGGGACCCTGGTCACAGTTCCAGGGAGGAAAAGAGTAATTCTGGTCACTCACACACCAGAGCACAGACCAGAAGAGTAGTAAACATACCTCTCCTTGGAAGAACTGAAAACATAGGTCCCCAGAATTTTCTCTGAAAATGGCTACACAAAATACCTGAAGCTTGGAACACTGCCCCCTCCACTCCAGAAGCAGAGCTCCACTTTAACATAGAATTAAAAGTCAAGAAATAGGCTGCAAAAATAAGTAAACAGCAGATAAAGATCCTGACTATAGAAAGTTACTATGGTAACAGGGAAGATCAAAACACAAACTCAGAAGAAGACAACAATATCAAAACTGCTACATCCAAAGCCTCAAAGAGAAATATGAATTGGTCTCAGGCCATGGAAGAGTTTAAAAAGGATCTTAAAAGTCAAGGAAGAGAGATAGAGGGAAAATTGGGAAGAGAAATGAGAGTTATGCAAGCGAATCATGAAAAAAGAGTCAACAATTTGGTAAAGGAGACATAAAAAATACCAAAGAAAATAACAGCTTAAAAAACTATAGGACAAATTGTAAAAGAGGCACAAAAATCCAATGAAGAGAAGAATGCTTTGAAAAACAGAATTGACCAAATATAAAAAGACATACAAAAACTCACTGAAGAAAAGAACTCCTTAAAAGCAGAATAGAAAAGAGGTATGAGAGATAAATAAAGAAAATAATTCCTTAAAAATTAGAATTGGGCAAGTGGAAGCTAATGACTCCATGATACACCAGGAAACAATAAAACAAAATCAAAAGAATGAAAAGAACAGAAGAAAATGTGCAATATCTCATTGGAAAAACAACTGACCTGGAAAATAGATCCATGAGAGATAATTTAAGAATTGTTGGGCTACCTAAAAGCCATGATCAAAAAAAGAGCCTAAACATCGTCTTTCAAGATGTTATCAAGGAAAACTACTCTGATATTCTAGAACCAGAGGGAAAACAGAAATTGAAAGAATCTACTTATCACCTCTTGAAAGAGATCCTGAAATGAAAATTCTCAGGAATATCATAGCCAAATTCCAGAGCTCCCAGGTCAAGGAGAAAATATTGCAAGCAACTGAAAAGAAATAATTTAAATGCTGTGGAACCATAGTTAGGATAACACAAGATTGAGTAGTCTTTACATTAAAGGATCAGATGGCTTGGAATATGATATTCTGGAGGGGAAAAGAGCTAGGGGAAAAAATGGATATTCAATGAAATAGAGAACTTTCAAGCATTCCTGATGATAAGACCAGAGCTGAATAGAAAATTTGACTTTCAAATACAAGACTCAAGAGGAGCGTAAGAAAGGAAACAGGAAATAGAATCATAAGGAATTCAATAAGGTTGAACTGTTTATATTCCTACCTTATTGGTGAAGCTGTATACTAATTCAACCATTCTGTAGAACAATTTGGAACTAAGCCCAAAGGGCTATAAAACCATGTATTTAACCAAGGAAAAAGGAAAAGGACCTTTATGTACAAAAGTATTTATAGCAGCTTGTTTAGGTGTGGCAAAGAATTGAAAAGTGAGGTGTCCATCAATTGGGGAATGGATGAACAAGCCATTGTATATGGTTGTGATGGAATACTATTGTTCTATAAGAAATAATGAATGGGATACTCTGTAACAACAACGCTGCTTGCGGCTGCTGTGGATGGGTAAGACCAATAACACCAGTACACGGGTTCTTTGATCTTCTTTTCTAAGGAAAGCAACTTTAAGGGGTTTACAACCTCACTTTAATCAAACATACATATATCATTCATTCAGTTCAGGGGAAAAAGTCAGCACCCTGAACTTCAGAGAAAACACAAACAGAAATTACAATCAGAAATTATACATACATACATACATACATACATATATATATATATATATATATATATATATATACATATATATAATATAAACAGAGCAAATAACACAAATCAGCAGACAGGGCTTCTGTCTGTCTGTCTGTCCATAGCAATATGTATGTAGTTACCAGAAAGCAAAGCACCAACATCTGCGTTTTCAAAGCCAGGGGGCTCCTAAATGGCTACCCAGAGTCTTGTCTGGCCACTCTTCCAATGAGTGAGCCCCAAAGCAAAATGCTAACCTCCAAGTATATGTATACTTCTTCAGGGTCAGAGGGCCTCACAATCATGTGACTCAAACTCAGGTGACTTAGGCTTTTTTGTGACTTAAGCAGGTCATCAAAGACCCTTGATTCAAAGGCAAGGCTCAATCAAAGGCACTTGATTGCCTTAGTGCTGAGAAGCACTCCAAAAGAAAAAACAGCGAAAAGTCCCACTTTGCTTGCCATTACAAACTCTCAGAAAAACCTGAAAAACTTACACAAACTAATGCAAAGTGAAATGAGCAGAACCAGGAAAACATTGTATACAGTAATAGCAATTTGTATGATGATCAACTGTGAATGACTTAGCTATTCTTAGCAACACAATGATCCAAGACAATTTTGAAGGACTTATTATGAAAAATGCTATCCATCTCCCGAGAACTGATGGAGTCTGAATACAGATCAAAGCATACTTTTTCTTCACTTTATTTTTCTTGGGGTTTTTTTTTGTCCATGTTTTCTTTTACAATATGACTAACATGGAAATATGTTTGGTATGACTGCACATCTATATCAAATTGCTGGCCTTCTCAATGAGGGGGAGAGGAAAAGAGAGAAAGGAGAGAATTTGAAAATCAAAACTTCTTCAAAATGAATGTTAAAATTGTTTTTATCTGTAACTGGAGGGAGAGAAAATATTAAATTTTTTTTAAAAAGAAAGAAAAGAGAACATAGACTAATACAGCTGAAGGTGATATTAGAGCATTAAACACAGGCTATCAGAGCTGGGAAAAGACTTAGAACGGAGATCATAGAATGTCAGAGCTAGAAGGAGCCTTAGAACAGAGAACACAGTGCATCAAGAGCTGGGAGGGGTCATAGGACAGAGGGGCCTTTATTCATTCATTTGATCATTTAATAAAGCCCATTCTTTAAGGCCTCAGGGAACTCTAGGGAGACTGATTTGCCTCCAATTTTCCTACCTTCCTAAATAAGGTCATTGATTTAGAATTGGAAACCTAACTCCTTTATCCTTACAGATAAGCTTACAAAGTGAGGCCCAGAGAACATAGAACACAGACCATGAAAGCTGGGAGAGACCTTAGAACATAGAACACAGAATACCGGAGCCACAAGGGATCTTAGGAAAGAGTGTAGAACCTCAGGGCTGGGGGAAGAGGTCTCCTCTGGGATGTAGAATGTCAAATGTTAAGAGGAAGAAAGACTTAGAATATAGAACAGAGATTGTTCAGGGTGAAAGGAACTTGAGCGACCAGTCGGTTCAAATCTCATTTTGTAAATGAGAGAATTGAGTCTCAGAAAGCAGAAGTGACCTTTCCAGGGTTACTCATTGTGGCAGAATCAGAACTAAAATAAAGGTCTTCCCACCACACTGGGGTAACTTTGTCCCCTTGGCCATTTGAAGGACGGACTTGGGGACTCTTAAGCAAAGTACTGAGATGATCAAAGTTGTATTTTAGGAACATCACTCTTAGACCGGATAATTGATCACTGGACTTGGTGCACCCGTGACTCAGGAAAAGCATGAGGGATTGAACTGAAATCTACTGGGAGTGGGGGGGTTCCCTTTCCTGAGCATTTCCTTTCTATTCTCACACTGCGGAAGGATGTTGCACAGGAAGAAGAGTACTTGTTTTAGAGTCAGAGGACCTGAGTTCAAATCCATATTCTGCCATTATCGGGGGCATGGCCTTGGATAAGGCCCTTCCTCAATTGTGCCTCAATTTGCTCATCTGTAAAATGGAGCTGGACTATATGACCTCTGACATTCCTCCCAATCTATGACCTTCCGTAGAGGCTGGTAGGAATTAAAGGCAAATCACCCCTAAAGCCTTATAGGGTTGAATGAATTAAGGAATGTCTAAAACCCATGGCAATCCCAAGGCATTCTTCTGGTTTAGGACACTGTCTTATTAAGGGCCATGTTCACACATGTACATGTACTTATGTATGTGCACACATATACACGTGCACACACATGCACCAACATGTGCATGTACATATGTGTATGCATATATATATAGGCAGCTAGGTGGCGCCACAGTGCACAGAGTGCCAGGCCTGGAGTCAGGAAGACTCATCTTGAGTTCAAATCCAGCCGCAGACACTTACTAGCTGTGTGACCCTGGGCAAGTCACTGAACCCTGTTTGCCTCAGTTTCCTCATCTACAAAATGAACTGGAGAAGGAAATGGCAAACCACTTCAGTATCTTTGCCAAGAAAACTCCAAATGGGATCACGAAGAGTTGAATGTAACTGAAAGTGACTGAACAACAAAATAATATAAATATACAAGTACATATGCATATACATACACATATGCATATATATGTATGTATATATGTATATATGTATATATATATATATATATATATATATATATATATATATATATATATATATATATATATACACATATATATGTGTGTGTGTATGTAGTTATTCCTTCCACATCACAACTTTCCCCATCGTAGTTTCAATATATCCTGGGTCAACATAAGAAATTAAATGGGAATTTTTGGGGAGTTTTGCAGAAGCCTCAGATGACATGAGGAGGCCAGCAGACGACACAGAACCTATGCCCAAATGCTTAACCCAAATTTTACATAAAAAAATTCAGACTTCTCTGGTATGAAGGGTGAGCCAAAAAATTTTACATGGATTTTCTAGATCATTGCACCCCTAACCCCCTGATGTGGAAGAGATAACAGTACATGGATATAGACATAGACATAGACATTGCCATGGACATGGATATAAGCATAGACATAGTCACAGACACAGACATAGACACAGACACAGACACAGACATAGTCATGGACATAGACACAGACACAGTCATAGACATAGACATAGTCATAGACACAGACACAGACATAGTCATAGACATAGACACAGACACAGTCATAGACATAGACATAGTCATAGTCATAGACATGGACATAGTAATAGACACAGATGCAGACACAGCCATAGGCAGAGTCAAGACATGTAGATATATTCAGGATATCCTAAAAGTCTTAGTGTAGTTTTCAGCTGCTCTTAGACTTTTGGGACACCCTGTACATATGAGTGAATAATTGTAGTTATATAAGCTAGATAATTAAATGTGAATGTGTCTTCTCCCTTGGTTCAGCATAAGCACTCCAAAGGCAGGGCTTATTTTGTTTTTTGTCTTTCTATCACCCTTCCTCTATCACTCCCACTCCCAATCTGGCATTAAAAAAAAAAATCAGATTTTATCCATATAGGGAACTTCTAGGAAGGAATTTCCTCTAGCGATGCGCATCAGGACTTTCTAGTCTTAGCGAATTGCCCAGGGCACTGAGAGGTAGGGTGATTTGCCCAGGGTCACGCAACTAGGATGGGTCAAAAGCAGGACTGAGATCCCAGTTTTCCTCACTCAGAAGCCAGATCTCTAGCTAGGCACCTGACCCCTCATAGACCCTTAATAATTCTTGTTAATTGAGGATGTAAATGAGTTCCTTGAAAGGGAGTAACAATTTGGTGATCAGCATTGCCCCGCCTCCTTCCATTTTTTTTAAAAATCCTGCCTTTACAATTTCAAAGAGCTTCAATATGCACACTTACATTTCCTCCTCCAACAGCCCTGCTGCTCCCTTTTCTAAAGCATCTGACAGTTTTCATAGTGATTGCCTGACAACATTCTCGTGGGGGAAGGCAGGACAAGAATGATTATCCTTCTTTTTCTGATGGGAAAACTGAGGATCAGGGAAGGCGTAGATTTGGATGTAGAAGGGGACCTTGGCAGTCATCTGGTACAACTCCCTCATTTTGCAGAAGAGGAAGCTGAGGCTCAGAGAGGTAAGTGACTTGCCCGGTGTCATAAAGTTAATAATTGGTAGGGCCTGGCAGAGTTCTCTGGGATGCTGTTGGGCAGTGCAGGGATGGGGGTGGGGAATCTGTCGAGCCGGGATTAGATGCCTGTGGCTCCCACTGTCGGGTGGAAAGAGCACTACATTTGAAATCTTCAAGTCAGGGGACCTAGGTTTATAGCCCCTCTCCTACCCTTAATAGTCGTGTGACCTTGAACAAATCATTTCATTTCTCTAGGCCTCATTTGGGGGCAGCTAGGTGGAGCAGTGGATACAGTGCTGGGCCTAGAGTTCCTGAGTTCAAATCCAGCCTCAGAAGCTTACTAGCTGTGTGACCCTGGGCAAATCACTTCACCCTGCTTGCCTCAGTTTCCCTATCTGTAAAATGAGCTGGAGAAGGAAATGGCAATCTACCCCAGCCTTTTTACCAAGAAAACCCCAAATGGGGCTGTGAAGAGTTGGACATGGTTGAAAAGATGACTGAACAACAAAAAGCCTCAATTTCCCCATCCATGAAAATGGACAAGAATCCTGAGATTTACCTTCCTTCCAGGAAGGCAAGCACTTACCTTTCTTGTGCAAAAGGCACCTTGTAAACTTTAAAGTGATGTAGAAAGAAGCGCTATTCTTCCTTTAAGAGTCAACTAAGAAGTCAACTTCTACTGGGAGCTTTTTCCCATCCTCTTTAATTCCAGAACCTATCCTCTGTTGATTATTTCCAAATTATCCTGTATTTAGCTCATTTGTACATAATTGTTCCATATTTTCTCCTGTGTTAACCTTGAGCTCCATGAGCGAAGGGACTGTCTTTTGCCTTTTTTTTTTTTGTATCCCCAGTGCCCGGTGCATGGTAGGTGCTTAAAAAAATGTTTGACTGACTAATCTCTCCCACATGTGGCCTCAAGGCCACAGGTTCCCCACCTCTGGGTTAAGGGAATTGCCCAGAGTTACAGTCAAGGTTGGAGCTGGGAGTAGGGAATATAAGATAGTGAGAAGGGACAAACTGGAGTCCAGTTTAAGAAAGCCCTTGACCTAGCTGAGTTGGAGTCCTGACCCAGCTACTAATTTGCTATGTGATCTTGGGGAAGTCATTCCCCTTCTTAGCTTCAGCTTCCCTACGTATAAAATGGAGGTAAAAGCAACCCATTAAATTAGTCCCATCTCTGAGCTTCCTCAGATCCATCCAGAGTTTCCTCGTCCATCAAAAAGGAATAATAATCCCTGTATCATCTACCTCCCAGAGCTCTTGGGATGGTCCAATGAGATCATATTTATAAAGCGTTTTACTGCTCTATAAATGGAAGCTCTTTATCGAGGACATGAATGTCAAGGTAAAGGTTGAGGCCTTCACCTCCTGAAATAAATGGAAGTCTCCTTCCGGCGAGGGGGAGCCTGCAGCTTGGGGAGAGGCCCCCCCTCCTCCCCCCTAATCGAGGCAAAGGAGGAGAGGAACATGGAAGAGAGAGCTAGCTGCGTGTTCTCACACCCACTATCTCTCCCCAGCCAGCCAGCTCCCTCAAAGCAGAAGTGAGAGGCTGGGAACTGGAGGATGCTAAACTTGGGTTACCATAATAATAGCAGCAGCTGACATTTATATGGTGCTTTACTGCTTCCTTTACATTTATTAACTCCATAGATCTTCATAATATCCCCGGGATGTAGGTAGTGCAAGTATTATTAACCTTCCCCCCTTCCTCCCATTTTACAGAGAAGGAAACAGAGGCTTAGGTATGAATTGATTTGCCCCAAGGTCATATGGCTGGTGAATATTAAAACCAGGACCTGAACCCAGGCTGCCTTACTCTTAGTATAATTAATACTCCTTTTATGATACCAACACAGGTGGAAATGGTGGGGGTCAGTGATTTGTCCACCTAGCTAGTTACACAGCTAGTAACAGGTGGGGTTAGGATTTGAATGCAGATCCTTTGAGTCTGAGTAAGATAATAGGGAAACAGCTTCCCGGAAAGAAGGTGAATCTCAGGATTCTTGTCCATTTTTATGGATAGGGAAACTGAGGCTTTTGTTGTTCAATCATCTTTTTAGCCATGTCCAACTCTTCGTGGCCTGGGCAGAGAAAAAAACAAAACAAAACAAAACAACAGCTAACCACTTGCAAGGTGTGATTTCAAAGGATCTGAGAAGACCTCAACCTCCATCTCCCAAATGCCTCCTCCATACGTTGGCCTAATGCTGAAGTCCCAGGATTACAGAATCAGTCCTTTAATTAAAGAGTGTGCACCTTTAAAGAGGGCAGCTAGGTGGTGCAGTGGATAAGAGCACCGGGTTTAGAGTTAGAAAGACCTGAGTTCAAATCTAGCCTCAAACACTTACTTGTAAGTTGTGTGACCCTGGGCAAGTCACTTAACCTGGTTTGCTTTAGTTTCCTCATCTGCAAAATGAGCCGAAGAAGGAAATGGCAAATTACTCCAGGATCTTTGCAAAGAAAACCCCAAATGGAGTAGGATAGGACTGAAAAATGGCTGAACCCAGTTAGGTGATTCAGTGGATAGAGCACCGGACTTGGAGGCAGGAAGACCCGAGTTTAAATCCAGCCTTAGAAACTCACCAGCTGTGTGACTCTGGGCCAGTCACTTAACTTTTGTTTGCCTTAATCCCCTGGAGAAGGAAATGGCAAACCATTCCAGTGTCTTTGCCAAGAAAACTCCACGGGTCCACAAAGAGTCAGGCACAACTAACCAACAACCTTTAAAGTATAAATCCTCTCACAGTGTAGGGAGGAGGTACCCTTATGGGTCATTAATACCTTTAAGTGAAATCCAGGTTCCAATACCACCTCTTGACCATACCACCCATTGGTGTCCCTGGACAGATTATTTTATGCCTCAGGTAACACCCTATCTCCTAAGTCATAGCCCATTGGGAGTTCCCACCCACGTGAGATCATAGATCCATCAAACATATCCACATTTGACAGAGAAGAGAAGTGACTTCACAGTAAGTGTTAGATTTCGGGTTTTATGGCAGTTATTCTGACTCCTGGACCAGTAGGTGAGGCAGCCCAGCTAGTGACTTAGAGCCAGGAAGACCTGGATTTGAATCCTGCCACCGATACTGGGTGACACTGGACAAGCCACTTAACCTCTGATCCTCCTCAGTTTCTTCATCTGTAAAATAAGGAAATTATAAGTGAAACACTTTGAAAACCTAAAGGTGCCACGTAAATATGAGTTGTGATGATGAAGATGAACAGAGCACAGGCCTGATTGTCAGCAGATCTGGGGTTAAGTCCTGGCCAGGCCATTGACTTGCTGGGTGACCTTGGGGCCAGCCCCGTCCCCTCTCTGGGCCCCAGTGTACTCCTCTGTAAAGCAGGGGTTTGGACCTGATGTTCTCTACAGTCCCTGGCAGCTACTGACAGTCTGTTCTCTGTTTGGGTCCAGCTTGCTGTCCTCCCCAGCCAGTCAGTCCCTCCTGGCTTCAGGCCCTTACCAATCTATCTCTTAATGGGGCCAATAACATTACAGGGGGCTCCCCGGGGCTGCAGTCAGCGAAAGGCATTGCATTCAATCTGATCAGAGGCAGCTGTAGCCAAAGCTTTATCAGAATACAATTTTCTAATCGAGTCTCCTTTTGCTGGTAAAGACTCAAGACTCTTGGTTAAAGAAATCCTGTCTTCTGCCATCTCTCATCTCTCCCTGGCTCCCTCCTGGCTGTTGATAGGAAAAAATGAGGTAGTGCTTATGTTGCCTGGTGCGGGTTATGTTGGGGGTCCCATCCAGGTGAGGGGATGGCAGTGGCTAGGACTAGGACTAGGACTAGGACTAGGACTAGGGCTAGGGCTAGGGCTAGGACTAGGACTAGGGCTAGGGCTAGGGCTAGGACTCAACAGAATAAAGTGGCTAGGCTAGTAAGAATCTGCTGCCAAATTTCAGCAGGCAGTAAGGAGGTAGGGGAACCAAAGGGTCTGTTTGTCCCAGTCAGTCAACTAACATTTGCACAGCCCTCCCTCACTTAAATCCAATTCACTGGCACATCCAGACATCACCTCCCTGGTCTTCAAGAATGAAGGACAAACAGTAGCAGCAGCAGCAGCAGCAAGCATTAAGCAAGGTGCCACTCACTATGCTAAGCACCGGGAATACAAATACCAGTAGAAAGACAGTACCTACCCTCAGAGAGCTTACCTTCTAATGGAGGAAGCCAATACTACAAGGAAGCAGAAGGAGCCGGGCGGGAAGAGTTGTTGTTCAGTCGTGTCTGACTCTCTGTGACCCCATTTGGGGTTTTCTTGGCAAAGATACTGGAGTGGTTTGCCATTTCCTTCTCTACCTCATTTTACAGATGAGGAAACTGGGGCAAACAGGGTTAAGTGACTTGCCTAGGGCCACACTGTTAGTAAGTGCCTGAGGCCGGATTTGAACTCAGGAAGATGAGTCTTCCTTACTTCAGGGTCAGTGCTCTATCTACTGCACACCAGCAGCCTGGTGGGGGGCGGGGGGTGGGGAGGGAGGTAATAAGGCATTTATCTAGCACCTACCACATGCCAAGCTCTGTGCTAAGTGCTTTACAAATATTATCTCATTTGAAAAGGGGCGGCGGGAGCGGGGGAGGGAACAACAAAGGAATGGGACAAGGCAAGCCCCGGCGCTCTCCTTAAAGGGAGGTTCTGGAAGAAGCCAGACACAGAGGCTAGGTCCCTATGTTAGGTATCACAAAATCACAGAATCTCAACAGAATAAAGAGATGTCAGAGGTAATCTATTCCAACCCTTCCGTGAGCAGGAATCTCTTCTACAGTGACTCTCATCAATGGGTCATTCAGCATCCCCTTGAAAACCTTTAGTGATGGAGAGCTCACTACCTTTCCCATTCCGTTTTCGGACATATTTTCCCCTATTCCATCCTGAAATTTGCGTCTCAGCGATTTCCATCTAACTGAGGTTAGATGCCTGGTGACATCTGTGCTGGGTCACACTCATTCATCACCCCGGTCCCAGGGTTCCTACAGCAGGTCAGCAGACCGTGGCTCCGCAATAGGGACCAGGGTCGGCAGTCAGAGATTGGGTCCAATCCGGGATCATTTGGGAACCTTAGCTTAGGGGAGGCTCCACAGTTCTGACAATCTATGGCATATTCTGAGTTCTGAGATCCCTTCCTGCGGCCAAGGTGGGTTGGGGAGCGGGAGCCATCGTGCTTGGGCAGCCCTTGGGAAGGGATCTGGTCTGGCCCGCGGAGCTGAAGGATGGCTCACTTGGGTGAGCGGCACCAATGAAGCCTTCGCTCTCCATTCTTCCCTTAGCCCCCTCTTCTGCCCCTTTCGGCATCCCGGAGACACAGGCTCTTACTTGGCGGAGCCAGAGCCCAGCCAGAAGGAGGCCCCACCTGCTCCCTGGCCATTGGCCGGAGTCCCACAACTCCGACACTCTATTGGCCGTGCGCACTGTTCGTCAGGCGAGCCCCCATTTGGGTCCTCCCACTTCGAAGAGCTGGAGGAGGCGGGGGTGCGAGGGGGAGGGAGCGAGATTGGAGAAGCCTTAAAGCAGTCCCGGTACTGATCTGCTCACTTCTGCCTCCGCTGGCCAGAGGCGCAGCCCAGAATAAGGCGGGGGCGCCCAGGAGAACCTCTGCTTCATCTCTCCAGCAAGCCCAGGTCAGACTCACTCCGCAGCCAAGTTGGGCAGAGACGAGCAGGGGCTCCCGGCCCCATGGAGGCGACCCTCAAGTGTCTGTGGGTCTGCGCCCTCCTCGGTCCCGCGGTAAGTGACCAGCGCCTGCGGTCCTCAAGTCCCCTCCCCGCCTCGGGGCTTCCCCGGAATCCCTCCTCTGGTCAGCCAAATCCCTCTCGGCGGCTTCTTTCTTATCACTTCCCTATGCCTTATCGCCGCACTCCACTCCGGTGGGACTTCCTCTTTGTCCTTATCGGCCGCTGCACCTCAGGTCCCCTTCTCGTGTCTACCCCCGCTCCTCCCCGTGGGGCTTCCCTTGTGTCACTCTCCCGCTTCCATGTGCCTGCCCTCCCCGCCGGTAGGTCTTCCTTCCTGTCCTTCTCCGTCTGCCACACACCCCCACCTCCTCCTTGGACCTTCTCTCTACTTCCCACTTTATTTTCCACCTGTACCCGAAGGCTTTCAGATGCCCCCTCACCCATCTGTCATTACCCTTGTTCCCCCCTCAACCTGTATCTATCTCAGCCCTGCTTTTCCCTCCTCATTCCTTCTTCCCTGTGTGGTATGTTATCGAGAAGGAACTACAGTGACTTTGTCCAGATTACTGTCCCACGATTGGGGGGGCGGGGGGGACGGGGACGGGACGGGGCAAGTAGATCCAGAAGCCAGTGAGCCAAACCGGGCTCAAGATGCGTTCTTCCTATTCCCTCTCACCCCCAAGTGCTAAAGGTTGTTCCCCTCACTTTCGCGGGGCTGGGTCCCCATGCCGCTAGACTTAGGTGGCTCCCACTAAAGGTAGGTCTTCTCTTCACGCCTAAATCGGCCAATGAAGAATTCATCTCTTTACAGCTCTTCTATGCTCTGTGCCCATTTTTCAGAGCACAGATTTAGAGTTGGAAGGGACCTTTAGAGATGGCTTTTCTGAGGAGAAACTGAGGCTTATAGGGTAACTTGCCCGAGTAAATGAGCCAGTATTTAAACACTACTCCCGACTCCAAATCCATTGTCTTTCCTGAGGCTTCTTTAGTTCACTATGTGTGTATTTGGGGCGGGGGGGAGGACAATGTGAAGAGATGAAGCACCAGCAGAGTGTTTTTATTGGCTTTCCCCTTCCTCCACCGACTCCCTTCTAGCTCAGCATCTAATGGAGCGAGTTGGGGAAGACGCAGGGAGAGCCCTCTAGCCCCTATGGAAAAATAAACCATGCTTGCAAATGCTAACTCTGGTATTCCTCCCATCAATTCCCCTCCCCTCCATATTCCCTGCGGGTGGTGGGGTAAAATGAAAAGGGATAGTTGCCAGAGCAGAAGAGACTGAGGTTAGATTCTATTCCTTTCTGTGCTTCCTCTCCGCCAAGGAAACACGGCCTGGTGTGATGAAAACACCACTAGATTAAGAATCGGGAGATGTGAGTGTGACCCTAGCTGTGCTGCTGACCACCTTGGCGGTGACCTCGGGCAGTTGTGGGGGGCACCATTCTGTGCCTTAGTTTCTCTAACTGTAATATAAGAAGGTTGGGCTAGCTGGTTTATTCTAACTCTAAACTTTGTAGGTTTGTTTGTTGTATAGGTGGGGGCCAGGAGTAGCAGAAGGAACTGTGGGGCTTAACTTACAGCCTCCTGTTAGGGAAAAGATGGGGCAAGTTTAAGGAAGCTTTGTCATATATCAAGGAAAACATCATTTAGGACTTAGTTCAGAGGCCCTTGGAAAGAGGAAGAAATAAAGACAACCGGGCCTGGCTGCCTCCTTCAATGCCTGCTCCCTCCCCCAGTCCTTGGAAGAGGGATCATTGAATTTAGAGCTTCTAAAGAAGAGACTGAGGTTCAGAAAAGGCACCTGACTTGTCCAAGTTCACTCCAATAGTAAGTAGCAGAGTCCCTATTCCAACTTGGGTCCCCTGCCTCTCATTTCAGGGCCCTTTCCATTTCACTAATGACCAGGGGGTAGGGAGCCATCATCACCAAATGTTTCCCTCTTCCTTATTTCTCTGTCTTCGGCATAGGCTCTCATCCTCAGAAGTATAGTAGGGGATGGTAAAAGGAACACACTGAACTTGGGAGTTGGACAAGTGGGTCCACATCCTGGATGCAATCAATGCTAGCCTTGTGCCCCTAGGAGCTCCACTCCCTTCTGAAGCTCCATTTTCTGCTCTTTAGGAACCTTGTACTGTGTCCTTCTTGTGTTTTTGTTGTTGATAAAGACTCACAGTAAGGAATCTAATGAGTCTCTAAGCTCAATTGGGCTGCAAGGGATGGGATGGAGGTAGATGTTTGAGAAGGGACAGGTGACTGGTGGCATCAGAAAGGAAGGCAGTCAGAGAGAAGCCCTGGAGCATCTGGAGAGATCTGGACCCTCCTGGAAGTTCACAGACTCCAAGTTGAGATCCCCTAATTGTTCCAGCCTCATCATTTTACATATGGGGAAACTGAGGCCCAGAGAAGGGCATAAGTGAGTTGCCCAATGTTATATAGGTAGTAAATGGCAGAAGTGGAATTTGAACCCAGGTCCTCTCATTCTAAATCCAAGGTGGAATGTGTAGCTTTAGGAAAGCCTGGCCAGCAGTTGAGAAAGCAAACATCCCTGTTCTCATGGGCCTGTGGTTTTTTCCTCTTTTACTGGGTTGGCGACTTGCCAGGTAAAGCCAGTACGTCTCGGAGGGTGATTTCAATTGGCCCTGATCCTGTAGGGTTGGCAATGCATAGGAGGCGGGGTCATGGCGTCTTTGTGTGTGTTCCAAATGACTGAGGGTGGACAGTTGTGTAAAGGACTGTGGTTCATGGACAGGAACCCTCTGGGCAGCTCTTGATTTTATTGTGCTGAGGGTTGACAATCCAGTTTGTACCTTGTTTATAGAATGTATGCCTAGAAGAGACTTGAGCGTTCAGAGAGTCTAATCTGCTCACTTTAAAACTAAAGATCAGAACAGAAAAATAACTTGCTCTGGTTTACACAGGTGCTAAGATACAGACCTAGAATCTGGGTCCTCCAGCTTCCAATCTCTCACCCTTTGCTGCAAAAACTTCTAAACTCAAGACCCTCCCTCCCCCTCTCCCCCCGCAACAAATTTAGGGGAAAGATCGATGTTGAAAGAAGGTTAAAACCTAGAGCTGCACTGAGGATTTGGAGCAGTCTATGGTCAATTTGTTTTCAATGTCTCCCCTACTCCAACATCAATTCTTTGAGAGTAGGATTGTCATTCTTTGTATTAGCATGCTCAGAGCCTGCTGGGTGATTGGAGTTTTGTTCTCCTCGTCCCCACCAATTTGCTCACCACCAACTACCCCTTTCAATAGCTCCAAAACAGTTGAGCCAATATATATGTGTGTGCACATGTATGTTTGTATATGTGTGTGTGTGTGTGTATAGATACATACACACGTATAACCAATGGCAAAAACACACCAGCAAGTGACTGGGTGAGGTGGGGTGAGGCCCACCCTCCCCAGGGATCTGGTGAATCTCCAGATTGCTCTCTCTGGCTTCAGATCCCACATCTTTTAGCCCCAGGCCAGCCCTCCTCAAGACACAAGGGTAAGGCTTTCTCACGCTGGACGAAGACCTAGTGGCTCCCACTGAAGGAGTGGGGCAGTGGGACAGGCTTTCTCTAATTTAACCCAGCTACCCTCCTTTACCCTCCAAGGAGGAGATAAGACTCTTCTCAAAGGCTCCTGGGCAGAAAGAACAGTTTGGTTCCTGGGTTTTAATTTCTACTTTCAAGCACATTGTACGCTAGGGAAGCAGCCTACCACAGTGGAAAGCCTGTTGGCTTTGGAGACAAAGAGCCTAGGGTGAAATCCCTGAGTGACCATGGATTTTATTGTTCAGTGTCTGACTCTTGGTGACCCCAGTTGGGGTTTTCTTGGCATAGATATGGGAGTGGTTTGCCATTTCCTTCTCCAGCTTATTTTACAGATAAGGAAACTGAGGCAAACAGGTGACTTGCCCAGGGTTACACAGCTAGTGTCTGAGGCTATATTTGAATTCACAAAAATGAGTCTTCCTAATACTAAGACTGGCACTCTATCTAACCACTGCACTGCCTAGTTGTCCATTGGATAAGACCTTGGATAAGTCACTAAATGTCTGTGGACCGCAGTTTCCTCACCTGGAGAAGCCAAGAGCTGGACTAAATGGCCTCTGATGTACCTTCCAGGTCTAAACTCTATCATCCTGTGTTCTAGTTGAATCAGGATCCCTTCCCATCTAGGCTTCTGTTTCCCCATCTGTATGATTTGGGGGTGGGGGTGGGGATGATAGTGGAGGAGGTGTCTGACCTTAATACTAAGCTCTATTCTATTATCTAACATTCTACGCTCTATGCTCTTTCCTCTTTCCTGGGAAGCATTTCCTCCTGCTTTCTCCCTCTCCTTTTCTTCCCTGCCCCTCAAGTCCTAGCTTTTCCAGAGAGTTTTCCTTTCCATTTCTTTTCTTTCTTTGGCCTAGACTCATAGCATATCAGAGCTAGGAGGGACCTAGGAGATCATTTAGTCCAACCTCTTCCTTTTATAGATGAGGCATAAGGTTGTCTCAGGAAAGACTGGAAGTGGCTTATTTGAAAATGGAGGAGGGCATAGGAGTTGACCTGGGGACTAGATGATCCTTAGGGTCTCTTTCAGGCCCAGGAAGGTCAGAGGTCAGACAGAAATGGACATTTCTTTCTCTCACTTCCTCTGTTCCATCCCCTTTGGCCCAGCCATTACAAGGCAAAGCCTGTCCTCTCCCAGAGTGTTTCAGGTGCCAATCAGCAAAGTCATAAAGTGCCAGATGCAAAGTTCGGTTTGGGGGTAGGGGCTGGCCTTACCAACTCTGTTTATAGCCCCATGACCTTAGGAAGGAAGGGGAAAGTCTAAGAATAGGAAAGGAGAAAGGGGAAAAGAAGAAGAAAAATAGCGAGCATATATCTAGAGGAAGTCTTGCTAAAATGCATGAGGTTAGGCAGCCTCTGAGTTTTCCATTAACTGTCTCCACCCTGTATCTTCCCAAGTCTGTCTGTCTACCTGTCCTGTTTTTACCTAGCAAGGGACCAAGAGCCCTCAATTAGATCAAAAAAACATCTACCCTTGGTTCTCTACCACATCCATGTGTTTAGGCTAAGAGGCAAATAGAAGAATTGAACAAATATTTATTAAGCCTCTTTAGCACATAAGGCTCTGTGCTCACTCCTGAGGATACTCAGAATCTAATCTCAAGAAGTTTACGCTTTACTCCAGGAGTCAGGGTGCAGAGATGTCCTGTACAAAAATAACTCATACAAATGAGAATAAGATACAGTAAGTGCGGAAGAGAGGGCCAGGCAAGCAGCCCTAAAGAGAGAGATGACTTCTAGCTTGGGAGCGGGATCAAGGAAGGTTTCTTGGAGGGCGTGGTAACTGAGCTCCACCTTCAAGGAAGGGAGAGCCTGGAGCACCTGGAGAAGGGGGATTAGGGGAAGGGTTAGAGTTAACTCAACCCCTAATTCTGACTTCAGTAAGGTAATGGAGGGAAAGAATCCATTCTAAGTACAAGGAAGAGTGAAAAAAAGCCTTGGATTTTGGGGGAGCACAGGATGGGAGCAAGAAATGGAAAGCAGCCTGGTTTGGTTGAAATAGTACAGAAAGGATAGTAGTTTGAGATAAAACTGAATGCTAGATTGAAGCCAGATTATTGAGGGCCTTGAATGCCAGGATCAGGAGTTTTATATTCAATTTTATATTCAAGGAGTTTTTATTCAATAGGCTGTTAGGAGCCATAGAAAACCTTTGAGCCAAGGAGTGACAGGATCGTAGCAGTGTATTAAGAAGAGTCCTTGGGCAATCTGTGTGTCAGGAGGATCAATTAGAAGGCCATTGGGTAGCAATAGTTTAGACAAGAAAAGTTGGTGGCCTGAACTAAGGAGTAGCCACAGGGTCCACAGAAGATGACTGATAGAGGAAACAGTTAGATACAATCCAAATCTCTGTATGATCAAACACTAGCTTGATGGCAAGAGTTCAGAGTGGCAAGAGACCCCTTTGGGTCCAGGGGCATTCCTGGAAGGCTTCTGAGAAGAGGCAGTATTTTAGATGGAGCCTGAAGGACTGGTGAGATTTGAACTGGCTAAGTGGAAAGAGAATGCCCACTGGGTACCTCAACAGAAGGGGGCGGTAATGAGCACAGTCATAAGAGACTCTTGATTTTGTGTGATTAAAAGTAATTGTCAAGGCCCTTTCTCATCCATTTTATCACTGTATCCTTGGCACATCCCTGTCGAGTGGCGGAAAACACAACTTGACATTCATATTGTGTACCTCTTAAGTTCAGGGTCCTGTGGAGATATAAAGATTACTAGCAAGAGTCTTTTCCCTCAAGAAGTCCTCTGGGTAGAAGGGAGGTAGATGTACTGCAAGGTGTGTGGAGGGGGGTGGGGCAGCTAGGTGGTGCAGTGAATAGAGCACCAGCCTTGGAGTCAGGAGGACCTGAATTCAAATCCGGCTGCAGACACTTGACAAACTAGCTGTGTGACCTTGGGCAAGTCACTTAACCCTAATTACCTTGCCTCCCCCCCTCCAAAAAAGAAAAAGATGTGTGTGTGTGTACATACATATATATGTACACATACATAAGTCCATTTTAAGACTAGACCTGTGATTTCATTGATATTAGGGAAGTCCCAGGGAAGAAACTCCCTCCACCAACACAAATGGGTTCCTTCTCTGCTATTTATAGTGTTACTTGGGGCACTGAGAAGTTAAGGGACTTATTCAAGACCACACAGTCAGTATGCTTCCGAAGCAATACTTGAACCCAGGTCTTTCTAGCTCTAAGATTTTTCTCTGTCTACTATATAGCACACAGATGGGATCCTCTTTTTTTTTTTTTTTTTTTTTTTGCTTTTTTGGCAGGGCAATTGGGGTTAAGTGACTTGCCCAAGGTCACACAGCTAGTAAGTGTGTCAAGTGTCTGAGGCTGGATTTGAACTCAGGTCCTCCTGACTCCAGGGCTGGTGCTCTACTCACTGCACCACCTAGCTGCCCCCAATCCTCTTTTTTATATAATAGTTAAATGCATGAGAAGATTGTAAAACTAAAAATAAATAAAGTTCAGTGGAGGTAGAGATCAGTGAAGGCTTCACTGAGGAGGTGGCATCTGAACCCTGAAGGGTGAGCAGGACATTGCAAGCCTAGACAACCAGCATGAGCAAAGGAAAGGGCTCTGGAGAGTGGAAGGCCTGTTTTGGAAATTGGCAAGTATTTAGTTTTGACTTAAGAGTGCTTGGAGGAGTTGGAGGAAAAGCAGGGAAGGGCATTTGGAGCCAGATTATAAAAGGCCTTGAATGCCAGTTTAAGGAGTTTGTATTTTCTTGTGAAGACATTGGGAAATGTATAATTTTGAGCAGCTGAGTCAAAGTCAGACATTTAATGCCTTAGGAAAATTAATCTGGCAGCAGTTGAAGGGTGGATTGGACAAGGAGAGACTAGAGCAGGTTCTTGACCTTGAGTCCATGAACTTGTTTAAAAAAAATGTCTTGATGACCATACGTCAGTATAATTGATTTCTTGTGTAATCTTGTGTATTTTATCTTATGCATTTAAAACATTTTTCTAAGAAGTGATCCATAGGCTTCACCAGATATTGCCAAGGGGGTCCATGACACAGAAAAGGTTACGAACCCCTGTGTTGTGTGGGTACAGATTTTTTTTCTTTCTGGAAATCTGGTTGTTAAACATTTACTAGCACACTGCTGAGTCTAGGGCATGTTGAATCTGAGATATAAACTCCTGTAGGGCAAGGGGCCACATCTGTCTCCTCACCCCTACAGTGGAGACTAACAAAGGGCTGGTCCTATAGACGTGCTCAGTAAAAGCTTATTGTAGTTAAACAGTGTGCCCTGTTTTAGAGGGGTGGTGAGGGTGGAGGTAGAAATGAGTGGAAATGAGGTCTGGACGAGGGATGTGCCTGATGTGAGGGATGTGAGTAACATAGCAAGTCACGGGTAGACCTGGCTTGAACTTACAGCCTCCGACTGGGTTTGGTGCTAGCCGGTGCCTGGCTCTCAGGGCCGGGAGTGATGTGATTCATATCCAGAAGCCTGTCCTTCCTAAGAAGGAATTCCCTTCTCGGTGGTACTGCAAACCCTGATCCCAGCAGCTCTGCCTAAACACTGACAAGCTGCCAGCCTGTGCTGAGGCCACAGCCTGTTGGTGGAAGTGAGCCCGGAAGAAGTGTTCCTCTTGGCGTGGGAGGCTCTGATGCTTGCCTCCTCTCTGCCCTCACCCCCATTCTCCTGGACTGCCCAGTGTCACGATCCACTCACACATCAATGAAACTTGAAGGTTTAGAAAGTCAGTAGTGAGATCCTCTATTTTACAGCTGAGGAAGCTGAAGTTCAGAGAGATAATAATAAAAATCTCCAACATTTCTATGGTGCCTTCTACATGCCAGGCGCTGGGTTAAGTGCTTTACAAATATTATCTCATTGGACCCTTTGACAGCCAGGTGCTATTATAATCCTCATTTTACAGATGTGGAAACTGAGGCAAATGGAGGTTAAATGGCTCGTCCAGAGTCACACAGCTGGTAAGTGTCTGAAGCCGAATTTGAACTCAGGTCTTCCTGACTCCAGGCCCCAAACTTTACCCAGCTAGGAGATGGAACCAGTGAGGGGCAGAAATAGGAGTCTAACTCAGGTCTTCTGACTTCAAATCCCGTGCTTTTGCTACTGCATGACTCTAACTTCCCCCAAATGAGCAAGAGGACTGGGGCTTTAACTGAGTCAGGGAAGGATAGAGGTTGAAACTCTGAGCAGAGATCAGTGAGTTTCCAGGCTCAGCCAAATGGTCTCTTCTACTAGTTACTTACAGAAGGAAGCCTTCCCCCAAGCAAGCAGCCTTTCAAGGCCCAAGAGCTATCACTTCAAGGCAATGAAGCCCAGTCACCTACATGGCCCCTTGGGGCAGGAGTATATGAAAGTCAGTGATGGCTGCAGGGGGAAATTTACCACCTAGTGACCTTTAGAGTCGGACAATGTTGCTGCGCCCTTCTCCTCTCCTCCTTTAAGAACGTCCCTCCTGTTCAAATCCAGCCTCAGACTGTGTGTGACCCAGGGCAAGTCACTTAACCCTGATTGCCTCAAAAAAAGGCTCTCCTATTCCAATACTTAAACATATCCTTTAGATTGGCTACTGAATCCGGATATACTTTCTCACTCAGGCAATTTGAGGGATGGAGAATGGGTTTCACCTGTCCTTCTGAACCATACCTGATTCTCTACCAGGCGATTACAGGAGGTTATAAGATCCTTCTTCTCCTGCCCTCTTTGTCCCCAAACCTGCCCAACTGGTACATCAAAGACAAGGCTGGACTACTGCATTCTATACCAAATCCTCGAATCCTCACTCAAATCCCACAATCCCAGAATAGAAACTTTAAAATAGAATGCAAGCTGGAATATAAAAATTCTAGAAAGGGATCTGAGCTATAACTTGGGAGCCCCGGTGGAGGCCGTGTGGTATGATGGGAAGAACACAGAGCTAGGAGTTAGAAAATCTGGGTGACCATCCTACCTTGGATCATTCTCTATATGAGACCTTGAGCAAATCACTGAATCCCTTTGGGCCTCAGTTTCCTCTTCGGTAAAAATGATGATGGGGCAGGGCTAGATGATCCTGAAGGCTTTCAGGCTGTAAAACTCTGAGGCTATGAGAGAACAATGTGCTGAATGGGATAAGACTTTGACCTATGGAACCATTAGGGAACAATGCAGCCCACTCTGTATTGGAATGGGAACCAGACTCTAAGTCTTATGGGATGGTCCAGGTAAACTTCCTGGGAGAGGTCCTTATCACTTTTTGTCTGGAAGGGGTACTTCCTAGTCCTAAGATCTGTCTAATTGGCTTCCCTGCCTCTGATCTCTTCCCTTTTCACACGTCACCATAATGATGTCCACAATTCACAAATCTGACCATGATACTCCCTAATCCAAAAGTCTCAGTGGTTCCCCATGATCCCCATTGCTTCTTAGGCTGGCATTCGAAGCCTTTCATTATTGGACTCCAACCTATCAACCTTATTTCCCACTAGTCTACATTCAACTAAACTGGGGCTTCTTTGTGCTACTGGTCCTACTCTCACCTGGCTCTGGGCATTCTCTCAGGTCATTCTCCTCCCCCCCCACCCCCCACTGCAACAAAAATTGCTTTTCCTTGCTACCACTTCCTGTTTGTTCCTCCCCTAACTCTCCCTGACTTCCTTTCCTTTGTGTTCTTGGTAATGCCCGCACTAGTGGTATGGGGTTTTCCCCACCACTGGCATTGATATCTTCTGATTTTATATCACCTTTCTTTCCAAATATATCTTTTCCCCCTCCCCTACCCAGAGATCCATCCCTTGTAACAACAAACAGAAAAGGTAGAAAATGAAAGAGCAGGTTAGCAAAAATAACCAATACATTAACCGAATCTCATATTTGGCATTCTGTACCCAGAATCCCTCTAGCTCTGCAGAAAAGGGAGGGAGGTATTTCTGGGTCAAAGGCTGTACACAGGTTAATGACTTTGTGGGCATAGTTCCAAATTGCTTTGACTAATTGCTAGACTAATTAATTCTTGTCTCCACCAATAAGGCATTAATGTGCCTGCTTCCCTACCCTCGGCTAACATTTGTAATTTTCCTTTTTTGTCATCTGCTCTCTCCTCTCATCCATTCTATACCTCAAAACCCCTCTGCTTCATTCTCCCATTCTTTCTGCCTTTGCATGTCTCCGAGGAAGAAGAGGTCTTTCCTTATGCCCAGGACAAAACCTCTACTTGTGCACTTTATCCTATGCCCTCCTGCCTCTTTTAGGGATTTGTCCTTTCCATCATTTCTTCTCTATTTCTCTACAGATCCTTCCCTCTCACCCCTAAAAACACTTAGGTTTTTCACTCATTTGCTTAAAAAAGCCTTCACTCGACCTTGCTATCTCTTCAAGCCACTATTCCCAATCTCTTTTCCTTTTCATAGTCAAACTCCTAGAAAAAAAGCATCTACACTCACTGCCTCCTTTCCCTCATCTTTCACTCCTACTCTTTCAATTTGGCTTCAGCCACTGGACTGAAACTATTCTCTTCAAGTTTATCAATGATGCCTTAGCTGCTAAATCCCATGACCTTTTCTCTGTTCTCATCTTACTTGACTTCTCTGTGGCTTTTACACTGTCTCTTCCTGGATAGTCTCTCCTTCTTGGAATTTCCTTACAGTCCCCTCTCTTCTCGTTCTCTTCTTACCTGTCTGCCCATTTCTTCTCAGTCATTCCAGCCACAAGTATTTACTAAAGGCTTCTCAGTCTCTTTTGCCAGATCATTACTGGGGTCTTGCCCCTAAGCATGAGTGTCCCCCGAGGTTGTGTCCTGAGGCCTCTTCTTTCCTCTTTATGCTTTCTTCCTTGGTGATTCTCATCCGCTCCGGTGGGGTTCAATGATCATCCCTCTGTAGGCAATGCCTAGATCTATCTCTCCAAGCCTTCCCTCTCACCTGAAATTGAATCCTCCTGCATGCCCCACCGGCACCTCTAATTCAACATGTCTAAGACAGCATTAATTCCTTTTTTCCCTAAACTTGCTCTTCCTTTTAACTTCCTGAAAGTTCAGCATGATACTTCCAGGTTTACAACCTTGGAGTCCTCCTTCACTCTTGCCTCACATCAGAGCCAGTCAATCGGTTGCCTAAATCTTATAGCCAGAGTAGGGCTGATGATCTGGGGAAGCGCTGAGGGACTAGAGGTCATGAAAAGGGGAAACAATAGGCTTAGAAGGGATAAGGCATAGGGACAGATGAAATGAGAGAAGATTAAGATCAGAGAAAAGAATTTCTGAGTTCTCATTTATGGAACACTTGTAGGTGATGGCAAGATCAAGGGTATGATGACCCCTGGGTGTAGCTGAGCTGAAGTAGAAGAGTAGGCCATGGCTCTGGAGCAAACTGAGAAACTAGGAGATGAGGGTATTTGAGGGAGCATCCATATCTATGTCAAAATACCCTAGTATGAGGACAGAAATTGGTGTGGAGAAAGAGAGACTATGGGCCAAACAGTGATTTTGTTAAGAAAAGGAGAATGTCTTGGGGGCTGGTAGTTAATAACAACCAGGATCTGGACTGGGTGCTAAATTTGGATAGAGCAAACATATGGAAGGTGTCAGGACTGTCTCCCTGCAGCCCATCTTTAAAACTTGTCATCTTTGGAAAGTCACCAACAATCTAATCCAATTAACATTTGTAAGTTGCTCTTATGTGACAGACCCCTGCAGGGGTATGGTTCATCTTTAATCTTCCAAGGCCAGTGACATCACAGGGTGATATTTTGACTTGCACGCAAATTGGATTTAAGTGAAGTAGAATTGCACAAAGTCATCCAGTGGCGAGACAAAAGTCAAGATGACTGGCAATGGCCCTAGGTTGTAATGGATGACCTTGGCATCTTACATGTCTAACCAAGTTCCAAGCACTCCACAGCACCAGCTTCAGCTGCCTTCATGGACACTGGAATAAATTGTTCTCATCCACTCATTGCACCAAGGGAAATCTTCACATGTTTGGGGTACCTTCAGACACCCTGGACCTGCCCTATGCTTGGAAGATGTTTTCACCTCACTCTGCCCTTAGAATTTTCATCTGTCTTCAGGGATCGCCTCAGGTGCTATCCCTTCCATGAACCGGCCCCCTCCCCCATTTCTCTTCCATGTATTTCTGGACGGGGAGAGGGTTGGAGTGTATATAGGGTGTTGAGGGCTGCTGAGCCCTTTTCAGGCCTGCTCATCCACCTTTGGCACCCACCTGTCACTCAACTTTTACCTGTGGCTCCTAGAAACTGTAGCATACACAATGGCTACACCCTGGTAAAACCATCTCAGCAGATGGGCTGAACCAGGTGGAGGGTAACCGACAGGCCTCAAACCTGTCGTTGGGGTAGGTAGCGTCTTCCTTCCGAGCTGCCCCTTAGGGTACCAAGTCACCTGTATTGTATCTTCCACCCACGAATCCTTTGATGCCTTGTTCCATGGTCCTTCACTATTTGCGAACCGTCTACCCTGAATTACCCTTCCCATCTGCTTCCTTCATTCCCTTTTATGTGTTACTGTTTAGCT
Organism: Trichosurus vulpecula; assembly: GCF_011100635.1. Taxonomy (NCBI): domain Eukaryota; kingdom Metazoa; phylum Chordata; class Mammalia; order Diprotodontia; family Phalangeridae; genus Trichosurus; species Trichosurus vulpecula. The sequence continues at coordinate 116,829,898 of NC_050581.1, read as the reverse complement.
GGAGGAAGTGTAGGATGACTCCATTACAAATTTACAGTATCTAATCATAACTGGGCACTCAATGCAGAAGGCAGTCTATAATGGATTCTTTATCCTACCCAACGGAGCAGTTGTCCCAACTTTCCTCTTCTCTCCTTAAGTATCCCACAGCATCCTCTGTTCCCCACCCTCACAGCTGAGGACTTGTTCTCATAATCTACCAAGAAAATTAGGGCCATTTACTGTGACTTCCTTCTTCTTCCCTTCTCCTCATCCCTCAACCCCTTGATATCATCATCTATCATCTCCTTGTTTGTTCCTGGATTTGGTGAAGATTGCAGACTGCTCTCACTACCATCTCCTTTCTCACTAATCTTCCTTCTCTCTCTCTCTCTCTCTCTCTCTCTCTCTCTCCCCCCCTCTCCCTCTCTCCACCTCTCCCTTTCCCTCTCCCTCTCTCTTTCTTTTTCTCTGTACCTCTCCCCCCGTCTCCTCTCTCTCTCTCCTCTCTCTCTGTCTCCTCCTCTCTCTCCTTCCCTCTCCCTCCCCCCATCTCTTCTCTGTCTCTCTCTCTCTGTCTATCTCTGTCTCTGTCCATCTCTTTCTCTCTCTGTCCCTCTGTCCCTCTCTCCCTCTCCCTCCCCACCTCTCTCTCTCCCCTTCTCTGTCTCCCTCTCTGCTCTCTCTCTCTCTCCTGCCTCTCTCTTTCTTCCCTCCTGCCTATTAACATACCCATCTCCCTCATCCTTAACAAACTCTCACCAGATCCTACTGTTCTTCACTCTTATATGTTTCCTCTCTTTCTCAGTCAAACTCCCATAAAACATTGTCTATACTTGGTATAGAGAGATAGGATAGATATAGATATAATCGATCTATACACTTTCTCCCTCTCACTCTTTTTCCTTTGCAATATGCTTCTGATCTCATCATTCAGCTAAGGGGAAAGGAAGGAAGCATCCCAGTGGGAGACCATTGTAACTGAGAGGGGGCAGACAGGAAAGAAGCTGGGGGTGAAGGGATCACTGCCAACCTTGGTACTGTTAGGGACCTCCAAACTTCACATTCCTGGGGCAGAGCTCTGACAGCTCTATCCTACTTAAGGGTCCACCGCCAATGCCCTTGGTCAAGCAGTCTGTGGGCTTTAACTCTCTCCTTGGCATTCCCAGATGGATCATGCCCAGATGGAGAGAGAGGGAACAAATTCCCCAGGCCTGGGAAGAGAATAAGTTCCCCAGGTCAAGTTCCTGGCCTCGGGCTCATAGAAACAGAAGGTGCCCAGCGGGTTCAGCTGAGTATTTTCCTTCCAGTTTGTTGACTAATGCAATTAAGACCCTATGGCCAATACAGAGTTGGGCATGTGATGAGTTTGGTTTCAGCCTTGGAAATGCTGAGATTTTCCTTCTGAGGACTCTGTGCCCTCCTTTCTCCAGTGTTCTGTGTGGGACTGTATCTCTTCTAGATGTTGCTGAGACTTCTAGCAGTAGGAGGAATCCCTGGACTTGGATCTGAGGGCCAGGCTCCTGTCCTGATTCTGCCACTGCTTTGCTGTGCAACTTTTGGCAAACCCCTTCATTTCTCAGTGTCTTCATCTGTAAAATTGGGGCATCAAGACATGCCCTGACTGATGAGAGACTAACATGAAGGCTGTCTGAAAAGTGTGGCATTGGTATGTAAAGGCTTGGGAGCTTCTAAAGATCATGATCTCATCAGTGTGGGCTCTCTCTCTTCTTGACCCAGACCTCATTCTGTCTACACCTTAGCTTCCATGAACTCCAATGAAGACCTGGAGTCTCTTGAACATGATACTTGGTTCCCTGGGTTCAGAGAATGGGCTCTGCCCTGATCCCTAATCACTTTCCTCCCTTCTTCTATCATGGCTAGCATAACTAGCTGTCCAAGTCAGTCAGTCAAAAAGCCTTTATTAAGCACCAACTGTGTTCCAGGAACTGGGCTGAGCACTATGGATACAAAGAAAGGCATTTCTTGGCCCAAAGATGACCTTCTAATGAGAAAAACAATATGAAAATAATTATGTACATACAAAATCTATACATTGTTAATGGAAGATGAGGAATCTCACAGGAAAAGAAGCTGGGAGATTGGCAAAGGCCACATGCAGAAGGTGGGATTTGCAGGAAGCTGGGGAAGTTGAAAGATGGAGGTAAGGAGGAAGAGCATTCTGGGCATAGGGACAGCCACAGTGAAGGCACAGAGATGAAGATGGAGAGAGGCTCATGTGGAAAGAATAGCAAGTAGTTGGATCATAGAGAACTTGGAGGGCAAAGTGTAAGAAGACTGGAAAAAAATAGAAGGCAGGCATGTTGCAAAAAAAGGCTTTAGAAGTGAGAGGGTTTAGTATTTGGTCCTGAGGTCATAGGAAGCCCCTGGAGTTTAGTGATGATGGAGACACATGAACAGATTTGCATTTTAGGAAAATCATTTTGGCAGCTGAGTAGAAGATGGCTTTGAGTGGGGAGAGCCTTGAGTCACGAGAAAACCGATTGGTGAGAGGTAACGGCCTGCACCAAAGTGTGGGTGGAGAGAAGGGGAACACACAGAAGAGATAGGGTGAAGGTGGTAAAGACAAGCCTTTGACACCAGATTGGGTATGGGAGGTGAGTGCGGATGAGGAGTCTAGGATGATACCTGGTTGAGAGCCTAGGTGACTGGGAGGATAGTAGTGCCCTTGACATGAATAGGAGAGTTGGGAAGAAGAGGTGCTTTTGGAGGAAGGAGGAGATAATGAGTTCTGTTTTGGACATGTTGAGTTGGGGGTGCTTAGGGGACATTCAGTTTGAGAAGTCCAATAGGCAGTTAGGAATAAGAGGCTAAAGGTTGGGAGACAGGGTAAGCCTAGATAAATAATTCAGAAAATCATCTGCAGAGATAAGTGAACCCATGATGAGATCGCCCAATGAGACAGTATGGAGGGAGCCCAGGTCAAAGCCTTGGGTGATAACCGCTGTTTGTAGACATGATCTTGATGAAGATCCAGCAAAGGAAACTGAGAAAGAATGACAGGAAAAGACTCAGCAGAGACCAATGTCATGAAAACCTGAAAACGAGAGAGCATCCGGAAGTCAAAGTCTGTGGAGAGGTCCAGGAGGATGAGGAACAAGAAAGGGTTATTGGATCTGGCCTAGATTTGCAAGCCTGGCATCTGATTCCTCTCACTTTTCAACCCTGTCTCCATATGCCATGTCTACACCACTGAGCCTCAAAGGAAGCTAAGGATTTTCCTGAGAAGTAAGAGTGAGGAGGGAGAGCATTCTAGAAATGAAGGAAAGCCTATATGCAAAGACTTGGAGGTGGGAAATGGAAGAGATCAGGGAACGAGAAGACCAGTTTGCCTGGGACAGAGGAGCAATATTAATTATTTTTACTGCACCAAAGTTGAGTTACCTGAGCCTGAAGAGACCTTTGAGACCATCTAGTCTCATTTTAAAGATAAGGAGGCTGCTGCCACAGAGGTTAAGGGACTTTTCCAAGGTCACCGAGGCAGTAAAATCAGAGAAAGAATGTGAACCTAGGTTCTTTGACTCCACAGCCAGTAAGTACTTTTCCAACTGTACCACACTGGCAGTCTCATATCCATTGAACATTTATAATCAAATCCTCTTCTCCCTCCAGGCATCATAGAAGCTAAATCTGAAGTGGACAGAGGATTGAAATGAATGTTTATATTTATATTTTTTTTGGAGAGAGGAAGGCAGGGCAATTGGGGTCAAGTGACTTGCCCAAGGTCATACAGCTAGTGTGTCAAGTATCCGAGGCCACGTTTGAACTCAGGTCCTCCTGACTCCGGGGCTGGCGCTGAAATGGATATTTTTAATGAGAATCTCTCTGCCTTCCCTACCACCACCCCCATTTTGTTGTCAAGTAGTGATCCGTCCTATAAAACACTTCCATCCTCCCAGAGAAGGCTTCCTAGAAAATTCCCAGACTGGCCCTTTCCCAAACTAGGTGTCTCCTTCTTGGACTAAATATGCAGAATGAGACACCCAGTATGGGAATCTGTTTTGCTAGACTATGCCTACTTATTATAGAAGTTTTGTTTTTTTCTTTTTATGTTGTGCCAGTGAGGGAGGGGCAAAAAAAATATGCATGCTTGTTAACTGAAAAAAAAATTAATTTAGAACAGTTTTGGGTAAATTCAGCAGTCATTTAGTAGGTGCCTATATGTGCAGACCCCTGTGTCTCTGTTTTTTCAGTAAGATGGAACCCCTGCCTTACGATCTAATAGATTCACATATTAATTATAGGCCTAAACCAAGTGCTGATAAATTGGAGTATTGTTCAATAACATCAAGTGAGATGCTTTTCTTTAAGGCCAATATCCCTTCCTTACCTCCTCCTCGTGTGTAGGCAACTAGGTGGGACTGTGGAGAGAATGGTGGCCTTGCAGTCAGAAAGACCTAGGTTCAGTCTTGCCCCAGACATTTAGAGGTATGACCCCAGGTAAGTCATTTAACTTTCTTCTACCTCAGTTTCCCCATCTGTAAAGTGGGAGTGATAATAGCTTCTATTTCACAGGGTTGTTGTGAGGATCAAAGGAGATAACACGTTGAATATTTTGCAAACCTCAGAGTGCTATCTAAATACTAGCCTGTATGACCATAAGAGCTAGCGTTTGTTTAAGTGACTTGCCCAAGGTCACACTGCTAGCTAGCTAAAGTGTCTGAGGCAGGATTTGAATTTAAGTCTTAATACCAAGTCCAATCCTCTAGCCAATGTAAGATGTCACTGCCTCCTGAAAAGTCTGAATCTCTCTCCATTCAGTAAGTTGTCTACACTAGGACTCCATGAATTCAGAGTTGGAAGGAACCTTAGAGGTTGTCCAGTGCAGGGGCTCCTAGCCCTTTTTCTGCATGCTAGACCCCTTTGTCAGTTCGATGAAGCCAATGAACCCTTCTCAGAATGTTTTAAAGTGCATAATATAAAATGTATAGGATTACAAAGGAAAGTGAAAATAAGTTCACAGAACCTGACCTCTTGATACGGTCCACAGACCCCCAAGTTAAGAACTGCCAGTCTAGCGGAACCTATTCATTTTATGGGGGAGGAAACAGAATCAGAGGGAAAGCGACTTGTCAAAAGTCACACAGCTAGAAAGTGTCAGAGCTAGGACTGGAACCCTGGCTGCAGGTGCACCAGGGAGTTGGTGGGGGAGCCTAGCTGGGGGAACATGCCGTTCTCTGTGACCCTGTTTGAGTTCCTATGGGATGGGAGAGAAAGCAAACAGAGGCAGCTCAAGGCAGAGCCCAGGGCATCACAGCTGCCAGACTCTCAGGGTGGGGTTGGTTGCTTTAGGGAGGGAAGGTACGGGAAGGAAAAATAACACAGTAATGAAGTCATGCACACTCAGCTCTTCTCATCCCTGGGCATGGCTAGGAACATGGCCCATGTCAGACAGGTGGGGAAACCAAGGCCCGGGGAAGGGACATGAGTGGCTTCAAGGTTATGTAGACCAGGCCAGGGCTCTGTCTGCGACATGGTGCGGAGGGAGTGTGCGCGGAGGGAGGGCTCAGTCACACACAGTGCCTGAAGATGCTCAGTGGAATTGACACAGGGCATAGCTTTAGGGTTGGTAGAGATCCTGGAGCCCTAGTTCAGTTGAGAGAGGGGAAATGTCACCCAACTTATAAACTGGGGAGCTGGGATCTGAACACGGGTACTCTGAATCAAAATTCAGGGTTCCTTCTACTGATCTATACTGCCTTCCCTTTCTTGCTCCTCCCCTCTCTCCCTCTCCATTTCCCCCTTCCCCTTCCCCCGTCTCCCCTGCCTTCCTTCCTCCCCCTCCCTCTTCCTTTTCCTCTCTCTCTCTCCTTCCCTCTTCCTCCTTCTTCTCTCCCTCTACTCCCTCTCTCCTCCCCTTCTCTCCTTCCCTCTTTTCCCCCTTTCTTCCCCTCTCTCCTTCTCCCCCATCCTTTCCCCCTCTCTTTCCCTCCCTCTCTCTCCCCTTTCTCTCCTTTTCTCCCCCTCTCTCTCCTCCTCTCCTCTCTCCTCCTTTCCCTCCCTCACTCCTCCTCCTTCCTCTCCCTCTCTATCCCTCTCCTCCCTTCCCTCCCCTTTTCCTCCCCCTTTCTCTCCCTCCCTCCTTCCCCTCCTTCCCCTCCTCTCTCTTCTTTCCCCTCTCTTCCCCTCTTCCCAATTCCTAAAGACCCTCTAATTCCATCTCTGCTCTGAGAAGCAAAGAAAGCAGCTGGACCTGGCCACCCATCTGGTCAGTAACCTTCACCATAACAGCTCCCATTTCTACAGGATTCACAGAGCCCTTCCTTCACAACTCTGTGAGATAGTTAATGTATTATATCCATTTTACAGTCAAGGTAACAGGCCTAGAGAGAGGAACTAATTTGTCTGAGGTCCTAAAGCAGGTTGTGAGGATGGGGTGTACAGCTGGGCCCTCTGTGGCCAAACTCTATGCCCCCTCCACTGCACCACACTGCCCCCAAGTCACATAGTGACCCTCATCTCCTTGACTCTCAATCCCTCCTCCTTACACCCCTTATTGGTTTTTTGAACCACCCCCATTGTCCAGTGGCTTGAATCGACCCTTCTCTTGGGTTGGAGAACCTCCAAAGTCATTGGGCCCATTCCCGGGCCCCCTGTAAAAACCAGCTCTGATGTTAGCAGGTGGGACCCTCTTTTGAAGAATTCCCAGAGAATCCCCTGCATTCCAGGGGTGCCCAGCCCTTAGAAACAGGAATTTCTTCTTGTTTCCCATAAACTCAGCCTGCTGCACTTTCAACTCTTTGTCTGTTGGAAGGTTGTTGCCAAGTCAAGGTAGCCCCAGAGCTGTCTCGCCCAAGTTGTGGTCCAGTGGAAAGAATCAGGAGTCCTGGGTTCAAATCCCAGCTCTGCTACTTCTTTGTTGTATGGATGAGTTGTTCAGGCTCAGTTTTTCTCATGTGTAACATGGGAATAAAAACATTTGCACTGTTTCCCTCACAGGATTGTTTTAAGGAAAGTGATTCATAAACTTTAAAGGTCCTACAAGATTGTCCGCAATTATTACTATTCCTGGAAGGTGAGGATCCAGCTCTTCTTTCCTCTTTCTTCACCATCTCCGGGGGAGTCCCTTCCCTGGCCTGGGTCTCACCTGCAAATAAGGAAGGAAGAGGGGAGGCAGGAAGGTGTTGGGGGTGAGAAGAGACTTGATTGATCAATGAATTTCCCCTTTTGGTGCAGTGGCCAACTCTCTATCCCCTGAAGGTCAGAGCCAGAGGCTTCTTACTGAGCCCAGCAGACACTCCCCAGCAGAAGGGTGAAAAACCCAGAGAAGGGGTCAGTAGGTTTTACCTGACTGCCAAAAGGGAAAGGAAGGAGAAGGGAACAGGCATCTATTAAGTGCCTACTGTGTTCCAGGCACTGTACACAAATATTATCTTTACAAATATTGCCAAAATTTGCAAATGTTACTTCATTTTATCTTTAAGAATCATTAGTTTCCAACGTCTTTTTTAGCTTTAAATCCTATGAATCTATTCCTATCATGACCACTTAGACTTTTTTTTTTTTGGTGGGGGGACGAGGCAGTTGGGGTTAAATGACTTGCCCAGAGTTACACAGCTAGTGAGTGTAAGTGTCTGAGGCTGGATTTGAACTCAGGTACTCCTGACTCCAGGGCCAGTGCTCTATCCACTTCACCACCTAGCTGCCCCTTAGGGCCTAGAATTTTGAGTTACAATATCTGGTTGTTGTTTGCTTCTTCTGTTGCCACTGTCCTCCTAGGTTTACGGTCTATACTTCTTCACATGCTGTTAGAATAAACTTCCTTTTGAATAGACCTGGTCATAGCAGCGTGGCTTAGCAGTAGATAGCCAATCTCAAAGCTGGAAAGAGCTGGGTTCAAGTGCTGCCTATGACACACATTGGCTGTGTGACCCCAGGCAAGTCATTTAACTGCTTAGATCATTAATTTCTGAGAATGGGCAGACCTACTTTAGAAAAGGGAGGGTTTCTTTACCTAGGAGTTCCTTATACTAATGAAGGTACAGGTCCATTCCCATCCTTATCCTAGACATGGTACTTCTCTCTTCAATCTTCACTGGCTCCCTATTGATTACTGAATAAAGTTTAAACTCCTCTCTCTACCTGGCAATCAAGACCTCGTGTGATCTTCTGTTGCTTGCTCTTTTGGTTCTTACCTCCTGTTACTTCCATTGACTCATTCTCTGCTTCGGTCAAACGGGACAGCTCCATCCCAGAACACACAGGACTTCCCTGACTCCATGACTTTGCTCTTGCTAATTTGTACAGCTGGAATTCTTCCTCTTCCCACCGGCTATTTAAAGCTCAATTTAAAGGTTACCTTCTCTGGGAAGCTTTTTCCTGCTTCCTCTCCCTCCTTAGCCTTTCCCCTGGGCCCTTAAACAGCACTTTGCCCCTCTCTGATGCATCTATCATAAAATATTGTGCATCATGGTTTTTTCCTGTTGGTGTCTCATCTCTCTACTAGGATATTCCTTAAAAGCAGTCCCACCCACCCCCACCCAACATATCTAATCTAAACTTTTTATTTTCCCCCCAGTATAACCCCTGCACACAGAAAACTCTTAATAAATGCTTGTGGTATTGAATTTTAAAAGGGGCCCCCTTCCTGCTGGGACTACCCAAAAAAGGGACACCATCTTTTCCTTCTCGAATATCCGAGTGCCCAAAACCTATGTTTCTTGCAGTTATCACAATCAGCTTTGTCTCTTCCCCTCCCTGACTTTCCTATCTCTAAAGTGGATAGAGCTCTAGACTTATCTTCATGAGTTCAAATTTAGCCTCAGATACTTACTCGTTGTATGACCCTGGCCAAGTCACTTAACCCTTTTTGCCTCAGTCTCCTTGTCTGTAAAATGAGCTGGAGAAGGAGGTGGCAAAAGCCACTGTAGTATCTTTACCAAGAAAACTACAAATGGGGTCACAAAGAGTCAGACACAACGAAGCAACCAAACAACAAAAGTACCAAGAAACACTGCTGCTGAGGGCTGGGAGGAGGAGAGAGAAGTAGAGAGAAGAGACCCTTATTGCCTATTTTCCAGACATTCATGAAAGTAGGGGTCATGGAAAGGCAGACTCAGAGTGAGAAATCATTTCTCTAAAATCAGTGGTGTCAAACTCAAATAGAGATGGGAGCCGAGTACGTGAGGATCCCCTTGGATTGCATATTGACTTAGTTTTACAATGGGATATCATCTGTGTTTTATTGCATTTTTATTTTGTGAAACATTTCCCAATTACAATTGAATCTGGTTTGGGCGGCACCCTCCCGGGTGTGGGCCGAGTGTGAGTCAGACGTGTTCCACAGCTCATCTCTAAAATCCTGATTCTGATGCTCTTACATGTGTCTGACCTTAGGCTAGGTTTTCCCTTCTCTGGGACTCTGCTTTTCCCTTTGTAAAATGGATGGATAATCTTTGAAGTCCCTTCCAGCTCCTCCGGGGTCTTTCTGTGCCACATGTAGCAGTCGAGCCTCTCACCCTTTCTCGGCCTCGATGTCTCCACCTGTCAAATGGGGAGAAGAATCTTCCATCCCAGGGTTGTTGGTATCCTGGGAGCAAATACTAGGCAGACTTGAGAGATGTCCCAGTCACTTCTATAATTGCCTGAGGGAACAGATTGCAGTCATTTTTCTCACAGTGTGTAAGCCCAGAGGCGTGGGGATAATGAGGATGTTTAGAATCAGGAAATACTTAAGAGGAAGTCCAAAGTCCAGGCCTAAATTCCTTCTGATAAAAGATACGGAAAAAGCTGCCTCTTGCTCCTTCTCTGATTAACAACCCGTTGGTTGTTGACCTATTAGCCAGGCGGGTGGCTGAGGGGCCCGCGGAGCGTGTCCTCAGACTGTCAGTCAGGAGAGGGCAGTGGGTCCCTCCATGCACTTGCTGTGGGGCTGGGGGCAGGTTACATCCCTACTCTGAAATAACCACCATTTCTTCAGCTGTTTAAGCAATGGGGTCCTGGCCTCCCCAAATTTGTGCAGTTGGCTTTCCCAGTCTCGCTTTCCCGTGTCTCCCATCCTCGCCATGACACCTCTGTTTCTGTCTGAGGGAGCTCTCTCTTCTCTCCACTCCCTACACCAGGTCTCAGGAAGGCATCAGCTGAGCACATTCACTAATGCTGAGGTGATGATGACTGAGAAGAGGGAAGGTTGGGCATCCTTGGGGAAACTGAGCCTGGGTGGGCCAAGATGGAATTTTGGCATGGCAGGGTGAGGATTTCTGGCAGGCTTTCCTGGCTATCTGAGGGCAGGTCCATGTCTTCCCTCTCAGACCAGGGGTTCCATGAGGCCTAGAGACGGTGGCCTGGCCTGTTTCTCTGGGAGCAGCAGGTTCCTTGAGATGGTGGAGGTGTGGGGAGAGGAGAAGGGAGGGGAGAACGGAGAGCCAATGATTGAAGCTTGAAGGGCAGAGGTATGGGTGTTGGGTCTGAGGCTTCCGGTCATCCCGATGCCTTTATGGGGGCAAGAAGCATCACATCCCAGCTTGTCAGTGACCTGGAAAGAGGGCCTCTATAGAATGAGAATACAGCAGGAAATAGAGACAGCCTAGAGGCCAATAATGGGAGCTCCCCCGAGGCTGTTGAGAACTGGAAAGGAAGGTAAGCCCCAAATGTCCCTCTCTGATGTCCTTTCCTACTGAAGCAGAAGAGATAGTAGCTTCTCTGATCCCAGGAGAAGCCCTGAGACATCATTAGTTCATCACCTGCCCCTCCCTCTTTCAGACAGGCCTAGCCTTAAAGCAGTTTCCAACCCAGGCAACCTAGGCAGATCTGAGGTAGGCCTGCCACTTAACTTTGGGCAGAACGGTGGACAGCTCCCCACCACCCCAATCTGGCCCTACCCAACCCAAACCCATCCACTAGATGACTGCCAGGGCCCGGAAGGATCTTACAACATAGAACACAGAATATCAGAGTTACCAGTCTAAACTTATCATTTTACAGCTAAGGAAACTGAGTCCCAAAGAGGGTAGAAGGCTCGTCCAAAGTTACGTAGAACCTAGTACTTGTGACTCTTCCTACTATACTTACACTTTCCTTAGCAACTGTTTCTAGTTCTATTTTTGGAGCAATCTATCAATTAAAGTATTAATAAATAAATAAAAATCTATTTCTATTTCCACAGCTTTTCAGACTCCCTTTCCCACCCCCACCCCCTGCCCCAGCCCCACAGCCTCTCTCCAGATTAAACAATCCTAGTTCCTTCAACTCTTTCTCATATAACATAGTTTCAGGCGCCCTGCCCATCACCAGACAGACTCCCTTTATCAATGTCCTTCTTAAAATGTGGTGCCCAGAATCTGAGCACCCTGCAATCTGAGCAAGGGGGAAAGGACTACTGGACAATCACCTTCCTGCTCTGGACATTTTATTTATTTAAAAATGTCATCGATGTAACCACAGTGGTTTCCTAATATTGCCCTACCCCTTACAGAACCTTCTCTTGTAACAAAAAAAGAAGCAGCTGACTTCATAGGACAGTGCACGCAACACTCCACACTCCTAGCCCCCCACTTTTCTGCTGAATAGGGAAGTATGGTCGCTTCTATTTATGTAGTCTACATCGGGTTAGTTTTGTTGGTTTTTTTTTTATTTTAACAAATGCATCACACTAAAATAATAGAATCTTGGAGTTAGAAGAGAGATTGGTTTTGTTCCACTTGGCCTCAGAGAGGAGAGGGCTTGAAGTAGTGGACCTGAGTTACTGGGGCATAGGGTTAGAATTTTCTAACAATGAGTGTTGTATGAAATGGGAATGAGCTCTCCAGCACTGGAAGGATTCAAGCAAAGATTGGATGACTTTCTCCTGGGGAAGCTGTGAAGTCAGTGTAGGTAGAGAGGGGGATAGAAGTCTGGACAGACCTGGAAGACTCGGTTACACTTTGACCTCTGGACTAGATGGTGACCGTAAGCAAATTACTTCTCTTTTTGGGTCCTGTTTCCACGTGTGTGGAATGGGAATGATAATCTTTGTATTGATAGTATTGGCCTTGAGTAAATCATTTAACTCTGAGCCTCAGTTTCATTACCTGTAAAATGGCGATAATAAAAAGGTGAAGATCAAATGAAAGTGGGGCCGCTAAGCGGCCCTATAGCGAATAGAGCTATAGGCAAGAGTCAGGAGGACCTGAGTTCAAATTCAGCCTCAGACACTTCACTAGCTGCATGAGCCTGGGCAAGTCACTTAACCTCAAGTGCCTCAAAGAAAATAAAAAAAGAAATAATGTATGTAAATCCATTATTATTTCTGCACTGGGCAGGAAGTTGGACCAAATTACCCTGACATTCCCTTCTGAATCTCTGATCTCATTGAATCTTCACAGTAGATATTTTGGGTTGAGGATAGATGCTAAATTTCCAGGGTTAGAGGTGAAATGTAGGAGGAGGAGGCTGACGAATTATCCTCAATATTTGGCCTATGAGGAAGTTGAGTCTCCAAGAGCTTGGGCCATCCAGCAGAGGTGCCCTCAGGCAGCTTTCTGTGTCCTAATGGACTCTGCTTTGTCTGTTCTTCAGTCTTATTACTCTTGGGTTGGCTCTCTACATCTCTCTCTCTATCTCCCTGTCTCTAGATCTCTTTCTCATGTAAAATCTGTCTCCAATATAAACTTCCCTCCAGGGAGGATCCCAATGTGTCTCTGCCTCCATCTCAAGTTCAAGTCTGGAGTGGGAGAGGAGTGAATAAGGTCTTATTCAGTACAGGGCTGTGTGGGGATGATGGGGAGAAGATCCCTTGATGGAAGGAGACATGTCCCATTACGATGAAGAAGACAGGATGCATCTAGAAGAAAGAACGGAGAGAAAGAAGAAATCCTTGGGAAGTTTGGGAATCACAGATTCATAGAATGTTAGAACTGAGTACTAGAGATCATTTAGTCCAACCACCTCATTTTACATCTGAGGAAACTGAGGCCTGGAGAGTTTAAGTGACATTCCCAAAGTCATATCTTTTTGCCACCGTATCGGTCTTCCCCATCTTATATGGGAGGAAACTGAAGCCTTATAATGGGAAGTAACTTACCCAATGGCAGAGAGCCAGTAAATGTCATAGCCTGGGCTTCAATCTAGATCAGGGCTGGGAAACCTGCAGCCTTGAGGCCACGTGTGGCCTTTAGGAAGGACATCAAAGGGCCACACTTGAGGACCTAGAGGGTCATATGTGGCCTCTAGGACAGCCATCAAAGGACCTAGAGGGCTACACGTGGCCTTGAGGCCATAGGTTCCCCATCCCTGGCTGGATATTTGGATCTCAAGTGCACTGTTCTTTCCACTGTTCTTCTGGGAGAGGACTCGGAGATATGTGTGAGGAAGTTGTTGCTGTAATCCGGTGGGTTGGTGAGGAAGGCTAGAGGTGAGGAATGCCTCAGCCCCAGACTATTAAAACTAATCATGTGGAGAGGCCCAAAGAAAGTAGGCGGGGATTAAGTCTGGAGAACTGAATTCTCCTTCTGAGCCTCAGTTTCTTCTTCTGTAAAATGGGGAGGTTGGACCAGATGATCTCTGATGCCCCTTCTAATAATAAATGATAATAATAAAAAGTAGCATTATATAGTACTTTGAGGTTTGTGAAGATGCTTCCTATGTGCTATCTCATAACTGTAAATGTGAGTATGTGAGGAGCCTCAGAGGCTGTATGTGCTGAAGGTGTAGAGGCAGAGGGGGGAAGCTTAGCTCATCCAGAATAGGGCTGTATGGGGATGGTGGGGGAAATATTCATTGATGGAAAGAGACGTGGACATTGTTCCATTATAATGAAGAGGACAGGATACAGCCAGGAGATGGAACAGAGAGAAAGGAGAAGCCTTGGAGAACATAGGTGTATGAGGCCGTGGAGTCCAGCCCCTTCCCCCATTTTATAGATAAGGAAACTGAGGCCCATAGTGACTTGTCGAAGGTTATCCAGGTAGGATCAGATGTGGGGCTGGAACCCAAGTCTTCTGATACTAGAGCAAGTGGTCTTTCTGCTGAGATAAGTATTTCTCCAGCATTAACAGGCACAGAATTATGTCCGTGAGTGTTTGGGGGCAAAGTGTGAACTAGGAATATTTGTACCTGAAGCAAGTGGGGGAAGGTCAAGGAATGGGGTGGGAGAAGCTCACCTGGGCTACAGTGGCTGAGGAGAATATCTGCCCTGGGACACTTCAAAGTTTCTATACTGCTAAAGAATTGACTGCTTCTGGGGAAGTGGGAATGGGAGGATCCAGAGGAGGGGGGTTATCCTGGGATGAGGCTTTAGTCATTAAGGGAGGGCAAGAAAGAACCCAAGGGGTGTGGTAGGAGGAATGCACCCCGGGATAGTGCTAAGCTTCTGTGCCTTGGGGCAAAGTGCCTGCTGTTCTACCCTAGTGACAGCCAGTCCCCAGCCTTGACCCATCCAGAAAAAAATCTTAGCTCATAGAGCAGAGGAGTTAGAGCTGGAAGGGACCTACCATATCCTCATTTCACAATGGAGGAAACTGAGGCTCAGAGAATTCCCATGGTCATGAAGTTCCCATGAACCAGGTTCTATACCAGTAGTCATTGGCTTCCGCAGTCAACTCTATTTCTACTCCACTCTGGCTTATTCATCACTGATTGGCTAATTAACTACCCACATCCTCACAGCTGAGGGAAAGCTAGCACAATTCTCATTGCCTCAAAACCCAAAATAGTATGATATCCCTTTTCTTTACTGACTCATCTATGATATGGTATGCTATAGAATGATATGGCATGGCATGATAAGGTATGGTATGATATGGTATGGTATGGCATGATATGACATGGTATGATGTGGGATGATATGGCATTACATGATATGGTATGGTATGGCATGGCATGATATGATATGGTATGATGTGGGATGACATGGCATTACATGATATGGTATGATGTGGAATGGTGTGGCATGGGATAATAAGGTATGGTATGATGTAGGATGATATGACATAGCATGATATGGCATGTTGTGGAATGGTATGGCATGGCATGATATGGTATGGTATGGTATGGTATATGTGGTATGATGTAATGTGATGAGCATTGATGTGAGAATGTGCTGGTGTGCTGTATGTCTCAAGGGCTAGGGAAGGAGTCTTTCCACCTATTCAGAGTTGGGCTATGCAGGGGTGGGGATAGGGGACCCCTGATGGGAGGAAGCAGAGCCCTGGCCTTAGGGACTCCCATTGTAATGGAGAAGACAAGATATATCCAGGAGAGAGAACATTGAGAAAGGAGAAACCAGATAGGAGTCAGAAGACACTCCCCATGACCTACCATGCAGCCTCCGCCCTTGGATTTCTTCTCAAATTAACCTAATTCTCAGCAGCTATTGATTGAGGAATCTATGCATCTAGCCTTTCTTCTCACCAGTCCATCTTCCACATAGTTGCCCATTTGCTGAGACTTTATTAAGATTTAGCAGTTTTTGAAGCATTCAGAAGTTAATGCCTTGCCTCATACTTTGCTGAGAAAATCGAGACCATCTGTTGTGAGCTGACTCCCCCTCCTCCCAGTACAATGCCTCGAATACCCTGTTGTCTTTCCTCTCTCTCTTCCTTTACTCTGATCTCAGAAGAAGAGACATTCTTATTCCTTACCAAGCCCAACCCCTCCACCTATGTGTGCCCTTGATCCCATCACTAATCTTCAATTTGTCCAGACATCTACTGGCTCCTTCCTCATGACCATGCCCAGCCCCAGCCATGACCTCGAGCTGTCATCCTATGCTTCTCCTTTCATAAGCGAATTTCCAGAAAAAAAAGCTGTTTATAATCGTTGCCTCCACTTCCACACAAATATCCACACACTTCTCAGCCCCTCGAACCCTGACTTCCAATCCCTCTACTCGACAAAAACTGGTCTCTTCTAGCTTCCTAAAGATCTGTTCAATGATAAATCCAACAGCTTTTCCTCAATCCTCATCCTTCTTGGCCTCTCTGCAACATGTGATATAACTCTGCTGGACGCTCTCTCCTCCCTGAGTTTTAATGACACTGTTGCTGCCTGGTCTCCTCCTACCTCCATAATATTCCTTCTTGGTCTTCTTTGTTCCAATCATCTCATCATCTCATATGTGCCCTGCCCCTTTTCTGCTCCAAGCAGATAATTTCCAGATACTTTCCTATATATTTCATTCATATATATATATATACACACACACACACACACATCTATATTTCCAGATAATTTCCTATATATCCAGCCCTCATCCCTCTGCTGAGTATCAGTCCTGTATCGCCAGCTAGCTGTTGGACAGTTCCTCCTCCTCTAAGACATCCCAGAAGTATTTTGAACTTAACATGTCCAAAACTGAATTCATTATCTGTCTCCCTAACCCCTTTCTTTCTCCTCTTGTTTCTGCCAAGGGCATCGAAGTCTTTCCAAGCACTCAGGTTCACATCTTCCTTATTTGCCATGACCGGTCCATTGCCAAATCTCCCTGATTCGACCTCTATGACATACCTCATATCCTTCCCCTTCTCTCCTCTCACACCATCACCTCCCTGATTCAGGCACTTATCGCCTCTTGCCTAGGCTGTTACTACAGTCTCATAATTGATGTCTCTGAATGTAGACTTTCTCCTCCTATATATATGATTCTCCTATAGCCACCCAACTGATATTCCTAAAGCACAGATCTGATCATGTCACAACCTGGTCAGGAAGCTTCAGTGGTTCCTTATTACCCCTAGAATAAAGTTTGAAACTTAAAACCCTTCAAATCCTGGCTCCACCATCTCCTTCTGGAATGATTACACATTACCCCTCCTTTGTGAACTCTCCATTCCAGTCCAACTGGCCTATTTGTTTGTCGTTCCCATTTCTTTCACAGGCTATCCCCCACCATGCTGAAATACTCTTCCTCCTCACCTCTATCTTGTGGCATCCTTCCCTACTCCCAAGGCATCACTCAACGCCACCTCACAAATGAGGTCTTTCCTCCCTAATTACTAGTGCTTTCCTTGCCCCTTGAAATTACTTGTATCTATTTCACAATCATTTATCCAAGTACAAGCAGGTACAAGTACTGGTAGGTTGGCAGGCACTATTTTTGCATCTTTAGGGCCTAGCCCAGTACTTGGCAAAAACTAGGAACTTGTAAATGCTTGTCAAATGAAAAGAGAAAACGTAAGAAAGGATTTCCTAGACAACATTGGGAGAGAGGACCTATTTCCTGAATTAGGTGAGTTAGTGAATGATGCAGGTCTGAGCTCAAACTGTGCCAGCTTGGAGAAAATGCGGCCTGATACCACAAGGGATGCTGGTACCTTTAGCAGGGATTGCCTCTCAACCCATCATAGAACGCAGAGGCTCTGAAAACAGCAAGCTATTCTTATAAATTTGCCAAGACAATGCCAGCTGTGCCAGACACCAAGGAAACTGAAGGCGACAGACCAAGGGATTTCAAAGTCCTCCTGACCTCAGTGAAAAGTGCTTGTGTGCTTTTAAAGAAAGAGGGGGACAACACAGGCCATGCAAGAAGGCAGGGAGAGGCAAGACTTGTTCTTAAGCTCCCTTTTACAGATGAGTCATAGGTGGCACAGCTGATCCACCCGCCAGGCTTAGAGTCAGGAAGACTCATCTTCCTGAGTTCTAATCTGGCCTTGGATACTTACTAGCTGTGTGACCCTGAGCAAGTCACTTAATCCTGTTTGCCTCAGTTTCCTCATTTGTCAAATGAGATGGAGAAGGAAATCTCCAGTACTTTTGCCAAGAAAACCCCAAATTGGGTCATGAAGAGTCAGGCACAACTGAAACAACTGAATGATGTCAGGGCGAGATGTGCCATGGGCATCTCCTTGCCAATCCCAGATGACACAAGACAATATATAGTTCAAAACCCACTCCTGCATTAGAGTCAATTGGTCAAAAAGCATTAATTAAACATCTATTATATGCCAGGAATTTCATTTTTTTTTCTGTCAGCCTGTATTTAATCTCTCTAATTATAAAACCACAGAAAGTTAGAGTTGGATCATCCAATCTGACTCCCTCATTTTATAGATGGGAAAACTGAGGCCCCAAGAGGCCAAGTTACTTGCCAAAGGCCATGTAGCAAGTTAGTGTCAGGCCTGTTGGGCCTTGGGTTGGGGGAGGAGAGGGAGCTGGCCCTTTCTTCACAGAGGCCAGGGGCTAGGATTTCCTGGGCCACTAACCTGGATTATTTTCTATCTTGTAGGTAGCCACCCTCCTGCAAGAAGAATGTATCATCCTTCAGGGCATGGCGTTGGACAGGGAAAGGTGCTTGGAGCTTGAACAAATGGAAAATGGGACTGAAGGTGAGAGGTTGTCTCCTTCCCCAACCAGTCCTCCTTGAGTAGGGGAGGGCTTAGGGCGGGCACCCGTGAGAGCCCAGAAGGAAGTCAGAGAGAAGGAAGACCAGTCCTTACCCTCAGGGATCTCAGGGGAAGACAGAGTCAAGGGCTGCCCCATGTTTCTGGGGAGGTAAGCTGACCATAGCCAGCCTTGCTTGTACACATAGAAGCTGGCACCCCAAACATCTCTGTTTCTATCGGCTACCTGACCTGGAAATTTTAGCATTAGAGAGAGTCATTGTCTTCTGCGGAAATCTTCCTGTTAAAATGTACCTGTAACATATCAGTGCTCATATTAGTATGCTAGGGTTATCAGAAGGACTGTTCCCTGAGGGAAAAGTAAACTGAACGGTAACTTTGTTGAGAGTATTAGAAAAAGGAAACACCCTGGAGATCTGGGGCTGGGTTACTGACTCCCCTTAATACTCCCTGGAGTGATGACCAGCACCAAGACTGGGGCTGAGAACTAAGGGATATCAGAGCCAGCTGGGTGCCACTCCTTCCTCGGTGATGGTGGTCGTTAGTGGGAGAGGACTGAGAGAGACTAGATTGACGTGTGTGTTGGTACCAGAAGCCTGGGGGCCCTGGGAGAATATGAATTATGGGTACAGTCACCTACATGGCACAGTAGGGAAATGGAGGCAGAACCTGGACCTGGATCTCTTAACTTCTAGCCCAAGGCTCTTTTCGTTACCCCACCAAGCATTTGAGAACATCATCATTTAGACTTGCACCCTGGGGCTATCATACAACATCCTTGTTGTTTTTTCTCTACCCCTACACCCCCACCCCACCCCATGAGTTGGCTGATTAGCTAGAAGAGCCAGTTCATTATCTTTCCTAATTAACTGAGCAGGATTAAAATCACATCTTTGCATACAGCCCAGCAGATGCTGCCAGATGTTAGTAGATGGTTTAGGCCAGGGATGGGGGAGATGAGATGGGGGAGTGAGATTTGGAGCAGGGAGGGGATAGTCAGCTCTGCTAGCCATGTACTGGGGTAGGAGGGAAATCTCTAGGTACCATCACACACAGGAGCTGGGGTGGCTCAGCGGGACTTGGTGTTAAGAACTGAAGAGGCATAAAATCTGTGTCTTAAATGCTTGGTGTGATCAGGATATGGTGTAAGGGAAAGAACCTTGATCCCTGGGGAGGCAGAGGAGCGTACCTTAGGGTTACAGATGCCTTCAGTACACCAAGTACTTATAGCTAGATCCTTGTTAGTAAGAATAATGAATCCCCTGAAGTCGTTGCCTGTATTCAAATCCACACTATTTGAAGTTATGATTAGGTAAAATATGGTCATTTATTTCAGCCCAATGGAAGTATGTGGTATGAATTCAAATAATTCAACCACTTTGGACTACACTGTGGGGATAACTGGGAGAGAGGATTTGGCCCATACCTTCAGAGAAGTTACAGTCTGTGTTAGAAAGAAAGTAGATCTGAGTCTTGCCTTCAGGCGTTCATGATCTGTTATGAGGGTGAGGGGGTGGAGGAAAGATGCATACGCATGGAACAGTTAGAGACTAAGGCACGACAGTATATAACCGAGGGCTGTAGTGATGGGTCATACATACTTCAAGGGCTCCAGGTCAGAAGATGGAGGAAAAGAATAGTGTAGAATAGGGTGAAGAAAGACTAATGATAGCTAGCACTTTATAAATATCTCATTTTATCCTCATAACAGATCTGGAGAGTAAATATTATCCGCTTTTTATAGATAAGGAAAGGTAGGTATGTAGAGGTTAAGTGACTTGTCCAGGGTCCCACAGCTGGTAAGTGTCTGAAGCTGGATTTGAACTCAGCTTTTCCTGACTCCAAGTCCAGGACTCTTTCCACTATACCACCTTGTTGCATCTAAAAGGCAGAGGAGGCTCTAGGGAGGCAGAGGGAGAGAGTAATCCCTAGGGTAAAGGTAGTCTTGGGAGTAAGGGAGGAGGGAGTGATATGTAGGGAAAGTGTCGGTAGAGGGGAGTAGATGGCAATAGGACTATTTATAGACATAAAATCACCTGGGAGCAGACAGGTAAGTCTTACTCTCCCCTCTAAGCCCCCTCCCCCACCAGGATCAATGACTGCTTGTTCTCTCTTTGGTGATGTGCAAGGGCAGACATTGCACAGCCCCTTAGAGTTGCCTGTCCTTGCATTTGGATCAATCTTGTGAGAGAGAGGCATTGTGGGACATTAGGAAGAACCCTGGGGATCTGGGTTCAAGTCCTGGACCTCTCACTTACTAGCTATATGACCTTGGGCAGTCCCTGGCCCCCAGCTTCCTTGAGTATAAATTCCGGATGAAAATCTTGGCACTTCATATCTCAAAGGAAGGTTGTGAGTAAAGTGCTTTTTTAAATGGAAAAGTGTGAAGTGTCAGAAGGGTCTTTCTGGAAGTGGGCCTCAGCCTGTCCTGCTTTGGTTCTCTCATCCCTTGCCTGTTTAGAATGGAAAAGATGTGCTCGGCTTTCCTCTTGTTTTTATATGTGAGGGGGGGCATGCCTTTTCCTAGGATGCTTAAACGAGAATTCATTTTTATCTGTCTCTGCGTGAAGTCTCTGGTTGTCTGTCTTTTGGTTCTTCTTTTCTCCTTCGTCAGTCAATCTCTCTCCTATGTACCCACAGCCCCAGGGTTTCTTCATCTGCCGACTGGAAGTTACCTCCTTGAAGCTGATCCAACTGTTACATAATCATGTCTTCCTGAGAGCTGTTTCCACCCTCTCCAAATCAGTTTTTTTTCCCTTTGAGCCCAGCTGGGGGATTATGTAACTACCTCTTTCACACACACACACACACACACACACACACACACACACCCCTTGTCCTTCTCCTTTCCTTTTCTAATTCTTCCTTCCCTCTTTCTCTTCCTTTTCCTCTTCTCTCCAATTCTTCCCTCCATCTCTCATTTTCCTTCCTCTCTTTCTTCCCTTTTTTCTCTCTCCTATCTCATTTTATTTCTCTTCCTTTTCCCCTTCTCTCTTTCTTCCCCCCCCTTTCTTCTTTCTCTCCTCCCTTCTTCCTCTTTTCTCTTTTCTTCCCCTCCCTCCCCACTAGATTTGGAGTAAGGAGAGACCAGTGATAGAATCCCATTACTACCCTTAGTATCTAGTCATTGATCCCCTATGAGCCTCAGTTTCCTTATAAGTAATGTTTCAAACCCCAGCTCCTCAGAGGATGATGGTACCAGTAACAGAAATAGGGAAGTTATGGGGAGGATCAAGTCTAGGGGGAGGAAGATGATAAATTCATTTTGGAATACATGAAGTTTAAAGGCAAGAAATCCAGATGGGGGGATCGAGTGGGCCAGTGGAAATAGGAAACTAGAGTTCTGGACAGAGGTCAGGACTGGAGATACAACTGTTGCTGTCATCTGCCAAGAAGTGAAAAGTCAAGAGTGAATGAAGCTGTTGACTCTTCTCTTTTAATCACCACCTATATTCAATCAGTTGTAAAGTCTATTGGAGTCTCTCCCTTCTTTCAAGGCCCAGCTCAAGCACCACCTCTTCCATGAAGCCCTCTCTAATTTCTCCTCTTGAAATTTCTCTCAGAGATTTGCCAGAATCTCTCCTTTATGCTCCCTCCCTTGTGTAACAGTTTATTTGTATACATGTCTTTCCTCCTATTTGGTTGTAGGCTTGTTGAAAGCAGTGTCATTCTCTGTCTTTATGCATCTGTCTTTGTATTCCCTTGGATCAGAGCACTTCATGTGTATAAAAATACATGGACCAGAAACGGGACACAGTGAAGTGAAGTGACACTTCAGTGAACTGACAAAATACATGGGCACATATAATATATCCACATATATGGATGAATATATATATGCACATATATGTATGATATATGTATATATGCATACACATACACAAAAACATGGACGCTGTGTCTATTATAGGCATCTAATAAAATTTTTTTATTGAATTGAGGACCAAAGCCAGAGCATCCCTGATCTTCCCTAATCCTGAAAACTCCTTCCTAAGGATCCTGACCTATTCTTTGCCTCAGTAATCAGCTCCCTACAGCCACAGTAGCCACAGACCCAACTAAAGCATCCTTTCTGCCATTATGGAGAAGGCTTGGACAGTCATAGGGAGGGACCAAAAATGACCCAAAGGTAACCCACAATAACTGGGAGTGCTGGAGTCAGAAGATCTGGGTTCAAGTGCTGGCTCTAACACTTCCCAGATGTGTGACCCTAGGCGAGTCTCGGAAGTTTCTTCCCAGCTCTGCTCTCCGGTATTCTGAGATCCCTTCCAGCACTAATACTCTGTGATTCTAGGGCTGGGCTAATCTGACCCCCTCATCATGTTTGATCCGTGCATCAGGACAGGCCCAAAATGATTTGGGTGGGCCGAAAGACCAGGGAGGCTGACATCTCTGAATGAGCTGGGTGCTTTGGCAGCCAATGCTGCAGGCTGGGGGCATGTGAGCCTAGAAGACAGAGGGATAACAAGGCCAGGAACAATGTGGGTGACATCTGGGGGCCTGCTGAAGCTTGCCCTCAGCCTTCTGCAACCTTATCTTTCCACCATCCCCATCCCCGTATAACCCAGATGCAGAGATCAGGTACCTGCCCCAGGTCACACAGCCAGGGCACAGGAGGGCATGGAAGGCAAGCCTGCCTCGTGACTCCCTTCCCTGATGATGTAATCCTTGGCTTTTCTCTGTAGTTTCATGCTCCCACGCCCTGACACAAACCGCTGCTTAGTAACTGTAGGTGTAGGGAGATACATACATGTGAGTCTTCGCTGGTCTTTGTCCCTGTGTATGCATGCCTCAGTGTGTGCTGTAAATATGTGTACTTGTGTACGTAAGCATGTCAGCCTGTTGGGAGTAGATAACCATGAGAGCGTATGAATATGTTCAAGTGTGTGCATAAAAAATGACAGGGAAGAAACAGGTCAGTTCACTTCACTGTGTCCTGTTTCTGATTGGAGCCCAGCAAACAAAGCCATGCCCATCCCTGCCCAGGCTGGCCCAGAGGTACCCAAAAATCACCCAGCTTTGCCTCAAGGGGCCTTTAAGTGACTCATCCAGACGCTGGATCCGGCTCCCCTCTAATGAAGGCTGTTAATGGAAATGCCCCTCAGGCAGGTGGCCTTGTTCCAGGGGATCCAATTACCTGGACTTGAGAATCTCAGCTTGCTCAGCTCCTGCCAGTCACTCCCTCTTACCAGGGACTCTTTGCAGGCCCCATAGAGGCAACCAAGGTTACACTCCTCACACAAAGCCTCCCAAACCTACCCTAATGCCATGCTTATCCTCTCCTACTTGGAATCACAGTCAGAGACTCTAAGACATTAAGTACCCTGCCCCCCAACCTTCGCATCTTACAGACAGGGAAACTGAGACCCGGAGAAGGGAAATGGCTTGTTTTGGGTTGCTTGGCTAGTGAGTTTCAAAGCAGAGGGACTAGAAGTGATATCTCATGATTCTCAGTCAAAGGCTCTTTTCACTGCCCCATGATGCCCAGAGTGGAAAGGCAGTCAGGTGCAATGGAAAAAGCACTGAAGTTGGGGTTAAGAAACCAAGCTCCAGATTCCCACCCTGATACAATAATAACAATAATATTTATGTAGTACTTGAAGGTTTACAGATTGCTTTACAAAGCTCTAATTTGATCCTCACAACAACCCTGGGAGGGAGCTATATTATTATCCCCAATTTACAAATAAGGAAACTGAGGCAGACAGAGATTAAGTGACTTGCCCAGGATCACACAGCTAGTAAGGTTCTGAGGTGGCATTTGAACTCAAGTGTTCCTGGCTATCCAGCTGCCAACTTACAGTTGTGTTTGTGGCTTTGGGTAAGTCATTTAACACCTTTGAGAATCACTTCCTCCTTTGATGGGGGTAATAATTCATTAAAAGGGGAGGTAATAATATTGCCTATCTCATAGGCTTGTGAGAAAAGCACTTTGTGAAACTTAACACCCTCAGTTCTATCAACAAGAGCTGCTGGTTTTATTGTTATTATCACGCTGGTCCAGATGTCTATCCTAATATTCAGAATCCTTCAAGGCCAAGCTCAAGTGTGACCTCCTACCGACTGTCCCCTGACCATAGCAGGCCACGCTGAGCCCTCCCCCGTCTCTGGTTTCCTCCTGCATCCCTCACAAACCTAAACACACTGGCCTATCTTATTTCATGACTATTCTCAGAAGGTGAGTCTTGCCTCTCCAGCCAACCTTTGAGCTCTTGGTTTCTGCTCAGGTATAGATTGGATTTGAACATGTCCTTCTTCTTCTTCTCCTTCTTCTTCTTCTTCCTCTTCCTCTTCCTCCTCTTCCTCCTCCTTTTCTTCTTCTTTCTCTTCTTTTTGAGACATAGAGGTTAAGAGACTTGCCCAAGGTTACGCAAATACTAAGTATCTGAGGCTGGATTTGAACTCAGGTTCTCCTGACTTCAGAGCCGGTACTCTATCCACTATGCTACCTAGTTGCCCTGATTTGAGACTTCTGAATGCTACATAAGAATGATGGAATACATAAACACACACACACATACACACACACACACACATATATGATATATATATATATTTTATATATATATATATATATATATATATATATATACAGAGAGAGAGAGAGAGTCAGATATAAGCAAAAAAGTGAAAGAGAGAGAGTGTCAGATATAAGCAAACAAGTGAAAGATAAAAATGATGACTTCTCATTTCTGTGGCATTTTAAGGTGAGAGAGTTAATAAAAGTATTATCAGTCTCATTTTCCAGATGAAGGCCCAGGGAGGAAGAAGGGACTTTCTTAGGGTCAGACTGCTAGGAACTATTAGAACTGGGATAGATGTATATAGCTGTATTTAAAAAATACACACATATATGTGTATATGTGTGTGTATAAAACATATTTATATCTGTATTGAGGTATAGTAGGGTTAGGAAGGACAACCCATCTGTCACAGGGTTACATGAACCACCAAACTCACTTGTCAATCATTTCTCAGTCCATATTGAAGCACTGCTCATTCCCATATTTATTTCATCATCCCAAACTCTAGAGAAATGTGTATTTCTTCATTAATTAATAAAATCTCTACATATCTCTAAACTAATCAACTAAGCTCAGAGCTCTGACCTGAGTTCATCAGAAATTATTTATTTAATAAATTGAGGAAACTCCCTTTCCCAATAGTAGTTACTCATAGCTTTATATTAAATCCCTTAATCTAGGCTTAAATAAATATTAAATGCAGTTAATCAATAATGCATTAACAGGGAGCTCAATAGTAAAACAAAGTTATAGATAATTTTAAAAAATATTTTATTTGTGTTAAAGATCAAAGCCAGAGTGGCCTCAAAGCTTCACTGTAACTAGAGATGACATCTCTTCACTTTTGAGAATACAGACCCACGCCATTTAGTTCTTTCAGGATAAAAAAAAAACACCCTTCTTCCAAAGAATCTCTTTGAAATATAAAGGGTACAATAGTTTCATAAAGAAAGACCAATATCACCTTCTGACTTCTCCAATTTATCTCCACCCATGACAGGAAAACAATCATTTAAATTTTCCTCAAGTTCTTATTAAAAAATCTCTCCAGACTCATGCTTCTTAAAATTCTCTTTATGTTCCTTCACAAAAATAATAGTTAAGATAGTTCTGAGAAAAAAGTTTCTCCTCACGTTTTCAGTCTTCCTCATACTTTATCCTCTCTCTCTCTCTCTCTCTCTCTCTCTCTCTCTCTCTCTCTCTCTCTCTCTCTCTCTCTCTCTCTCTCTCTCTCTCTCTCTCTCTCTCTCTCTCTCTCTCTCTTCCTCCCCCTCTGTAGGGAGAACCACCTGATGGAATGACAATTTCTATTGCAGCTAGCTAACATCTCTCCTTCTTAAGGAGATGGTCACGGCCTCTATATTGAGGGTTCTTAACTTTTTTTCTTTGTTGGTGATAGATAGCTGTGTCAATTGGTGAATCCTATGGACCTCCTTTCAGAATAATGTTTTTTTAAATAATTAAAGGAAATGTCAATTTAAGTTAGTGGAAGTAAGGATGCATTTTTTTCCCCATCCAAGACCCGCCCACTCCCTGAAATCTCTCCTCATCCCATTGGAGATGTGTGGACTCCAGGTTAAAAAGACATGTTTCATAACACTGTGTAGGAGAGGCTTTTCGAACAGAGCTTTCAGAGGGAAAGAGAAAGATCAAAGAAGGGTTAGTATTCCTGTTTGGATGACAAAGAGAAGGCATAATGGCTACTGGACTCTCTTTTTGCTTCTGTTTTCTCTAACAAGCCCAAGGACTGAAAAGATGGTAGGGAGTTGAAAGCCAAGATAAGTAGGGAGATAGTGAGAGAGCCCTGGCTGTCCTCCATGGATTCAAGTGAGCTCATCCAAACAAGCTATATTCCAGGACTCCGAAAGAGTTAGATGAGAGAACTGCTGAGCTTCTGTCAGTAAGTAACCTTTGAAAGATAGTGAAGAATAGAAACTTTAGGACTGGAGAAGAGTAAAGAGCCTGATTTTTTTTTTTAAGGAAAGACAGTAGAGACTGCAAACTAAGTCAATGAATTTGTTTTTTGGTTCCTGACAAAATTCTAGAAAGTATTACTGAAGTAAATGACATCTAGAAAAGGAGGCTGTGGTCACTGGACTCCAAGAATAGGCCATGACAGAGCAACCTCATTTCCCTTTTTTGACGAGGTTACTAGACAGGTAGATTGGGAGAATGTTGTAGATACAGTTTATATAAAAATTTTAAAAAAGTATTTGACAAAGTCTCACATTTTCCTTGTGGACAAGATGGAGAGATAATTGAACTGGCTGAATGACCAGACCTGAAGGACAGTTATTAATGTTTGCTTTTTAAAATGTTATTATTATTTTTAATGGTTTGCTTTTTTGCCACAGTTCTGTCTCCAACTACCAAATAGCCTAGTCCAAGCCCTCATCTGCCGATGAGGTCCATGACCTCATCTACAAATATTATCAAATTAGATAATATTTACATAATCACTTGGCACAGTGCCTAGCGCATAGTACGTGCTTAATAAATGCATATTCCCTTCCTCCCTGCCCAAAGGATCAATGGAAAAAGAAATTCCTCCTCTCTCCTATGAACAGAATTAGGTTCAGTGAATAGTGGACAAGATGGGAAGGTCAGGGCTGAAATAAGTAGGGGATGTAGCACTGGCAATCTTGGATCAAAGGCCAATGTTCTTCCATGACTTCTCCTCCTATTAGGGGGAACCAATCAATGAAGTTAGTCAAAGTCTAGACCTTGTTGGGAAACCTCCAACTATGGCTTTGTAAGCATGTGAATGTGTATGTGTGTGTTACCCAAGAGGAATATTTATTAGTGAGTAGATTGACAGATTCATAATGAATCAATTTGGATCCCACAGGTAGGCAAACTATAACTGTAGGACCCTGTTTTTGTAGGGCCTTCTGGAAGCTAAGAATGGTTTTTATACTTTTAAATAAAGTTTTATTGTATTTAAAAACATAAAAACCATTTTGGGGGGAGCATACAGAAACAGTTGGTTAACATGTTGCATGACAAAGTCAGGATATAAAAATTCCTCAGCAAGCTAGAATGTTGGATTAAATCTAATAAGATGAAATTTAATAGGAATAAATATACAATCCTACATTTTAGTTTTTAAAAAGTCAACTGCAGAAGTACAGGATGAGAGAGATGTGCCTAAACATAAGTTAAGGTGAAAAAGATATAAGGACTTTAGTGGACTATAAGCAAATTGAATAAGAGTCTATGATGTGTAGAGGTGTAACCAAGATGGCGGAGTAGAGAAACACTCAGCCAATCTCTCCTAAATTCCCCTCCAAATAACTCTAAAACAGAGCCTCAGGTAGGATTCTGAAGGAGCAGAATCAGCAAAGGGCTGGGTGAAACAATTTTCCAGCCCAAGACCACTCAGGAGATCAACAGGAAAGGTCTGTCTTACCAGAGTGGTGGTGAGCCCAGGAGTACAGTTCAGGCAGATCAGCCCATGCCTTGGGGCTGACTGCATTGGTAGCAGCAGCAGCTTCTGGAGCTCTGAGCCCCCCAATAGTGTGTGTGTAATGGGGAGGGATGGCAAACAACTAATCAGAAGGAGATTGAAGAGGACCCTTTGCTGGAGCTGGGTTCAGCGCCCTATTGTATTGCCCATACACAATTCTGGGTCACAGACTAGAGCCAAAAGGAATAATAGCACTTGAGGCCACAGAGGAGCCAGGGCTCAGGTCCAGGTTCCAGGGAGGAGAGGAGTGTTTGCAGTTGCTCACAGGGAAGTGTAGGGACCCTGGTCTCAATTCCAAGATAAAGGGGATCAGCTGCAGGAGAATGAGGGACCTGGTCACAGTTCCAGGGCCAGGAGGAATGCTATCATTAGTGGCTACAAGGGAGCAATGTACCTTCCTGGGTAAAGACCAGAGCACAGGCCAAGAGAGGAATGACCACATCTCCCTTTAGATCATACCATCTTGAAAGCACAAAAATCTACAGACCCCCAGAGCTAGCTCTGAAAACAGTAGCTAGAAAGGCCTGAAGCTTAGGACAGTGCCCCCTTCACAACTGGGAATAAAGCCCAACTTTAACATAAAGTTAAAAGTCAGTAAACAGGCTAGAAAAATGAACAAACAACAATAACAACAAAAAGAACCTGACCATAATGAGTTACTATGGTGACAGGGAAGATCAAGACACAAACTCAGAAGAAGACAATGATGTCAAAGCAGCTACATGTAAAGCCTCAAAGAAAAATGTGAATTGTTCACAGGCCCAATAAGAATTCCTAGTAGAGCTCAAAAAAGATCTTAAAGGTCAAATAAGAGAGGTAGAGGGGAAAATTGGGAAAATAAATGAGAGTGATCCAAGAAAATTGTGAAAAGAGAGTCAACAGCTTGGTAAAGGAGACACAAAAATATTCTGAAGATGATAGCACCTTAAAAAAACAAAATTGTCCAAATGGTAATGGAGGCACAAAAACCCACTTAAAAAACAGAACTGGCCAAATGGAAAAAGAGGTACAAAAGATCACCAAAGAAAATAATTCCTTAAAAACTAGAATTGGTCAAATGGAAGCAAATGAGTCCAAGAGGCACCAAGAAACAATAAAACAAAATCAAAAGAATGAAAAAATAGAAGAAAATACCTTATTGGAAAAAACAACCGACCTGGGAAATAGATCCAGGAGAAATAATTTAAGAATTATTGGACTACCTGAAAGCCATGATCAAAAAGAGAGCCTAGGCATCAACTTTCAAGAAATTATCAAGGAAAACTGTCTCGATCCCCAGAACCAGAGGGCAAAATAGGAACCGAAAGAATCCATTAATCACCTCTTGAAAGATCCTGAAATGAAAACTCCCAGGAATATTATAGCCTAATTCCGGAGTTCCCAGGTCAAGGAGAAAATATTGCAAGCAACTTGAAAGAAACAATTCAAATATCATGGAGCCACAGATTTAGAAGTTTCCATATTAAAGAATTGGGGGGCTTGGAATATGATATTCCAGAAGGCAAAGGAACAGGGGTAGCAATTATAATCTCAGAAAAAGCAAAAACAAAAATAGACCTAATTAAAAGAGAGAAGCAGGGATGTGAAAAGGTACCATAGATAATGAAGTAATATCAATACTAAATGTATATGTAGCAAATGGCAAAGCATCCAGATTCTTAAAGGAAAAGTTAAATGAGTTACAGGAGTAAACAGGCAGTAAAACTATACTAGTGAGGGCTCCCCTTTCAAAATTAGATAAATCTAAACATAAAATAAATAAGAAAGAAATTAAGGAGATGATTATAATTTTAGAAAAGTTAGATATCATAGACCTCTGGAGAAAACAGACTAAGAATAGAAAGAAGTGTGCCTTTTTCTTAGTTGTACATGACATCTTTACAAAAACTGATCATGTATTAGAGCATAAAAATCTCACAGCCAAATGAATGCTTTTCAGACCATTATACAATAAAAATGATATTCAATAAAGAGCTGGGGAAACATAGATTTAAAATAATTGGAAATTAAATAATCTAATCCTAAGGAATGAGTGAATCAAAGAATAAATTATAAAAACAATCAATAATTTCATTAAGGAGAATGACAATAATGAAACAAACATAGCAAGATTTATAGGATGCAGCCAAAGCAGCATTTAGGGGAAATTTTATCTTTCTAAATGTTTATGTCAATAAAACACAGAAAGAGCAGATCAATGAATTGCAACTAAAAAATGCAGCTAAAAAGCTAGGAAAAGAGCAAATTAAAAATCCCCAATTAAATACCAAACTAAAAATCCTGAAAATCAAAGGAGATATTAATAAAAATTGAAAGTAAGAAAACTATTGAACTAATAAATAAAACTAGAAGCTGGTTTTATGAGGAAAAAAAACACTAAAATAGATAAACCATTGGTTAATTTGATTTTCAAAAAGAAAGAAAAAAAAAAACAAATTACCAGTAGCAAAAATGAAAAAGGTGAATTCACCACCAATGGAAATGAAATTAAAACAATTATTAGGAGTTAGTTTGCCCAACTGTATGCCAACAAGTCTGACTATCTAAGTGAAATGGATGAATATTCACAAAAGTATAAATTGCCCCAGTTAACAAAAGAAGAAATTGAATCTGTCTTAGAAAATGAAATTGAGCAAGTCATCAATGAGCTCCCTAAGAAAAAATCTCCAGGACCAGATGGATTCACAACTACCACACATTTAAATAACAATTAATTCCAATATTATAAACTGGAGAAATAGACAAAGAAGGAGTCCTATCAGATTCCTTTTATGACACAGATATGGTGCTGATACCTAAATCAGGAAGAACCAAAAACAGAAGAAAAAAACTATAGGCCTGTATATTTCCCTAATGCATATTGATGCAAAACATTTTAAATAAAATACTAGCAAGGATATTGCAGCAATATATCACAATGATCATAAAACTATGACCAAGTAGAATTTAAACAAGTGGAATTTATACCAGGAATGTGGGACTGGTTCAATATTAGGAAAACTGCCAGCATATATGACCATATCAATAATGAAACCATCAAAAATCTCAATATATGCAGAAAAAACTTTTGAAAAAATACAACACTCATTCCTACTAAAAACACTAGAAAGTATAGGAATAAATGGAGCTTTCTTCAAAATGATAAATAGTATCTATCTAAAACCACCCAGCAAGCATTATCTGTAATGAGGATAATCTAGAAGTAAGATCAAGGGTGAAGCAAGGATGTCCATTATCATCACTATTATATAATATTATTCTAGAAATCTTAGTTATAGCAATGAAAGAAGAAAAAGAAATTGAAGGTATTAGAATAGACCATGAGGAAATGAAACTATAACTCTTCGTAGTGGTTTACTTAGAGAGTCCTAGGGAAGCAACTAAAAATTAGTTGAAGTAATTAACAACTTCAGCAATGTTACAGGATATAAAATAAACACACAAATCAGCAGTCCTGTATACTACCAACAAAGTCCAGAAAGAAGAGATAGAAAGAAAAATTCCATTTAACATGATTTTGGACAATATGAAACACTTCTAAGTATACCTGCCAAGACAAATCCAGGAACTATATGAACACAATTATAAAATACTTCACACAAATAAACTCAGATCTAAACAACTGGAGAAATAGTAACTGCTCATGGGCAGGCCAAGCCAATATAATAAAAATGACAATTCTACCTAAATTAATTTATTCGATACCACGCCAATCAAATTATGAAAAATTTATTTTAGAGGGCTAGCAAAAATGATAACAAAATTCACTTGGGAAAACAAAAAGTCGAAAATATCAAGGGAATCAATGGGGAAAAAATGTAAAGGAAGGTGATTTAACATTACTAGATTTCAAATTGTATTACAAAGTGGTCGTTAGCAAAACAGTCTGGTACTGGCTACGAAGGAGAGTGGTGGACCAGTGGAAAAGTTTAGATACACAATACACTGGAAATGACCATAGTAATCTAGTGCTTGACAAGCCCAAAGATTTTGGGACAAGAAGTCACAAATTGGCAAAAATTTCTGGGAAAACTGGAAAGCAGTTTGGTGGAAACTAGATGTAAACCAGTGTTTCTTAAACTGTGGGTCTCAGCCCAGGTTTCTGAACTCGCAAAAATTAATTAAAAATCAAACACATAATAAATCCGAGGTGTTTCTGGCAGTGCTTGCCTGTGTTGCATCGAACAACTTTACTCTAGTCTTGGTTCTGAACGCAAAGCATGTGCACTTTGCACTGTGCTTGCCCCCAGGTCATGCAATACCAATGAACACTGCCTAAATCAAAAAAGGTTCATGAGTGGAAAAAGTTTAAGAAGGCTTGGTATAGACCAACATCTTACATTGGATATCAAGATATGGTCAAAATGGTTACATGATTTAGACATTAAGAGTGATGTCATATGCAAATTAGGGGAGTATGGAATATTTTGCCTGTCAGATTTGTGGATGAGGAAAGAATTTATGACCAAATAAAGAGATAAAGAGCATTATGGGATATAAAATGAATAATTTTGATTGCATCAAACTAAAAAGTTTTTGCACAAACAAAACCAATACAGCCAAGATTAGAAGGGAGGCAGAAAATTGGGGGAAAATGTTTTGCAGTAAATTTTTCTGATAAAGGCCTTGTTTTTCAAATACATAGAGGACTGAGGCAAATTTAGAAGCATATTGATAGATGAACCTATAAAAATGGCTCTGAACAAATTCTAGAACTGCAGAACCCATGAAATAGCAGAGGGAAGCAGGGCTCCAGCCCAGGACAGCCTGGATGGTCACTGGGTAAGGTCTATCACACCATGCTGGGAGTGGAGTGGAGCAGAGCCCACTGTGGGCCGTGCCCAGACCAACTAGACCTGCAGCCAGGCAGAACAGGTAGTAGCTCCCTGAATCAGTGAGCTGTGGCAGTTGCCAGATTAAAGACAACAAAGAAGGTTAGTGGGAAAAACTACAGGGATGGAGTTTGTGGTTGGCCACTGCACTGGGAGCAGTGGAGGTGGTGCAGCTCTGAGGCTGCTTACAGAGCTACAGCTACAGTTGCTTCTGACCCCAGGCCCACCTGGTGGGAGGAATTAAGTGGCAGATCAGAGCAGGAGTGCAGAGCATGCTTAGATCTGAGTCACAGTCTGGGTTGGCGGTTCTTGGGGGAAGAGGAGCGCTGGTGTGGCAGAGCTTGCTGTGTAGAAATAGCTCTGAAAACAACAGTGCAACCCCTCAAACTTGGGACAAAGTACTCTCTACTCTACAAGCAGTCATACCCTGACAAAAAGCTCAAGGGTCAAGTAGTTGGCTGGGAACATGAACAGGCAGTGAAAATGCTCTCAGATTCAGACTCAGACTTTGAAATCTTTCTTTGTTGACAAAGAAGACCAAAACATACAGCCAGAAGAAGTCAACAAAGTCAAAGAGCCTACAACAAAAGCCTGCAAGAAAAACATGAACTGGTCTCAGGCCATGGAAAAGCTCAGAAAGGATTTGGAAAAGCAAGTTAGAGAAGTAGAGGAAAAATTGGGAAGAGAAATGAGAAGGATGCGAGAAAACCATGAAAAACAAGTCAATGACTTGCTAAAGGAGACCCAAAAAAATACTGAAAAATATACTGAAGAAAACAACACCTTAAAAAACAGACTAATTCAAATGGCAAAAGAGCTCCAAAAAGCCAATGAGGAGAAGAATGCCTTGAAAGGCAGAATTAGCCAAATGGAAAAGGAGGTCCAAAAGACCACTGAAGAAAATACTACCTTAAAAATTAGATTGGAGCAAGTGGAAGCCAGCGACTTTATGAGAAAACAACAAATTATAAAACAGAACCAAAGGAATGAAAAAAATGGAAGACAATGTGAAATATCTCATTGGAAAAGCCTCTGACCTGGAAAATAGATCCAGGAGAGATAATTTAAAAATTACTGGACTACCTGAGAGACATGATCAAAAAAAGAGCCTAGATATCATCTTTCAAGAAATTATCAAAGAAAACTGCCCTGATAGTATAGAGCCAGAGGGTAAAATAGAAATTGAAAGAATCCACCCATTGCCTCCTGAAAAAGATCCCAAAAAGAAAACTCCTAGGAATATTGTTGCCAAATTGCAGAGCTCCCAGATCAAGGAGAAAATACTGCAAGCAGCCAGAAAGAAACAATTTGAGTGTTGTGGAAACATAATGAGAATAATACAAGATCTAGCAGCTTCTACATTAAGGGATCAAAGGGCTTGGAATATGATATTCCAGAGGTCAATGGAGCTAGGATTAAAACCAAGAATCACCTACCCAGCAAAACTGAGTATAATGCCCCAAGGCAAAATATGGATTTTCAATAAAATAGAGGACTTTCAAGCTTTCTCAGTGAAAAGACCAGAGCTGAATAGAAAATTTGACTTTCAAATACAGGAACCAAGAGAAGCATGAAAAGGTAAACAAGAAAGAGAAATCATAAGGGACTTACTAAAGTTGAACTATTTTGTTTACATTCCTACATGGAAAGATGATGTGTATAATTCATGAGACCTCAGTATTAGGGTAGCTGAAGGGACTATACATATATGTATAGACAGAGGGCACAGGGTGAGTTGAATACGAAGGGATATATCATCTAAAAAAAATAAAATTAAGAAATGAGAGAGGGAGAAAGGGAGAAATATAATGGGGTAAATTATCTCACATAAAAGTGGCAAGAAAAAGCAGTTCTGTTGGAAGGGAAGAGGGAGCAGGTGAGGGGGAATGAGTGAATCTTGCTCTCATTGGATTTGACCTGAGAAGGGAATAACATACACACTCAATTGAGTATCTTACCCCACAGGAAAGAAGGGGGAAGGAGATAAAAAAAGAGGGAATGATAGAAGGGAGTGCAGATAGGGGGAGGAGGTAATCAAAAGCAAATGCTTTTGAAAAGAGACAGGGTCAAGGGAGAAAATTGAATAAGGGGGGATAGAATAAGAAGGAGCAAAATATAGTTAGTCTTTCACAACATGAGTATTGTGGAAGGGTTTTGCATAATAATACACATGTGGCCTATGTTGAATTGCTTGCCTTCTTAGGGAGGGTGGGTGGGGAGGGAAGAGGGGAGGGAATTTGGAACTCAAAGTTTTAAAAGCAGATGTTCAAAAAAAAAAGTTTTTGCATGCAACTAGGAAATAAGATTTACAGGCAATGGGGCATAGAAATCTATCTTGCCCTACAAGAAAGTAAGGGAAAAGGTGTTAAACATGAAAGTTTTGTTGAAGGAAACAACAGGCTAAGTGATAGAAAAATTCATATTACTTATACCTTTATTTATTCATTCCCTTTAAACTTAGCGGATACATGCATGCATGGGGGCCAGACTAAGTCTGACTCCCTGAACAAAGACATGAGTAAGCTCAAACACATTTTTTTTGGTCCCAACACAGCAGCCTGCATTACATCACTTTTATGACCCCCATGTATGTTAATTATGATACAAGACAAGGATTTTCCTTAATGGAATAGATTGTAAATACAATAAGTCAGATAGTTGACAAAGTGTCAATTGAAATTACAACCTAGGATCTCTGTGTTTAATTTGCCATTAACATTCCATAACATAGTATATGCCCATAAAATATTAAGATAAGAAAAAGTCACATAATTCAAGATGGTGTCTGGGGTCAAGGTTTTCACCCTTAATGGCCATGGACAGAGAAAGGAAGGCTCTATCTGAGTGTGTTGACATAAGAAGAGGCTCTCTGAGCTTACTCAGAGAACAAAGAAACTGTTAAGTCCAGACTCTTCTTCTGGTTAATTAGTTCAGGCTCTGAGTCCTATTGAAATTACAAAAATGATATAAAATGGTATAAAATGTTCCACAAAGGGGATGGGGGGGGGGGAGTGGGGTGGCAGAAGGGAGGGCTGACTGGGGAATGGGGTAATCAGAATATATGCCATCTTGGAGTGGGGGGAGGGTAGAAATGGGGAGAAAATTTGTAATTCAAATTCTTGTGGAAATCAATGCTGAAAACTAAACATATTAAATAAATAAATAATGAAAAATAATAATAACAAAAATTTTTTTTAAATTGCTCAAATAGAGGATTAAGCCAGGTAGAGATTTGGGCCTGGATAATGAAAGGCTTACGGCCTTAGGCAAAGGCCAGATCTAGTGGGAAGATTCAAGGAGAGTTCAAGGGGGTTCCCAGAGACTGTACTCCAGATTCAAGGGGGTTCCCAGAGACTGTATCCCATCAGGTTCAAGGGGATTCCCAGAGACTGTACCCTCATCAGTGGGATTTGAGCCAAAGTTTTTTGACTCCGAGATAGAACCCTTTCCACTGTAGCACATTTCCCTTCCCTTGCACATGCATTCTCCTTATCCCTTCCTCTGAAATGGTCTCTCAGTTTTTCCACTCACACTATGGTGTAAATGATTGAAAACAGCTTAATGTATTCCTCCCTCTGGCAGTTACTGCATTTAGAGAGCATCAATCTTAAGCCAAAAGGCCTGAAAAACTACAATGGTGGAACTGAAAGCTTCAGTCATTGGAAGGAGGAGACATTTTTAGGGGGGGTGGGATGACATGGGAGCTTCCGTACCTCTGAAACAACACGCCAAAGTCTAGTAACCTACCTAGTCTGCAGAAAAGACCAATCCTTATTAGAGCAAATGGCTTTTTCTTTTACAAAAAGCAGCTGTCAATTTCAATATATCCACTGCATCCTGGGGGAAGGGAGGGACAGAGCCCTTACTCAATTCTGTGCTTCCTGGAATCATTCCATTTAAATGCAGATTGGGGACCTTCCTTCCTCTAAATGACCACAGAAAAGACAATTCAAAGTTGAAATGATAATTTCCCCATGAAGGAAGGGACCAGTTTGGCTCATTCTCCCAAGGCAAGAACTGTCATTTCTCTTTACCAAAGTTTGCCTCCTCTAGCCCTTCCTTTCCAGCTCCCCCCCCCCCTCTCTCTGTCCCTCATTCCCACTCAGCTGTTTTCTCCTCTCCTTCTCTTTTGTAATGGCTGCCCAGCTCTTTTAATTATGCAAATCTCCCAAGAACCCAATATGATCATCTTTTAAATGGAAATAATGCAATGTCCGCAGTCAAATGGTTGTCTTGGTTTTCCAATCTCTCTCTCCACCAGATTCAAACCCTTTCTTAACCAATCCAAGGTAGCTTGAAAGGAAATATTACTAGGAAATTAACATAAGGGGACTAAGATCATTAAAAGAAAAAAAGCAGAAACAAGAATATTGATAAATGGTCAAAGGATATGAATGGGCAGTTTACAGAAGAAAAATAAAAGCTATCTACAGTCATATGAAAAAATACTCTAAATCATAACAGATTAGAGAAATGCAAGTTAAAACAACTCTGAGGTGCCACCTCACACCTGTCAGATTGGTTAATATAACAGAAGGAAAATGACAAATGTTGGAAGGGATGTGGAAAAATAGGGACACTAATGCATTGTTGGTGGAGTTGTGAACTGATCCAACCATTCTGGAGAGCAATTTGTAATTATTCCCAAAGGGCTATAAAACTGCATATACCCTTCAACCCAGCACTATTGAATTTGTATCCCAAAGAGATTTTTTAAGAAGGAAAAGGACCTATATGTAAAAAATATTTATAGCAGCTCTTTTTGTGGTGGAAAGAATTAGAAGTTGAGGGGATGCTCATCAATCAAGGAATGGCTGAATAAGTTGTGGAATATGATTGTGATGTAATACTATTGTGCTATAGGAAATAATGAGCAGGATGCTTTCAGAAAAACCTGGGAAGACTTATATGAACTGATGCAACATGAAATGAGCAGAACCAGGAAATCATTGTACATAGTAGCAGCAATATTGTTCAACAGTCAACTATGAATGACTTAGCTGTTCTCTATGATACAATGATCCAAAACAATTCCAAAGGACTTGTGAGGAAAAATGCTATCCACCTCCAGAGAAAGAATTGATGAGATCTGAATGCAGATTGAAGCATACTTTTAAAAAACTTTATTATTCTTGAGTTTTTTGTCAACGTTTTCTTTTGTAACATGGGTAATATAGAAATCTTTTGCCTGACTATACATGTATAATCCATATCAAATTGCTCACCTCAATAAGGGGAGAGGGAAAAGAGGGAGAGAATTTAGAACTAAATTTTTTTAATGGATTAAAAATTTTTTTGTTTATGTGTAATTAATTGAGAAAAAAGAAAATCAAAATTTAATGTTAAAAAAAGAGTCTATGATGTAACATGGAAGCCCAAAATGCTAGTTTGCTCTTAAGCTATACTGAGAGAGGCATAATATCCAGGACAAGGAAAGTGAAAGTCCCTCTATGCTTTGGCCTTTTGAGGACGCAGATGGAGTGTTTTTTTTCAGTGTTGAGTGCTATATTTTAGAAAATGGTGTAGATAAGTTGCAGAATTTCCAAAATGAAGTGGCCAGGATAATGAAGGGCCTGGAGGTCATGCCAAACAAAGAATGCTTTAAGAAATGAGGGGAGTTCAGTCTGAAGGAGAGAAGACTCAGGCACAACATGGTAGCCTCCTTTTAGCATTTGAAGGGATGTCATGTGGAAAGGGGATTTGATTTGTTCTGTTCTGTCTCAGAGGGTGAAATTAATAGCACTGAATGGAAGTTGTAGTGAGGCAGATATAGGCAAGATATAAGGGGGAATTTCTTCACAATTTTAGGTACACAAAAAATAGGATGAACTCCCTTGGGAGGTAATGGAAGCCCGGATCACCACTTGTTGGGCATGTCACAGAGGGGATTATCATACAGTGACATGGGACTGGATGGTCCCTGAGGTCTCTTAGAACTCTGAGATGCTGTGTTTTATAGACTCATAGAATATCAGAGCAGAAAGGAACCTTTAAGGTCATCTTGGTCAACCACATCAATTTTAAAATGAGGGAATTTTTATTTATTTTTTAATTAGGAAAATTATGCCGAGAAAAGTGGTTTGTCAAGGTAACACAGTCTGTTAGGGGTAGAACCAGGACTAAAATCTTGATTTTCTGGCTCCCACTGTGGATATACTTTGCCTCTATTATAACCATCTTCCCACCCTGGAGACACCTCCTCCCTGTGGTCCCACTTTCCTGATTGCTGATTCCTTGGTTTGGACTGACATTTCAGAAAGGGCCCCAGCCATGCTCGCTTCAGCTCTCCCCTACTGCAACTCACTCTCTGGACTTCTCTACATCTCCAGGAATCTTACCCCTGCCCCACTACCTTTTCCCACCCTCACTTTCTACCTCCCTTTAATATGTTGTCTTCCCCCATTAAAAATTATGCTCCTTGAGGGTAGGAACTCTTGTTTGTTTCTATTTTTGTCCCCAGAACTGAGCACAGTGTCTGGCATCAATTATCTATCTATCTATCTATCTATCTATCTATCTATCTATCTACCTATGCATCCATCCATCCATCCATCCATCCACTCATCCATCCATCCTTCCATCTATCCATCTATCGAAAAACTCTTTTTTGCAAGGCCTGAAGAAGGTCTTCTTTCTGGAGGAAGCTGTCCCTGATCTTCAGAGCCCACACTGGTCTCTCCCACCTCTCTGGCCTCCTCTAATCTTTATGGCTCAAACCCAATTCCAACCCTGGATTATATATTGTCTTTATCCTGTTCTCTTACTGTTTCATAGAAGGTGAGTCTTAACCCTCTAATCTAAGGATTTTTTGTGTCATGTACCTGTTTGGAAGTCTAGTGAAGTCCATGGATCCCATCTCAGAATAATATTTTTAAGTGCGTAAAATGAAAGTTATAGGATGACAAAAAAGAACCAGTTATAGTAAAATAAAGATTCAAGTTCACAGACCCACTGAAATCTATCCACAGATGCCTTGGGAAGGTTTAAGAACCCTTGTTCTAATCAAACTTTGTCTGTCTGGGATAAAGTATTTACCTGACATATAGTAGGCATTTAATGAATACTTATGCCCTTCTCTCCTTTCCCTTCCCTTCTGTCTTCCTCAAACTGAGCTCCCCAGCCTCCAGGGCTCATACTGTCTCTGAAAGAAGGAATCTAAGGGTTAACTGAGGAAAAGCAAGTTCCCCAGAGAGTCCAGCTAGGTTGACATTCAAATAACTTGCTCATGGGCCTCCCCAGAGGTGGACAATTTTTTATTTTTAAATTCCCAATGTCTTTCTTAAAACCACAGCTCCCAGCAACCAGGTTTTCAGTGGGGTTCCAGCAAGATTCTGAGACTTGGGAGGGCTTGAAAAAGGCCAGATTAACAAATTTATTGAATGGGGAAAGATGGAAACAGAGACCCAGGCTTGCTCAGGGGAATGGGTTGACCTCGATCCAAACACAGTTCCTCTGTATCCCTGAAAATAAGCACGTGTATTTCATATTGAGTAGAAAGGGCTCTTGGTGAGAGACTGAATCTCACATCATCAGGTCCCTTTTGTGCCAGCCCATTGCTGGGGGCATAGACCTGGACCCTGCCCTGGAGGGAGATTTTCTATTGACTTTCACAGGCAAGGCTTCTCCCTCTCCTGGTCTCAGTTTCCTCTTCTGTAAATTGAGAGGGGTTGGACTAGATGATCCCTCTTCTGGCCATAAGTCTTCTGATCATCTGATTTCACCCGTATGTGAGCAGGATCCCATTCCCTCCCAACAACATTCCCAAGTAACCATCCAGCATTTCCTGGAAGGCTTCCGACCTTCTCACAAAGTTCAATTATGCTCGGTTTGGTTTGAATTAATGATATTTTCCTTAAATGGCTTTTCGAGCTCTCATGAGTTATTATTAGTGTGCTGTCTCCCTCTCAGACCAGGTGGACACTGTGACCCTCTCTCATACTCCATAGGGATGGGAACATGTCCTCTTCCTTTGGTTCTCAACTCTCTCAGCATTACTATCAGAGTGTGTTTATGTTTCGTGTTTATATATAGGATGGAGCTCAGGAAGGCATCTGGAAAATAGTGGAAAGAAGATTGGATTTAGAGTCTAAAGACCTGAGTTAGAGTTCTGATTCTGCCATTTACTAGTTGGACTACTTCCTTCCCCTCTCTAAGCCTCAGTTTCTCTATCCGTAAATGGTTGGGTTGGACGTGGACACCTTGGTGGCCAGATGGTGCAGTGGATAGAGCGCTGGGCCTGGATTCAGGAAGATCTGAGCTCAAATCCAGCCTCCGGCACTTACCAGCTGTGCTACCCTGGGCAAGTCACTTAACCTCTGTTTGTCTCAGTTTCCTCAAATGTAAGATGGGAATAATAATAGTATCCACCTCTCAGGGTTGTTGTGAGGATAAAATGAGATGTTTGTAAAGCACTTAGCACTGTACTTGGCTCATAGTAGGCACTTAATGTTTCTTTCTTTCCTTCCTTCTTTCCTTCCTTCCTTCTTTCCTTCCTTCCTTCCTTCTTTCCTTCATTCTTTCCTTCCTTCCTTCCTTCTTTCCTTCCTTCCTCCCTTCCTTCCTTCCTTCCTTTCTTCCTTCCTTCCTTCTTTCCTTTCTTCCTTCCTTCCTACTTTCCTTCCTTCCTTCTTTCCTTCCTTCCTTCTTTCCTTCCTTCCTTCCTTCCTTCTTTCCTTCCTTCCTCCCTTCTTTCCTTTCTTCCTTCCTTCCTTCTTTCCTTCCTTCCTTCCTTCTTTCCTTCCTTCCTTTCTTCTTTCCTTCCATCCTTCCTTCCTTCCTGTGTTGGTAAGCAAAATGGGCTCTTAGCACTTAGTTGGCTTTTGTTTCCTTTGAGTAATTCAGTGTATTTCATTGAGCCTTACTAGGTGCTAAGCCCCAGGCCCAAACCCCTATTAGGTGTAAAACCTATGTGGGTGTGACTTGGTAACCAAGGTGGGGCCCCAAGTGGGGCTAACTTAGTTTAGGACTTAGTTTACACCATGAGTTTGAGTGATAGGTTTGGGACATCAGAGGCTCTTAGACCACGTGAGTTTAAGTCACCTCTTTGTGACAATTTTAGGTCACGTGGGTGAGTCGCATGTGTGACTCACCCCTGACCCTGAAAAAGATATAAAACCAGGAGTTGATTTTCCTCTTCTTTGGAGCTTTTACCCACAGCAGTGGTGGCGCGAGTGACTCTGGGCCAGCCCTCGTTCTGAGCTCCCGGGCTGAACCTATATGTTGGTAACTATGAATTGTATTGGGTCTGTCTGTTGATGCTTGTAATTTGTTTGTATTTTGCTCTGAAGTTCAGGGTGCTGGTCTTTTCCCCTGAACTAAGTGAATGATATTTGTATGCTGAATTAAAGTAAGCTTGTCAACCCGTTAACGTTGCTTTCCTTACTAAAGCAGATCAAAAGAACCTGTGCTTTTGCAGCATGTTGGCAGCTTTCTGGGTGCTGGTTGTTGGTGGATCTTACACCCCCACAGAAGCTGCTAGCCGGATCGTGGAAACACTTCCTTCCTTCCTTCCTCATTCCTTCCTTCCTTCCTTCCTTCCTTCCTTCTTTCGTTCTTTCCTTCCTTTCTTCCTCATTCCTTCCTTCCTTCCTTCTTTCTTTCCTTCCTTCCTTCCTTTCTTCCTTTCTTCCTCATTCCTTCCTTCCTTCTTTCCTTCCTTCCTTCCTTCTTTCCTTCCTTCCTTGCTTCTTTTCTTCCTTCCTTCCTTTCTTCTTTCCTTCCTTCCTTCCTTCCTTCCTTCCTTCCTTCCTTATCCTTTCCTTCCTCCCTTCCTTCTTTCCTTTCTTCCTTCCAACTCTAAAGATCCCTGACTGTGATGTAGGCCCTCTATAAAACACTCTAGGAGATGGGAAGCCACAGGTTGACAGGCAAATCAATAAATTAATCACAGAACCAAGCTCAGTGAGGACTCTCCAAAGTATTCCATATTTTTCTTCTGCCTTTTCATTATTTCTTCTGCTTTATTACTTCACAGTCCAGCGGGGTACAGAGGAAGAAATGAAAAATACTGCCACCACTGTTATGCAGGCCCTCATCACATCACAGCAGGATTGTTATCACAGTCTACTGTGTGGGTCTGCCTGCCTCAAGTCTCTCCCCACTCCAATCC
Organism: Trichosurus vulpecula; assembly: GCF_011100635.1. Classification (NCBI taxonomy): domain Eukaryota; kingdom Metazoa; phylum Chordata; class Mammalia; order Diprotodontia; family Phalangeridae; genus Trichosurus; species Trichosurus vulpecula. The sequence continues at coordinate 116,786,714 of NC_050581.1, read as the reverse complement.
ATTCTCCATTCAGCCACCAAAGGGATTTCCTTGAGTGCAGGTCTGACCAGATCACCTCACTATTCAATAAAGTCCATTGACTTCCCATTGCCTGTAGGACCAAATACAAAATCCTTTATTTGGTGTTCATAACCTAGCCTCCTCCTACCTTTCCAGTCTTCTTACACCTTGCTCAGGGACACATACTCTTCCATCCAGTGACACTGGCTTCTTGGCTGTTACACAAACAAGACACTCCATCTTTGGGCTCCAGGCATTTTCTTTGGCTGTCTCCCATGACTGGAATGTTCTCTCTCATCTCTGCCTATTGCCTTCTCTGGCTTTCTTTAAGAGACAAATAAAATTCCATCTACTACAAGAAACCTTTCCCAAACCCTCTTAGTTCTAGTGCCTTCTCTCTTTAACTGTTTCCTATATGTCCTGTCTGTAATAGCTTGTTTGTACATATTTGTTGCTTATTGTTGCCCCCATCAAATTGTGAGCTCACAGCCTCTTTTTGTATCTCCAGAACTTAGCACAGTGCCTGGCCCATAGGAGATGCTTAATAAATATGGACTGATTATTCACCAGTATGCTCACTAGCTGTGACCCTGGGCTTCAGTTCCTTCATCTATGAAATGTGGATAATAACCCATGAACCACATAGGTTGTTGTGGGGAAATCATGATGGAAACTTTCAAGGTCTATATAAAATGTTGTTAGCTGAGCTTGGGGTAGCAGAGGGGATAAGAGCTGAGGAAGAAGGCAGAGAGGTTGGAAGAACGAGAAGAGGGTGGGGAGGAATCATAAAGTCATTCATTCAAAAGGAAAGAATTTTAAAGATCATCCAATATTTCTCAGACTTTCTGGTCTCAGGACTCTATTATACTCTTATAAATTATTGAGGACTCCTTAAAGAACTTTTGCTTATATAGGTTATATCTGTTGATATGTACCATATTAGCAATTAAAATATCTTATTACTATAAAAATAATTTTGACCCTACAGATGCCCTGAAAGGGTCCCAGGGAACCCAAGGAATCACTGGGCCACACTGAGAACCACTGATCAAGACTAGTCCTTGTCCCACATACTCTTGCTTTACAGATAAGAAAAACCAGTCCCCAAGAGAGGAGGTAACTGGCCCAAAGCACTACAACTAATAAATAACAAAGCTGAGATTTGCATAGTCAAGAATGGCCAGGGCCATGTTTAACGTTTTCTCTCCTTTCTCTCTTTGCTCTTCCCTTCCAGGCTGCCAGCCCATGTGGGACAATATCACGTGCTGGCCACCAGCTGCCTGGGGCCAGGTGGTCACCAAGCCCTGCCCCAAGATCTTTGAACTCTTGTTCCCAAACCATGGTAAGTGACATCACATTAAGAGTCTGGTCTGAGGGTGGGGAGGAGGGCAGGCAAGCAGAGGGGTTAGCAGTCAGTATGCAGAACTCTCATCCCTGGAACATGATGGGCTTTAACCTGATCTCTCAATTAACCTGTCATCAAGACTTTCCTGAGATCCCTGTGTATCCAGCCTTGTGATGTGACCAGCTACAGTGTGGAAGAGGTAGTTGGTAGGGTAGGGTAGGCTTTGCCCTCAAGGAGTTTACAGTCTGGTGGGTTACAGAAGAAGAAATGAAAAAGGCATTTGGTGAACATAGAGTGTGAGAGAAATAGAGAAAGAGCAGACAGAGACCCTGCCCTCAAGGAGTTTGCAGTGGAGGGTGGGAGACCAAGGAGAGGAGGAGGAGGTGGATAGGAAGAGAGATAGAATTAGGTTCCACTTTAGAGAGCTCTTCATCTGAGGAGAAAGAGGAGGATCAAGCAGAGAGGAGAGGCAGAGGTGGCTCTGTCCTCGGGGATCTCACAGTCTAAGAAGGAGAGAAAGAGGGATAGCAGCCTGAGACTCTACCCTCAGGAACCTCATAGACTGGGAAAATAGAGGAGGAAAAGAGCTAGCTTCTGAAGGAACAAGTTAGGACTGAGTGTGACCCAGGATTGAAATGGGCATTTAGACAGTAAGTGCTATAGAAATTCCAGGAAAGGCAAAATGATTGATTCCAATTTGAAAATAAAACCAGAAAAGATTATATGATGATTGTATAACAATGGAAGTTTAGTAACAGTGGTACTGTATTGTACCTAGTTGTTTTTTTTAAATCCAACGATGAATTGTATATTATTTATTTATAACTGTAATCATTTAATTGTTACAATTTATTAATTATATATACTTATTACCCACCCCAAAAAGTTTGTAACCTCATTGAGGGCAGGGACTATGTCATTTTTCATCTTTATATCCCTTGTGCCCAGCACAGATACTTGTTCATAGAAGATGTTTAATTAAAGTTTATAGAGCAGAATATAATTTATTTAATTTAGTAAAATTTATTTTTGTTAAAAAAAGGCAAAATCAATTGCAGTCATATGATTTAACCCGATGTTCAGATGATCTTTGAAAAGGCCAGCTATATAGACTACAAAACCATAACCTAGGCTTCAGCAGCTACCTGAATCATAGGCATTAATACTTGAAATTCTGGCCTTTAGGCTCTGCTCTGGCATTAAATCCCTGTATGACTTTGGGGAAGTTTTTTCCCCTCTTTGGGCCTTGATTTCCTCATCTGTAAAGTGACAGTGCTGGACTTTATTTCTCTAAAGTTCTTTCCAGGTCTGATGTCCTAGTATTAACTGCCTTTTGAAGGGTCAGTCTTGCAAACTCATTCCTGGAAAGCATCACAAATGCTCAGCCATAGCATTCTAGGATGATGCTATGCTGTGATCGTCGGGAAAATACAAAATTGAAGGAATGTGTCCTCGATGGAAATGTCAGTAGTTAGGATGGGAGCAATATTTAGGGTGTGCTAATGCAAACCAGACAATTCAACAAATATTTATTAAATGCCTACTATGTGCGGGGACCTTGCTTGGCATTAGAAATACAAAGATGAAAAACCACACATCCCCTGCCATCTGGTAACTTACAATCTGGCAGAAAGCATAAGACATGTAGACAAATGAAGGGTAATAAAAGGTAGACAGAGATACAGAGAAAGGAAGAGGAGGCAAAACAGAAAAATTAGAAGAGGTACAGGTCACTTTGGGCTGAGCAGATTGTGGAAGGAAGAGATTATGGAAGAAGTAGCACCTGACTCAGGCATTCGCTAAGCAAAGATGAGAGATGGAATTCCAGGCATAAGCACCAGCCTGGGCAAAAGCACAGAGGTAGGAGATGGTTAGATAAGATTAGGGGAGGGCTAGTAAAATCCAATTTGGTTGAAATGTAGGATCCTCAAAGGGGAATAAAGTGGAATGGGTGTGCTGGGAGCTGTAGAGAATCTAGAATGAGTTTTTTATTTCATGGTTCTTAGGGAGCCAGTGAAGGTTTTTGAACACCATGGTCAGAGCTGTGTATTAGGAAGACTACTCAGGTGATAGGTGAAGTAGTTAGATTGAAGGGTGGGGCTGAAGTAGTTCCAAGGCTATTACAATAGTTCAGGAAAAAGTGGGGGGCCATGGTATTTTCTGACGTAACACACTTATTAAACCCCTATGCCCAGAACTAGGGGAAAAGAAGGCCTGCCTTTACTGAGCTTCTAGCTGCTAGCATCCATCACCATGATACATTTTACAGAAGCCTCAGATGGTTGCAAACAAAGTGCTGTGTTACATCTAACTGGGAAGGCTATGGATTCATGGTTGGGGGTGGGAGGTAATCTATGAAGGCAGCCTGGAAGAGATGTTTTTGGAGTTGAGCTGAAGATCAAACCTGTCTCCGGTCCTGAGTGAACAAGGCAGTGATGTCTCCTGGCTGGAAAGCATCAGTATAGCTAAGCATTAGCTGGTTGTCAAATTCCCTAGCCTCACCTTCTCTCAGCTTCCTGGAATAGTTGGGGCTAATTAAATTTCTCATTAAGGTTCTGATTTTTTTTTCTACTTGAACTTGGAAAGGTTCTCCTCTCCTCAGGGGCCCTGGCTTCTTGCCGGCCAAATGATATTAACTCCTTGGTTGCTGCCCTGGAGCAGAAGCTCCATCAGCTGTCACCCTCTGTGTCCCAAAGTGGGCTATCTGCAGTCACTGCATAGTGAATAAGGAAGTCAGAAAGACTTGGGTTCAAATCTCTAGGCCTCAGTTTTCTCATCTATAAAGTGATGGGGTTGAACTAGATGGCCTCTGAGGTATCCTCTTGTTCTAATGACTGATGATCCTACATTTCTGGAACAAAATTCTCAATTCTTACCATCCGGTTCCTTAGTCGCTGCTCCAAAGCCTGAGGAGTCTGGTCCACCAGCTTTCCCACCTAACCGCCTTCTCAGCTTAAGTGGGGGGCATAGACTCAGAATGTTGGAAATGGAAAGGACTTTAAAACATAGAATGTTAGGGCTGGAAGGGACCTTAGAAGTCTGGGACTTCTTAACCTGCTTTGTAAGTGTTTTGATAACTGTCAATATAATTTGTTTCCCTTGTAATCCTATGTATCTTATTTTATATATTTAAACACATTCTTCTAAGAAGTCTATAGGCTGTCATCATCAGACTGCCAAGGGGGTCCATGACACAAAAAAGGTTGAGAACCGCTGATCTAGCCCAACTTTCTCATTTTTTTGAGGAGAATCTGAGATCCAGAAAGGGGAAGTGAAGGCATTTAGAGAGTTAATGGCAGAACAGAGACAAAAGCTCTGGACTTCTCCACCTTAGCCCAGGGCTCTGAGCACTCAAATATCTATTTCTCCCTCCTGTTTAGGCTGGAGAGGAAAGGAATTTTGGAGTGGGGAGAGCCCTTACACCTTTGAGCAGGTTTGGAGGAGGGAATGGAGCAGGGATCATGAAAATCCTCCCGTAGAAGCTGGCTCTTGAGTTGAGCCTTGAAGGGAGCTAAAAATTCCAAGGGATGAAATTAAGGAGGAGGAGCATTCCAGGCATGGAGGACAGCCTATATATGAAGCATGGAGAAAGAAAAAGGAATGTCATGTGTGGGGATCAGCAAAAGAGCCAATTGGCTGGAAATTAGAGTGTGTGGGGAATAGTATGAATGGAAGTCTGGACAGCTTGTGAAGGGCATGATATACCAAACAGAAGAGTGCATTTTACTGGGGAGCCAAAGAAGCTTTTTGAGCATGTGAGTGACATGGGCAGATTGGTGCTTTTGGAAGATCAATTTTGTAGCTGTATGGATGACAGATCAGAAAGAAAAAAGATTGGAGGTGGGGTTGCCCATCAGGAAGTTATTTCAGTGTTCCAGGGAAGGGGCGGCTGTGTAAATGGAGAAATGTGGCTAGATATGAGAGACGATTGTGCTGAGCCCCTCTCCTTTAGACACTACATGAGGGCCTGGCCCTCTGAGCTACGGGCTCCCAAGGTTGGGAGACATATTTTTTCTCCATGAGACTTGAATTTATTCCTCCAGCAGAGTGGGTAACCCATACTCAGGCATCCTTAGTCTTTTTGTTCAGTTGTCTCCAACTCTTCATGACCCCATTTGGGGTTTTCTTGGCAAAGATACTGGAGTGGTTTGCCATTTCCTTCTCCAGCTCATTTTACAGATGAAAAAACTGAGGCAAACCAGGTGAAGTGACTTGCCCAGGATCACATAGCTAGTAACTATCTGAGACTGGATTTGAACTCAGGAAGATGAATTTTTCATGACTCCAAGCCTGACACTATCCACCTAGCTGCCCCTTCCATAATCTTACCCAGATACATTTTTTTACTAAAAGTGCATACTGGTATGTTTGGCATGTAGGTTGGGGGTGGGATGAGGACTCTAGTATAGTAGAGATTTGGTCTGAGACTAATTTAGGGGTCTTTCAGAGATTATAAGTCCATAATGGATAGGCAGAAGTCCTTAAATAGCAGGGTGCTGAGGAGGTAAGTTAGGTAACAAACAGTCTGCCCAGGAGAGCCAGATCAAAAGCTTCCTAGAAAATGTGCCTCTCTCCTTTCACTGGAGAGGTGAAGGAACATGGGTGGGAAATGTTGCATACAGTATTCAGATGCAGGTAATAGCTCTTATCAGTTGGTGTGACTTAACTATTTTCCTCAGTTACTAGGGAAAGCTCACTGGCTTGGTGTGTATATGAAAGGAGCAGTATATTTGGAAATGACTATAAGAATAAAAGTCATGGGCCAAACTTAAAAGAAAAAGGCCTTCTAGGTCATTAGTAATAGGCCCAAAGGACCAGTAGGGAGTCCTGCTAGGCTTGGAGGGAAAAGTTTGAGCTTACCCTTTGGACATTTTCTGGAAATGATCTGCTCCCAGATCTCACTGGGTTGCTGTGGCTAGGCTACTGCATGGCATATCCAGGATGAAGAGTCAGCCTGTCTGGATGATGTAATGTCCTTGAAAGCTGTAAAGACTTCCCAGAGAAGATAGGCACACTGATACATTGTGGGTGGATCGGTGAAGTGGTACAAACATTTTGGAAAGAAAATTTGGAATCATGCAAATGAAATAACTAAAATATTCATGCCTTTTGAACCACAAACTCCATTACTGGGTTTATAGCCTTAAGGAAGTCAATAAGGAGAAAAAAAAAACATATACTCCAAAACATTTAAATAGCAGCACTTTTTGCGATAGCTACAAATGGGACCCAAAGCAAATGCCCATCAATTGGAGAATGGCAAACTGTGGTACACAGATGTAATAGAATAGAAAGGGGGTGTGTGATGAATACAGAGAAGCATGGAAAGATCTGTATGAACTGATCCAGAGGGAAGTAAGCAGAGCCAAGAAAACAACGTACCCAGTAACCACAACAATGCAAATGTAAAGAACAGTGACCTACTGTACTGTTTTTGTCTCTCCCCTTCCCCTACTTCCTCCCATTCTCTCTCTCTCTCTCTCTCTCTCTGTCTCTCTCTCTCTCCCACTCCTTCCTTTTCCCTTTGTCTCTGGTTTTCTGTCTCTCTCTCTCCCGCTCTTTCTCTGTCTCTGTCTCTATCTCTGTCTCTCTTGTTCTCTCTGTCTCTCTGTCTGTCTCTGTCTCTCTCTCCCCCCTCCACCACCATGCACACACATAGGTTCTCTAGAGTAAGACTTGTGCTCTATATCTATGTTTTCATCCTTAGAACCAAACATGGGGCTTTGTACATAGTAGGCCCTCAGCAAATGCCTTATAAAATTGAGTTAACTTGTGTCAGATCTTGGCTCCCTAAACAAAAACCCTTCCTTTCTCTGGGACTTAGTTTCCTCTTCTGTAAAATGAGAGGGTTCAATTAAGTGATCTCTAAGGTCTCTTCTAGCCATAGGAGTTAGAGCTGGAAGCAGGGGTGCGAGCTGGTGAAGGTTTTAATGACCAGTTCTGGGAGGTATGGAGGAAAATGTACTAATGATACACTTTGGGAGAGAGGCGGGAATGAAGATGGCTCTTTCTCTGGTAGTAAGGGTTAAAATCCTGCCTCCTTCCTAGGGGTGTGAGTCCAGGCCAGCCTGAACTCTCTCTACTGGGACCGAATAGTGAATGTGCCTCACTACTGGGCTAGGTTTGTTAGTGGGATCCCCATGGTGATAGCCTTTATGCCCAGATCCTCAAGAGTGTTTCCCATTTTGGTTGGTCAGACAATCCCAGAACTCAATCAAATGGGCCAACATTGGGTTTGGCACCCAAACCTTCTACAGGCCCCACCCACCAAATACCCTCTTTCACCACCACTGTACCTGACCTCCCTTGAGCTCTGAGTGCTGTCAAGGTATGCTGTATGACCTGGTCGTTTGATCAGTTTTTAATTCCCAAATTACGTATGAGGAAACTAAGGCTTAGATGTGAAGTGACTTATTTTGGGTCAAACAACTCATAAGAATCAGAGGTAAGATCTGAACTCAGGTCTTCCTGGGTTTATCTATTATACCAGAGATGTCAAAAACTTAGCCATGAGGGAGGCCTGGAGCACTTCAGAGTGCACTGAACCAGACCTAAATGTAATTGGGAAATATTTAACAAAAAATAAATAAAAATGCAATAAAACACACATAATACATTTTAAAACTGTGACCATGCAGCCCATAATTACCCACCATTTAGTGGCTGTTCTCATTTGAGTTTGCCACTCCTTCATTACACCACGCTGCCCTCGTTTTAGCTAAACCAGAAGAGATTGGTTCCAGGTGCATGATACCTCAGTGAGAATGGGGCCCAGTTTCCAGAGGTGAGTTGGGGCAGAAGGCAGGAGGGAAGGGGGTGGAGTGATAAGAACCCTGGCTTCTAATGCTGGTTCTGAGGTGTTTGACTTTTCCTAAGTCCTTGTCTCTCCCTGGGACTCAGTGTCAGCTGAGTTTGGCTTAGATGACCTCTAGGACCCTTCCAGCCCGTGGTGCTGGAGCCAGCTCACACCTACTCTAGAGCTAATGCTTCAGTTTTCAGTGTAACATTTACACCTTGGAAATCAGCAAATGCTATAAACCAGGACTTGGTTTCTTGTTTTGTTGATTTCTATGCTTAAGAAAGTGATGGAGAAAGTGTTAATAATGCAAATTAAAGTGTGTCCTAGGTGTCTAAAGTACATTTCCCCTCTCTTCTCCACCCTCCCCCATTCCACCAGAAGTGGTTGTTAAAATAGCCCTGCTTCAAGCTCAAATTCCTATGACTAGGGGGACTCCTGTGGTATCTAGGGGCCAGAGGAGTTCTTAAATCTGAGGGAAATAAAAATGTTCCCTGATCTAGAAGACTGGGAGGGGCTGGGGAGAAGGAACCAGATGCTTCCTCTAGGCTGCTTCCTCTAGGCTGAGGACCGCTTGTGAAGAACATTCATGAACAGGTCAGCTTGAATTGGGGGGAAAGCAAAAGGACTAGTAAGAGAATCCAGTCTTCTCAGGATGCCAGAGAGGAGGCCTGCAAGTGGGCATTGACCTCCAAGTCCAAAGGGTTTGTTTCCAAGGAAGATGGCCCTCTGAAGCCTGGGCATCCCTGGATTCGGTCTGTGACGCCGGCTTGGATGACCCATGTGCTGGGGCGCTCCTGGAGCTGAAGGGAGGGCACTTCCACCTGAGTCTTAGGGACATAAAACATAAAGCCTAGGAGGGCCTCTAAGACTTCAAGAAGTCTAACCTATTTTGCTGAGAGTCGTAATGATAGTAACATATTTCTATAGCTTTATGGTCACAAAATACACAGATGCTTCCTAAGTCTGTCACCACAGGCAGGTCACTTTCCATCTCTATGCCTCAGTTTCTCTACTTGTAAAATGGATAGAGAAATGAAGAAAACTTGTAAAAAATAGCCCTTCTAATAACAATAGCTAAAACTTATGTAGCACTCTAAGGTTTGCAAAATAACTGACATAAAAGCTATCTATCTCACAGAGGGCGATTTTAGGAAAGTGCTTTATATACGCTTAAAGTACTTAAAAAAACAACAACCCAGGACTTATTTTGCAAATATCTACTACATGCAGGACACTCAGGAGAAGATGGAGATGAATAAAACAGCCTCCTGGGGCTCACAGTCTAACATGAGAGAAAAAACACATAGATAATTATAACATAAGGTGGAATGTAAGAAAGGGCATGAGAGAGAGGCTAAAGGCTAATGCAGATTCAGAAAAAGGAGAGATTGGTGTGGCCTGGGAGGACCTCAGGGAGGCCTCCTGGAAGAGACTACTTTTGAGCTGAACTTCAAAGGACTGGATTCAGCAAAAATGGCGGGAAGTGGGGAGGCATTCCAGGCAGACTTAATTGAGTGAGCACAGGTTTGTGTTCTTTGTGTTACATAGCTATTATCTCATTTTATAATCACTCCCAATTCTATAGTTTGGGGCTTTTGGGGGGGGGGGTGGGACCCATGATTTTATTCATCTGGGGATCTCCCAGTGCAGAGATTCCCTCCCCTAATGCAGATTGACAGTACCTATGTGATTTACACTCTTAGAGGGAGTTGCCGGGACATTGTAAGGTTAAGAGACTTTCCCATAGTCACACAATGAGTATTTGTCAGGGACTTCAACCCAGGTTTATTTCACCTCCAAGGCCAGTCTTTCATCCAGTGGCATATAATTGCCTCTCTTGACGCTCTAGGTTTGACAAAGTCCTTTCATCCCAAGAGGTATGTGGCATATTTACAGAAGGGAAGAGTTTGGCCCGATGTCACACAGTGAAGGACACAATGTCCTGTAGTTAAGACTTAACCCAGGAGTCTTTCAACAAGAGATCCAGAGCTCTGTCCACTCTACCATAGAGAATAGCCTTACATGGATCATGGGGGCCAAGGAAAGCCTAGGAGCTATAGCCCTGAGAGGGCTCAGGGACCCCCATCTGGGACAGGGCATTTGCTTTTATCTACATAACTAGCCTTTCCTTTGTGTATTATTTCTGCACTCGTACCTTCCCTTTTCCCTTTCAAGTAAACCCTGAGGAATACTTGTGATATGGAGCAAAGGTTCTTAACTTTTTTCTGTGATATGGACCCCTTTGGCAATCTAGTGAAACCCATGGAACCCCTTTTTAAATGCACATACAAAAAATATATATTATAAAGGAAACCAATTCTATGGAAATAGTCATCAAAACATATTTTAAAAGGAAAAAAAGTCCATGGGCCTCAGGTTAAGAAATCTTGCCCTGGTCTCGATCCCCTGGAGACAGGGGTTAGAAGGCAAAGAGGTACCAGACTTGGGCACTGAATTGTGCTGCCAGCTTCAGGAGGAGGAAGGGTAATTACTGACCAGATGTGACCTTCAGAGCCAGAGGTAGAATGTGCTGGGGCCAGCTCGAACCTGATTGTTAAATTTTGAATATGAGCATTGACAAGAAAATCAGCAGATGCCACCCATGAGAGCTTGATGTATTGTTCTGTTAATTGTCTAGACTTGAGAAAATGATGAAGAAAGTGTTAATAATGCAAAGTAAACAGAAAATGTGTCATTTTCCAGAGACTGGCATACCCCTGCTCCAAGCCTAGGAGCTGGGGGGACAGGGGCTGAGGGCTTGATTTAGTGTTCAGGGATCACAGAGACCCAGAGATTAGAGAAAAGGGAAAGCCCCAGGATTGGGTGCAGAAGTCCCCTAGACAATAACCATAATAACTCCCATTTCCAGAGCCTCTGAATGTTTTCCTCACAACGACCCTGTGAAGTCAGTGGTGTAAAGAGTCAACATCTCCATTTTGTAGATGGAAAAACTGAGGAGCTTGTGCCCCAGGGCAGTTGGATCAAATGATAGAAAGAGAGCTGAGGCAGAGTGGTGTGGCCTTGAGTTCACATCCATGCTCTGCTTCCTCCCTGTGTGGCCTCAAGCAACTCACTGACCCTCTCCTGGCTTCAACTTTCTCTTCTACAAAGTGAGAAGGTGGGTCTACTCCAGTCAACAAACATTTGTAAAGAGCCTGGGCACCATGTTAAGGGCTGAAGCATCTTTCGGTTCTGCAGATCCATGTATGATCCTGTGATCTCAATTAAACCCACAAGGTTTAATTAATTAAGGCCAGGGATGGGTGTCACACAAAATGGGTAATAGACCATAAACTGACTGAGAAAAAAAGAGAGGAATCAGTGAGTGTTGAAAACACAAAAGAGCCTCAGAAAGATCTTCATTAGCCATGGGCTCTTACCCATTTTTGTGTTGTGGACCCCTCAGGCAGTCTGGTGAGACTTGGTACTCTACTACTGCTGTTGTTAAGTTCTTTTCAGTTGTGTTGGGCTCTTTGTGATCCCATTTGGGGTTTGGTTTTTTTGGCAATGATACTGGAACCATTTGCCATTTCCTTCTCCAGCTCATTTTACAGATGAGGAAACTAAGGCAAACAGTGAAGTGACTTGCCCAGGGTCACAGTGTCTGAGGCCACATTTGAACTCTTGAAAACAAGTCATCCTGACTCCAGGCCCCAGAGCTCTATCTGCTGCTTCCCTTAGCTGCTAATACTGTTGCCTAAATTCTTAATTGAAGAAAATGCTCCGTTTCAGAGAGAGGTTAGTGAAAATAAAGATGGAATTTTTTCCATCCAAATTCACAGACTCCCTGAAATCTATTCATGGACCCCTCAAGGATCCTTAAGGGTCCCGATCTAGTGTAATACCCTCATCGTACAATGGAAGAAACTGAGACTCAAGTAAGGAAAGGATTTTCTTAAGGTCACATAGCCTTTAAGTGGTAGAATTCAAGATCTGAACCCCGGACCAGTGTTCTTTCCATTATATGATACTTCTTTGAGCTAGGGGAGGGGTTAGAATGTCCAAGGTGAGAAGTGGTGGGGATTTGAGGGCAGGTCTCCCAGATGAGGTTAAACAGAATGAAGGCTAGCAGTCCCCTAAGCAGTACTAGCCAAACCTGTCCAAGGTGGGGCTGTGGTTCCTTTGGTACAGATCAAAAGCCTGGTTCCCCAGCTTCTGTTTGCATCTGTCTGTTTTCTCTTTGTTTCTTTGTAAAAGAATGCCTTGACAAACCCTCACCTCAGGTTTAGAGAAGAGAGAGGGAAAGGGTGTCTGCCCACTTCAGACCTCTGAGTGGGAAGAAGCATGGGTTAGTGTTAGGATGAGCTGTCCAGGCCCTGAGGGGTGGGGGTGGGGTGGGGAGCAGTTGTCCGGTCCTGTGGTGATGGGATGGGTCTAAAGTCTGGGGGAGCCTAGGAACAGGGGTGGTCAGGGTAGCTAGGAGTGCTTAGCATCATCATTCCAAATAAATGAACCCCAAGGAGCAGCCCTGGCCATTGAACAATAAGAATAACTAACTTCTCATTCCACGGGGATTGGTGGTTTACAAATCACTTACCTTGGAGCAGCCCCAAGAGGCAGAGTAGTGCAAGGTTTAAGGATCAGGGCCTGGGTCTTCTCCCCATCCTAGACTGCACAACTCCCTGAAAACTGGGCCCAGATCATGTCTTATTTAACTTCTAAATCTTCCCACACTAGGTGCTTAAATGCTCAGATCATATCTTATTTCACTTTTAACTCTCCCCACAGTAAGTGCTTAAATGTTTGTTGAATGATGACTTTAGAATAAAATAGAAACTTTCGATCCTCCACCATCTGCCTCCAAACTACACTGATTATACCCTTTGGACCCTCTTTATTCCAGTCAGATGGGATGACTCTGTGTGACCTGGAATCTGTCCCACCCTCTCCTGATGCCAGTCATTCTCACAGACTGTCTGTCTCTTAGATCTGGAACCCACCCCTCACTCCCACCTCCACCTGTTAAAAAGCCTTCTCTTCTTTCAAAGGCCAGCTTTTGTGGTACATTGAGAGGGGGGAAGAAAGCAATGATTCAGGAATCAGAGGACCTGGGCTCAAATTCAGCCTCTGATATTTACTGCCTATGTGACTTTAGCTTACCTCTTTGGACCTCAGTTTCCCCACATGCGAAATGAGAAATGTGGACTAGATGGCTTCTGCGGGGCCGTGCATCTCTTGATCTAGGATTCCATGATCACACGCACACACACAAAGTGCTCTTCCCTTCTCATCTTGTCTTTGCCCACCATCCCACCCTATCCTGTGTCATACTTCCCTGTGTGCCTACTGAATAGATTGTAAACTTCTTTAGGGCAGGGACTATTATTGGTTACTGGGGGTATTTATTCTGGGGGTGCGTGACTTCATCAATGTGAGTGCTTGGGCCTCCAAGTGCTTGGACACTGGCCCCCCCCCCACCACGCAGTAGACTCTTGTGCTTCTAAGCCCCAAAATCATTAATCATCACAAGGTGGCTTGCTCTCTTTTAATGGGTCTCTCCAAGCTTCACCAGGCTGGTCCTCCTAGGACAGTCCTAGGCCTCTTGTGAAGCGCTTTCACCTTGGTGTAGGACCTCTCCAGGCACACAGAGCCTGGGGTCACCCCAGCTTCTATGACGAGGTATCAGTAGAGGTCATTTCTGTGGTATCTGGAAAAAAATCCTACCTTGGTGCCTTGTTTCTGTTCGCCCTGGAACCCAAGCTCAGACACTCCTTAGCTGTGTGACACTGAGTACACTGAAAAATGAGGTTAATGATAATGGTATTCCTTATCTCACAGAGTTGTAGTGGGAGTAGTCCTTTATAAATCTTAAAGTATTATAAACATGGAACCTATTGTTCTCTTTTGTGCTACGATATGAACAGGAAGGGAAGGGAGTAAATGTTTATAGAGCGTTTACTATGTGCCAAGCACTTTACAAATATTATTTCATTTGATCCCCACAACAACCCCGAGATGGATGCTGTTTCTATCCCCATTTTACAGTTGAGGAAACTGAGGCAAACAGGTTAAATGACTTGTCCAGGAGCACACGGCTAGTAAATGTCTGGGGTTGTATTTGAACTCATGTCTTCCTGACTCCAGGCCCAGAACTCCATCCACCAAGCTATATTACTGCTCATCAAAATGGCTAATATATGATATAACATGATATGATACGTGACATAGATTAGATTATGCCGTATCACATTATATATTATGTTGTATCATTATATATCAAATTATATTATTATGATGTGAATGTTGGAGGGCACACCCGAGGCAATGAGATCAAAATTAGAGTGTTATGGATAATGAATCATTGTGGCATAGTAGAATGAGGGCTGGCCTTGGAGGCAGAGAGACCTGGATTCAAGTCCTGCTTCTCACCCATCCCCACCATGGACATGGTCACTTAACTTTTCAATGCCTCGGACACCTCTCTAAGGCTGTAAGTTACGGATGAGTTGCCTGTCTCAACCATTTGCTTGCCTCCTTCCACTGAAGAAGTGTCCACCCTGGGAGTTCCCATGTACAGCTACGATTACAATAAAAGATAGGGAGGTAAGTACATAGATAGATAGATAGAGGGATAGATAGATAGGGCTCAAAGTTCTGAGATGCCCAACCCCCCTGCACACACACACACACACACACACACACACACACACACATTTTCTTTTCCTCTCACCAGAGAGTAGCTAGGAGGCCATCTGAGGACCCTGGAAGGACAGAGGCCGATTGTCCTGAGAGCTCATGACTATACTCTTCCCCAGGGTACTTGACTCAAGAGTCTCATAAGAGGGAGCTGGCTCTAAGTCATTAGCAGTGACAGAGGCTTGGGCTGTGGGATTTGATCTCTCTGATCTGGCAGGAGCCTGTTGGCCGAGGCTTTGTATTTTTTCCTTTTCTCTCTTTGTGAAAGAGTGTTTCAACAATCTGGCTAGCAGCTGCTGTGGGGGGTGTAAAACCAACAACAACCAGCTCACAGAATGCTGCCAGCACAGGTTCTTTTGATCTGCTTTACTAAGGAAAGCAATGTTAAAGGGTTAACAATCTTACTTTAATCCAACATACAAATGTCATCCACTTAGTTCAGGGGAAAAACCCAGCACCCTGAACTTCAGAGCAAATACAAACAAATTACAAACAGACCAAATACAATTCATAGTCACCAAAAAGCATCAACATCTGAGTTTAGCTAGAGGGCTCTTAACTACAGCTGCCCAGAGTCTCCACATCAGCACACCACCAAGAGTGAGAGCCCTAAGCAAATAGCTCTGTCTTCTCTTTTCATGCTCTCTTTAGCCATCACCAAACGTCATCTGAGTCACCAGAACTTAAGCTCTCACTATTGGCTCTGGAGTTAGCACCTCCCTCTAGGACCTTGAGGGCTTCATGCCCACATCGACTTAGCACCTAATAGCTAGGGGTTTTGGGCCTACTTGAGAAAGAAAATATAATCAGACCTCCCTTCATGGGCCCCACCTGGAGCCCTGCCTTAGTTTCCTA
This sequence comes from Trichosurus vulpecula, assembly GCF_011100635.1. Lineage (NCBI taxonomy): Eukaryota > Metazoa > Chordata > Mammalia > Diprotodontia > Phalangeridae > Trichosurus > Trichosurus vulpecula. Next base: position 116,771,079 of record NC_050581.1, on the reverse strand, counting down.
ATTTAATCAAGGAGATAAAGGCCAAAACTCTTCAAGGGCACTTGGTTGACTAAGTGCTAAGAGCCCATCTTGATTGCCAATACAAAGAGAAGTTGTGGATAGGTGGGGGGAGGCCTCATTTCAAAGCTGGGAACTGAAATCAGAGTGTCAAACACACAAACTACCCCTTTATCCATGGTGTTTCTGCCTCTCAAGATGCCTTTAAAAACCATGGTGATTGAGGGCAGGGTGACTGAGGAGTGGAGCTACATGAGAGATGAGGTCCAGGACTTAGGACACCTCTGCACTACAGGGGAGATACGGTGCCTGCTCACACTTAGGAAGCCCCTGTACTATAGGGAAGGCATGGCACCCTCTGTCATGGAGCCCTGGACTATGGGAGAAGACACCCTCAGGGAGCCACTGCACTGGGGTGGGGAGGCATAGTTCCTGCCCACCGTTAGGGAGGTCCTGTGCTATGGGGGAGCCATAGCACCTTTTCTTAGAGAATCCTCATATTGTTGGGGAGACATAGTGCCTGTCCTCAGGGAGCTCCTGTGCTATGCAGAAGACTGGGGACTCCCTGCTCTTCAGAGACAAAGGTCCCTGCCATCAGATCAGAGAAGAACATAGGACTGCCAAGGGACCAATCATCAGGTCAGCTGATAGCAACAGTGATATCTCCCAGGTCGGTAGAGCTTGAGGGTTTACCAAATATATTTTCTCAAAAGCCTTTAAGGTAAGAAACCATTTTAGAGGTAAGAAAACTGAATTCTAAGATGGGAAATGACCTACCCATCTTCACACTATTAGTCATGGAGATAGGATTTGAACTCAGATCTTCTGACTCCTGAGTCACCACATCCTTCTACCCCTGCCTAGATACAGAAAGGTCCTCCTTCTGGCCTCAGTCCTTGATCAACATGATTAAGGAGAGGGAAGGAGACAAAGTCAAAGAGAGAGAGTGAGGAACTCTCTGTTCCTTCAACCCAGAGATGCTTTGGACCAGGTGGGGTGGGGAGAGTTTCCCCCACCACCTGTTTTTTTTAAATAGTTTTTCTATTTAATCTCAAGAAAACAAAGATTGGTTTTTCTTAGAAATTAGTCCAGCTTGCCTATACATCTCCTTCAGTGGATGAGGATCTAGCTTTTGAGATAAAGAGCTCAGAAACAGATTCCACCAAGACTCACAGTGACTATGAATGGGCACCTCTGAGCTTCATCCAGAAGCAATCTCTTTTCTATGAGCCATCACTCCAAGCCTGCACTCTCCAGCCCTTATCTCCACTTTCATGGGGAATCTGGGCTTGTCTTTTCTGATGCTGTCTTTGTAGACTGGGGAAAGCGCACACCCACACTCTCCCCCCACCACATACACACACTCCCTTGATTCTCTTCTGTCATTCCTTGGGACCAATCTTCCAAACATGCTTAGATCCTATTTCATGTCATATGCCCCTCTTAGGGCATAGAGTAGAAAGAACACTGGATTTAAAGACAGAGGACCAGAGCCCAAATCCTCCCTGTCTCACGAGTTCTGTGACTTTGGTTGTCACTTAACTTCTCTTCAGATGAGGGGATCAGACTAAGTGATCTCTAACGTCCCTTTAGATCTTATACTTTGTTAACCAAAAGCAATATCACAAGTCCATGAGATATGTGTTGCAGCTGGATTTATGATAAGAGAAAGTGGCAACTCCCTATACCAAGGAGCCGAGAGGTGGAGGGAAAGGGGAAGTCATAGGGGAGGGAGAAAGAACTGATCCCCTCCCAAAGCGGAGGAGAAATCCTGAATAAGTAAAATGGTGAAAGCTGCATTCTTTTCCCTCAGGAACTGCTAGACTATAAAGATGTGATGGTCCACTTATCTGCAAGGGGCCCAGATGCAGAAACAGTTTCTCAGTCTGGTGCAGGCTGGCTGGCACCTGTCTTGACTCCTAAGGACACATAGGGAGTTCAGCTTGGGGAAAAAATTGTGTCAACCCAGCGGGGCTTTGTCCTTGATACGTTCAGGGCCTCCCGAGTACCCCGGGTCCAATGTTTCTAGAAAATATGGCAAGTCAAAAAGACAATTCAGGGGACCCTTGAACAACTCCTATGAATGGGAAGGGAATAAACATTTATTTCACACCCACTATGTGTATGGATGCCCAAGGAGGACTAGCCCTGCCGGTATGAGGGCTTGCTGAGCCCTTTTCAAGGCCACTCATTCACCTTTGGGGTCCACCTAGCACTCAACTCTCACCTGTGGCTCCAAGAAGCTGCACAGCAGACATCCCAGTAAACCATGTGGGCAGACAGGCCAAATTAAGGTAACCAATGGGCCATAAACCCATCGGTGAGTTGGGGCGTGTCTACACCAAGCATGTGAAGACTCCCCCAGTGGAAAGTGCAGATAAGAACAATTCGTTCTAACGGCCACAAAGGTGTGTGAAGCAGGCGCTGTGGAACGCTTAGAGTCTGGTCAGACCTCGAAGACATGAAAGTCATCCACTGCATCGTAGGCTGGCACCAGTCATCCTGACTTTTGTCTCGCCGCTGGACTTTGGTGACTCTGGAAGAGAGATTGCGGCTGATGAATTTGTGCAATTCGGCCTCACTTAAATCCAATTCACGAACGAGTCAAGACATCGATCACCCCGTGATGTCACTGGTCCTCTTCAAAGATGAAGAACAAATAACAACAATGTGCTAAGCGCTGTAGTAAGCATTTTACAAATGTTATCTCATTGGATGCGGTTCTTATCCCCATTTTACAGCTGAGGAAACTGAGGCAAACATATTTTTTAACTTGCTCAGGGACACACAACTTGTAGTTCAGCCATTTTTTCAGTCACGTCCTACTCTTCACGACCCCATCTGGGGTTTTCTTGGCAAAGATACTGGAGTGCTTTGCCATTCCTTTCACTAGTTTGTTTTACAGATGGGGAAATTGGGGAAAACAGGGTGAAGTGACTTGCCCAGGCTCACACAGCCAGTAAATGTCTGAGGTCAAATTTGAACTCAGGTCTTCCTGACTCCAACTCTAGCTAGGTTCCACTGTGCCATGCCTGCTCCCCTACTGAACCAACTATCTTGATTTCCTTTAGGTAGTCTTTTGTTCTACTTACCTCTTCTCTCCCTCAGAGACTAAAAGTTCATTACATTAAGTTATAATTTAATAGTACTTTGAAAAAGAACCCAGATTGAGCCCCAGGACATAATGGAAATTAATCCTGGCCTGATTGATCAATTAATCAACAAACATTTATTAAGGCTTAATACATACCAGGCACTATGCTAAGTTATGGGGATAGAAAGAAAGGCAAAAACACAGCCCTTGTCCTCAAGAAGATAATATTTTAATAAGGGAGACAACCTGTAAATAAATACATACAGATGGACTTTTTTTTATTCTGAACTTAACAAACACCAAATAAAACGTACATTTCCTTTTTACAAAGTAAAACAGAGAAAGAAAATTGCACACGCAGCTGTGAACCTCTCTTAATGATTCCTTTTTAAGTAAATATATTTTCAATGCATAACCTTTAAAACTTCCCTTCTTGTCTATGTTTCTTCCTGTTCTGTGCAATCTAAAAAACAAAATTCTTAAATGATTCTCTATTCTTTCTTTTCTTTTTTTGGGCAATTTTTCATTCACCCTTCTCCCTCCTGCCCACCTCCATTAAAAAGAAAAAGAAGCCCTTTTGACACAAATGCATAGTAAAACAAAAAATCCCCACTTTGGCTGTGTCTAGAAAATGTATATTTCATTCTGTCCCCTGAATACATCTCCCCTCAGTGTGTCAACAGTCGTGGTTGGTCATTGTGGTGTTCAGAGTTCCCAAGTCTTTTAAGGTGGCTTCTCTTTACAATGTAGTTATTACTATATACATATAAGGTACATATAAACTAGATGGAAGGTAACCATAGAGGGAGACTTCAGAAACGCGTGGTTTGCTCAGGTCGCATAACTGGTGAGTGTTTTTTCACCATGGATCTCAAAGCCATGTAAAAGGGGTACTCAAAAGGAGAGATTTAGCAGTCCTTGGCTTATCCAGACAATGGAGGGGAGTGGGTAGAGGAGGAGGGTAGTACAAGTAAGGGTCCATGGCAGTGGTCCTATCTCCTTATAAGGCAGGGAGGAAGAGAGGATTGATGGATTGATTATATAGGCCACAAATTTCCCCTGGTGTCTTTTTACAAGAGGGAGGGAGGAAAGAAGGAAAGGAGAGGAAAGGAAAAGAAAGGAAAGGAGGAGGGATGGAAGGAAGAAAGAAGAGAAAGAAGAAAGAAGGAGGGAAGAAAGGAAGGAGCATTTATTAAATGTTTAATATGTGCCAGGCACTGTGCTAAGCACTAGGGATTGATTCAAATACAGCAAAATGGAAGATAGTACCTACCATCAAGGAGCTTACATTCTAATAGGAGAAGACAGTACACAAAAAGGAGCCTAAAAGGGAGAATGGGATGGGCGATGAAGGTACCTAGCTCAGGTATGTGGTTTTGAAGACTGGAAGCTGGGAACATGGCAGAGTGGGAAATAAAAGCCATCCTGGGCCCCTTCACAAAATGGATGTCCTAGGAGGAACCCACCAAAAAGAGAGGGGGGCAGATGGCTATTCCAGGTTAAGGAGGCTACAGAGGTGATTCTATATTCCAGGGCAAGAATACTCCAGGTGTGGAGGGAAGCCCCAGGGCCAGAAGGAGAATGACGGACAGCCTGGGCACCTCTACCAAATGGAAGCTGGATTGCTTTGAACACACTCAGACTGACTCTAGCTCACTAAGAATGGTAGAACCACAGCACTGAGCTATGTCTCCAGAAGGGAGGAGTCTGGTTCATTTGGAGCTGTCCACAGGCTCTCTGATGGTTTCATTTGTGAATGTATTTGTAACAAGACCAGGAGGGTTAGGACTGAGACTGTGACCAGGGCCTCTCTCTGCTGTGAGGAGGGAATCAGGCTGTAGTCCACCATGCAGGCCCAGGCAGCCCTCAGCTTTCAGGTCCTATACCTTTGTGTTGTTGGTGGCCTTAACCTGCACCTTTAGCTCCTGTGACCAAGACTGGCATTGGGATAATGGAGACCATACTGCCAGCTTCAGCCACCTTGGCTGCAACAAACAAGGTGACAGCAACTTGACATGGAAGTCTCGAGGGATAGTAGCCTAAGAGGGGATACCCTGAGAGTGGTTTTCCCTACATTGGAGAGTTGCCTCATGGGATACTCCAAATTCAAAGCTCCAGAATCCCAGAGTTTGGGTACCACCAGCCTCTTAGAGGAAGACTTCTGCAATCACACCATAGCTTCTTAGAGAAAGGAAAGGATCTCATTGATGGCAACTGAAGACAGGACCGGAGGCAGGCCTTCCAGAAGGCCAGGAGGTCTAGAGCTTGGCAATCTTCCCCCAAGTTGCTATGAACTGCTGAGACAGTGCAGGTCCATGGTAAAAGGGAGTGTTTACTGAGCCACCCCAAAAGTATGCTAACCTCCCAAGGAGTCTATGAGCTGTATGGGTACTTAGTGTGTTTTTTCTATCTGTCCACAGGCTCTCATGAGCCCTCTGCATTTTCTATGTGTCTGTCCCGAACCTAATATGCATTTAGTGCACTGAATGCTCATGTAAGAGTCAGGGATCTGTCGATCCACATTTAAGGAAACCTTTGTGTCTAGGTTTGAATATATTTAGACATTTTCCAAGAGAATTACAGGTGGGCAGGAAGAGCCAGACAGAAAATGACCTTCTTGAGTAAGGCCCCCAGGACCTGAGTAGATGCTTATAAATCTAGAGAACTTGTGTAGGAAGATGAGGTAGGGAACTTGAACCATAGGGATGGGCCTTTCATTACCTAAGAGAGTAACTCATGCTTTGGGCTAACAATAAGGCTGTTATCCCTGAAAAGAAGAGATTTATTCCAAGCTTCTCTCCTGCAATCCTCAGAATGCCTCTGTTTAGACTTAGAACATTTGCAGAGAGGGCTGCCCTTCCTGAATCAAACAGTTTGCCCAGGGCCAGTGGGGAGCGTGACAAGCAGACCAGACAGGTCTTTCCAGGTAGGGAGGAGTGGTATTTATGGGTGCAGTCACAGCCCAATGCTTTGGACCCTTTTCTGCATGACCCTTTTCTCCCTTTTTCTACCCAGGTGGTAATGTGACCAGGAACTGCACCATCGAAGGATGGACAGACCTGGTCCCAGCTCCCTACAATGTTGCCTGTAGCTCTGGTGCCAACTCAACAAGACCCAGTGATAAGGTGGGTTATGCTGAGCCCTCCTCTCAAAATATTCTCCCTATCCTCCAGGGGACTTTGGAGTCACATCTTGTCCTTTAGCCCCAAGGAATGAGAAAACATAGTCATCGAGACCCTAAGGGCCAGGAGAGCTGGGTTCTAAATCCCACCCAGCTCTGCCCTATGAGTTCTGGGTGGTTTTAGCTAATTCGCTTAACTCCTCTGAGCCTCAGTTACCTGTCTATAAAACTAGAATAATACCCATACTGCGAACCTCCTGAGGTGACTGAGAAGAGCAAAAGAGGTAATGTATGCAAAGCTTTTTGTAAACCTTAAAATGCTTTGTAATTACCAGATATTTGCTCTATGTCAAAGCTAGAGGGAATCGAATCCCAAAGAAAGTAAATGCCTTACCTATGATTGCACAAGCCACGTCAGAAGTAGGATTCAAACACCTGTCCCTTCTGACTCCAAATCCCAGAGAAAGAATTGAATGCTGGTCCTCAGACTAGAAATCCAGTGATCTTTGCCATACCATGCCAGTTCCCAGGGATTAGCTCTACCCAGACAAAGACCAAAAACACAAGGATCCTAGCCAGAGGGACAGCTCTGGCCAACTGCCATCATTTGTCACTGGGAACGTAGAAGAAGAAATGGACTCCTTTGCTGCCCGAGAGCAGGCCTGTGCAACCTGTGGCCCACCAAAGGATTTTGGGTGGCCCATAAAAATGTAGAGGAACCTCTACATTTTTGTGGACCCCCCGAAATCCTTTGGCATGCCCACAAGCAGCCTGTGGCTGCAGGTTGTACAGGCCTGCCCTGGAGGGAAGAGCTATGACTGATAGGGTGTTGCATAGTGTGAGATTTCAGCTCAACATAAAAAAATTTAACACTTTGTATTGCCCCATCGTGGAAAAGGCTGCTTTGAGAAGCAGCTTCCTAGCACTAGAAATCCTGGAGCAGAGCAGCTGGATGGCCACTGGACAAGGATATGGTAGAGAGGGATTATGTTTCTGGTGCAGGTTGGACCCAGTGCCCTCCAAGGTCATTTCCAGTTTTGAGATTCTTTGATTCTATTACTTATCCATCTTTAAGGCACATTCTGGGTCTGATTAATTACACGATAAAATCCAGAATCTCAGCATCGGGGAGTTGAAAGGGACCCCAGAGGCTGGCTAACAGGAGTACTCCTCTGTACGCTTCCCAACAAGGAGATCCAGCCTTGGTTTAAAGACCTTTGGTGTGTGGGAAACTCCTAAGTCCTGGGGCTACATCTTCCATTTGGAACTCCAGCTCCAATCTTTACAAAGTTTTTTCCTGACTTCAAGGCTAAATTTACCACTTGGCAGTTTCGACCCCATGCTTCCTGGTTCTGCTAAGCAGCACTGTCCAGGAAAAGGGGATGGAGACCTCCTTGAGCCCCCAGGCAACCTCTTCCCCCAGAACTGTGACTTACCAGTGTCCAGTGACAGAGACTGCAGCTTCAGCTCACGATGACCAGTGTCTGACACTCATTACTAGTCTCAATCAAAAGCATTTAGTACATGAAAACCTCTGCATGCTATGAAAGCAAAAGTGGGAGGGGTCACATAGATCAGGGCTTCTTCCACTTTTTCCACTTGGGACCCCTTTTCCCTTTTCAGCAATGTTTGTTGACATTGCATGGTATGACAGCATGCACAGTGCAAAGTGCACACGCTTTGTGTAAAGAACCATGGGCAAGTGCTGCCAGAAGCACCTCGGATTCATTATGCTTTTGATTTTTAGTTAATTTTTGGTCATTGTGTGTTAAGAAACTTTTTACTGTTGCCGGATTTTTCTCAACACCATATGGGGTCATGATCCACAATTTAAGGAGTGATGGAGATAACCTCTAAGGTCTTATTTAGGTATGAAATCAAGAGTCCTAAACAAGTTAGGTTCATGAGCTTCCCAGATGCTGGACCTTTGCTAAGCAGCAGTTGAGACTGGGGTGAGTGGGTGCTTATAAGCTTATAGCATGCAGAACAAAGCTTGATTTCAAATTATTTTTGGTCCCGTATAAGCTACTGTCTAAAGGGGTCTACTGTCCCTCCACCACAGTAAGCCTGCACTCCCTGGGCAGGAGGGACATGTTTGCATTTTTGTGGCTATCTCCCTTACTGCACTCAACCCAACTCCATGGCCTAATGAGCTTTTGGGGAAGGGGGACGGGTGAGGGGGGTTGGTCAGGAGAGAGGAAGAAGCTTACTACTTTTCCCTTTTTCTTTGATTTTCCTTTCCTTCACACCAGAAAGGGGCAAGTAGCTGACATTCTTTTCCCTGAACCAAAATTGGCAGGCAGGCAGGTAGCAAGTACTTCTTATTCACTGGGCAGAAAACTTAGGGCACAGATAATGAAAATGAGAAGTTGCGTTTCGATAGGACTTTTTAGCCTTACAAATCATTTTCTCCACAACAACCTTGGGAAGTAGATTAGGACCAATAATATCTGTGGTCTACAAATATGATGTCTATTTATCAAATATCTGCCATATAAAGAGCCTTAGGCAAGGTGTGGTATTTCCAGAAGACAAGCATCCCTGACTTCAAGGAATGCACAGTTTGGACGACCATTTGTCAGTTCAAAGAATGGAGCCTTCTGTTGGGGAATGCCTCCAGGCTTATACTCAGTACATGTTGGGCATTTCACTCTGAGTCTTAGATGATGAGGGGAACTAGGAAAGTAGTTTCAGGCCTGGATTCAGCCAATAGTCAATGATACATTCTCACAGGTTGGGACTGTGATGACATGCATTGCCTCAAATAGATAATAATCCCCCCAAAATTATAGATGCATAGAACTTCAAGGTTGGAAATCAAACCTTAGAAATCATTTGGTCCAATCTCCTCATTTTACAGATGGGTAAACAGATGTCTGAATAGGGAAAGAGACTCACCCAAGATCACACAGCTAGTGGATAGTAGGGCCCAGGTCTCTCATGCTGACTGTCGGTGGGGTGAGGCAGCTTTAGATGTACGGTGGGGCAGCTTGGGAGGAATAAAGCTGGGCCTAACTCTCCCCCACTCCCAAAGCCACCTTTTTGTTAATGCATCTTTCTTTCCTCCCCCTCCTCTTTTCACGTGAAGCAATCTTTCTTTGGCTTAGTGAAGACTGGATACACCATCGGCCACAGCCTCTCCCTCATTGCCCTCACCATAGCCATGGTCATCCTGTGTGGGTTCAGGTGAGGCTGGGGTTGAGCGGGGAGGGGTGTGGGAGAAGAGGGAGTGAGATCTCTAAGACTAGCTCTAGTGCTTCCTTTAAGAGTAGTTTTTTAGGGTCCTTTATATCTCACTACCTCGTGTTATCAGGATTAAACCATAATTCATTTAGAAACCAAACACTCAGAATGCTTCTGTCCTGGGGGAGGTCAGTAGAGGGTCTTGGTTGATCCTGTGGTCTGGAAGTGGTGAGAAACCAAGCAGGATGGCCTGGGGGGCAGGGAGGAAGGGGAGAAGGGAGGGAAGGAGGGATCTGGGACAGGTAGGACTATTTTTGCCCTTTTGCTGCCCGCAGAAAGCTGCACTGCACCCGTAACTACATCCACATGCACCTGTTCACATCCTTCATCCTTCGGGCAGTTGCCGTCTTCCTCAAAGACATGGTCCTCTTCCCAGGCAGCGAGACTGATGGATGTTCTAGGGTTTCGGTAAGGGACAGCTAAAATCCCCAGGGGCATCGAAGCTGTTACACAAGGAATTTCTGAAGCCAAGGTTGGGGGGCTCTGGGCACCCCTCATCTCCAACATCCTTTTTTCCTCTCTCCCTATCTCTCAGTCTCTGCTCTCCCCCATTTCTCTCTGCCTCCATATTTTTTCTGTCTTCTTGGTTTTCTGTCTCTCTCTGTTGTCTCTCTCCCTGTCTCTTTTATCTCTGTGCCTGCCTCTCTCCCTCTTTTAATCTGTTCTTTCATATTTCTGCCTCTCCTTAACTCTAGCTCTTCTCACTTCACCTCTCTCTGTCTTTCCCACTCCATCTCTCACTTTCTGTCTCAGCTCCATCTCTGTATCTCTCTGTTCTGTCTTTTTCTCTGTCTCTTTGTCTCTGTTCACTGTGTGCATGTGTGTCTCTCATTCTCTGTCTCCATCTGTCTTTCTCTATCTCTCTATCTTTCTGTTCTGTCTCTTTCCATCTCTCTATTCTCTCTCTGTCTCTGTTTCTCTGTTCTCTGTCTCCTCTGTTCCTTTCTCTTTTGTCTCTGTCCTCTCTCTCCTCTCTATCTGTCTCTGTTCTCTCTCTGTCTCTCTGTTCTCTATCTCTCCCTCTCTGTGTTTTCTATCTTTTCTTCTCTCTCTCCTCTCTCTTTCTCCCTCTCTGTCTCTCTATTCTTTCTCAGTCTCTTTCTTTCTCTTTGTCTCTTTCTGGCTTTGTCTCTACCCATATTCAGTTCAATTCAGCAAACATTTATGTTTGTTCTACTATGGTCTAGGCACTAAGAATACAAAAATAAAGAATCTAACGGTGTCTGCCCTTGAGGAGCTTATAGTCTTCCAGGGAAGGGAGAACAACATATACACAGATACACTTAGTAGTACAAAATTTATACAAAGCTGTTTTGGTGGCCAAGGTAAGGTGGGGATGGGTGGGTGGGTAGCAGTACCAACAACTAAGGGGACTGGGAAGGAACTCATATTAGAGGGGACACTTGAGCTGAGCCTTGGATGGAGTCAAGGATTCCAAGAGATCGTGGTGAAGAGAGAAGCCACTTTAGGCATGGGGGAAAGCCAGGGCCAATGCACAATGTAATATATGGGGAATAGCAACCAGGCCAGTGTGGATAGAAAATCATGAGTGAGGAAGGCATTTTGTAAAACAAATCAAAAAAGTTAAGTTGGAGCCAGATTGGGAAGAATTTTTAATTCCAAAGAGAGGAGGTTGCATTTCTCTCTCAAAGTTCTTTCTCACACACATTCCTAATACCCCATACCACACAAACATCCCCCCAGCATACAGGCACACCATCAATACATGGGCTATGCAGGCCTAATACACACACATCCACTACAAATATAGGCCACACCTCTAAAGTGAGATTTATTTAAAAGGAAAACAATATCTAAGTGTGCCCTGAAAAATAACACTGATAATAGAAGCTAAGTCAGTTGTAGGAGATACAGGGGTGAGGGAAAATGTGGCCCATGGTGGGACCAATACAGGCACAGGTTCCCAAAGTGGGTGATGCTACCCCCTCAGGGGTGCTGGAATGATCTGGGGGGCAGTAGTAGCCTCGGGTACAATTGGGGAGCATTGAAGAAAATAAGGGGGTGGTAGAGAGCATAAGGAAAGAAGAAAAGAAAATTTGAAAAACCGTTCGTACATGTTTCCTCTGTTGTGTAGCAGAGTTAAAGTCACGGTGATTAAATTATTTTCCAAATGAACACACAAAATGCACGGTATAACTTATCAGTGGTCAAGTCCGCCGATAGGTCTTAACAAGCAAATATTGGCAGCAAGCATGTCACACATTGTCAGAAAGTCCAGCATTCATCAGCAGAAATAGGTGTGTGTAATGACTTGTTTACAATACGATATTGTACAATCACATGATGCAATATTGCACCATTAAAATTTCAGTGCAGGAAAAAACTACAAATTTACAATAAATTATTAAATATAAGATGTGTCATTTTAAAAATATATATTTTATACATTTTGGGGGATGATGCAAATTTCAAAAAAATAAGCTAAAAGGTTAAAGATTTCCAGGGAGGCACTGCATAATTTTTAAAGGCAGACCGTAGGCCAAATAAGTTTGAGAACCTGTGGTATAGACACATCAGATACTTCACCCACTTTGTTTGGCCTCTCTCATAATCTAAAACACATTCCCTCTCTCTATCTCTCCATCTCTGTCTCTCTGTGTCTGTCTCTCTCCCTCTCCTTCCTTCTCCCTATCTCTCCCTGTCCCTCTCTCCTTCCCTTTCCCTCCCTCTTCCTATCTCTCCTTATCTCTCCCTATTTCCTTTCTATCTCTCCCTCTCTCTCCATGTCTCCTCCTCCCTCTCCTTGTCTCTTCCTCCCTCTCTCCATCTCCCCATCCCTCTCTCTCCTTCCCTTTCCCTCTCTCCATCCCCTTCCCTGTCTCTTTTTCTCTCTCCTTCCATCCCTCACTTCTTGCCCTGCCCTGCCCCCTGCCTTATGCCTCTCATCCTCTAGGCCAGAACATACACTCTGGCAGCACTGGCCTGCTTTCCTTCTTGAGCTAACGTGGGAAGACCATGTGATTGGAGTTTCCACATTCCCACAATGTATGACCATTAAAACAATGTAAGTCTGTAGCAGAGACAGAGGATTCACTCTGCATGCAGTGCTAGAGGTTTGACAGTTAACTAGCGGGTGAAGTTAAGCTATGCAAGACAGCCACATAGATCTCTGGAACTGGAAATTAGGCTTTTTCTTCTTCTATCCAGCCAAGCCAGGTGAACAAAAGAGTGGATGATAAAAAGAGTGGATCCTCGGTTATCACTTTGATGGCCAATCCCACACTCATCCAAGCCTCACTTGGTGCCAAATGATTCCCCTGCACCCCTGAAAGTCATGGAAGGAATGGCCAGGAGGGATCAGATTTCTGGTCCAAATATACCCAGATTATTTAAAATGCTTACGTTTGATAGCATTTTGAATTTATTGAGGAAGAAAGGAAATGAGCTGAAATCAGTCCTTCTGCTACTGGAAAACTCTCGTGTCATTCAAACTGGTAGGTTTTCAAAGACCAACATAGGAAATGACAGTGTTTGGTGAACCAGTTTTGGGGGATGGGGAGGAGAAGCAGAGAGTACCCAATGAATTATAAGGATAAGCTAGATAAATTGACACAATAAAAATCCTAGTATAATCCCTAATCATTTTCACTTTAAACAGAGACTATGACGCCCATTTCTTATTTATAAATCAGGGCATTAGGAAAGTGGAATTGTGTAATTTTTGGTATGGTGTTTGTTTTGGGGTTGTTTTTAAGTTCAAGGCCAGACATAATGGTTGATAATATCTCAACATCCATTTTCCTGTAGACCAGACTGGTCATTTCCCCTTTCAAATAATTTATTTTTAGGTAAATATGTATAATTAATATATATATATATATATTATATATATATATATATACACATATATAGACATACATATATCAAGAAGACATGAGATTCCTAGATTCGAATTTGTCACAAGCAAAAAACTACCGTGCCATGTATCAAATAAAGCTTTTTGTTTTCATTTAAAAAAAAAAGTACTTTAATGACCTTGTTGCATGTCTTGCAGGTAGGCTGCAAAGCCGCCATAGTATTCTTCCAATACTGCATTATGGCCAACTTCTTCTGGCTGCTGGTAGAAGGCCTCTACCTTCACACCCTGCTGGCCATCTCCTTCTTCTCTGAACGAAAATACTTCTGGTGGTACATCCTCATTGGCTGGGGTATGTAAAGACTTGGGTGGAATGAGATGGAGTGCTATAAGATGGGGTGCTCCCCCACAAAATCCAGGGCCCTGGGGGGGCATGGATATAAGGCCCTGGGTTTGAGGTGAGGGGAAGGAAAGTAACCTCCCATGGTTCCAGAGACTGGGAATGCTGAGAAATGACCTCACTGGGTAAGAATTGGCCTACAAGGGATCCTATTCCCCTGCTACCTACACCAGAGGCATCAAAGACCTCTGTCTTTGAGATCACTGATATCAAGTTCAGATTTATTCCTTGGCCTTGAGAAATTGTATTTCCCCCCAAGAGATAATCCCTGTAATGAATTAAATGAGATAGTATTTGTAAAATGCTTAGCACAGTGCCGAACACATAGTAGGATCTTAATTAATGTTTATTCCCTTCTCTTCTTCCCTCCTCAAATCTGTCTTATAGTCAAAAAAGTGACCACGTTCATGTCACTGTTTGCAGAACCTGTCATCGTTTGCTGAGACTGTTGATGTGGTGGGGGGGGGGGTGAGAATCATGTCACACTTTGCACAACCTCTGACCTTATGGTTAGCTTGATACCTAATCTACCACTAATCCTAATCGGACCCTGCCTGTTCCAGGAGTGTGTGGTTTTAAGATGGGAAGGGAGTGCCTTTAGTCAGCCTTATCTGTCATGCCAGAGAACAAACTCTTGGAGACAGCTCACCTAAGCCTGAGTCTGCTGGCTGCTGCCTCATGTCTGTGCGTGGAAAAGCCTTTGGGTGACCCGAAGGGTCTCTCTCATAAGATGGCTACAGGGATGGGCGCCTCATGCCTCCTATTGCCCCTTGGCTCTGGCTCTGGCTCTGGCACCATTTGTCCTCCCTCTCTGATTGCCTTTGTCTTTCTATTGCCTGTCTGTCTATCTCTGTCTCATCTCTTCTCTCTGCCTTTCTCTTTGTACCTGTCTCTTCCCCCCCCTCCCCGCCTTTCTTTTTGTCTCTCTGTCTCTCCCTCTCTCTCTCTTCTCTCTCTGTCTCTCTTTCTGTCTGTCTCTGTCTCTGTCTGTCTCTCTCTCTCTCTGTTTCTTTTTGTCTCTCTGTCTCTCTCTCTCTCTCTTTCTCTCTGTCTCTGTCTGTCTGTCTGTCTGTCTGTCTGTCTCTGTCTCTCACTTTCTCTCTCTCTCTCTCTCTCTCTCTCTCTCTCTCTCTCTCGCTCCTTTGCTCCCTCCATTCCTCCCCTCCCCCTTAGCCCTGTCTCCCTCCTCCACTCTGCTCTCCATTTCCCCCAGGGCTTGGACTCAGGGACCTGTTCCAGACTGAGACGACCAAGGACCCTAACAGGACTAAGGAGAAGCATGAGGCACTGATAGAAGAGTATCCAGGAGGGATTCAGTCATCAAAATGTTCACCTGCAGAACACTGATGACTGTCAGTGCCTGTCTGGCCCGAATTTGGCCCTAGGGATACCCTCCTACTCCTCCATAAATTAGGCTACTTGCTGGTGGGGTCGGTGACAAGGGACTGGTCTGAGACTCAGGGAATAATTTAACTTCCAGTGTTTGTTTCTGCCTCTCTCATCTCTCTTCTTTCCTCTCTCCCTGTCTCCTTCTCTATGTCTCTTTCCTCCCCTCCTCCTCCTCTCCTCCTCCTCTTTCTTCTTCTTCTCCTCCTCCTCCTCCTTCTTCCTTTTCTCTCTCTCCTCTCTCTCTCTCTCTCTCTCTCTCTCTCTCTCTCTCTCTCTCTCTCTCTCTCTCTCTCTCTCTCTCTGTCCCTCTCCTTCCCCCTCCCCTCTCTCTCCCTTTCTCCCTCTCTCCTCCTCCCTCCTTCCCCTCACCCTCTCTCTCATCCACAGGGGTCCCTGGCTTGTTCATCACTGCATGGGCACTCACCAGACTCCATTTTTACAACATTGGGTGAGCACACATCTTACTCATTTGTGGATTCCCTTATTCCCTTCCTTTAAAGGAGCTCTCTTTTCTGCCCAGCTCAGAAAATGGATTTCCTTCACTTTCCTTGACCTGGGTCTTTTGCTTAGTCTGGAATATCCCTTGAGCAATGGAATCACCTGGCTCACCCCTACCTGGGGATCCAGAATCTCTAGCTCCCTGTTTAACAGAACCTGAGTCCCTGAATGAGTTTGGAAAAAATTCTGTCATACTAGAGGCAGTGTGGTATAGTGGGAAAAGCCTCAGAACTAGGAAGCCCAAGACTGCCATGGATTCTTTCTGTGACCTTGGGCACCTTCCACCCCCTCTCTAGACCTCAGTCTCCTCTCCTTTAAAATGAGGCCAGACTTTTAAATTCCCAGCCAACTCTAAAGGGCTGTGGTTCTATTTATGAGGTCCCTCCTATATAGCTCTAATTATAAAAGATAGTATATTTTAGCGGAAAGAACCCTTTGCTTGGAGTCAGAAGTCTTGGGTTTGAATCTCAGACCTGATAACATTCACTACATGGTCTTAGGAAAGTTGATTCTTCACTCTGAGCCTGTTTCCCCATCTGTAAAATGAGAATGTTGATACTACTTCTGCTGCCCAAGTCATGTAATTGCTGTGAATAAAGAGCTTTGTAAGCATAAAAACACGGAAGAAGTCAGAGCTATGGATGTCTATATATTATGCCTCGATGGTCTCTAAGATTTCTTCTAACCTCGATGTTCTGTGGTTCTAAGAAGCAAACAGACCTGAGGAAGGTCTATTTTCAGTCACTAATACTTCATTGTAAATGAGTGGGTAAGAGATTTTGAGAGCAGGGCCCTGGGGAGAGAAGAATTTTGAGGAGGGGTAAGTAACAATTTTCCTCTCCTAAACCAATGAGATAGGTGGTACACGTTTTAACCCTATTTTACAGATGGAGAAGCTGCAGTCCCCAAACCAAAAATAATTTTCCCATGATCACATAATCATATAGGAAGTGTTAGGGCCAGGATTTCAACCTAAGACTCCTAACTCCAAATTCAAATACCCCATTGGCTCCCACCACTGTGAAAGGGAAAAAGATTAGCCCTGGGTACCACTTGGGGTTAGGAAAAGCCACTTTTCTGAAGGGAGGGTCATGGGATGCTTTAATTTCTCTCATGTCTCCAGCCTTCTCAGAGTCCCCTTTGCTGGTTTGTAGGTGCTGGGATAGCATTCAGTCCCCATCCTGGTGGATCATCAAGGTACCCATTTTGGCTTCTATATTGGTAAGGCCCCAGCCCTTCCTAGAAGCTGAGAGCCCCCTGATCCCTAAGTAGATAGAACTAGGCAGATTCTTTGGACCTGGGGTTCCTGGGGATTAAAAACCAAAAATAATGTCACTTGCAACAACATACCACATTTCCATAGCTCTTAAAGGTTGGCAGAATAATTTCCTCACAACTACCTTGTGAGATAATCAGTGCAAGGGGAAGTGTCCCCATCTCACAGATGAGGACAGTGCTTTACCCTGGGTCACACAGCTACTAAGTGACAGAACCTGTACCTTGCAAGAACCTGGGTCTTCTGATTCCCAAGTCCAGGGTTCTTTTCTACTCTACCAGTCTATATCAATGCCACATCAGTCCTCAGTGGATCCAGGCTTTATCATTCCCCCCACTGAGGAATGGCAAGAAAGCACTCTCTCTTAGCCCAAGGCATACCTTTGGACTCAGATAGGTTGCCTGGAAGACTACCCAGGCATAGGGAGGTCCCCAGGCAAAGAGGGTACCTAACCACACCCTTCCCCTTTATGCCCTTGCCCAACCCCGGCCCTACAGGTGAACTTTATTTTCTTCATCTTCATCATCCGAGTTCTGGTTCAGAAGCTACATGCCCCAGACATGGGGAAAAATGAGAACAGCCACTATTCGTGAGTATGGTGATACCTCTCCCCTCCCCACCCACAGCTGGAGCTGTCCGCAGGATTGATGATCAAGCTCCTCAGCTTCATCTTCCACATCCCCTCCCAATCCTGGAGGGAAGAGGGAGGAATGTGTAGTCTCCTTCCCAGGGCATCTCCCCAGAAGGGAATGGATGAACATCTGAGTAGAGGGAGTTTATTAGTCACTTCTGCATTTGAACCAAGTGGTCTCTTAAAATCTTTGTTGTAGGAATCTGGGATTCTGAGTTCTATTTTGATTCTAGGATTTTGTTGTATGATTCCAAGATTCTCCTCTAGTATTCTATGCTGAGTTTAGGATCCTGGGATTCCATCCCATGATTTTCTAGGGTCCTATTATTCTGGTATTCCATTCCTCAATTCTACAAAATGTGTGCAGATATATTTTACTCCAACTATGTCTAATTACAACAAGGCCAGCCTGGTTTGGGGCAAGAGAAATGGTCATCTACTATTTGGAACTGTGACCCTGGTGAAAATGCATGTCATAATGTGCCTGTGCACCCAAGTTATACCTCCTGCCTGCTCATAATTCCATTTTTTCATGGAGCCTGTCAGCCAGCTCTAGAAATAGCTAACCAATTAATACAGACTCAAACAGACCTGTATATGTGGGATGGGAAACGATGTTCTGTCAGAATGAGGAAAGCTGGAGAGAGGGAGGGCAGACGGAGGAGGTCTGGAGATCCCTGAGCAGGGAACCACTGTATTTTTCCCTGTATCAAGCATTTAGGATCATGAATGCTGTCCTCCACCCAGCACTGGTGGGGAAGGAATGTAATTGCATTCATGAGAGAAACCTGGTCACCTAAGGCAGAGAAGAACAGTAAGAGAGAAGACCTAGGCTTGAGTCCCAACTCCTCCATTACAATGACGCCTGGGTGCAAATTTGGCTGAGTCTTTGGGCTTTCCTGGGGCTGTAGTAAGGATGATAATAACAATAACTAACACTTATATAGCATTCACGGTGTGCCCAGGCACTGTGCTAAGCACATTACAAATATCACCTCATTTGATAACCCTGAGAGGTAGATGCCATTATCATCCCAATTTCACAGTCAAGGAAAAATGGCTTGCCCAGAGCTAGTAAGTGTCTGAGGCTGGCTTTGAACTTGAGGTTTCCTGACGTCAGACCCAGTGCGCTCTCCACTATGTTACCCAGCCGCCTGTAATAGATATCCCAAGTTGGAAAGGGAAGTCAGGGCCAGCTGTGGATGATGGAGCCCCTATATGAGTGGACAAGCCCTTGTCACATTAGCCCTGTCCTTGGTGAGGTGACCTGGGAGGGGAGGTCTGGAGAGTGACACTGAGAAACGAGGGGGAGAGATGTGGCTTGGTAGGGGCAGACAGAGTCTGGGATCATAGAATTTTGAACTGGAAGAGACCAGAGAGATCTTCTAGCCCAGTCTATTTATTTTATAGGGCAGGAAACAGCCCCAGAAAATAGAGATTTGCCTGAGGTCCTATAGACAGTAGGAGGCAGAGAAGTAATAATGCATCAAGCTGGAAAATACCAGCAGCTGAAATGGCTGCCGCTGAAAAGGATCTCTGAAAGTGTCTGACTCAGCCCCTTTCTGAGTAGGAATCTATTAGGACAGCGTCAGTAAGTGATCATCCAGCCTCTGCTTGGAGATCTCCAATGATGGGAAACTCACTACCTACCAAAGCATCCAGTTCAACTTTTGGACAAGTTTAGTTGTTAATAAGTTTTTCTTTACATGGAACCAAAATCTATTTCTCTGCAAATTTCTCCCTTCCTCCCTTCTCCCCCTCCCCCCATTGCTTCTAGTTTTTCCCTTTAGCAACAAGGATAATAAACCTAGCTTTCTTTCCAATGATAGCCCTTCTAATACTTGGAGACCACTCAGTCTTTGGCCAGGGTTGGGGCTCAGTCTACAAGAAAAGTAATTTGTCTTCGATAACCCAGCTAACCTTTCTACCTGTAGCTTTGTCCTTCGTCATGGGGGAAGTAGTGTGGCAAAGTCTATGGGATCCAAGGGGCTGGGTTCAAATTTCAATTCTGACACTTACTAGCTCGGTGACCTTGGACAAACACCTTCCCTTCTGTGGGCCTCAGTTTCCTCTTCTTTAAAATGAAGCAGTTAGGATGGATAATCCATTTTGAGCCTTCCAAGCTTTAAATCCTAAAATCCTCTGACTTTATTCTGAAGACAATGGGAAATCATGGAAAGTTCTCAAGTAGTAAAGACACCTAATCAGACTCACGGTAGGTACCCCAGCCGACCCTTTGCTTGTACCTCTGTCCCTAGGAGACTGGCCAAATCAACACTGCTGCTGATCCCGCTCTTTGGGGTGCATTATATCATGTTTGCCTTCTTCCCGGACAACTTTAAGAAAGAAGTGAAGGTGTTCTTTGAGCTTATTTTTGGCTCTTTCCAGGTACAAAGCTGGGCCCAAGGTTGAGGGCTCAGTCTGGGGGCAGGGGCAGGGATTGGTCCACGGTTGAGGAGGGGGGTGAGTGGGAAAGGACACAGCTGGTGATTTTCAATGGATGTGGGTTCAAGGCCAGAGTTTAATTCAGTGTAACTGTTATAGCCTGAATAATTAATTCAAGCTCATAATTTGGAAAGGGTTATAACTGGCCCTCTGTTCCAGCCTTTGGCCAGAGCTATAGAATAAGGAAATATGTATTGGGGAAGGGGGAGGGGATGGGAAAGAGTGGAGGTGATTTTTCTACCTTCTTTCTACCTGGGGAAGGTGACTTTGACAGGGAAATTGACCTTAAAGTAAAGGAGGGAGTCGGGTGTAGCTGCATCTGTATAACCAGGCCCTATGCTCATGGACCAGAGGGCTAGAATCTAGACTTGCCAAGTCACACAGATAGAAGACTGAAGAGGAGGGAGGGAAATGTGGAGAAAGTGACCAAAAGGAGATGGAGAGAACTCAGGGCTGGTGAAAAGCAGAGGATTTAGGAATGTGGGGTCACTAGAAGGAGATGAAGAGTTGAAGGGAAAGGCAAAATGGAAAGGCATAAAGGAAGAGAGGGGTGGGGGAAGATGGAGCGAGGGAAGGAAGCAAGCAGAGAATAGAGAGGAGGTAATTGGTAATGGGTAATGGTAATGAGGTAAAAGGAAGGGAGGAGGTCAATTAGGAATCAAAGGGTCTGGAAGAAAGAGCTGATTCAGGGATGGAGAAATGAGAGCTGAAGAGAAGTAAGGAGACTGAGAGGGATGGGGAAGGTGGGAATTGAAGATGGGAGTGGCAAAAAAGAATGGGGGAGTAGAGCAGATTAAATAAAATTGTACAACACTTAGCATAGTACCTGGCATATAATGAGAACTTAACAAATGCTTATTCCTTTGCCCTGCCCTTCCCTCTCATTTCTGATGATTAGGAGTCCAATGGACTGGGTAGCTTTTGGAAAAAAGACACTTCATCTCAACTCCCTCCCTCTTTCCCCAATCTCTAAATCGCAACCTTGCTTGTCTTCTATACCCCTGATTCCCAGTTTCCCAGCCCCTTAACTGGGTAAAATGGTTTCCCCATGCTCCTTAGACCATCTCACTTCCCAGACTGGCCTCTACATGCCCCCTTCCTCATCAACCCTTGAGCTAAGAGTGAGACCTCTTGGATCCAATCTAGTTCTCAAGGCTTGTCTCTTTTCCCATCAGGGCTTTGTGGTAGCTGTCCTCTACTGCTTCCTCAACGGGGAGGTAAGATGATGGGGTGATCCTGTGGCATGGGAATAAGTAAGGGCAGCCTTCACTGTACCCTGATGCAGTGTCCAGAAAGGCTAGCCTACAGTGAAATTTGGGTAAAACTGAATAAGGGTATGTTAAAGTGAAGCCACGTAAAAACAAGTATGTTATAAGGCGAATATATATAAATTGAGTATATGTAAAGTGGATTTCCCCACTAAGTTCATGACTCTTGCTGAGACACATCATTGTTTTTAATGAGTCTTCAGTGAGTTGGAACTCCAAACATTCACCTTTCATTGTTTCTGCCTCTCTTCTCCTCCCATTCATTCAAACATCTCAGCCTCTTTGCTTAGTGGTCTGTAAAAAAGTGATTCAACAAATATTTATTGGGTACCTAGTATGGGCAGGGTTTCATATTAAGCACTTGGGAAAAGAAGGAGTAGCTCCCAGATATTCAAATCCCTGACCTCAGGGAGCTTACAGTTCAATAGAACAAATAAATGGCACTAAGGGGTCCCCATGTGTAAAGTGAACTCTTCCTTGAAAGAATAACCTCCTATGAGGAGAATTCATTTTTTTCCTAAATGCTGGGACCTGTCTCAACTAAACTTTATATCTCTCTAATATATACACAGTAGGTTCTTGTTGAATGAAGGGATGAATAAAACCAAAGGTCTAGATAATCTGCAAACCAAGTAACTAGTCCCAGATAATCGAGTAGGCTGATGTAAGGTCATGGAAACAAGGTTTGTCAAAGGCTAGGAAAAGTCCCATATTTCTAAAGATAGCAGGCTTTGAATGAAATCCTGTGCCCCATGGTGCCTGTTAGTGGCTCCCTACTCCCTTAGGCCATAATTGTATTTGACTTAAAGCCCTACTCTGCCCTCTTACCCACAACTAGTACTAACCTCAGTAAAAATGGAGATGGATGCATCCACTGAGTCCCCACTGGCTCTTGGTTACCCCTATCAGTGTCTGAGCATTTTCCCTCATGATGTCTGTACCTAAAGGACTCTCTTTCTCTCTTCTCTGCCAACCTTTCCACATCACTAGGTCCAGGCAGAGTTCAAACGTAAATGGCGGTGGTGGCGCCTGGAACGATTCTTGGGCCCGGATCTCAAGTACCACCACCCATCTGTGGCCAGCAATGGCTCCAACTTCAGCACACAGATCTCCATGATGACACGGACCAGCCCCAAGGACCGACGCTCCTCCAGTTTCCAGGCTGACTTTTCGCTAGTCTGACCAGGGCACTTCTCACCCCAGGGTGCCCAACCCTCCCCTATATATCAGAGTATTGCTCACAGCAAGGGACAGGCAAAAGGCACTCCAGATGAGAAGACTGTAAGCTGGAGGAAAGCCTGCCTCAGACAGGATGCCTCTTAGATTCTTCTGCTCTGTTAGAATCCTTTGATTGGCTTCCAGAGGCACAGATAGCCCATGGTCTGGAAGCTCAAACATTCTTGGAGTTCCCCAGACTTAACCAGGTCCTATCCCATGAGCTGTCCCCTATCCTGGTCCTCAGACCCAGGAGCTACCACAGCTCACCTGACATGGGGCCAAGGGAGAGGGATAAGTGGGAAGGGCTCAGGTCTCTGGGAAGCTCACAAATTCCTCTCTAGCCTTGGCAAGTCCATGTGGTCCCTGGAGGAAACTGCTGGACAGATAGAGAGAAACCCTCTGTCCCTCTCTGAAGGGAACCAGTTCTTCCTTTTGCCACTCACAGATGGTGAAAGCAAACTGCCCTTTGGCAGAAAGAGCCTGGGCAAAGGCAGAAGTTTGTAAAATGGTATATGTGTCTGTACACATATGTATGGGAAGGAGATAGCTAATCTGCATGGCAGAGCAATGAGGAGAAGAGGTCAGCCCATCTCTATTATATGACTGAGGAAGTGGGAAAAGGGCAGAAAGCTGAAACCTAGGATACACCTCCCCACAGATTCAAGGAGGAGAGTCTGTACACTCTCTGCTGGGCTCCTTGGGCTTTTTGCCGCTCAGACAAGAGGGAGGAGTTGCGGAGGATAGGGAATGGGCAAGAACATTTGGAGATGTCACATTCAATGTGTGGTAAGGGAAAGAGTCCTAGATTCAAAGTTGGGAGACCAGGGTTTGAAACCCAGCTCTATCACTTACTTGCAGTGTAGTTCTAAGCCAGTCACCTCCCTTTTCTGGGACTCAGTTTCGTCATCTGTAAATGGGTTAATAATACTTGTCACCTACCTCACAGAGCTGTTGTAAGAATCAAGTGAAATGATGTATGTGCAACCTTTTGTAGCCAAAAAGTAACATGGAAATATAAGCTATGGTTTTATTATCTGCACTTACTATTAGCCTCTTTCTTGCAGGTCCCCTTGTAGAGACACAATAGCTGGAAGGGTTATAAGAGCTTCCTACAGTATTTGATAGGATATGAACTCCAGGAAGACACCTCTGAGGAGAAATACCTTCCTCTACTCACCTGTCACAATGTTGAAAGTTCCATCATTAGAGCTTTGTAGCATGCAATGCCTTCTCCCCATTCCCCCTCTGCCCATGAAGGCTCAGCCATCTTGCCCTCAGCACCTGGAGGGGATGAAAACGATCATAGCCTTTCTTCTTGGATAGGAGAGCCTCTGGTAGCCTTGGACTCTGAGCCCAGATATGTCCATGTCCACCCCCTGCCTCACCCCTTGGCCTCTCTGGGTCTAACATGGAAGGGCTCCTTCCTCCAGAATTGGACCACAAACCAAATGGACTAGGAAACTTGACTTGAATTCTAATTCAACACTTCCACTCACTCCTTGGGCAACCTTAGGCAAATCCCTTCCATTCACAGGACTCTGGTGGGGTCAGTTGAACTAATGTGTAGAAAGCACTTTGTAAACCATAACACATACACAAGTGCAAGGGAGTGTTATCTGGTTATCCTTATCATTCTCCAAACCCTCTGCATGGCATGGGCAGCCAAGAGCAGGTATGTGAAGGAGTCAGTCACTCAATCAGTAAACATTTATTAAGCTCCTACTGTGTGCCAGGCACTCTGTTAAGCTCTGGGGATACAAAGAAAAGCAAAAGACTATACCCTCCGGGAACTCACAATCTAATGGGGGAGGTAGCATGTAAACAACTATGTACAGACAAGATACATTCAGGATCAATAGAAAATAATCAATAGAAGAGTCAGTTCATGGTTCCAGACTGTCTAAAATAGTCCAGACATGGAGGGAGGTAGAAGGTGTACTGACCAGGAAAATGAGTTTAGTACTAAGCATATATCACCATGATCTGCTACTTGCTCCAGCATTCAGGGCTTGGGCCTCCAGCCCCTTTTCCAATCCCCTCAAGGACCACCCCCACTCATGTCTGTCTCATGGCCAGTGGGAGGGACAAATCCGGGATTGCAACTTCCTGGGGAGAGAAGACAAGTCAACATGGGGATGAAGGGTAAGGAGGGAGATGCCTGTCAGGACTTGACCCCTTGGCCCAGGTAAGTTTCCAGACCAAGGAGAGTAAAGACACTCAAAACTACAAAGAATCTATCACCTAGAAGTCATCCAAATAACTTGGGAATGTGTTTGCTTACATTACCAATGTCGTTAGCCATTTTCTCAAGGCAGTCTTTGTAATGGCAAGACCACTGGCTTTTTTTAGAAAATGGGAATTGAAAGGTCAGGTTGTCTCCTTACAACCTGTGACTGGACAGGTTCCTTCCCCTTGCTCAGCCCCAGTTTTTCTCTGTAAAATGAGGGGGGGGGGGTTGATATTTAAGAAGTCTCCTGACTTCAAACCCCAGACCCTTTCCTAAACACACACCCTCCAGGATGGGAAAGGACAAATATCCTCTTGGATTAAGGCAAAGTACCAGGCTCCAGAGTTGAGCTCTCTCAGATCCTCCCAGTTGCTGCACTGAAGAGTAAGTGTTAGCATTTCAAAGAGCTCCTCCCCTTACTTGGAGGAAGAGTGTGAAATGTCACATCAAAGAGATGAGTAATTAAGCAAAATATTTTAGGTGCTAACTTTAAGCAAAGCCAAAATTTGCTGCTGAGATTGACTGCTTATAAGAAAAGGGCTGATTGGGAATCCGGGCTAAACCTGAGGATTTGGAACTAGGGACCAATCAACAAGTATTCATTAGACATCTACTATGTGCTGTTTTTCTCTGCTATGTGCTGGAGATATAGACAATGAAAGAGTTCCTGCCCTCCAAGAGCTATCTGGCCTCTATTGGGAGAAACAAACATGGACATAATTAGGAGTGTTCAAAAGAGAAGGTGGTGGTAGAGAGAGGAATAACTAGTAGCTGGGGGAGGGGGACAGAAAAGGCTTTACATAGAATATAGACTTGAGGCTGGACATTTGAGAGATGGACATGCAGAAAGAAAGAAGAATAAGGTGGGATGTGAGAGACCTTAGCTGAAAATACAACCTGAGCCCAGGCTCCAAACAGGAGGGACGAGAGATCAGTAGGAGTCCAGGATGTGAGTGATCAGACAGGGTCAAGTCATAAGTACTGGGGTGCCAGACATCTAGAGACTAGGGATCAGGCACAGAGAATCTGGACCTAAAGCCCTGCTCTTGTGGAGCTCACAGTCTGAAAGAGGGTATGACACAAGTACAGATAGCTAAAACACAGTATAGGGAAGTGCAGACAAGGCTCTCCAATGCAGAAAGTTCTTACCAATTGAGGGGAAGGCTTCCTGGAAAGAGGGGTGGTGTTTGAATTGGGCTCTAAATAATAGGGAAAAAAACTCAAAAAAAGGTGAAGAAAGGCAGGGAGGACATTCCAGTCATGAAGAAGAATGTGTGAAGCCCTGTAAACAGGGAAATGCAGAGTGTGCATCAGAGATTGTCATCCAAGTCTGGCTAGAGTATCAAGTGCTGGAGGGGAAGTAATAGGAGATAAAGCTGGAAAGGCAGGCTGGCCCTAGGCAGAAGAGTCTGGACTCTTTAGGAAACCACTGGAGATTTTTGAGGAAAAGAGTGACATGGGCAGATATAGCTGTAAGGAAGAGTAGTCTATGAGAAACCAATTCAGCACCATGGCTAGAGCAGGACTCATTTGGTGTAATATCAGAGGGGAGATGGGGATTCAGTGGAGTTAGGGGACAAGAGGCGGTGGGAATGTACAAATTTCAACTAAACATAAGAAATAACTTCATAAAAGAGTTATCCAACCAAGGAAAGAGTTAATTCTGGGGATTATGTGCTTCCCAACACTGGAGATATTTGAGCCCTAGCAGAATGATCACATGACAACATTGGCAAATGCTGTAGAGGGAATCCCAGAACACTCTGAACAATAATGGAAGCTTGTGATCCAGAGGGACAATGGTAGGTTCTGGCAGTGGGCAGGGTAACCTGAGCCAGGGACCCTTCCAGCTCTGAGCTTCTGAGGTATCACAGTGGATAGAGCACTGGACTTGGAGTCAAGAAAACCTGAGTTCAAATCCAAGATAAAAAGAGTTAATAGTGGTAAAGTGCCTTGCAAAACTTAAAGCTGCTATTTAAATGCTAGCTATAATTATTCTTCCTTTTGGACCCTGATGTTCATCTTTCCCACCTGGATCACTAGACTGAAAGGAACAGCCGAAGAACTTGATGCCTACCCAAAGACTACTGGAAGGATAGCTCAGGAGGACTTGTTCCAGGCCCAAACCATATAAACCAACCATTCCCTGAGGTATAGAACAAAAGGAGCCAGAAATATCCAATGAATCAACATGATTTTATTGAGTATTGTTCTACGCTGGGGTGAGAGAAGGGAGAAGGATGAGGAGTGAACTAAAGTCTTGCCCTTGGGGAAATCAATCAGTCAACAAGTATTTATTAAGAACTTACTACGTGCCAAATCAGGTTCTTCCCACTCTGCTAACCTCTAGTGGGTATACAAAGAAAAGCCCAAAATAGTCCCTGTCCCTCAAGGAGCTGACATTCTAATGGAGAAGACAGCATATAAATAACTAGGCATATACAAGATCCCAAAGGGGAGGCATTTGCAGCTTAAGGAATTGTAAAGGCCAAGGTGGAAAAAAAAGGAAGCAGAGCAATCCATCTATGGTGGACAGCAACAAGGGCACAAAGATGGGGGGGTAGGGGGAGTGGGTCATGTTTGAGGAACTGCAAGTACCTGTGGAGTCAGCCAGTCACAAGGAGAATAAAGTATAAGGAGACTGAAAAGGTGGGAAGGCAGAAGATTTAGAGCTAGGATGAAAGAGCAGGGAACAGAGAATGTCAGAGCTGGGATGGACTTAGAATAGAGAACAGAGAATGTCAGAACTGGAAAGGATCTTAAAACAGAGAAAATAGAAAATGTCAGAGCTGGGAGGGACCTTAGAACAGAGAATGTCAGAACTGGGAGGGATCTTAAAACAGAGAATGTCAGAGCTGAGATGGACTTAGAACAGAGAAAATAGAAAATGTCAGAGCTGGGAGGGACCTTAAAACAGAGAATGTCGGAGCTGAGATGGACTTAGAACAGAGAAAATAGAAAATATCAGAGTTGGGAGGGACCTTAGAACAGACAATGTCAGAGCTAGGATGGACTTAGAACAGTGAAAATGTCAGGACTGGGAGGGACCTTAGAATAAAGAATGTCAGAGCTGAGATGGACTTGGAACAGAGAAAATAGAAAATGTCAGAACTGGGAGGGACTTTAGAACAGAGAATGTCAGAGCTTAAACAACTTTAGAGATCATTACCTACAACTCCCTTATTTTATAGACACTGAGGCCCAGAAAAGGAAAGAGACCTGCTCAGGGTCGCACAGCTAGTAAGTAGCAGAGCCAAGATCCGAACCTATGTCCTCTGACTCTGTCTCTTAAACCCTTTCCACTGTATGAAACTGCAAGCAGAAAAGGGGGCCCCCTGCCCAGCATTGGCCTACCCCCTCCGGTGCCTTCTATCTCTGAGGAGTAAGACAGGCAGACACAGATAACTAGGTCAAGGAGATGAGGGATGAATTCTCCTTCCATAGAAAATAATGACTCTATAGGGAAGGTGAGGAAGGAAAGAAGGATGCATTGTCCTTGGGAATAATATGTATTTGTAGGAAGAATAACAAAATGATTATAAAATGCCCTCATTTCCCCAAAGGACTACGCCCTGAGGCAGGGTTGGCTGGCTACCAGCTGTATAGTATGATGTGGGACCCAACCTTACCCAAAATGTCTTCTCCCTAACCACTAACTGCAATTCCTCCACCAGCACATAGAATCATAAGATTTAGAGTAAGACCTTAAAAGTCATCCCGTCCAACAGCCTCATTTTGTAGATGAGGAAACTGAAGGCAAAGAGATTTTAAGAGACTTGCCAAAGGACACATAGCTAGGAAGTAGCAAAGCTAGATTCCAACCTAAAGGGAGGGTGTGTTGTGAGTGATCACAAATATTAGAGGTGGGAGGGACTTTAGAACAGAGAATATCAGAACTGGAAAGAACCTTAGAACACAGAAAACCAAAGCTGGGAGGGACTTTAGAGACCATCTAGTCAAAACTCCTCCTTTTAGGGATGGAAAAATGGAGGCCAGGGAGTTGAGTTGACTTGGCTGAGGTCACAAGCTAATGAGTGTCAAAGGTAGATTTGAACTCAAATCTGACTCCAAATTCAGGGCCCTCTCCTCTACTAGTGCCTTTCCTGAAAACAAACTTGGAGAGGAGAGAGGTGGAAGAGCGGAAGCATGAACCTGGACTATTGACATCAAGAAATGAGGCACCATTGAGAGGGCACAATATTGCTAAAGATCTACCTTCAGATGGCATGGCATTGCTGCCTACACTCAATCTATAATGCTATTATTAAAATTTGTTTGCCTCAATGCTTCAAGATTCATGACTACATTGATAACACAAATGCCAGCCCTTCCATGTCTTTGTATGATCTTCCTGAATCCCAGTGCTGGGATACTTGGCCTTCCCCTCTACCTTTACTCTTTGAGTATTTGATGTATAGAATACAGTGGTAGGCATCTCAGAGGACATCTAGTTCAACTCATATATGATCAGGAATCTACTCTACAAGTACCCAAATAAATTCAGTATCCAATAAACACCTCCACCACTCTTCCCTAAAGCTGCCCATTCCTTTCTATGACAACTCCCAGTGTTAGCAAATTTTTCTTTATATCATGTTGCAATACGCCTCCTTGGAACTTCTAATCACTGTTTCTAAGTCTGCCCACTGGGGCCAAGCTAAACAAGCCTAATCTCTCTCCATATGACAGCCCTTCAAATACTTGCAGATAATTTTCATATTCCCCTTACCCAAGTCTTCTTTTCTTCAGACTTAAGAACCCTGCAACCAATCCTTGATAATGTAGCATCCAGTCCCCTCACTGTACTGGTTATTGTGAACTCACTCCATTTGTCAGTGTTTTTCTTAAAATACCTCTAAGGTTTAAATCAGTCTAAAAGTGGGTTGGGTTGCTTCAGGAAGTAGTAGGCTCTCCATCATTGGAAATCTTCAAGCATAGCCTGTTGAGTACTCATTAAGGATGTCGTAAAGGGTATTCTCAGTTATTTTGGCTTCAAAAGTCTCTTCCAATTCTGAGCTTCTGTGACTCTTATCACAACTTTCCTTCAAAATAGTCACAAGCCACTGATCCAACCATTCTGGAGAGCAATTTGGAACTAAGCCCAAAGGGCTATAGAACTGTGCATACCCTTTGATCCAGCAATAACACTATTAGGTCTGTATCCCAAAGAGATCATAAAAACGGGAAAAGGACCCACATGCACAAAAATATTTGCAGCAGCTCTTTTTGTAGTGGCAAAGAATTGGAAATTGAGAGGATGCCCATCAACTGGGGAAGGGCTGAACAAGATGTACTATATTATTGTAAAGGAATACTATTATGCTATGAAATGACAAACAGGCAGATTTCAGAAAAACCTGGAAAGACTTACATGAACTGATGCTGAGTGAAGTGAGCAGAACCAGGAGCAACATTGTGTGATGATCAACTGTAATTGACTTAGCACTTTTCTCACTAATACAATGATCCAAGACAATTCCAAAAGACTCATGATGGAAAATGCTACCCACATCCAGAGAAAGAACTGATGGAGTCTGAATGCAGATTGAAGCATACTATTTTCACTTTATTTTTTATGTTTTTTTTTCCTTTTTGAAAACTGTTTTTTCTTTGACAACATGACTAATACAGATGTTTTATATGACTGCATATATATATTACCTATATCAAATTGCTTACCATTTTAAGGAGGGGGGAGGGAAGAGAAAGAGGGAGAAAATTTGTAACACAAAATTTTATAAAAATGAATGTTAAAAATTATCCTTATATGTAATAGAAAAAATAAAATACTATAAAAATGTTCATAAGCCATTCCTTTAATAATAAGTTCTATTTAATATAAAAGTACCATTCAAAATAAGTACAAAATGCATAAAGTATCTGGGAATCCACCTACCAAAGGCACAATCAAGACTTCTATAGACAGAATCACAAAACACTCTTTAAAGAAACAAAGAATGACTTAAACAATTGGAGACATATTCAGTGCTAATGGCTGGTTCACTACAATATAATAAAAATGATGATACATTATTAATTTACAGATTTAGTGTTATACCAATCGACTATCAAAGGTATTTCCTGTAGAGTTGGACAGAAGGAAAAGAGGCCTAGAATTTCAAGGAAAATAATGGGGGGAGGAGAGGAAGGGAGGCATAAAGGAAGAATAGTCCTTATAGGTCATAAATCATTATTCACCAAAACTATTTAGTGCAGGGTAAAAAAATAGAAAAGCAGATCAATGGAACAGACTAGACAAATAAGAATCAGAAATAATGAAGCAATAACCCAGACTCCAATAAACCCCAAAACATAAATTATCTCCCCCATTTAACAAAAACTACTGAGAGAAACTAGAATGCCATCCAGCAGAAATTAAATTTAGAGCAATATTTTAGACGATATACCACAAACATTTTAAAATGGATAAGTTATTTGAATATTAAAAATCATCCACAGAAATAAAAAAGCAAAAGATTATACACCTTTCAGTATTATCACTAAGTGTGAATTCTTAACCTCACAAGGCATAGAATTGATTACATGAAATTGAAAAGCTTTTGCGTGAACAAGGTTAATGAAACTAGGATAATAAGGGACACATTCAACTGGGAAAAAAGAATTGTGTCAGACGTCTCTGATGATAGTCTGATATCCAATATCCAAATAGACAGAAGAAAAATATAATACCAAAAACCATTAGAGAAGTGGTCAAAGGATAGAAGCAAACAGTTATCAAAAGAACTGTAAACTATTAATAATCATATAACAATCATATCACATAATCAGAATGTTCCAAATAATAATGGAAAACAAAATAAGCCTAAAGTTTTACACTATACCCAAAAAGTCGGTTAAGATGACAAAAATGAAAGTAGTTAGTGTTGGAAGAGTTGGAAAGACCAGAACACTTCTATGCTGTTAAAGTGGTCAACTGGTCTGTACTTATTTCTGTCCTGCCTTTCAGTTTCCAACTTATTTGGGAAAATAAAAGTCATTTTCCATGATAGGGAGAATCATAGAAAGTAAAATGGATAGTTTTGACTACATAAAATGAAAATTTTTGTATGCAAGCAAAATTAAAGCAGCCAGAACTATAAGGGAAAGAATTAACTGGGAAAATATCTTTGCAATAAATTTCTCCAATAAAAATTTGATAACCAAGATATAACTGATTCAAAAATATATATATATGAACAAGAATCATTCATTCCTAACAGATAATGTTAGATGCTAAGTTCTATCCCCTTTCTTCCCTAATATATTCCTTTCCCCCACCTTTTCTTTCTTCTCTTTAGCTCATCAAATCACCATCCCTCTTTTTTTAACTGTCTCCCCGATAACTCTTGAAGACATTACGACTTTGAAGAGAAATTTGTTTCTTTTCTCCCTTTTAGAATGTAAATAATACATCATCGTACATCATTCCTTCCACATGTTCAAATATATTTCCCTTTCTATATTTTTCCTGACCCATATATTTGCATTTTGAAGTTTTTACTCAGATCTGGGGGCGGCTAGGTGGCACAGTGGATAGAGTGCTGGGCCTGGAGTCAGAAAGACTCTTCTTCTTGAATTCAAACCTGGCCTCAGATACCTCCTAGCTGTGTGGCCCCAGGCAAGTCACTTCACCCTGTTTGCCTTGATCTCCTCATCTTTAAAGTGAGCTGGAAAAGGAAATGGCAAATCATTCCAGTATCTTTGCCAAGAAAGCCCTAGAAGAGGTCATAAAGTCAGACATGACTGAAAAACGACTAAACAGCAACAAGCTCAGATCTAGACTTTTCATCAGGAATGCTCATTTCATTTAAGGTCCATTTTTTCCCTGTAGGATAAGACTCAATTTTTCTGGATAAGATATTCTTTGTTGTAAACCTCTGTCTTTTGCTTTTCAACATATCATATTACAAACTCTACACTCCTTTAAAATGTTAGCTGCCAAGTCTCATGTAATCCTGTGGCATTTTTTCTTTGACCTGGAAGCTCTGGATTTTGGCTATGGCATTCCTGGGAATTCTCATTTTAGAGTTTCTTCCAAATAACCAGTGTATTCTTTCAATTTTTACTTTGTCCTTTGGTTCTAATAAGTTTTAGCAGTTTTCATTCCTAATTTCTTGAAATATGAGATTCAGACCTTTTTTTCCCCCTCAATGTGGTTTTCAGGTAGTCCAGTGATTCTTACATTGTCTCTCCTTGATCTGTTTTCCAGGTCAGTTCTTTCTGATAAGATATACATTACATTTTCTTCTATTTTTTCAGTCCTTTGATTTTGTTCCATTGGTTGTTCTATTAGTTCTATTAGTTATTGGTTAATTCTTGGAGTCATTGAATTCTATTTGATTCATTCTAATTTTCATGGAGTCTATTGATAAGGTTTTGCATCTTGTACTGTTTAGTCTCCTCTAGACCTCTAATTTATTTAGAATACCATTTTTAAACTCTTGCTTCATTTTTCCTAGATGCAGTTTTGTTTGAGGCTTCACTTGTAGATATTGTGGTATTGTTCTCTTCTTCCGGATTTGTGCCTTTGATGTCTCTGGATCCTTAATATTACTTTATTGTTGGTGTCTTCTTTTGCTTACTTATTTTTCAGCTTGATTTGCTGGTTTGGAATTTTGTGTGAGGGCCAGTCTGTGCACTTGTAGAGGGAATTATGGAGTTTTATTTGGCCCTGATCTGTATTATGTGCTTCCTTTGGATACTGGGCACCATGTTCTTCAAAAACCTCAGGTTCCGCTCAAGCTAGCAAGCTAGATTTTCAGAGCCTGAGAGTGTGGATCAGACAAGGACATAGTCTGAGTGTTGCCCTTCCGGTGTGAACTTTTCAGGTTCCTGCCCCCACTCCAGGACCACAGAGATACTGTTGCAGATTCCAGGTGCTCCAGGTTTGCCCCTGGTCCACACTTGACCTCAGGGAACACAAGAGCAGGCTCCAGGTTTCCTTGGTTCATCTCAATTCACATACTAGGTTAAGTTTTTCTGGCTGGACCTCTGTTCTAGTACCCTTGGGCTTCTGGCTGCCTCTTTGTACAGTATAAATCTGGTCTGGACAAATGCACTCATTGTCTTTCTTCTTAAATTTCCTCAGCATTATTCAGTCTAGTGCTATATCTTTCTTTCTTACTGGAATAATTGCATAAGGGCTCAGCTGTTCTTCTGTCATTCACTCCACCGTCTTGAGTGGTCCTTTCTCCTTCTTCCTTAATGATTTCATTTGTTCCCATGAGTTCAATTATCTTTTCTACACAAATGACTCATGTATATTATATACATGAGTCATTTGTGTAGAATATATGTGTATATATATGTATGTGTGTGTGAGAGACACACACATATACACACATTTCTAATTCCTCTCCTGACCTTTAGGACCACATCTACAACCGACTTCTGGATGTGTCCACCTGGATATCCTGCCAATAAAGGGGTGGGGTAAAAACATTCTTATGTGACCCTTGACCCTAGACAGGAATATTTGATCTTAAAAGAGGATGCTAATCAAAAGTCTATCTTCTTCTCTCTTCAGTGTTTCTATATGCTAAAGCTCAGCCAAGTATTATCCTGGAACGTCCCCAATATGTCTCCCCCACCACCATCCATACCACATTTTACACCCAAACAAGGGAGATAGGATATCTTGGCATGCCACCTCTGAAAGGTTGTCAACTCTTCTTCTAGGTCCACTCAACTCACACTAGAAAGCTAAGGGGCATCTGAGAAGGTTACCTAGTATGTGATGCAAGTCCTTTAGTAGGTACAGTGCTTATAACTTAAGCTGATTGAAAATTCCTTTAAGCCAATTTGCATTGGTCAGGGTTTTCAGGATCCTGTTGAGAGGCATTGCTCTTTAAACGTTCCAGAAGGAGTCTCTACTCTCAAACATCAGTTTCTTGCCTGAGTATTCCAATAGTTAAGAGTCTAGTCTAGGAATGGGGAAGGATGCATGCAAATGTCTGTTCATTCTTCTATCTATAGTTGGTGTTATAGTTGGTTATAGTTGGTGACTCCTGGCTCATCTAAAGAGTGTGAACAACTATGTTGCTCTTCCTCCAGATGTAATTTGGAAGACCTTTCATGTCTTCAGGGGAGAGGGAAAAAGAAGTCAAGTAGGAAGGGCACCCCAGTTGTCAGTTCTCAGCCCACTCTTATAGCCAGGCAGCCCAGGGTCCTTCGAGGTGAAGGGTATGCCTGTCCTAGATATATGTACTGATAGGACATCTCAACAGACTGTATACCATAGCCTGGAAAAAAGGTATTCCTCAACCATTTGGCTTTTTCTGTGTGGAGCGTTAGGCCAAATTCCCAAGGAGTTATGAATCTCATTTAGGAGGCTCTACAATGTTTCGATACTCCAGTTTGTGGACTATATAATTTTGAATGTATTTGGAGTATTCCACCATTCACATGGAACCTCTTCTATTTTGGCTCCACGTTGGACATGGCTTGGCCAGAATCATACACTTAATAAGTATCTGAGATAGGACTCAGACCGGGTCCTCCTGATCACAGGTCCAGCACTCTATTCATAGTGATGGCTTTAACAAACTCCCTTGTGCCACTTTTGGCTAATATAGCCTAGGAAAGGTGAGCCAGTGGACATCAGTGCCTTCCTTGTAAGATTTTTTATGGGGAGAGAGGAGAGAGCAGGAAGGTGGAGTAAACACCAGAAAATCCATTCCCACCCTTGTTACTATAAACAGAGCTCTGGGGCCCTATTTAAAGAGAGATTAACCAGGACCTGGGAAAATGAACATGCTCTTATCTCCTGGGGGAGCTGGAGGCAGCTGGTGGTCATTAACTGTTCCCTAGTCTGTCCAGTTATTAATAGAGAGGAGTCAATGGCCCTGGAGACACCGAGTCACACAGGAAGATGAGGCTAACGGAGGCTAAGCTCAGAGACTGTGAAGTGTGTGTGTGTGTGTGTGTGTGTGTGTGTGTGTGTATCTACCATGCCTGGGAAGGGGGCTTCAGCAGGTCATTTTATCCATCTCTTTGCCTCAGACAGTTTGACTGTGACTTAGTATATAGAATAGCATGTAAAGACTATAGAGTCTAACCACCTCCTCATTTTACAAATGAGAAAACTGAGGCCCATGGCTGCTAAGTGGTGTGCCCTAGATCAGACCGGTAGGGAGGTGGAATCAGTCACTAGAGGTGTGATTTGAACTCCAAAGTCAATGTTATTTCCATAACAGGAAACTGGGAACAGTCCCTCTTATCTCTCACCTTTTTAATCCTAGTGACTGGTAGAGACAGAACGATTAGCAGATTCAAGCACTCTGAACCATTTATACTTTGGTGGTTGAGGATAACCATCTGTTGATGTTTGGGATCATAGGATTTATCACTAGAAGAGGACTGAGAGTGAACCAAATCCCAACTGTCTCATTTTACAAATGAAGTGATTGAGGCCCAGAGGGCAAAGGATTTGCCCTAGATCACACAGGCTTTCCATTAATCTATCAGCAAATCTTCACCGAACTCCCTGTGAAGTCCCGGACCAGGCTAAGAGGAAGGATCAGGGAGAAATACAGAGAAGGAAGGGAGTCTTCCTATAATGGTCCAGCCCAGAGACCATATGAACACACGGAACAATCACAGAATAATACAGGACAGTATTGAGTCCAGGTTCGATTCCAACACCTTCAGCTCCACAGGTCCCGGACCACTCCCCGAGGACCAGACAAGGCAATGCTAGGTTGGCTCACTGCCTCTGGGGTTCCTTCCAGCCTTAAGATTGGTAGCTAAGAGAAGAGAGGTCACTTCAGGAAGGTCTAGGTAGTCAGAGGATGCTCCCTGGAGGAGGGGGCATAAAAGCAGGGCCTTGAAGGTTGGGGAGGATTTAGATGGAGGAAGGAAGGGGGGAAAGGCATTCAAGGAAGAAGCAGTAATAATAGAGAACAGTTATAAAGCACCTTTTTTTTTTTTTTACAAAGAAATAAGCAGCAAACTGATCCAAAGGTAGAGAAGGAGAGGAAGTCTCCTCATTTAACAGAGTCATGGTCACAGAGCCACCCAAGGTCAGAGTTGTGAGACTTGTGACCCTGTGGTATATGTTATGTGGCAGAAGGTACATGACACATGACATATAGTACATAGCATACGGTGATGATATGTGCAGTCACGCAGCTGAAGCCAGAGGAAAGAGCTTTAGATTTAAAGTTAAAAGACCTGGATTCAAATCCCACCTGTGTAACCTTGGGCAAGTCACTTAACTCTTCTTTCACCATCTATAAATTGGGGCCCCAGTTTTCTTATTTGTAAATGACTTCTAAAGTCCCTTCTCAGCCCACCTATATGATCCTATGACCTGAGTTCAACTCTTGGCCCTGTTGTTTGACACCTGTATGACCTTGGACAAGTTGCTACCTGTCTCTTATCAGGAAAATGAGGGGTGGAAGATGACAAAATCCCTCCCACCTTCCACTCCAAGGCTCACCAGAAGGCTTTCCTCATGACTGAGAGGCAGGAAAGGCAAACGTTATTCCCATTTTGCAGTTTTGGAAACTGAGGCTCAGAAAGTTTCTGTGACTTCTGTAGGAATTAAATTCAGACTAGATGATTTCTAAGGTCCCTTCGCCTTCTAAATAGTCAGTGAGGTGGGAAAGTAGATAAGGGGCTACGCCTCTAGTCAAAGACCAGAGACCCTGGGTGAGTCACTTAATCTGTCTCAGGCTTCCCTATCTGTGGAACAGGGATAATAATAGCACCTTATCTCATGGAGAAGCAATGAGGATCACATAAGTTAATGTATGTCAAGTGTTGCAGACCTTATATAAGCACCAGTCATTATTATTATCATTAAATCTCATAACACGATTTCCCAGTTCAGAACTCTTTGCTCCTTAGGGCTCCACTTCTTCAGTCAGTCCCCGGCCCTTGGGGATCCTAGGGCTCCCCACCTCCATGGATGTCTTTGCTCCTGCTCAGACCGATGACCGGCAGGTCCCAGGCCACTCCCTGTACCTTTCCAGTGCCCCAGCCCCTAAACTCGGCTGCCACCTTCCAAGCAAAGGCTGGACTTTGCCCCTGGATGGAGATAAAAATAACCGTATGTTTAAAGAAAGAGGATTCATGCTAGGAGCTTGGGCGTCACTAACTTAAGGCCAGCTTCCTAGGGGTACGAGCTCCTCCCTTGGACCTCAGCCAGAAGACCTTTGCTTTCCTTTTTTTTTTTTTTCTGAAATTCTTAACAAAACTTACCCAATCCTAGAAATTCTGAACACACCAAGGCCCCGGATTTGCCAGCCCCGAGCCTTCATCACCTTCTTGCTCCTCCTGCTACCGATCACTGTCCCCCACCCTGGGGCCCACTCCTCTCTCTGAGGTCTTCCCCCTCCATCCCCATGCTGAATGAAGCATATTTTCTAGGGCTTGTTTGCAAGGGGAAAGAAAATAGGCAAATTCAGAAATCATCCACCAGGACTAGGTCATTAAATTAGTGGAAGAGTGGAAAGAGGGTTGGACTCGCTGTCAGGTACACCTGGGTCCAAATTCCAGCACTGCCTCTTCCTCACCCTGTGACCTTGGCAAGTGACTTCTGCTTCTCTATAAAATGGGGGAGGGAAGGGGGGTTAGGCTCTTCTCTCTAAGGTCCCTTCCTGTCCCTCAACTGCCTATGAGTACACACGGCCTTAGGGCAATTTTTATATTGTTGCCTTCTATTGTTTTTTCACACTTGTGTTCTTAAACTTTATGTGTTTGCATCATTTCTCTGCACCTAGACTGGAGGAGCTCTGAGGCCTGGGCTATGTCTTCTCCTAGTCTTATAGACCCCCAGGTGCCATCACAGGATTATCTATCCCATCATCATCATCATCATCATCATCATCATGCATTTCTATAGCACTTTAAGATCTGCAAAGCACTTTACAAATATCGTCTCATGTGATCCTCCCAACTCCATGAAAGGCGGGTCCTATTATTGTCATTCCTATTTTACTGGTAGGGAAACAGAGGCTCAGGGTGGGACATAATTTGTAGAAGCTCGGAGATTGAAAGAACCTCAGTATCTGAATAAATTGCCTTCAGTCTCTACTTGAGGACCTCCAGTGAGAGGAAGCTTACCCCCCACGAAGGAAGCCCATACCACTTCTGTACAGCTCTGGTTGTTGGGAAGGCAGTCAAGGCCACAGGGCTAGCAGCCTTAGAGCCGAGACCCGGCTTCTTTCTTCCTACTCCACCAGCTGCTTCCTAACACACAAATCAGTGGGAAGGATTAGTGGGACGGTTTTCTGGAAGAAAAAGATCAGCACAGAAGGAGGAGATGGACAGATCTGAATGGAAAGGGAACAGGTGGGTATTCTAGGTAGGGGGCATGGTTTGTAGGGTTGTTCCCTGGTGAGAGGAGCCCTAGGACTGGCCTTGGAGGGATGCCAACAGGTAATGATTTAATTGGAGAAAAGAGGATCATAGATTTAGAGTGAAAAGGGACTTTAGCAACCATTTTACAGATGAGGAAAGAACCCAGCGAGGTTAGGTTCTTACTTCTATAACAACTTGCTCAGGGTCACATGTCTAGTTAAATAGCAAAGCTAGGATTTGAACCCAGGCCTTCTCCAAATCTAGTGTTCTTCCTACTATGCCAAGATGTTTCTAAGCCAGCTCTGGGACCTGAGCATACAAAGATTAATGAGAAACCATCCCCCTACTCAAGCACTTTATAGACAGGGTGGATGGAAGGGAAACCCTGCCATGCCCATACAGTAGTGGAAAGAGATAGAGAATGTGCCAAGGGATGAACAAGGGGCACAGACAGCCAGGGCAGCAGGAGTTCAGAGGGCAGAGAGATCCCTGTGAGCTAGAGCAGTCACGGGAGACTTACAGGAAGAGGCTGGGCCTTGAAGGACGATGTGAATGTTATAAAGTGAAGAAGAAGGAAAGGGAGAAGGGAAGAGAACAAATCTTTACTAAGCACCATGCGTCCGGCACTGTGCTAAGTGTTTTATAATTATTATTCCATTTGGTCCTCACAAACACCCTGGGAAGTAGGTGTTATGATTCTCTCCACTTTACAATTGAAGAAACTGAGGCAGACAGTGGTACAGAGACTTGCCCAGGGTCACACAGCTGAAAGTCTGAGGCCAGATTTAAATTTGGCTCTTCCTGACCCCATCTGTTGTTCCCAGGTCCCATCAGTATGCTTCCCATTCAACAAATCAGTCATCGGACATTAACCCTTAGCCAAAGCATTAACTAAGCAGAAAGCAAAGCAGGGATAATTATAATGTAGCATTTCACCCAGCTATCTGGTGCAGTAGATAAGAGTGCCAGGCCCGGAGTCAGGAAGATCAGAGTTCAAATCCGGCCTTAGACACTTAGCCATGTGCCAAGAGTTCTGGAACGGTAAGCCCTGAAGCCTTCCCTTTTCCTTCAGAACAATCCACACAAAAGTTCACAGGGCAATCCATTAAGAAGTTCATTAATGAGTGTGCTCTCAATGCCAGACAAGTGCTGCATTTTTTTCAGAAAGGGCAGTGAACCTCAGCTTGGAATTTACAACGTTTTCCCAGTCCTGATCTTTTGGCTGGACTCCATGCGATTTCCACCTTCCAGGCAGTAGGTGGTAGCACAGAGAGAGGTAAAGCCAGTCTTCCACCAGCTCTGAGGTTTATAAACCTACTTTATTGCCCAAAGCTAGATCCCTCCTAGCTCATAGTGATTAACTGAATCTTATTTCTGTCAGCTAAGGGCAACCAGGTGATGTGCATTTGTCCAATAATCACAGAACAGTTCTGGGCTTCAGGATTTCCCAACTATCAACGTTCTCCTATCAGTCATAAGCAAATTAGATGCTGGGAAAAGGACACTGCTTCTTTCTTTACCCCGACTTAGTGCCTTGTCTCTGTGGGCTACTTTCTTAGTGTTTCTCACACATACAAGTTATATTTGTCTTGGTCCAACCCTCTTTTAATCAGTAAAATTTTCAAAATTTGAAAAAGTCCCTATTTTATATATAGGTACATACAAAATGGACACAAGATGATTGTGAGAGGGGCCGTGGGGGTGAGTTGGGGAGGAGGGAGGCAGGTTTAGTAAGGACCCAGTCACTGGGAGTCACCAAGCAGAGCCAGGGGTAGGGAACCTGTAGCCTACAGACCATACATGGTCCTCTAGGTCCTCAAGTGCAGCCCTTTGACTGAATCCAAACTTCACAGAACAAATACCCTTAATAAGAGGATTTGTTCTGTAAAATTTAGATTCAGTCAAAGGGCCACACTTGAGGATCTAGAGGTCCACATGTGGCCTCCCTCGAGGCCTTGGGTTCCCTACCCTTGGGTTAGAGGATCACTTTTTGGAAAGGAAGTCAGCTTCAGTCAGGGTATGGATATATTTGACTCCCAGGCCCCTTCCAACTTTACAATTCTGCAATTCTGCTTAACTGAATTTAACATTCCTGCTCAGACAAATATAAAAGATGGCATTTAACAGTGATATATATAAAACCCTGTGCTCAGGTGCAGGAACTCAACTACCCAAGCACATTTATATTTATAGCCCATGGCTAGATAGCAAGCAGTCCATCTGACAAAGAGCTGAGGGTTTTAGTGGACTGAAAGATGAATATGAATCATCAGCGTGATACAGCAGTCCAAAAAAAAACCCAACTAAGGCTATGCCAAGTGATATTAATATGCGGTTCACTGAACAGAACTCGAACGGAAGCTGAACATCCAGAATGAAGGATCATAGATTTCGAGCTAGAAGGAAGCTTAGAGCCCGTATGAGTCAATCCCCCTATTTTATAGATGAGGTCCAGCAAGGTTAGATCCCTTCACCAGTCCTCACTGATGTGGTTTCAAGTCCCTTTAATGGTCCTAGTCATCTTCCTGTAGGCTCTAACCTCACTTCTGCTCTTAACCTACCTATGTGATCTCAGGGAACTCAAGCTTTGCCATAAGATTACAGATCCATAGATTATAGGATCATAGATGAACAGCTGGCCAGTTATTCTGATTCCAAATGTAGCATCCCCTCCTGTGAACCACACTCATTGAGTTTTATGACATGTTTTAGGAGGAAAATGGAAAAATTATACAGAAAGGTGACCAGGACCA
Source organism: Trichosurus vulpecula (assembly GCF_011100635.1). NCBI lineage: Eukaryota > Metazoa > Chordata > Mammalia > Diprotodontia > Phalangeridae > Trichosurus > Trichosurus vulpecula. Next base: position 116,729,398 of record NC_050581.1, on the reverse strand, counting down.
TGAAAAGGGCTTGAAATCATGAGGTTTTGTGAAAGAACTTAGAAGTGTCACCTAACAAAAATAAGACTTGGAAAGACATAATGACCTTGGATAAGCTGCTTTACCATTCAAGGACTAGTTTCCTCCCCTTTAAAATGAAGAGGTCAGATGAATTGAGATAAACTAGACAGTCTTTATTTCAGTTCTGAATCTTACAATCCTGCTGTCTTCAAATATGTGAAGGGCTCTTTAGGGAAGAAGAATTAGACTTTTTCCATCTAGCAGCAATGGGTAGAAGCTACAGGGAGGTAGATTTTAGCTTAATATAAGGAAAAACTTCCTAATAAGTAGAGGTATCGCAAAGTGGAATGGACTGCCTAGGGAAATACTGGGTTGCCATCAAGGGAAATCTTTTTTTCAAGGAGAGACAGGCTAGCCACCAATCAGGAATGTTGTAGAGGAGATACCTGCTCAGATAAATATTGGACTAGACGGCCTCTGAGGTCCTTTGCCACTCTGAGTCTCTGTGAGTCTATGAAACGAGTAATGGAAGATAAGGCTGGCTAGGGCCAATTTGCAGAAGGTCTTGAATGCCAGGCTAAGCAGCTTAAATTTTATCCCAAGAGTTTAATTATGTATAAAAATATTTATAGCATCTCCTTTTCTTGGAAACCTAGGGGGTGTCCTCCTATTGGGAAATTCTAACAACAGTGCTACTTGCCGCTGCTGTGGAGCTGTAAGGCTAATAACGCCAACACACAGGAGGCCTGCTAGCACAGGTTCTTTGATCTGCTTTTCTAAGGAAAGCAGCTTTAAGGGGTTTACAACCTCACTTTAATTAAACATACATATATCATTCTCTTGGTTCAGGGGCTGAGAAACACTCCAAAACAAAAGACAACAAAAAAGTCCCACCCTGCTTGTCACCGCAGGAATGGCTCAACAAACTGTGGCATGTGAACAATGGAATGTTATTGTGCCATAAGAAATGATAAAATAGTTCCAGAGGAAACTGGGAAGGCCTTTATGAACTGATACAGAGTGAAATAAACAGACCTAGAACAATTTAACATTGGAGAGAAAAACAACCCTAAAAGACCTTAGAATTCTCATCAACCCGATGATAAACCATGACTCCAAAAGAATGAAGATGAAACATACCACTTATCTCCTGACAGAAGGCAATGAACTTAAAATGTAGAAATAGGCATTTGGTTAATGTGGGAATTTGTCCTGTCGACTATGTGATGATGTATTGAGGGCATTGGGTTTGTTTTGTTTTGAGTTTTTTCAATTTGCTCAAGAGGGAATAGTGGGAGGGGCAGGTTAATTAGAAATGCTTGTTAATTAAAAAAAATAAAAATAATTAGTTAAAAATAGTTCATCCTCATCAGGGCTGTGCCAGTAATGTTTAACAACCAGTCCTTCAGGTGGAAAATGGACACATTACACATTACATTATTAATATTTTCTTCATCATCATGGCGTGTAAGTGATCTTGGGTTCTTAAAGGCTACATCAGAGGGAAGGTTACAGTAAGTCCTACCAATTTACAAAGGCTTTGAGTAGGTCCTGGCAACATTTTATCCTCACTTTCTGACCACTCGACTAGTTAAGTGTGGACAGAGTCCTCTCCAGTGGGCTGACTATTTGGAAATGAATTATTTGACTTTGGTAACCCATGAAAGAAAAGAAAAGCACAATCTTATGTGGACCTATATCATTAAGGCAGAATTCATGACTTCAAAGATAACCATGAATATGCCTGAATGGTCCAGAATCACAGGATACAAGGAATTCTGTAAATAGAATTCCACTCAAATGGGTGGGGAAGATCTTTCCATTCACTGATTGCTTTTAAATTTGGCCCCAAGATCTTTCACGTCCATTACACAGGTCAATGGGAAACTGGTGTCAATAATATCATAACAATAAATATCTTGGGGTAAGGGGTGAAGGTCTCATTTTCCATAGCTTCTTCTTGCTGAAATTGGATGTAGAGCTGTCCCTGCCCCAAGAGTCCCATTCCAGAGGTCAGTTCTCTAGCAAGCTGGCAGGAACTCCAGGAATGCTGGGTCCTTAGGCAGTCATCTGAAAGTGTAGTGTACTTAAACCTAAAGGAGACAGAACTAGCAACAAGGTTAACCAAAACAAAGAACAAAAGAGTAGGCAAGTATGGGCTATGAAGATATCCTTGTGGCAGGCATGTAAATGTATACTGTTGGCCTTGCCAAGTAAAAGCAAACTGGCCCCATTGCTTGGGGTCTATTGGGATCATAAAGAAGGCATTGGCCAAATCAATAACTGCATACCAAGTCCCTTCATGTTTCTGTATTCTCTCTATTAAAGTAACAGTGTCTGCAACAGCAGCATACAGGGGAGGAGTCACTTTGTTCAGCTGTCTATAATCTACTGTCATCCTCCATGTTCCATCTGACTTTCAAACTGGCCAGACAGGGTTGTTCCATTGAGTAGTTGTAGGGACTAACACTCCTGCTCCAACACATTCTTTTATAGTACTGGCAATTTCATCTTGCCCACCTGGCACACAATATTGCCTCAAAGTAATTGCTCCAGAAGGTTCAGGCAAAGTGATTGGATCCATCTTTATTTTCCCCACTAAGACTGCATTAACACCAATTTTCCTCACAGCAAACTGGTATTTCCCTTCAGGTAAATTCAAAGTCATACCATTCAATACAGCTGTGCCAATGATGTATTCAGGAATTGGCACAATAACCACAACACATTCTTTCTTGGGCAACTGTCCAATTTTCATCATCAATTTAACTTGTCTGACTGATATTTCAGCCCCTCCTAATCCTGTGACGGTAATAGGAGTTCCATGGCTGAACTTGTCTGGATTTCCATATATAAGGGTGGCCTCTGCCCCAGTGTCTATTAATGCCCTTGTTACCGTACTTGACCCATTTTTCCAATATATAGTCAAGTTAATGTGGGATCTGCAATCCAGCCTGGGTATTTCCTTAATTTGGACTGGGGTTTGGCCTGTTTCCTAGTATTCCCTAACATGTGACTCACTTGGGTATGAGGGTTCAGGGTCTGCAGCATCTACAGGAGCAGTTCTTATTTCCCTGTTTTGTCTGTTATCAAGTCTTTTATCTAGGTACATTCTGTACAGTTCATTGGTTGGAATTCCATCTATCATTTCAGTCTACCCCGGCTCTCAATAGAGCAGTGAACATTTCTTTTCTGGTCACTCTATTTTGGTGCCAAATTTGCTGGCCATTCACTCTCCTCTCTCAGGGAGATCTATCCCTCCCCCAGTCTCCTAAGTCACTTAACTGTAAAATCTTATCTATCACCACCAAAAGATGGCTCCCTATTTCCCCAAGTAACAGAGTCAAAATTAGGTGTTTATAAGCAGGAGGAGCTGTCCTGACTATTAAATTCCTATGAGGGACTCCCAAGGGATCATCATAATATCTGTCTGCAGTTCCTATCATAATAGCAGTGTTCATTACCTCCTCCTTTAGTTTTATGATAAAATCTGTAAGTGAATACCAAGGTTTATTCACAGTGGGCCACATAGAATCAGTAGGATATCTCTTATTACATCCCTCAGTGGCTAATGCCAACAGATTAGTCTTGCCATCACCATCTCTTTGCTGATGATGTTCCCTAAATGCTTGCTGAACTAGAGTTTCGTGGCTGATACCTATGAATCTCATACAATCCACCCTATCTACTGATATTCCACTGGCCCCTTGATCACTGAGTCTTACCATCCAAGATATTAACAGTTCTTCCATTCTTTGGGGGAATCTACTCAAAATGTTTGGGATCTCTTGCTGTGAAAAATCTTCCTGAATTTCCCTCGTAACTGAATTGTCACCTTGGGTTTCTGTCCTCCTTCTTTGTATGGGACGAAAGTCTGTCTGAGTATTTGACCATCTCTCATTCTCTATGCGACAGACATCTTGAACCCTAGTAGCGTTTTGTGCCTCAGTCCCTGACATTGTCTCATTTTCTCTCCACTCCTTTCCCCTGCCACCGTGGCAGTCAGGCTCAACCTGGGCTGGGTTGAAATGCACTCTTGGCTTATTTGGCCTCCTGTTGCTTCTAGCCACATTAATGGAAAAATTCTCATTTGAGTCACTAGACTCTTGAGCAACAGTTTGTTCTCCTGCTATCTGAGATTCCCCTTCTTGCCATGGTGTAGGAGTGCCTGTATTTCTTTCACTTAATCTCAATCTTTCATACACTAGCCTGTAGGCTGATAACACTATCCAGCTTTGCCTAGATAGTGATGCCCCTGACTGAATTCTAACCTCTTGTAAACATCTTTCCAAATCCCTGGGATCTCCTCTCTGTAGCCTTGGTTCCCAGTTTTCACAGAGTCTGGCTCTTTTAGCCCATTCCTTTGCTAGGGAGGAATAAAATGGATCTTCCCAACCTGGGACATTCATCTCTTCCTCTGAAGTTCTTCTGCTTCCAAATAGAGATCTTATACCTAGCGATCCCATCCCATCCTCATCGCCAGATATATCATTAAGGCAGAATTCATGACTTCAAAGATAACCATGAATATGCCTGAATGGTCCAGAATCACAGGATATAAGGAATTCTCTAAGTAGAAGGCAGAGGAGTTAAAGCATTTATTGAAACTCAAAAGTAGCAGACCCACAGACCAGTGTCCCCAATTCAACATCCTGGCAAGAACCTACCAGAACCAATATGCCCATCTCACAATAGTGACCAGGAGGCCACATAAAAACATTATGGCAGCAAGCCAAGCCATACTGATGCTTCCCGCCCCCCTCCCCAATGCCAGAGCCCTCCAGCAAGAAGACCACCCACTGGCCTCAAGCCCCTGCTCAGTACTCTCCAGTCTCCATGAGGGTCAGTCCTGCTTTTTGGAGCGCCTGTCGCCATTGCCGCCACTTCCACCGCAATCTCCAAGCTGTGTTCTAGCTAGCTGACTGCTTCCTCTCTCCTTCAGCTCTTAACTGCTCTCACCAACTGCCTCACCAACTGCCTCTTAGCTCTGCTCCAACAGTTCAGCAAGCTCCTCCCACCACAGGCTTCATGTCATCATGTGGACCAGAACTTAGGCGCCTACCATTGACTCCAGTCCTAGCCACTCCCCCCAGGACCCTGAGAGCCCTGCCCCCGAAGCCCACTCAAATGGGCAGGGAAGATCTTCCCATTCACTGATTGCCTTTACAGGACCCCTTCCTCTTCTGCAATGATAGTGGCAGAGGGGGTAGAAAAGAGAGCACAGGAGGGGTGCTAAGAACCACACCATCTGTAAGTATCAGCATAGCTATTGGCCTTTTAATGTGAGATCCTTGTCCAATGACCAATGAATAGATATAACACCGGAGAAACTGAAGAGTATAATCTTGACTTTGCTGTAAATGAAACCAGAATGGGAAGTAGCCTAAAAGTAAAGGAGGAGGGCCAGTCCTATATCCGCACCAAGGGACAACCAGGAGACAGGCCTGTGTGCTTCCCTGACACAATGCCAAGAGGACTAGAGGTGGGCCTCCAGAGCTTTAGGCAGGGCCCCCATGAAGGATTTATGGGAGGATAAGGACAGGAGTCATAAAGGTAGAGAGGCCATGGGTAGTTTTTGATATTCTCTGTTGGAGTGAGTTAATCCCATGGATGAGGTCACCATCCAGCTTAGTAAATAAGTGAATGTGGGGCAGGGGCCAGGGGGAAGAAGGTTGAGGGAGGAGACAAATTTAGATAGTGGTTAAAGGTAATAGGAATCTTGGGGATCATCTAGTCCAGGAGTTTTTAACCCCTTCACTTCCCCCAAGGAGTCTGAGGATAGATTTCAAGGGGTCCATGAACATGGGTGGAGGGAAAAACACATCTTTATTTTCACTAACCATTGGTTTCCTTTGTAATCTTGTGTTTTCTGTATTTTATGCATTTAAAAACATTCTGAGAAGGGGTCTATACAGTCATAGGGTCTGTCTATCTCTCTCTCTCTCTCTGTCTCTCTCTCTCTCTCTCTCTCTCTCACACACACACACACACACACACACACACACACACACACACACAGTTAAGAATTCCTGATCTAGTCCAACTGATGCATTTTACAGATTAGGAAACTGAGGCCCAAAGAAGAGAAATGAGTTTCCTAAAGTTACACAGCCAATATTTGGAAGAGTGGGTTCCCTGACTTTAAATCTAGAACACTTGCCACTACCCCATGGCTAACTTCAAGGCTTCAAGCAGGGCCAATTAGAAGGATGGTCATGACATAAAGAAAAAGAGAGAGAGAGAGAAAGAATGTGGAAGGAGGAAGCCATTTGGTCAAGCTGATGACTTTTGCTTGGGACATCTTGATTTTGAGGAGCCAGTGGGTCATCCAAGACATCACCCCTTGAACTCCCCATCCCAACCCTCCCACACAAGACCCTTTTCCAGTCTTCAGAAAGCCCCTGGGTAATTAAAGAGAAATGCAGCCACATGTGCTTCCTTTGTTTATGTTTTCCACCAGCCTCTGGGGTCTGGTCCTGGACAGCTGGGTTCCCTGGATAGGGTGGAAAGAAGCAGGGGAAGCAAGAGGAGGAATGCCCTCCTGGCCCTTCTGCTGGGTTAGGCAACCGCGGGGACTGAGCAGTTCTATTCCCTCAAAGAAAAGAGCTCTGTGCTCTGTAGGTCAGGACTCCTGAGTTCTAATCTCAACTTCTAGTCTCAAAATTTCCACTAGTGCTTTGAGACAAGTCATTTCTGGGCTCTGGGTCTCAGTTTCTCTATCTGTAAAAAGAGGGTGTTGAAGAAGATGATCTCTAGGTCATTCTGCAGTTCTGCCTTTCTACGACTGAATCACAGAATTCATAGTGCTGGAGGAACTGCTGAGCCCAAATCCCTCATTTCACAGATCAGGAAACCCAAGGCCCAGAGAGCAGTAGTGGCTTGCTCACAGTTGCACAGCAAATTAACAGTGTTGCTCCAGTGGTTATTGGGTTTTTGCTCCATTCCCATAAGTAGATTTGCATTTTGACAGGAAATAAAGTTGAAAGGATAGAAATGATGGAGGGTGAGCTGCGGGCATCATGACAAACCAGGGGCCCTTCTCAGTGGCTGGTGCCTCGCGCCCAACAAGTAGCCCTTCCACCTATGGGACAGGCAATCAGCATTGCCTGAAGATCCTCCTCCCGCCTCCACTGCACCTTTCTCTGGGTGACCAGCAGCCAGGAACCCCGGGTTGTGACCAGCCTGTTTGACAGGCTGGCCAGGAGCTGGCACGGACTAGGCCTCCTCCCTTCCAGACACAGAGAACAGAGGATTTTGGAAAGATAAATATTGACTATGTTCAGGAGCTGAAATAGCCAGTTTCTGGCTTCTTGACCCCCCTACCCTGCCAACCTTAGCCCAGATGAAACAAAAGCCACTGAAGGGAGGCAGTGGTGGCAGAAAGCCAGCCACTCATGGCCAGGGCAGGGGTGGGGGTGGGGAAGTGCTTCCTTCCAGTCAACAGGTGTCAAAGTCCCCACTACAGGTGCTCAATTCCTGAGGAAAAAAAAGAAGTTGGGGCAGTTTTCAGAGCTGTCCTTGTCTCCCCATGAAAGCAGAGGGTCCTAGTATGTTATAGCCACAAATGCTCTACTTCCACATTCATAAACTCTGAAATTCCTTCACTTGATCATAACCTATTATTCCACCTCTTCCTCTGCCTTGTAACCCCAAACCCTGTTCTTCATCTATATCATGACCTCCAATCCCTCAGTCCCTTGATTCTCTCCCAGATCATCACTCCTGCACTAGGTACGCTCTCCTCCTTGACTCATCTTGACTCTTTGGTGAACCAGTTCAACTCTATACCATCTTCTTCTTAAGTCCCCTTACCTTATTGTTCACCTTACCTTATCACCAATCTCACTCTGACAAACCTCAGCCTTGGATCATTGTTGCTATCTACTGCCTTTGCTCCTACTCACACTGCTAAACAAAGCTGGAGAAAATCATGAAACCGTGATGACTAGGTGCACCACAAAATTATGTTACATAACCTCAACTGAGCCCTCACTGCTGAGAGGCAATCCTTTTACATCTCCCTAATTAACTCTCCCACTGACCACAGTGGCTCTTCAAAATCTTTTTATCTATCCTCAAACCTCCCACAGCTCTGCCTCCCTCTACTCTATTAGTTGACAATATTGCCTTATATTTCACTGAAAAATGAGGTTATTTGCTGTGAGTTCCCTCTTTTCCTATACTCTTAAGTCACATCACCCAGATGCCTTCTGCCATTACCTCCTTCAACCCTGTCTCATATGATGAGGTGACCCTGCTCCTTACCAAGACAAACCTCTTTACATTCACAAGTAATACTATCCCCTGTTTTCTCCAGTAGATTGCTCCCTCTATCAACCCTACTCTCTCACTTAGCTTCAATCTTTCCTTGCCTGTCTGCCTACAAACATGCCCGTGTCTCCCCCATCCTCAAAAATCTTCCATCCACCCCTGCTGTAGCTCTCTTGCCTTTCATAGTTACATTCCTTGAGAAGGCCATCTATAATGCATGTCTCCACTTCCTTTCCTCTCTCTTCTTAACTCTCTATAGTCTGGCTTCCACTCTCATCATTCAACTGAAACTTCTCTGTTTCCAATCTTCTTGCATCTTACTCTTTGCCATGTACTCTGTGAGCCTGTGACACTGGCCTCCTTTCTGTTCCTCAAACAAAATGTTCCACCTCTTAACTTTTAGCTTTTTTTCTTTAAACTCAGAGCTTTTTTACTGGTGCTCTGCCATGTCTGGAATGCTCTCCATCCTCAACTCTGCCTCCTGACTTCCTTGGCTTCGTTCAAGTCCCAACTAAAATCCCACCTTCTACAAGAAACCTTTCCTGATCCCCACTCCCACCCTATATTACTGTACCACCTAACATGGAGGCACCCCTAAGGAAGCTTGCCTGGCATAGCTAGTTCTTCTAAGATGGAGGTGGATATGGCCACTTTTGATTGGCTCCCATAACTGGAACAGGTGTATTTAAAACTCGCATAAATGAGATAGTCATTCTCTTCTTTTGCACAATTCCCATTCTTTTCTAATCCTTCCTTCCTGCTAAGGTCCAGCGCAGACACATAAATGGAACTAGGAAGGGAAAGTGAAAAGGGAAGAATGCCTTTTCCTGTCTCATTCTCTCTTTTACCTCAGCTCAGAGAAATTGAAAGAGGGGTGTTTATTTCTGTCCTGTGTCATTGGTTCTCAATTTAAGGTGCTGCCAGTGATCTCCACAGTTCAAAATTATAACAATGTTGGAGGCAAGATTCCAGGCAGGATGGGGCAGCCAGCCAGCCCGCCCAGCCGAGAAGCCAGAGTGCCTGGGACATGAGCCCAAGGTGGATTTTGGACTTAGAACTATGACTGTGTTTTATAGGAACTAAGCTAAATTGTGAATTGAATCCCCTCCCCTCCTCAGAGACTGATGGATGGGGAGGGAGGGACTATGCCTCCCTCAGTGATTAAGCCTTTTGAAGTAAATGTTCTTTTGTAAAAGCTAATTTGGCTGTTGGTGGCTAAGTGGAGCTGGGGTGTAGGGGACCTTCCCTACGATAGTGGGGAGAACACCATCAGTGGAGGCTGGAGCCATTGGTAAAGAGCCTACACCCCGCCCCAATCCCTCTTAAGGGTACTGGAGAACCCTGAGGGAGGGGTAAGGGTCTTCAGGTAGTGGAGGCCAAGAGAGTCTGTGTTATTCTAGTCTACTGCCTTCTCTCTGTTGATTATCTCCAATTTCCCCATGTGGGTCTTTGCACATAGATGTTTAGAGTTGTCTTCCCCCATCAGACTGAGCTCCTTGACAGCAAGTGCTATCTTTTGTTTTTCTTTGAATCCTTAGTACTTAGCACGGTGACTGGCACACAGTAGGTGTTTAATAAATACTTGTTCACTGACCTCTCTTTTTTCCCTTACTACTCACAGAAAGCATTTTGCAAATTTTAAAGCATTTTAAAACACGTCAGACATATTTGTAACTGGGGCTTTGTTTTCTTTGCTTTCTCGAGGGGAAAGGATAGATGGTAGTAGAGAAAGAAGCCAGATTTTCATTTGAAAAAACAATTAACCAAAAAAAGTCAATTTATCAATCAATTCAAATCAGTCAAATTTATTTATCATTACCTAATCATTTGTAAACTCTTGTCAATTCTACCTTCTGTGTCCACATCTCTTGCGTGGCTAACTTCATCTCTTCTCTTACGGACACTATTCTAATTCAGACTCACCCCCACTGCCACGCCCTGCCAATTTCTCATCTGGGCTATTATAATAAACCCCTAAGTGTTCTCCCTGCTTCTGGTTGCCCTCCCTTCAATACATCCTGCACATACCCAAACAATCAGGCTAAGCCTCCAGCTAGGCAACACAAGGGATGGAACCTAGTACTTGGGAGTCAGGAAAACCTGATTCAGTCATTTGTTACCTGTGTTACCCTGGGCAGGTCACTTAACATCTCCGTGCCTCAGTTTACTCATCTGTAAAATGGGGATAGTACCTACCTCATAGGGTTATTGTGAGGATCACATGAGTTAACGTGAAGAGCTCTTTGCAAACCTTAAAGCTCTACATAAATGCTAGCTATTACCCCTAAAATGTTGCTTTCATGCCATTTCCCTGCTCAGAAATCTTCCCTACAGGAAGTCAAAATGCATCAATCTAAGTCTTTTTATCATCTGGCCTGACCCTGCCTGTCCAGTCACTTCTCCCTCTCCTCCCTTACCCCTGCCCTTCACTCACCTCTTACTTCTCCCCACAACCTGCCAGATTCGTTCTCCCCTCAGCATCTTGGCTCGATGTAGTTCCCTCTCCCCCCCCCTCCTCTAAGGGCTAGCTGATGTCGAATCTCTTTCTGAAAGCTTTCACTGATCATCCCAGCCCTAGGACTCTATCTCTTCCCTGACCTCTAGTTCTTAGAGTTTAGACCCCTCAATCCAGCCCAGAAGCACGCACTGTCTTGTCTTGTTCTGGCATTTCTTTGTCTTCCCAAATGGAATGGGAATTCCATGAGAGTAGACATGTTTTCCTTCTGTCTCTCCCACACAGTATCACCCAGGAAAGATCTACTGAGTTCATTTGCTTTCAGAAGAGATTTCCATTCTTAGATTTCAAGTTCCTGAACAACTGGGGACAGTTTTGGCTTAGCTAGTTCTTCTAAGATGGAGGTGGATATAGCCTCCTTTGATTGGTTCTCTTATCTAAATGCCACTCAGCCAATGCCTGACACTACTACACGACCTGAGAGGAGGCCACTTATCTCTGGATTACCTTTATTTTTCCACCAGATTGGGATTTCATTAGTAGAGGGAACCCCCTTGAGGAAATTCTGCTAATGCAGGCAGCACATGCTTTGCAAATTGTCATCTTAATGAGTTTTCTAGGGCACTTCATGATTAATAGTCAGAATGTGTCAGAGACAAAATCTGAACCCAGGACTTCCTAATTCTAGGTCAGTTCCCTATCTAAACTGTCTCCCTTACTTATCTGTAAAGGTCTTCCTTATGCATAGCACCTCATCTATGAAAATTGCCCTGTAATGCCACCAAGCAGAAAATGATGCTTGAGGAAGCTCTTTTTTAAGTCTTCTGGAGAGAAATAAAAAGCATTATTAAAGGAGGATGAGGGTGGAAAAGAAGCTTTAGATTGGCATGGAACCAGGGGAACTCTCTCCCTTAGGAAGTTGAGGGAGAGCTGAAAGTTCACATTGATGGGTCTCTGTTCTGTTCCAAGTTGTCTTCAGTTTGGAGGGCAACAGAATGGGGTAATGGGGGGGAGGGGAACAACCACATCATTGGGAAATAGGAGATCTAGGTCATTAGTCCTAACTCTGCTAAGTGCCTGACCTTGGGCACATCATTACACCACCCACTGGGCCTCAGTTTCTCCATCTGTAAAATTAGGGAGTACTGATATTCCCAGCTCTGACATTCCATGTTCTCTGCTACTTCCTGGAGCTACCATCCTGTTTTTTTCCCAAGAGGGTTTCTTCTGCAAAATAAAGGGACATGAGCCCTAAGATCTCTTACAGAACCTAAAATCCCATGCGTTCCTTCTGAGTTATTTTGCCTAAAGTCTTTACCTTCCTCTGATAATTTCCCTGTTGTGATAAATCTTAGGTTGTTTGGACAACCTTGTATACAGAATTTGGAAACTATGTTTCTAGTATACCTAAGAGACAATCAGAAGTGAGTCTGAAGGTACTGGGACATTCCTTTAGTTTTAGGGAATTTCATTTCCAAGAATAGGCATCATGAATTCAAACATGACTCTCTTGGACATTGCCCCTGTCCTGGCCATAGCTGGACATGAATGTAGCTGGCGCACTGCTGCCTTCTAGTGGTGACAGAGCAGGGCAACTATTGATGGCTTTCTAGCCTAGAACTATGGAACCTAGAGTTGGGACATCAGGGAACATCTAGCCCCAGGGATTTTAAAATCCTTTTTGCGTGTTATGAGCCACTTTGGGCAGTTTAGTAAAAGCCTGTGGGCCCTTTCTCAGAATAATATTTTAATATTTATAAAATAAAATACATAGGATTACAAAGGAAGCTGACATTTTGAAAATTAGCAAATTATTTTTTTAAAAACAAGTTCATGAACCCCATGTTAAGAACCCCCTGGTTCCAGTCCCACCATCCTAGGGGAGGAATCTGCTCTGTAGTCTCTAGCCTCTACCTGAGGACCTCCAAAGACCAGAGTTCACTACATTGCCAAGACAGCCACCAATGGACAGCTCTCTTTTGTTAAGTTATTCCTTATTCTGAGCTGAAATCTGTCTCCCTATAACTTTCCTCCATGGCTCCCTTCCAAATGAAGATGTAGTTCTAAGGTCCCTTGCATTTCTCCTGTTCTGTGATTTTCTCATAAGAATGTGAAGAGAGGAGAGTGAAGTCAACAGGCCGATGGAAGTTGATAAGGGTTAAGAACTGGAAGGTCCCAGTATTTGAAGGGACCAGTCAGCCAACAATCATATATTAAGTGTCTAGTAAGTACCAGGCACTGTGCTAACTGTTGGTTATTGAAAGAAAGGCAAAAACAGTCCCTGCTCTCAATAAGCTCACATTCTAACAGGGGAGACAACATGCAAACAACCATAGACATTCAAAATATATACGGAGTAGATAGAAGGTAATCTCAGAGGGAAGGCACTAGCATCAAGGGGGACCTGGAGAGGATTCTTGAAGAAAGTAGGATTTTAGCTAAGACCTGAAGCGAGGGAAACCAGGAGGTAAAGGTGGCGCAAGACTGTAAACCAGATGTTGGAGAGCAGGGGACAACTCTGCTCCACAGCCCCAAGGAAGTGGCTCTGTTCCTGCAGGAGTCTCCCAGGTCAGTCCTAGGTTTCTCTGTTTTTACCAGGGTAAGCTCTCTCTCTCAATAGATAGATAGATGGATAGATAGATAGGCAGATGGATAGATACATAGATACATAGACAGACAGATAGATTTACACATGCACATATATACACACATAGGCACATATGTACATATATGTACACGCACAGGTTAGGTGATAGGTAAAAATCCCCACCTACCCCTAAATAGTTGTTTGCCCTTCTTCCTCTAAAAGGACCATGACATCAGGAAGATGATGCCATGACTTGCAAGTGAATTGGATTTAAGTGAGAGAGGGCTGGGCAAAGTCACCAGCCTCACTTTCTCCTCCAGAGCCATCTGGGTCCAGTGGCCAGATATAAATCAGGAAGACTGGAGAGACAGGCAAAGGAAAGCAGACACAATTCAGTTCAATGAACATTTCTTAAGCACCTGTTGTGTATGGTTTGGTTTGGGGTTTTTTTGGGGGGGAGGGGGCAGGGGGAATAATAAAAAAATAAAAATAGTTCTTGTCCTTGGGGGATTTATAACCTTATCAATAAGTGCAAACTGGAAGGACCTGGAATGTGGTGCCCTGGGGTAGGGTTGGACATTTGCCCAGGGCCCATTGCCACCTTTCATACACAAACCCAAAAGTCAGAGCTAAAGGGGTCCCAATGATCCAATTCACTGCAGTGATTTTACGGATGAGAAAACCGATTCCTCAAGGTTAGCTGCATTCCCCAAAGCCAATGGTAAATAGTAGAGCAGGGATTCCATGAGTTCCCTAACATGGTGGTAAGAATGCAGGATCTTGGATGGGAGGGCTGGAGTTTCAGTTCCCTCTGGCTGCTATTTATTTGTATGGCCTTGGGAAAATCATTAACTCTCTAGTTCCTCATATATAAATAAGAGGGTTGGACAAGATGAGAAAGATTTTGTTGTCTGTAGTTCCCTGTCTGACTAGCCCTCCAATACTGTCCATGGGGTTTTCTTGGAGAAGATACTGGAGTGGTTTGACATTTCCCTCTCGAGTGAATCCAGTGGATCCCTTTGTCTGGCAATCACAGGTTAAGTGACTTGCCCAGGGTTACAGCTAGAAGGCGTCTGATGCTGGATTTGCACTCCGATCTTCCTGACTCCAGGCCCAACATTCTGTCCTCTGGGCCACCAGCTGTCTATGATGAGAAAGATACTGTGGTTAATGGAGAGCTGGTCTCCAAACTATGTTCACCAACAGGCTGTGTGATCCTAAGTTACTCAACCTCTCAGTGCCCTAGACATCTCTAAGACTCTCTGCACTGGTAGAGAGATTTTCCTCATCTGGAAGTTCCCAAGACAACAAAATCACAGGCCCAGTTCCCATCTCTATCCTATGAGCTGATTTTTCTCTAACGAGCTTTTGAGTTCTAAAATGTTGTGATGCACTCCTTCTACATCACGTAGGACAATAGATTTAGGGCTGGAAGGAACTTTGGAGGTTACCTAGTCTGACTCACTTTACAGAAGAGGGGAATGATATGCCCAAAGTGACATTGGTCATGAGGGGCGGAGCTGGGGTTCGAATCCAGAGAATCTGGCTCCACATTCAATGCTCTTTCCTCTGCACTGTGCTGATAAGGAGAGAGGAGAGCAGAAAACCAAAGTACTCTGGGAGAAGGAAAGAGGTAGAGGGCACTCTAAGCTGGGAGAGCTTCATCAGTACCAAAGGGAGCAGAAGGCATGCTCTCCTCATTCCCAAAGATATTCCTTAAATGTGAGGAGCCCCAAGTCCCCCCAAAACATGCATTTTTTTCTTTTAACTTTTCAATTAAAAAGTATTTATTTTTTTCCCTCCTACATTCTCCCACTCTACCCACAACTGGGGGGTTAAAACAAAAACAAAAACAAAACTATGTCCAAAAATATACAGCTCATTCTGTATTGTTTGTCTTTACATTGTCATGGTCATCGTATATACTGTTCCGCCCATTTCCAAACTTGGAGCATATTCTCCTGTAGCACCATTCATGCTCCTAACCACCCCTGACTGTAGTTTCTCCTTCCAGGTGCTCAAACACCAGTGGCCTGACTTGTGATCGCATAGCTGGGTATTCAACATCCAGGTAGCAATTGGACATTTCCGCAGGGCCCATTTTGAGATGACAACCTTGCCTCTGGCCACAAACACACCCGATGATGCTAATGCTGGGGAATTTGATGGAAGGGAAAAATGAGGGTGGGGAGGAAGGAACCAAGAAGGGAGGAATTGTGGCAGAAAGGAGTGACAGGATATGAATATTGGGATTAGACGATGCCTTCCAAGTCACCACCAAAGAAGTATTCTCTATTTCATGCTTTCTCACCAGCTGGACTTCAATTTAGAAGACAAGCAGCAGAACTTAGGAAGCAAGAACTCCAGAAGCCCTGGTTCCATGGTCAAGTAAGGCTGGTGAATTCTATTGTTACTAGTGAGGCAAGGATCTTGGTTCTGCTTTTCCCCTCTCCCAGAGACCCTCCACCCTGATTACTCCCTAAACTAGCCCTTTTCACATTTCCTAATTAACCTTACTTTGAATCCAGATTATTCTTTGTGCATTAATAGTAGTTATATATTTATGCCTTATTTTATTCCCCTCTTCTGAATTTTTTGACTTTTTTCCCTTTGTTGGAGTGGGGGTGGGGCCAGGTAGGGAAGAGAATCGAGGCTCCTCTATGAGATAAAGAAACTTCTAAAGCAGCCAGGCTTATCTCCCATATCAGATCCGGACTCCCTCGGAGAGCAAAGTCTCCCAGTCTACCAACAGCACTCAATCCACAATCAGAGGGCTGGGGAGGACTTTCTCTGGTGAACCACATTTGGGTCACCTCAAAGCCTGGGCAGGAGAATGATGCCTGTCCAACTCTGCCTGCAAGCAGCCTCCTGGGTTGGTGAGTTTTGCAAAATAAAAGTGAGTATATCCTTGAACTTCTTTATTGTTCTCTAGTGTGAAAAGTGTAAGACAATGTAGAGCATGCATTAAGAAACTGAGACCAAACTGGAGGGCCAGATCTAGAGGGCGGGGAGAAAGGGGAGTGTAGTAACATTTTTGCCTGCTGCCTTTTTCTGTTCAATACTTTTACCTGGGATTTAGATGAAGGCATAGTTAATATGCTTAGCAAATTTATGTATGACACAAAACAGGAAGGCACAGCTAACATGTCTATGATGAAAGGGGAAAAGACCTAACTAGATACCTGTGAATAAGACCTGAGGATTTTACAGGACTCAAAGTTCAGTGAGTATGCTGGCATTACCCAAATGCTCGTGGATGACTTTTTCTATTACTGACACCTTTTTTTTTGGGTTTGTTTTGCTTAAAATACCACAGTCATTTCCCAATGCACTTTTCTACCACTGAATTCTCCCTTGAAACAGTTCAGTATAACCAACCAACACTAAGGCTGTTTCTATAGCAAGCATATGCAACATTCCATACTTGCAGTCCCTCACCACTGCACCAAGAGGAGGGAAGTGTGTTTTGTCTGTTCTCTGAGATCGACTGATTCCCTGCATTTAATCTAAGTTCAGCTGCCTTTATTAACTGTGTACACTGCTCTCTTAATCCTGCTTTCTTCATTCTATATCTGTTCATTCAAATTTCTTAATTCCACAATCTTTGCCATCTCTTATGGCTCAGTATTGCCGCACAATTTGTTTAGCCATTCCCCAACCAGTGGTCATCTTAGGTTTCTTTTGCTGCCACAAAAAGTTCACCTGGCATTTCAAGAGCATATCCAGGGAAGGGTGATCAGGAAGCATTTGGGATTTAAAACTACAAATCCCTACCACCTTCAGATGACTAGAACCTGTTCAGATTCATCATCTTAAAAGCCACCATTTTTTACTCTGAACCTCCCTCTGACCATCCGGAATTAATCATATGACACCATAGCAATATAAAGACTTTTACTTACAATAGAATGCAAGCTATATTAGCAATATAAGGCTTAAGTATAACAAATACTCTTCCCACTCTTTTTCCAAGCTACAAATTCCCAAACTTCTAGAGAATGTAGGCTGGGTGTCCTCTATGCTTTATTTTCCACGACTTAAAAAACCAGTACCACAAGTCAGAAGAACAGGAAAACAGGTTTTTGAGTATGCCGACTTGGTACTCCCTGTGCTACCACACCAACATGCTAAAGAAACCTAATGGAGGAAAAAGAGATGGTAGCAACTTTGCCCAGGGAGTCAACCTAGGAGGTCAAAGGCCTAAGAGTCAAGGCATCTGACTGTGAATCTGCAAAACATTTAAGGCCCTGCAACTACAGCTTCTCAAAATGGGAGCTACAAGGGGAAGAAAAGCCTCCTGGGTCCACATCTGGTCTCTTCCTTAGCAACCTGCCCAAATCTTCCCACCTCTCATCACTTGCCAAAATTATGGGACAATGGCCAAATCACCTATGGACGGCTATAGGAAATCCCTTTTCATCTGTCCTTTGAGGAATAGTAGGAGAAACTAGAGATGTTTAACCTGAAGAAAAAACTTAAGAGGGAACACAAAGGCCATTTTCAAGCATGTGAAGAGCTCTTGTGCAAAGGAGAGATTAAACATGGTGTGAGGCAGAAGTAGGACAAATGACTGGGAATAACACTTAGCCTAATACAAGATCTACAAATTAGAGCTCTTCAGATATGGAACAGACTTACCTTGTTGGTGAGCTCCCATCACTAACAAGTGATGCTTCTGTAAAGTAGGCATTTAATCAGTTTTATGCCATAGAGGGGATGAATGTATTGAGAAGGGCTGGGGGTTTATATTGAAGAGATCAAAAGTGTTACCTCAAGTTTACTGATTTTATGCTGTATGTCATTTTACATAAACTTTATAATTTTATGTAATTTTATCATTTGTGCCATATTAATTTTATAGCAGAGTCTCCATTTGCCTAAAACCACCTTTCTATGCCCTTGAGTTAAGCTCAGGAATTTGGCTTAAGAGTTAAAGTTACAAGTTAACTTGGTACCACCCCCAAAAATATATGTTGTCTGCCTTTGCCTGTCCTTGTGCAATTAGGAGAGTTCTTATTTCTTCCAAGGAGACAAGTCTGGTTGTTTTGATCCCCTAGCAAGTATTATAAGATACAGATTGTGATGATAGTTTTAATATCCTCTACTCAAATTAAAAAGCATTTATTCAGTTTATTGTGATTTGATGGGTACCAGTGATCATATTGGTGAATTAAGCAGAAGAGGATTAAGTTTAAGTTAGTCATGATCCCTAATGGCTCTGAGATGCCGTGATTTTCTGAGTAAGGAGACTCAGTTTCTAATTTCTGCCCTCCCATTAACTTGTTACATTACTTTGCTTTGATTTCTTCATCTGTAAAATGAAGACCAAATAAACTCAAAGGTCACTTCCAACATTGTAAGTCTGGGGTTGTGAAAGCAATTAAAGTGGTTATCCTTAGCAATCTTTTTCTTTTCCCTCCATAATCTGCCATAGGCTAGAAAACAACCCTGGATCTGGATGGCCAAGGTAGCACTTAGTTGCTGTGTCTGTTGTCTCAGTCCCTTGCCTAACTTTCCTTACTTGTAAAGTGTGACGGTTGGACTAGATAATCTCTAAGATCCCTTTCAGCTCAAACTTATATGACTTTATATATACCATGTAACTAAATTTGTTTAAACTGCGTATTCATTAAGAGGAAGTAATGTTTTGGGGAGGGCCAAGGAATAGAAATCCTGGGCATTGGGGCTAGTCATCAGGATAGCAATTTTGCCTGTCCCAGGGTCTTTTCCAGTTTGCAGATGTTGTAGGGTGATGAGGTTGCTGTTAGCCTAACTTTTAGATCCATGAAAATGTTATTACATTTAAGCTCTTCTAGCTACTTAAAGACAAGCGGACCCAGTGATGTTCTTGGATGACCATACAAGTTCCTCACTAATAGACAGGGTCTACAAACATGGGCCCCTAATCTAGTGTTTACAAAAACTTATTTATTCTTTTTCCAACTCTTAATCATCTCTATTTGTTTTATGTGCATGTAAATAAAGCAAAAAACAAGACAAAACCCAAAACATTTTACATTTGATGGACAAGTTCAATGACCACAGTTCAAGTATACCATTTCAAATGCACCCATCATTTCAGAAAATAGAAAATCTTTGGTGTTAAATTAAATACAGAAATCCAAGTATTAGCAGACTAGAGCTAAAAATGAAATAAAATACATACAGTGGTTTTTAGGATACAAAGTCAGATTGAGTTTATATTCTGAGTATTAGTAAACAACCAAATACAAAAAGCATCACTCCAGAATGACAGATTGTTTCCTTCAAAATACTCTCTCTTAAGAGGGCAAAAAAAGGCTGCTGAGAAAGCAACCAAGATTCAAAGAAACACAGGTCAGATATATTAAATCACAAGTTTATGCTGAACCCATTCCATACCTAAAACCAAAAAGAGCAGAGAAACAATCTCTTTAAACAAACCAACCAGTTATCCTAGTGCTGGTCATTTCCAGATTCTACTGACAAGCCTTCTTTATGTAGATCTGCTGCCAAACCCTATCTCCTTGGCAAGAGACTTTTCACATATATTTCCAAACAGATGCTTACATTTTTAAAAAAAAATCATCAAAAATGTTCTACTTATGTCAAAGAATAGTATTTTGAAAGATTCAGTCCTGTAAGCTTTTGGGGAAAATATGGAAGAGAAATCAATTTTCCTGTAAGGTTTAACAAATTAAAACACAAACTTTTTTTTAAATGTTTATTTGGGGGGGGGGTTCCTCCTTTTTTCTGCAATATGCATCAATTGTGGAAATTTTAATTGACAAAGGTATTTTAAACAATTTCTTTAAAAATGTCTGTTTTCAGATGAAGAGATTAAAGTTATCTATAGTCATATGAAAAAATGCTCTAAATCACTATTGAAGAAATGCAAATCAAAACAACTCTGCAGTACCACATCACACCTATCAGATTGGCTAATATGACAAAACAGGAAAATGCCAAATGTTGGAGATATGGGAAAATTGGAACACTAACGCATTGTTGGTGGAGTTGTGATTGATCCAACCACTCTGGAGAACATTTGGAACTAGGGTCAAAGGGCTATAAAACTGTGCATACCCTTTGACCAGCAATATCGCTTCTAGGGCTGTATCCCAAACAGATCATAAACATGGCAAAATGACCCACATGTAAAAATTTATTTGCAGCAACTCTTTTTGTGGTGGCCAAGAATCAGAAATTGAAGGGATGCCCATCAATTGGGGAATGGCTGAACAAGTTGTGGCATATGAATGTAATGGGAAAACTATTGTTCCATAAGAAAGGATGAGGAGGTGGACTTCAGGAAAACCTGGACTTACATGAACTCATGCTGAGTGAAGTGAGCAGAACCAGAACATTGTACACAGCAACAGCAACACTGTATGATGACTAACTTTGACAAATGTAGCTCTTCTCGGTAACACAATGATCTAAGACAATTCCAAAAGACTCATGATAGAAAAATGCTATCCAGAAAAAGAACTATAGTCTGAATGCAGGTTGAAGCATACTATTTGTTCTCTTTTTTTGTTGTTTCTTCTTTCTCATGATTTCTCCCATTGGTTCTAATTCTTCTTCACAACATGACTAATGTGAAAATGTTTAATATGAATGTGTATGTAGAGCCTATGTCAGACTGCACACCATCTGGGGAAGGGGAGAGGGGAGGGAGAGAAAATTTAGAATTCAAAATGTTATGGAAGTGAATGCTGAAAACTAAAATCAAATAAATAATTTTTTTAAAAATGTCTTAACTGTGAGATCCTGGCTCTGCTACATAATGGTCATCCATGTAACCTCAGAAAATTCACTTTTAATCACTCTAACCATCAGTTTCCTTATCTATAACTAGATTTTTTTTTTAAAAAGATCCAAAAGCCCTTCTACCACAAAAGCCTAAGAGGACCTGGGGATGCCAAATATTGGGATTATCTGAAATATAAATGGCATAAGATCATCAAAGAAGAAAAAACATGAAACTCCTATCCAACTCTTGTCATTTACTAGTCATGTTATGGGCAAAGTCCCTTCATCCCTTTGAGTCTTAGCATCCTCATCTGAAAACGGAGAATTGTATGTCTCTCGTCTATACTTCACAAAGCTGTTTCAAAGGAAACATTCTATAAACCTTAAAACGGAATAAAAACATGAACTGTTATTAGCCATTAGGGCACAGTCTTCAAACTTTTCTCTTTTGCTTGGTTCCTTCTCTTTTTCCAAGGCATTTGGCCTTATGAGAAAAGTAGGGGCAACATGTCCAAATGTCCACCAAGGTTTCCTTGTCATAGGGGAGAGAGAAGGGGCAGCTCAGAACCTAGATATAGGGTTTTATAGCAAATTCTCTACTCACTGGGATGCTTAAGGAATGGGAATATAATTTTAACCTTTGTTGAAAAATCTTACCAAAATTGGACTTGTGTCCATTCTCCTTGGTACCACAACCCCTACACAGGATTCACTCTGAGAAGCCTGTGATATTTACTACCACGTCCTATGTGTATGATACTTTATATATTCTGAAAAGCACTTTCACATACATAATTTTAAAATAGCCCTATACAAGTACCATCATCTCCAGTTCCTAGACAAGAGGAGACTTGGTTTCCTCATCGGTCAAATGAGGGCACTGGTCCAGACATTTTCTAAGGTCCCTACCAGCCTCAAAGACATTCTATGATTTAAGAGTCTCTCCTGGGGATGATAATCGTAGGGTTTGGTCACTGTCCATGTAGAAAGAGCTAAGAGACCAGGCCTGCCCCCAAACCATCATCCTAAGACATCCCTTGGAAGTTCACAGGATCAGATTCAAGAGCTGGAAAGTATCTCAGAAGCCATCTAACTCAATCTTTTCATTCCACAAAAAAGAAATTGAGGTAAGGTTAAACACACAGAAAAGGTCCTCTGACTCCAAATCTAGCACTCTACACTAATCCTTCCTCACTGTTACCTCTTTTCTGGGGGGAGTTTTAAGCTAAGAGGGCCCAGTTTCAAGCTCTTTAAAAAAAAATCTACTGCTGTTAAAATTTTGAGGCGGAGAAAACAATATTGTTAATTAAGAGCTCCAGTTATCTCATATGATTAGTGCCTAGAGTACTATTAGTTCAAATAGGGTTCACTTGCCAGAATTTAAGGACTAAGTAAAACAAATAACCAACAACATAAAATACCCTTGGACAAACAAGCTTCCTTTCTGTCACATCATAAAAACAAGTAAACCTCACAGTATTTTTTTTGCTGATTTCAAATATGGATTTTGTCTGTCTACCATCTTCACAGGAATTAGTTTCATACTTTTTAAAAATAATTTTTTATAAAACAAAATTGTGCTAGTTTAACTCAACCAAAAATATAGCTGCGGATTATTTCCTGTTATATTTCAGCTAACGGCTAAGCAGCATAGTGGATAGAATGCTGGACCTGGAGTCAGGAAGAGTCATCTTCCTAAATTCAGATTCGGTCTCAGATGCTTAGTACCTGTGTGACCCTAGATAAGTCACTTAGCCCTGTTAGCCTCAGCTTCTCATCTGTAAAATGAGCTGCAGAAGAAAACAGCAAACTGCTCCAGTATCTTTGCCAAGAAAACCCCAATGGGGTCATGAAGAGTCAGACACGACTGAAAAACAACTAAAACGACAACATTTCAGCTTAGCTCCCCAAAGCAGTAAGATGGCATGCCTGGACTCTGCTTGCCCTGGTATTGTCTTTCCAGTGGAGAGATTTCTGTGCTCATCACTGACAGCACCTAGATTGTCCAGCAGGAAGTGCAAACAGGAATCCAAGGCTCTTGTGTGGCACTCCTTTCCATAACCTTATAAGCTACTGAAAAGTCACTAAAACAGTCAGGAAGGTTACTTCACAAGGGGGGTGGGTCTGCACCTTGCTCATCTCTTACCCTGTCGTTACAATCTAAGTAATTAGGTTCATCTTCTTCATCCACACTCCTCAGTAATTTTATGCCTTAGTATTTTGCCAGATGGATTTCCTGTAGCTCCTTTAACTTCATTCAGCTGTTTTCATCATTTCCTTTATTTGAGGACCCAATAAATTGTTTTATTTTATTTTATCTTGTTTTAGCCCCACGGACTCTTAGAAATTTATTTTTCAGGTGAAAAAATTTAAGTCTGCACGATTTTAATCCACTGTCTTAACAAATCTTCTCATTAAACTGAATTTAATATGCAACAGTGGTGAGACCTTTTTACGCCTGCTGGTGCTCACAGTTTTTCTTTCCTGAAATCAGTTCTTTGAAACCAGTGTCTCTTAATGTGCTGGTTGATGTTCCCTCTCTGCTGTCCTGATCACAAATAACACAGCAGTATCTGGTAGACCCAAGACCAGATGTAATACAATCCTAGTAAAAGAGGACTCCCTTTGAGCTCCTTAGAGATATGCCAATACTTTCCTTATGTCATGCTTCTCAAGGGAAATGTCCTGTTTTGAATATGTTTTAGTGCCCTCTTGCAGGAGAGTCCAGCCTTTTTGCCTCAACATTTAGCTTCATTTTTGGATAAGATCACCAACAAGGAAGGTCATTTAGGTCTTCCTGAATTACTAGAGGAGGTGGTGAGGATGGAAAAATTACTTCCAATGGAGGATCAACCGCTTGCTCATCTCCTACACCTTGGCAGGCTGAGCCTCATCATCACAATCTGGTCCATTATCTTTATCCAAATTCCAACTGTCTGGTGGTTCCGGTATACATAGATCTTCACTGTGTAATCAGGTCTTGAGAGCCAATGGTAGATTTGGATACTACACAGTTCATGTTGTGATTTGGAGGCAATCCTTGATTTATTTGCTAAGCAAAAATGAGAAATCTGTTGAAAACTTTTTATTCACCCCAAACTATAGGAATTTCAAATGACCCATAACAAGATCTATGTATCTAGCCATTTAGTGATCTGACACAAATGACCAAGGTAAGGGGATCAAGTCTTGTTCAGATTGCGAGCCAATGGAGTCCATCCATATGTTTTCCTGACCAGAGAAATAAAGTCTTAACTCTAAAATTTAAAAGCTAGTTCACCACACATTTAAAAAATATTCAAATGACTGGCACACTTATGAGACATAATGAGAATTTTTAAAATGTACACAAAATATAAATATTTGAGAAAACATGTTCAGAAACAATAGTGATGTTTACCAAATGACAGTGAAATACAACTCATAGAATAGTCTGCTACACATTGAGAGTTTCACTGCATAATTAAACATAGACAAGATCATAGCTCAACTGCCCTACATTTCCCCCTCAAACTATATTTTATTACTCCCTCATATTGCATATTTCTATAAAAACTCATTTTACTTGATAACAGTGAGCAATCCACTGGTGGCTGTTAACTCAGCATCAAAAAATACATAAAAACCACTAAATTTCCATGAGACAAAACATGTGTTGAACAGCAGAATAAGTATAAAATGGATACAAGTTATTAGCCACCCACTAAAGTAACTTATACAAAGAGATATTGTATTTGTTGATGAGGCCAAAAAAGGTTCCCAAAACTACCTTGGAGAGACACCCATTTGAGGGATAAATAAGGTAAAATAAATTAGGACCTGGTCAAACTCATTGTAACATTCAAGACAATGATGTCACAAGAGAAAGGCAAGGTCTACACAGAATCTAGAAAAGAGGAAAACCAAAAAGTTCTCTCAGTTCTGATCCAGAACTCTCCAGGGGAGAAGGCATCCTAATCAACAAGCCAAAACATCCAGTCTACAATGCAGTAGAACCCTATAAAAAGAATGTTTCCAGCTATTAGAGTTTGAGGGCAATATCTTTTTACATTTTCTAATGTCTCTTGGTTCTGGCTCTAACTAGTCAAGCCAAGTTCTATTGTTAACTTGGTTTTTCTAGTAGGGTTTCCACAAAGGAATAACAGATGCTGCCACTAACCATTTCAATTACCTGGCCAGCTTCAAAGTGACTTCCCATGGTAAATTAATAAATTTATATTCTGGCTTATAATGCAGTCATCTCTTGTGAGTTTGGTTAATATGAGTTATTGCTGGGGCAGCTAGGTGGCACAGTGAGTAGAGCACCGGCCCTGGAGTCAGGAGGGCTTGAGTTCAAATCTGGCCTCGGACACTTGACACATTTACTAGCTGTGTGACTTTGGGCAAGTCACTTAACCCCAACTGCCCTGCCTTCCCCCCTCCCAAAAAAAATGAGTTATTGCCTGACCAAGTTGGATGGTGTGGGGACAGGGGAAATGATGGGGCAAGGGGATGATGATACTGAGTTCCTAAGCCCAGAGCTCAAGAGGGGACTATGGAGCCAATAGTGGCCCTATGAGGGTGCTGCCCCATCTGTACAATCAAACAGCTTCATTCTTACACCATTTATTTGTTGTTACAGTTAGATTTCAGATACACAAAGTTTTACCAACTGTTCTGTACCTATCTGATTTTAATTCATCTCTTTTCATTTTTCTTTTCTATTGCATCTTTTCTCAATCAATATTATACAATACTCCTGAGTCAACGTAATTTATCTAATCCAGTTACTGGCCAACTAGAGATCATATCCAGCAAGCAATTCCTGAACTATCATACCCTAGTGCTTAGCATAGTGCCTGGCACATTAATAAGTGCTTAATAAATGCTTTTCCAATCATTTAGATCTATCCATCTAAATGTGCCTAACATATGCAATATTAGTGAATTTAAAAAATTATTAGGTCACAGATTAGCCTTGTATATAGTACAAATAGCTGCCAATATGTATTTGCTTACCTGAAACTTTTTTAACTAATTTTCTCACCATCAGGTAGATAAAAATGTTTAAAAAAATAAAATCAATAGCCCTAAACACTAGGAAAGCTCATGGACATTAAAAGTGAATTTGGGCTATACCATACTAATCAGCACTGGAAACTTTAGATTTCCAGAAAATCTAATTCGCTTGTGTTTTTTAGACCGCAGTTAGAGCCCAATTTCACAATTTATTCTGGTGATTATTTTAAGGAAATACTTTTTAAATTATCTATGGTCCCTTTTAAAAATGTCTGCCATCATATTCTGGCTAATTCAAGAGAATTAAGAAATTAACAAGTATAAATAAGAAATAAGTAGCTCTTCTGAGGCAAACACCTAATCTCCAAAAGCAGTAACTCTACCTCTACCAGACGACTGCATAGCACAGCAACAACAAGGAAAAACACTCTTTCCGTTCCTGATTCGATTATTCCAATCCAAAGCAGTTCCATTTCTGTTACTGGATAATATTTTAGAAATGCGTTCCTGCTCAACAAGTGAGGCTTGGAGTCTGCAGACCCGGGTTCATATCCAGGTCCCAATGCTTCCTAGCTGTGTGACCCTGGGCCAATCACTTCACCTCTGGGCATCAGCTTCCTTATCTGTAAAATGAAGGGGTTGGACACGATGGCACCAAATCTCAATCTATAATCCTATGATTTGTAAATCAGGATAATAATCCTTGCACTACCCCCTCACTGGGAGGGAAGGGCCTTGTAAACCTTCAAGCACTACAGAAATGTAAGTCATTGTTACTATTACAAATAAGATGATAAACTGAATGGGAGAGCCTTCCCTCCGCTCTGTATCCATGTGTGGGGTACACAGAAGTTCTCTTCTTCCTTTCCACTACATCTATTATGATGAAGTCCGGACCTTCAGTTCTTCTGTCCAGTTTAGTAGGACACGTACCCACAAGACCCAAAACTGAAAGGGGAAAGGCCAAACAGATAAGCGGCTGTAACCCTCTTTCCGCAGGAAAAGTTGTGCATTCCCCTGCCCTTCCCCCTCACCGAGGAAGGAAGGAGAGCAGCCCTTCCAAGCCTTGGTGCCCCAAGGTCTCAAACGCCACCATCAAGCACTTTGTCTCGAAGTTGTCTCGTCAGTATCTGATAGGAAGACAGAAAAGCCACTCCTATGTGGAAGAGTATTTGCCAGAGGTTCCTTAGTCCATGCAGGTAAATATTGCACAGACAAATGAAGAAGAGGATGACGGCCACCTTCAGGAGCCTTGTGGAACTGTAGAACAGGTACAGATAACACTGCAAGGACAGAAGCAAAGAAGTCCTATTAACAACAATGAAACGGTCGAATGAAGACGCAACACTCAATACTCACAGACTGCCTTCTAATAAATAAAAGCTTATTATATTAACACACTGCAGAGCAGCTAGGTGGCACAATGTATGGAGTCAGGAGGACCTCAGTTCAAATGCAGACTCAGACATTTACTAGTTGTCTGACTCTGGACAAGTCACTTAACCCTGTATGGCTCAGTTTCCTCATCTGTAAAATGAGGTAGAGAAGGAATTGGCAAACCACTCTACTATCTTTGCCAAGAAAACCCCAAATGGGGTCACAAAGAGTCAGACACACTGAAACGACTCATGAACAATGACATATTGATATGACATTTTATAATTTACAAGATGTTCTCAAAAGCTAGGAAAATCACAAATGCACCTACATTCATGCATACAGTTCAGGTCTTCAATGTTGAACACGATGGCTACAGATGAAACACCTGACCCCCTTCCCCCACTTCCCCGGAATGCTCCTGCCATGCTTTCTGGCCAAAAGAAGTCAGTCCTAATTACTAGCACGCATGAACTGGTACATCAAAAATTTAACGCTGGGCCAGCCACTACTACTGTGGACATGACTATCAATTCAACAAGAATGAAATCATCAAATAGGTACTAAGCAATGGCCAGCATCTCTGACCTCTCCGGGCTGGGCCCTGTGACCCTGATGTACAGGGCACCAGGTATCACATCAACTGACCTGAGTCAATGAGGAACTGTAATTGAAGCTAGATGTCCTTAATTACAGAGGATTGGATTAGATGGGTGCTCAGATGCCTTCTAGGTCTAAATCTATTATTCTATAATCCCAACATAATTTTATTCATGTGTGCTACACATGTGGCTTTCTGATCAGATAGGCCATTACCGAAAACCATGGATGCCACCTTGTTATAAGACATGAGCACTGCCTTCAATTATCTGCAGGACTGCACTGAAAGCAGAATCAAATTTGATCTGCTCAGCCACAGAGGCCACAACTAGGATCAGGGAGAAGACACAGGGTGGTAGGTTTTAACTCAACATAAAAAGAACTTGAGGACAAGGTCTGCTCTACGTTTTGTCTTTGTATTCCTAGCACCAACACAGTGCATTGAAGTACTCAACTCTCCATTACTGGAAGTGTCCAGCAGAGATGCTGATCACTTCTCAGGGGGTGAAGACCACAGAGGGGATGGTAGCACTTTAAGATTTACAAAGTGCCTTCTCATCTAGGGTGGCAGGTCAGAGGAGATGCTCTTAAAAGTCCTTTCCAGCTCCGTGATTCTAGAAGTCTGAAATTCTACCTGCCACATCACAGATTTTCATGATCCACTTTTGTAAATAATTAAGAAGCTTCTGATTTCTTGAAGATTGTGTCCTGACTTTATGTTTTCTGTAATTCTTTAAAACAAGTCCCAGTAGTGGCATGCTTGAGTCTAATACTTTTTTTAAAATGTTGAGTAAGAGAGCATGTTGCTAGGTCTCCCATTCATATAAATAAGGAGTGACCTTGTCTGGCCCCAGGTGACATTATCTAAGAGTTGATAAGATGGTCTCAAATGGGAATAGATCAGCCCTTGTTCTCTCCAAAGACAGTGCATACCAAAGGCAAGGAAAATTTAAGATTAATTTCCTTCCATACTGAGAACTTATTTTGGCATCATACAGAAGTGGCTATAGACACCTCTATTTTTAACATATTTACACCATTTCTTATGATTCAAGATGTAATAAAGCAATCCAAAGGAGATTTAGATTGTCAGAGTTATATGGAACCTCAAAAACCATGTAAACAAAAATTCTTCAAATTACAACAGGAGAAACTGAGGCTCAGAAAGAAGAAACTGCCCTAAAATTACACACAGCTAGCTAGTGGTAGAGCTGAGACACAGACCCAGGTTTCTTGGATTTTCCAGTCTGGCACTCTTTACTCTCCATCCCCACCCCCACCAAAACACACACACACACACACACACACACACACTCTCTCTCTCTCTCTCTCTCTCTCTGTCTCACTCTCTCTCTCTTTCTCCTCCCCCTCTCTATTTGGATGATTATTTAAATAAGGATTTTTCTTTAACAGAGCAGGAATTCGGATAATACACCAACATAAATAGTGGAATAGTTTATTAACAGCTGTCCCAATTCTACATGCTTTAGCATTGAAATACTAAACATTAATTAGCTATAAAACTCAGAGTCAGCTGTAATCAATCAAATTCTCTTAAGAAATAAGCCATATGTAACTAACTGCCTTTAGCCTGTTTGCCTCCATGTGTGGCTACAGATTTCATCAAAAGTAGGAGAGTATCTAGCATTCCACTACGTAAACAAATTCTGAAGGAGAAATAATATTGTAAATATAGAATGTTGAATCAAGAAGTTTACTACAAACATCTGTATAGCTAAAGTAATGAGCTGATTTTAATTAACCACATAAGAAAATCAGTCTTACTACCTTATTGGCCCAAAACAGGCTACCCAGAAAACCAGTTACTGCCCTCCCAAATGAGTTAACTTTGAAACATATATATGTATACACACACATATATATATATATACATACATATGTATATCCTGAAAAATAATTACACAGTTAGTGTATATATACATATATATGTATATAAAACTTTATTGTAAAAGATTTTTAATGCCAATAAATGTTGTATATACTGTTTTCTTCTTGGTCACTTATTGTCACACTCTTACTATGATAATAGGTTTTATACAAATCAGATTTTTTTTGGGGGGGGAAGGAAAACAGAGGGAAGAAGGAAAAATATGTTTCAAATGAAAAAGAATTTCAAATGAAAGAGAATATTAGTCACATCATATATAATTTCTACCATCTGGCTGAGTTTCTAGTATCAAAAAATTATACCTCTAGCCCATATATTTCAAAGTGAAATGGTTATTTTAACTACATTCAGCAAGACAAATTGGGCACATACATCCTGGTAAAAATATTAAACTAAACCATACTGGCTATTTGGTCCCAAGAAGCTAGTTAAACACTTGACAAGCACTGGAATTTGTATAATCCACATGCAGTTTCCTTTTGTACTATAAGGGCAGCAATTTAATTCATACATGGAATAAACTCAGAGAACTTGGTTTCCTTACTTACAGAATTTGCAGAAGCAAAATGAGATGATCTCTGAGGTCTCTTACAACTCTAAGTAGTATGGTCCTCTGCCCTCGTAGCTACCACAAACTGTTGGAGACGCGTAGATTCAAAGGTCAGCTAGTCCACCCCATCATTGTGCTGATGAGGAAATTGGGACTCAGAGAAGCAACATGCCTTGCCTCAAATCATCGAAATAGCAAAGCTAGAATCTGAAAGTTGGTCTTCTGAGGCCAAATCTAGCCCTCCATATCAGAGCAGGAAGGGCTCTTGGAGACCATCTAAGAAACCCTTTTGGGCCCTCAGCAGTTAAGTGATTTGCTTAAGGTCAACCACCCAGTAAGTGACAGAATCACAGTAAATGATCCATATCTATTTATACCTGCAGAAAATGGTCACCAGGTGCCATAGGCACCTTAAAGTAATAAAATACCATCAGCTTTAAGGTGTTCTGTAACAGACAGACCTTCACCATTGGGAAGAAAAGATTAGCAGAAATTTTATTGTAATTTGGCTCACTCCATAGGGACCTAAGAGCCAGACTGGCTTTAAGTAGATGGCAATCTGAAAACTGATTTAAAACAATCCTGTATTTCTTTATGTCTGTTTCATTATCTAAGTAGAGTCAAAAAATAAATAGAGTCAAAAAGATTTCCTAGAATTAAAATAGCGATTTTTATGGTTTATTTCCCTACCAGTCTCCTAATTCAATATTATGGTTTCTCAACAGTGTGACAAAGATTTTATTTTCTGAGACTCAAACTATGCATAAGTATGTATCTAAACAATGAGTATTGTCAAGTAGTACTTGTCAAGTGTTTGTCAAGTAGAATAGGCCAGGTAAGATTGTTTCCTCAACTCTCAGCTTCCTTTATCTGGCCTGATGAATAATTATCTAGCTCTGGCTCTACTAACTGACTTAGGGCAAGCTGCAGCTTCTTTGGGATAGGCCTACTTCCTCATCTGTAAAACGAGGAAACTAGGTTAGACGATGTTTAAGATTCCTTCTGGTTCTGTTATTCTATGGTTTAAAATTCCAATGAAGATTATGACATAAAACAAGTACCCAATAGTCTGTTGAAACTTCAAACAAAAAACCAAAATATACAAGTTTAACCTGCCAACCAAAGTTGAACAAGAACCCACCTGAAAAATGCAGGCTACAAAAGGGATAAGAAACGCCATTATGCTCCCAATTGTCTCAGGATCATCCTGAATCAGATATAAGAGAAAGTAAAAAATGAGATACAAAGAAAAGGAGAACCCAAGAACCCAAGATACATAATACTGGCCACCTAATTAGGCCTGATATGGCTCAAAAATATGGACTGGTGGCCACCACCAAACTTTCATTGCCTTCCCAGCAAGCTCTCTTGGCCATGGCCAGTAGACTGTGCCTACTCCAATCCTCACATAGGCTCTCCCCTCCTGGCATCGGCAGCAAAGGTCTTCCATTCCACAATGGAACAGAATTACCAGATGAGTAATAAATTAGGCTCAATACCTGAGAGATGGTTACACATACACAGCTCTATTTCAGCATACGAGTTAGAACTTAATCACACACTTCATTGTTTTCAACCTAAATATACTGCTCTGCTGCTTTTGACTATGGGTCATGTTTGCCTCTAGTTGTTTTTTTTAAAGTAAGTTTTTATTGATAGTTTCTGTTTCTTATATTATCATACCATCTCATGTATCCCTCCTGCTACACTTCCCAGAAAGCCATGCCATGTAACAAACAGTATTTTTAGAAAGAAAAAAAAATAAGCATAACTAAGCAATACTTTGAAAAAGTCAAAAAATATATGCAATGTATAACACCTGTGGCCCTCCCGCCTCCATGACGAGGTAGGTTGGGGGTGTCTTCTCATCTCTCTTCGAGTCCCACTTTGATTTTTTGGTATATAGGTGCTAGTTCCATTTATGTAGTTGTAGTTACTGTGTGGAAGCAGCCAGGTGGCTCAGGGGATATAGGGCTGGGCCTGGAGTCAGGAAGACCTGAGTACAAATGTGGCCTCAGACATTCACTGTGTGACCCTGGGCAAGTCACTTAACCTGTTTGCCTTAATCCACCGGAGAAGGAAATAGCAAACCACTTTGCCCAGAAAATCCCATGGACAATATGGTCCACAGAGTCATGAAGAGTCAGACACGACTGAGAAACAAGTTACCGTGTATATTGTTTTCTTAGCTCTGCTTACTTCACTCTGCACTGATTCACATAGATCTTTCCACGCTTCTCTGTATTCGTCACACATACCATTTCTTACAGTACAACAACAATCCATTACATCTATCTACCACCATTTGTTCAGCCAGTCTTCAATTGATGTATACAAACTTTGTTTCCAATTCTCTGCTATCATAAAAAGAGCTGTTACAAATATTCAGGAGTATACGGGGACTTTCTTCTTATAGATGGCTTCTTTGGGGTACATGCCCAGTAATGAAATTTCTGGTTCAAAAGGTATGGACATTTTAATCACTTTATTTGCATAATTCTGAATTATTTTCCAAAGTGGTTTTTTATTTCATAGCTCTAATAGCAACATGTTAGTGTGCCTATCATTCCACAACCCCTCCAACACGGACTATTAGCATTTCTGATGTGAGGTAAAACGCCCAGGTTGTTTTGATTTGCATTTCTCTTATTACTAGCGTTTTGGAACATTCTTTCATGTGCTTGTGAATACTTTATGATTCTTCTTTTGAGAACAGTGTTCATATCCTCTGGGCACTTATCTACTGATGAATGGCTATGTAAAAATTATTTATATATCTTAGAAATCAAACCCTTATCAGAGAGATTTCATACAGAGATTTTCCCCCCCATTCAACCACTTCTCTTCTTAGGTGCATTAATTTGGTCTGGGCAGAAGCTTTTCAGTTTTAAGTAGTCAAGAGTTATCTATTCTGTCTTTTGTAATTGTTTCTATCTCTTAATTGGTTAAGAGTACTTCTCCTACCCACAGCTGTGAGAGCAATACAGGAATACAATCTGTTTCTTTTCTAATTTCTTTATATAGTATGGTTTTTAGAATTAAGGTCACATATCCATTTAGAATCTATTATGAAATATGGTGTAAGGTATTAGTCTAAGTCTAGTTTCTACCAAACTGCTTTCCAGTTTTTTTTAAATCATCAAATAAGTTTTTTTTTCCTAATTTGTATTCTACTTTATCAAACACTGAGTTATTGAGTTCTTTTGTTTCTGATTCTTCTTTGTCTAGTCTGTTTCATTGACCTATCTATTTTTTAACCAATACTGGATGGTTTTGGTGACTGCTGTATATAATATAGTTTGAGGTCCAGAAGCACTACTACCCCTTCATCCTTATTTCTTTTCATTATTTGCCTTGACATTCTAGATCTTTTGTTTTTCCAAATAAACTCTATTATTATTTTACCAAGTTCTATAAAGTATCCCCTTGGTAACTAGATGGGCATAGTATTTAAAGTGTAAACTAATTTTGGTAGTAGTATCACTTTTATCATATTGGTATGGCCTAGCCATGAGCACTGAATATTCCACTAGCTATTTAAATTGTTCTTTATTTCTTTAAGAAACACCTTGTAATTCAATCTATATAAGTTGCATGCTTGGTAGGTCAATCTTCAGACATTTTATGAATTTTGTAGTTACTTGGAATGGGATTTCCCTATTATTGCTTCTTGTGTTTTGTTATTATGTAGAAAATGCTGCTGATTTTTGAGGATTTTTTGTTTGTAGCCTGAAACTTTGTTGAAGGTTATTATTCCAATTAGTACCTTCACTGTTGCTCTAGGATTTTCCAGGTAAACTAACATATTATCAGAAAATAGGTATAGTTTTATCTCCTCTTTACCATTCTGTATACTTTTAATTTCCTTCTCTCATCTCAGTGCTATTGTTAGCAGTTCCAGAACTATATCAAATAGTAGTGAGGAGAGTAGGCAACCTTGCTTCCCTGCTGCATTTACAGGGGGAAGGTTCTAGTGTATCACCAATGCCTATGATGCTTGTTTTGGATTTTAAATGGATGACTTTAATAATATTTTTAAAGCCCCTCTGTGTCTATATTTTGTAAGGTTTTTAACATAAGAGTATTGCCCTTTGTCAAAGGATTTTTCTGGATCTACTGAGATCATGTGGTTTTGAATGCTTTGGTTTTTAATATGATTATGTCAACTGCTTTCCTAATGTTGAACCATCCCTAGTATAAATCCCACTTGTTCATAATAAATGATTCTTTAGATAAATCATTGCAGTCTGTTTGAGAGATTTTGTTTAAAATTTTTTTTGTTCAAAATTTTTAATTCAATGTTCATTAATGATATTGGCCTATAGTTTCTGTCTGTGGTTTATCCTTCCCTGGTTTGGGTATTAGGGCTATATTTGTCTCATAAAAGGATTCTAGTATATTGTTTTCTTTCTGACCTTTTGAGAATAATTAGTGAAGTATAGGTACTAACTGTTCTTTAAAATTCTAAAAATTTGACAAAATTCTCCTGTAAATCCATTAGGAGGTTTGTTTTTTTTCTTTCATAGTTCCCTTATAGTTAAGATGTATTTCCTTTTCGGAGATTATTCTGGTCTTCTGATAGTTTGGGTATTTCATATTTTTAAAGGTATTCCTTTTTTGTTTTGTTTTGTTCTTTTATGTTCTCCGCCACTGTCTTGTAGAGTCTGCCCTGTGGATTCCCCTTTTCAATTATGTCTCACTCCCAGAACAACGCCAAGTATTACAAGTGTCAGAGAGGATACTGCCTGATGGTAGGGCCTCTCCCCACTATGTCACTGATTACCTAGCCCACCACTGATCTATACCCTCCCCCAGTTGTCTTTTTTTCTCTGTTTGTCACAAAATCTCCTCCCTGGGTCCATGCTCTCCCACATCCCCAGGTACCAGTTGCCTGCAAGAGTTTGAACTCCCTCCTCCTGCCAAGGCAGGATAAGTAGACTTTTCGAGCACCAAATCTCCCAGGCCACACCCATCACAAGGTCCCCAACTGCCTTCCCAGACCACCTCTCTTCACCTATAGGAGCATTCATCAACAGAAACCCCTTCCATCACCAAAGCAAGGCCTTCTCCCTTCCCCTCTCCCATTTTAATACTTCTCCCTCTTCCTCACCCATTCCCCTGTAGGCTCTTCTCTTTCTGAGACTGGAAGGGTCACCTTCCCCTCACTGCTAGTCCTTGATTTGACCCCTACACATCACACATTCCTCTCTAACCTTCTGCTTCTCTCCACCCCTTTCACGTGCCCTCCTATCTTAGAACGTAGTCCCACAAAAGAACACTGATTCACCTGTAGGCAAAGTATTGCCAGGCTCTGTCCACGTTAGTCCCTACTTGCCTCTTCACTGTTCCCTCCACTAGACACACTTCCACCCGTCTCCTTGTGTATATTTAGAAAGAGGTTTCTTACTGGTCTCTCTGTTATCACTCTGTTACTACTGTTGTCCTGGGAGGCTGCGTTCATTCACTCCTGCATTTGTTGTTTGGGGTGTTCAAGAAGCACATAAACTTTTCAGCTGTTTTTTTTTAAGTACTTTAATTGCTTATTTATTATTGAACATTCATCTTTTTTCCAGGTATGGTTAAGCTCAGATTTGCAGGGTAGGTCACCCTGAGCTGCATCCTGAGTTCTACTGCTCTTCAGAACACATTATTCTATTCTCTCCTACATTTGCTGGTGGGCTCACTATAGTTCTGCATTATTGGAATTTCCTTTCCTTTGCATCTGAAGGTCTTTCTCCTGATTGACTGCAGAACTTGTTTCTGAACTGAATTGTCAAATTAACTACTATGTGTCCTGAAGATTAAGGCCTTGGATTTATTTTTTCCCTGGAAGTGATCTGTGAATTTTTTCTCTATGTTCAGTAGTTCTGGGCATTTCTCTTCTATTATTTCCTGCATTGTAATATTAAGGGTTTTTGTTCTTCTGCAAGACCTATGACACACTTAGGTTGTCTTTGCACATCTTATCTTCAAGATCAGTACGTTTTGCATGCATAGCGAGGATCTTTTTTAATGTTATTGTTTTGTTTCTCTTCTAGATTGGTAATGCACATATACAGAAATGAAAGACAATCTATTGTTTTTCCTTCTGTTTCTTAAATCAACTGTGCAATTGCAGATGCCGGGCTTTTTATTCTGTCCATTGTTTTTGCTAAGCAGGACATAAATTCTGCTGTCATAATTCTCATTTCTCTTTTAAATCATTATGTTGTGGTCCTATGTTCTCACATTCCACAGAATCCTCAAGTGTTGTATCATTTTCCTTTATTCTGTAGTATTTATTCAAAGATGCCTGAGCTTGTTTACTGCATCTGGAGGCCATATTTCCTTCTGTTGATAATTCCCCTGTTAATTTATCTGCTTATGTTCCAGGTCTTTGAGTTTTCTTCTTCCTGAAATCTTTGGTACTTTCAGTCTTTTTTCCCCTCTCTTTTTTCCCCCTACCACTCCTCTGTGGTTTCATTTGGGGCTGGATCTTAAAGCATCTCAGCCTCCTCCCAGAGAGGCAATTCACAGTTCACCTGCCTCAGTCTCTGACTTGATTTTTGGGTGGTCAGAACTGGTCCAGATGGATCCTATGAACACTCCCTCAAGCTTAATGGAGTGTTACATGCTCATCTCTCCTTGTATCCCACTCAACACAAACACACACAAGATATCCTCTCCTGATGTCCTGCCCCACTCCCTCTGTTCCTTAGTTCTCTAGCCCAGCTCTGGCAGGTCTGGTCTATGGAGACTGGTGTTCTGGGAGCTGAAAAGGTTTATTCCTGAAGGATACAGTCCAGGAAAACTTCTGCAGCCTGGAGCCAGGGTCTCCACGGTACTAAAAAGTGGGAAGGGGGACCAAAGTGTGTTGGGTGGGAGGAGGGGCGGTAATCATTGTAAACCTGTGACAGGTCCATAGCATAGAAGTGCAAGAGGGGTGCTGGGTGAGCTCAGGGTCAGTGTGCCAGTTCATGGGTCTTGGGGTTCTTTTTAACCTTTTTTGGATTCTGCCAGTCCTACACCATGGAGACAGCTGAAGTTGCTTTATCTTTGGTGCCTAATTTCTGTTTTGGTGAGATATGAGAAGTTATAGGGATTGAAAAACATGTCTCAGGTCTAGTTTACCATCTTGTTGCTCACATGATTCAGAAGCTGCTAGCTGTGTTTTCAAATATAGTAACACTTCATTAACCTGGTCTCATCAGGGGAGTTTTGTGGGGGGGTTTTAAACCCATACAAAAGAAATCTATCATATATTAAGGAAACTTTTAAAACAGAGGATGTGAAACAATGTAATTTGGTATGGTAAAAAGAACAATGGATCTTTCACAGGAGACCATATTTTCTTAGGCTTTATTTCATTAGAATTATTATTCTTTGTAATATTATGTATTTTACTTTATGCATTTAATGACATTATTGAGAAAGGGTCCATAGGCTTCATT
This sequence comes from Trichosurus vulpecula, assembly GCF_011100635.1. Classification (NCBI taxonomy): domain Eukaryota; kingdom Metazoa; phylum Chordata; class Mammalia; order Diprotodontia; family Phalangeridae; genus Trichosurus; species Trichosurus vulpecula. The sequence goes on along the minus strand of NC_050581.1, from coordinate 116,691,487 downwards.
ACACTGCCAGAGGGGTCTATGAAACAAAAATGGTTAAAAATCCCAACTCTAGAGTCAGAGGGCCTGGGTTTTGAACCCAGGTCTTTCCACCAAGCACTATTGAGTCTTACTACTAACCATTTCTTGCTGCTGTCAGGGAACATGCCTCTAAACTGTTTTTAATTAGCAATGGTATGTAGCAATGGTATCTACTGTGGGCTGAGAAAAATTGTCAGTTGTTCAGTTATTTCAATCATGTCTGACTCTTTGTAACCCAATTTGGGATTTTCTTGGCAAAGATACTGAAATGATTTGGCATTTCCTTCTCCAGATCTTTTTATAGATGAGAAAACTGAGGCGAATAGGGTCAAGTGACTTCCCCAGGGTCAGAGCGCTAGAAAGTATCTGTGGCCAGATTTCAGCTCAAGCCTTCAAGACTCCAGGACCTGTGTTCTAGCCACTGAGCAACCTACCTGCCCCAATGTTTGTCAGATCTGTGTGTACAAAAGAGCAGTCTCAAGAGCCTGGTAACTCTGTAACTCTAATGTGCTTTAGCAGTATAGTCTTTGTCCAATAATCTGGCTCCAGTTATTCAGACAGATGTTATTTAGGCCTTCGTCTTAATTTTTAGTTGCCTTCTAGATGGCTGAGGGAGCCATATAAATAATCTCTGTGAGGCAGTATACGTCACTGGGTCTGTGATCGCATTCATGTGGACATTCCCTCTAACAGTGCAGATTACAACTCCTCCACATCTCCTTATCTATCCTATATGACTCTTATTTATGTTTTCCCAAAACTCCTCTATAAGAGGTCCACACAACATAGTGAAGGATCTTCTTCGAGGTCTCTTAACACTATATAAGCACCAATGCAATGTAGAGTATTATCCTCTGCTATAGCCAATCTCATTTTCCAGTTGCTCTCAGTAACTGGCAAAGTCAGTCAGATATTTCTGAGGCCATCTTTGAGGCTGCTTCTTGCACAGAAGTTCTCTCTAATAATATGCTGCAGCTAACTCATGCCTACCATGTCTTTCTATTGTTCTCTGGGTGACACAAAATTTTGATTCTTTGGAGTTATGGTATACGATTATTTACATGAATAGATAATTATCACTAGAAAAAATGTCAGTGTTAAAAAGATAAGCCTCCTAATATAATAAAATGACAATTCTACCTAAATTAATTTGCTTCCTCAGTGCCATACCAATCAAATTACCAAAACATTATTTTATAGAGCTAGAAAAAAACAATAACAAAATCCATCTGGAAAACAAAAGGTCAAGAATATAAAGAGAATTAATGAAAAAATGCAAAGGATGGTGACTTAGCAGTACCAGATTTAAAACCGTATTATAAAGTGGCAATCATCAAAATCATCTGGTTTTAGCTAAGAAATAGTAGAATAGATTAGGTACACAAGACATAGTAGTAAATGACTATAGTAATCTACTGTTTGATAACTCTAAAGAATCCAACTTCTGGGATAAGAACTCACTATTTGACAAAAACTCGTGGGAAAACTAGAAAATAGTATGGCAGAAACTAGGTATAGACCAACATCTAACACCACATGCCAAGATAAGGCCAAAATGGATATACAATTTAAACATAAAGGGTGATACCATAAGCAAATTAGGAAAGCAAGGAACAGTTTACCTGCCAGATCTATGGAGGAGGGAAGAATTTATGACCAAGTAAGAGATAGAGAACATTATGAAATGTAAAATGGCTCATTTTTATTACATTAAATTAGTTTTTGCACAAAAACAATGCATCAAGATTAGAAGGAAAGTCAAAAAATGGGAAACAATTTTTACTGCCAGTGTTTCTGATAAAGGCTTCGTTTCTAAAATATATAGAGAACTGAGTCAAATTTATAAGAATACAAGTCATTCCCCAATTGATAAATGGTCAAAGAATATGAACAAGTAGTTTTCAGATGAAGAAATTAAAGCTATCTGTAGTCATATGAAAAAAAAATGCTCTAAATCACTACTGATCAGAGAAATGCAAATCAACTCTGAGGTACCACATCACACCTATCTGATTGGATACTATGACAAAAAAGGAAAATGATAAATGTTGGAGATGTGGGAAAATTGCAACACTAATGCATTGTTGGTAGAGTTGTGAACCAATCCAACCATTCTGGAGAGCCAATTTGTAGCTCAAGGGGCTATAAAACTCTGTATACCCTTTGATCTAATACCATTACTAGGTCTGTATCCCAAAGATATCATAAAAAAGGGGAAAGGACCCACATACACAAAAACATTTATAGCAGCTCTTTTTGTGGTGGCAAAGAATTGGAATTTGAGGGGATGCCCATCAATTGGGGAATGGCTGAACAAGTTATGGTATATGAGAAATGATGAGCAGGCAGATTTCAGAAAAACCTGGAAAGACTTACAGGAACTGATGCTGAGTGAAGTGAGCAGAATCAGGAGAACACTGTACACAGGAACAGCAACACTATGCAAGGATCAACTATGATAGACTTAGCTCTTCTCAGCAATATAAGGATCTAAGACAATTCCAAAAGACTCATGATGGAAAATGCTATCCACATCCAGAGAAAGAACTTTGGAGTCTGAATGCAGATGGAAGCATACTATTTTCTCTCTTTTTTTCCTTTCTCATGGTTCTTCCCTTTTGTTCTGATTCTTCTTTCACAACATGACCAATGTGGAAATATGTTTAATAGGATTGTACATGTATAGCCTATATCAGATTGCTTGCTGTCTTGGGGAGGGAGGTAGAAAAAAATTTGGACCTCAAAATCTTATAAAAGCTAATGTCGAAAACTATCTTTATATGTAATTGGAAAAAATAAAATACTATTAAGTGAGGACAAAAAATTCAATGATCCAAGAAAATTCCAAAAGACTCATGATGGAAAATGCTATCTACATCCAGAGAAAGAATTTATAAGAGTCTGAATGCAGAGCAAAGAACACTATTTTCACTGTGGTTTTTTTTTGTGGTTTTTTCCCTTTTGTTGTGTTTCTTCTTTCACAACATGACTAATGTGGAAATATGTTTTACATTACTGCACATGTATAACCTATATCAGATTGCTCACTGTCTTGGAGATGGGGGGGGAGGAGAGGGAGAAAAAATTGAAACTCAAAATCTTTCAAATAACGAATGTTAAAAATTATCTTTACATGTAATTGGAAAAAATAAAATACTATTTAAAAAAATAAAATAAAAAATAAAAAATAGGCCTTTTTTGTTTAAAGAAAAGCCCTGGAGTGGTTGAAAACACTACATAATTTATCAGATAAAATATAGCTCACTCTCTTCCTGCTGTTCAAATCGGGGCCCAGCTCATAATCCACTTAAATGAGTAACAAGGAAAAGAAGGTATTTATTAAGCATTTACTATGGGTCAAGTATTAAGGATAAAAAGAGAAAAAATTGAAGACAGCTCCTGCCTTCAAGGAACTCACACTCAGTTGCAGGGAGACAGAAAGGCCCAAGAGTCCTAAGGATGCTACAGCAGAGCAAATAGCAAGGCTCAGGAATCTTTAATAAACCAACAAGTAAGACATGCAGGCAGTGCCAGTTATATGGAGAGGAGAGAAACAGGACAAATATCAAGATCTACTGGTCCTCCTTCTTACTGAAAGCCTTGTAGTTGGTAACTTTCAGCTCACCCAAATAGTATGAACAGTCATGTTGGTCTTCCCCTGGATTGGGTCTGGAAGATCCTGAAACTATCATGGGTGAGGTAAAGAAAAGATAGGGGGTAAGGTATCCCAGTGGGCAGTTCCTCCCAGCCAGCCCTAGTAGTGAAGCAGCCCGGGGGTCCTTGGAAATGGAGATGTACTGCTTTCAGATATATGTACTGAAAAAACAGTTTAGTGGGATGTAGAGCATGCCTAGACAACAGGCCCTCTTGTCTTTCCCTGTGTGGGCAGTTAGGCCAAACTTCTAAATGGTTGTGAATCTCATTTAAGGAGTTCTGCAATGTTTCAGCTCTTGATACTCCTGTGTGCAGATAACATTGTGTTGACTGTATATGGAGTACTTTATCATTTATATTTGAGCGCTACACAGGACATCCTCCATGACAATGGCAAACACCCATGGTGACTGTACATTTCTCTATTTAATGCCTTGCTGGATAAAACAAAATTATCTCGACTGCTGCATCTATCAAGGGATCTTGTACAAACTTAAACATACATAAGATTTGCTGGAGAAGAGCCTTTGGGTTGCATTTTGTTCTGTAAAGTGAAATACAGCTTTATAGTCAACAACCAATAATCACAGTAGAATCAAGAGCTTCAGTGGCTCCCTACTGCCTCTAGGATAAAATATAAACACCACTCTGTTTAGAATTTCAGTCTCACAAACTGGCTCCAATCTGTATTTCCAAACTTATTTCAAATTATTTCCTTCTACATTGTCAAAACTGGTCCACTGTGCTCTGCACACAAAATTCCCTCTCCCATCTCTATGACTTTCACTAACTACCCCTTAGGCACGGAATATTCTTTTTTCAAGCTCCAACTCTTGGCATCCCTAATTCTGCTAAAGATTCAGCTGCAGTCCCACCCCCATACAAGGCCTTTCTAGATGCTCCTGGTAGTTGGTGCTCTCCTCACCCCACTTTCCAAAGTGCTTTGTATATTCTGTTTCCTTTTGGTCTTTGCATCCCAATTTCCCCTACACAATAGGCCCTTGATGAACACTTTCTGAATTAAACCTAATAGTCCTTTCATCTAGCTGTAACTTCCTTATACCTTCCAGTTACACTTAGAGTAAGAATGTCAACACTGGCAAGATTCAGTTCCTCTAGAACTATACTGACTTATTGGTTATTGCACAAGAATCTTACATTTAGAGTGCCAACAATTAAATTAATGTTTATGGGACCATGTAACTGTTAGTACCCTCTGCCCCAGACATTGCCAGAACAGAAAGAGGGTTACCCAGGGTTGAAGACTATTTTGTGATTTTGTTTCATGGGTTTCCACAGCCAAAGAATTCATCTCCTAGGCACCAATCTACTGGTAAGCAGCCTCTATGTACTTACCCAGGCTGGTCACTAGACAGACACAATTCTGTCACTTAGGCTATATTCCAAGACCTCCTAGGATGGTATAACATGTCAAAGCTTATACTATATTGGCACTCCCTTTGAGAACCTAAGGCCACCACTGTGCTATAGCGAAGCATAGGAATAGGACCTTTGAGGTGGCAAGATACAACTATGTAAGCACTTAATAAATGCCAGTTGACTGTGAAAAAAAGATTTAACTATAAACAAAATTTTATAAGTATATTTATAAATATATCCTCCGTTAATGTCTTTGTCCACGGTCTTGTCACGAATTTGAAGGTGACCCTGGGTTCTCAAGGCCATGCTTACAGGTAAAAGCTCCAGCAGGTCCTAGCATGCTGAGAACATGGACCCAGCAGCAAACTGGGCTTAATGGTCCAAGGACCAACCTAGCCACCCAGTAGCCTGGAACATTCCTTCCCCTTTCGACAAACAACCAAAGTACTTTTTTCTTTCCAATGAGGCAAAGTTAGAGAAAAATACTTCATTGGAAAAATATTATCCATTTATATGATGAAATACTTCATCAGATCCTACACCAAGATCCATAATGTCAGTGAAATAAGTGCTTCCCTCTACCAATAAAGAATGCAGCACCTCCACTAATGGGTAGGCTAGCTACATGAACTACTGGGAGCAGTAAGTATTCATCATCTGGTGGCCAACTTTTTGGTAACGAGATCCTCTATACTTAGCTAGACTGGTTCTTAAATGACTGACACAGCTCACTGCAGGGACCATATTTCCAGTATATCAGGAACTACCAGAGCTTTAGCACCACTAGTATAGCCTTCAAGCATTCAAGGTCACCTCTACACCACCAAGAGCAATCATAATAGGGTCTGAGCAGAGGACTTAGAGTTACATACTTTTAAAAATGGTTTTTAAAATTTCACAATCACTAAGATCTATTCTTACAATGAACAATTTCTTTCTTCACCAAAGCTAACTAGAATGCTAGATCCAAAAGAAAGAATTGGTAAGATCAAAACCTGACAGATAAAAGAGTATGGAGAATGAGTCATAGGCTGGCACTGAGACACAAAGATAACAGTGACAAAATCAAATCAATACTTGGTAAGGTGACTGAATGCACAAACCGGCAGTACTGTGTACATTATTTGTCTTTTTTCATGTGCTCATTAAATGTCAGTCTGCTGACAAGCACTTGTTAAGTACTCATTGTGCTAAGCAGGGAAACCAAAAAAGGTAAAAGATAGTCCCTGCCCTCAAGGAACTCACAATTTACTGGGGAGACAAACATGTAAACAAGTATATAGAAAGTACAAACTATTTACATGATAAATAGGAAGTAATTAAGAGAGGGAAAGCACTCAAATTAAGGGGGATTGAGAAAGGATTCCAACATAAGGTGAGATTTTACCTGGGACTACATAGAAATATATAATTGTATAGAGAAATCCAGAGAAGTCAGAAAGTGGAGGTGAGGAGGGAAAGAATTCCAGGCATGGCAGAGAGCTAATGAAAATGCTTAGCGCTGGGAAAGGGAGTGTCTTGTGTGAGGAATAGAAAGGAATCCAATGTCACTGGATTGCAGAGCATACTGGGAGGAGTAAAGTGAAAGAAGACTGGAAATGTGGGGGAAGGGGCAAACAAACATTTGATCCTGGAGATGAACAGATGAGTAACATGATCACACTTGCACTTTAGGAAGATTAATGCCAAGTGGAAGATGGACTGGAGTAGTGAGAAACTTTTGGCAGATAGATCAACCAGCAGTCTGAGGTGTTAAGGACCTACCAAAAAGTCATCTTCACATTTATATTTAAAGGACAAGCTTTATTTTTATATGAGTACATATCAGAACTAGCTCATATCAAGACTATCACTAAAATTATTATTAGCTGAAAACAATTGAAGGCTCTAAACAACACTGGGAAAAGACAACTCCAGACAACAGTCAAGCCCTAGCTATGATATTAGTTATAGTAACACAAAACCATTGCTGACTTCCCCTAAATACATGTTAGACACTGTCCAAACAAAATATATGTAGATACAGAAGGCATATCTACCTACCTATCTATATACATGTATGTAAACACAGCTGTATATATGTATGTGTGTATATATGTATGTAGCCTATTTATATAGCCTATTTTTAAAATTAGCCATTGTTCACCCTTTTTAGCCACAGTGCATTTACAGATGTCTCTCTAAACATTATTACAACATTTAAGCCATAGAATTTCAGAGTTAAAAGGGACTCCAGAGGTCATCCAGTCCAACCCCTACCTGTCCCAGAATCCCTTCCCACAATATCCCTAAGAAGTGACCTGCCTGTGCTGGAAGACCTTCAATGAAGGAAAACCTACTACCTCCCAAGGCAGTCCATTCTACCTCTGAATGGTTTTAGTTTTTAGGAAAGTTTCCCTTGTTTCTAGCTGAAATCTGCTTTTCTGAAACTTTTCACATTCTGACTGTGCTCTCCTGGATACTCTAGCTTATCAACATATTGTCAATCATACCTCCAACCAAATGCCTGAAACAGGTTGGTAGCTACACTAAGTAAAAAAGGGACAGATGCAAGAGGTGTTAGAAGTGACAAGACTTAGGAGCTGTGTGAACACAGGGGAAGAAGAGGATCAAAAGTTGCGAATGACTCTGTGGTTGAGAACCCAGGTGACTGGAAGGATTGTGGTCCCTCAACAGAAGTAGGGAAGTGGGGTGGGGAGCAGGGGGTGGAACAGTAAAAGAATAAGTTCTATTTGGCACTCCAAACTTTGACATGTTCACCTGGGGCCCAAAAGCCACAGCAAGGATTGCCAAATTTGCTCCAGGCAGCAAAGAAACCCATAAAAAGCAAAGAATCCCATTAAAAAGCACAGAATCTAAGACTTGGAAGGGACCTTGGAGACAATCCTTATTTAAACAAGTATCCATTCTACAACATACCTGATAATTGATCATCCAGCTTTAGCATGAAGAGTTGCAGTGAGGGGGAACCCACTAATTCTGGAGGCAGCTGTTCCATGCTAAGCTTTAGGAAATTCTTCCATAATCAAATTTAGGCATGACTTTTTGCAACTTCTGTCCATCATTCCTAGTTCTGCCTTCCGCAGTCAACCAAAAAAGTCTCCTTACAATCTAAACGGGTTGTCCAAAATCACTTTCATTTTCCTAAGCACACCAAGTTATTAAAATAAACACTACTTTCTTCGAGCATTTTCATTTTAAGACCTTCATAAATGCTATGAGCCACAGCCATATAGCCTAATAAATAGACCACCTCCTGATCAATTTCTCCTGCTGACTACCCTACAATCCTAAATACGAAGGAAAAAGTTACCTGAAAGGAATGCTCTGCTAGATGAATTCCTCGAATAAGGTTCAAAGCAGCACACATGATGTTCAGAATAAGAGACAAAATCCCCAGAGCTGTCACTGGCTTCATCCGGTAATTTGGAGCTTCATAATTTAAAATAACAATATTAAGTTCCTAATGAAAAGCATTTCTGGTTACATAGTGTCTACATAAAGGAGAAGCTAAATAAACCACATTTCCCTAATTATAATTATGTTGCAGATATAATTTAAATTACATTGCGGACACAATTTAAATTATGCTGCAGACATAATTATAGGTGTATTAATACAAATGAAGCAATGGTTAGGAATCAAAAACCAAAAGTGGAAAATGAGGGACAGAAAGGATCTAGGCCTCACAGAGGCATTTCTTCTAGCCTTTACTGCAACCCTGGACATCCCCACCTCACCCAAACAGGGGTCTTGGAGCTATTTTTCCAGGTTTCAGCTGAAAGCAACCTCTTGTGATAACAAAGAGTGCTATAGCTTTATTTTTATTGTAGAGTTGTTGTAAGAGTTGTACAAGTCATTGTTGTAGAGTCATACAAGCAATTTAGTTACATAATTTAACATTCATCACATAAAACATTCTAGTTTTTTTCCTATGGATGTAAAAATATTCTTGGCCTTTCTCTTCCAATTCTCTCTCCCCACCCCCACCCCCATCAAGTATCTTTTTATTTTCAAAATGCTTAGGGATTTTTTGGCAAAAAAGGAAACATTCAATGTATAAGCCTTTCTTAGAATGATTAGAACAAATGGCCATTTTATTTTGCTCTTTTAGAAACCCTATGAATTGATTTTCCCCACCATGTCCATAGATACAGTATGCCATCACCGTCTTTTCCCTTTCTTATCATCCTTTCCTGTCCCCACATTTACCACAAAATAACAATCAAACCCATAGCTATTATTAGTGTGTTAGAGTCCCCACTGAGCAATTCAAGGTTTCCCCCATTAGAACTGAACATGCTACCTTTTTAGGATTCTAGCCTTGAGACACAAGAGGCTGAGCCAAAGCACAGTAAAATGTCCTAGAAAGAAGGGCTAAGTTTAAGCTTTCCAGAATTTGGATGTATTTGTGTTTCAAGCAAAGTCATAACTACTAGAGCATCCCTTTCCTAAACACATATTTTTCATAGTGTGAGGACATAGCTTGAGGACCCCAGATTTTTGTGTTGCTCTATACACTCAAGTTGCTGCATTTGTGACCTCAAGCAGCAACCCAGTTTTGACAATAAAGGGACTAGGCATGGTGATTCACCCAAGAGTTTAGAAGAAAAATAGATTTTACTTGTACTTTCGGTTAAACCTAAGATAACCTAAGATTTTTAAACGTCACATGAAAAAACCTGAGCCATAAATTTAGGGTAAGAAAATGAAAATAAAAGAAACACAGGTAACGGTCATGCATTTTATCAAGATGGAGAAACCAAAATTCTCAAGCAGACCATCAATTTTCTTATATAAGCAGGAAAATACGAAATTACAAATAATTATGTGCTGGGCAAATAATAAGGAAATGTTGCATGAGAACGGACAAATAATTCTTTGCCCAGAGGCCAACCAACTGGTAAGGGCTTCCACCATCCTAAACTAGGCTGGTCATTGGACAACAGACAATCTGGCACCACAAAGTACTGTAAGCTTTCCAGCTCGAGACAATCTGCCAGAGCTTCACCTGTACTGTACAAGGAGGCCCTGCCCCAATGAAGCAGAACCCTCATGGTAAAGAGGTGGAAGGGAGCTTGGATCTAGCCTAAGCCTTCCATTTTGGAGATGAAGACACTGAGGCTCAGAGAGGGGAAGTGACTTAAGGCATAATTAGCTCATTAGTGTCATCTGCAGGACTTGAATCCCGGTCTCCTGATTTCAAATCCCATGTTCTCTACAGTACAGGATGCTGCCTCTCTTTAATTTCATTCCTAAAATCCATTCTAGGTACATTAACTGTTCACAGTTTCCCAGGTATCAGTGTGATCTTTACTCACACAATGTATTCACATGAAAATCCAAATGGCAATAGAATTCTTTTTCAATTACATTCTAGGGACAAGGCCAGTCTGTATTCATTTTACACATAAATAAAACCATTTGGGAAAAAGTGATGCACACAAGTGTTATTCCTCTATCATCACCAAGCACCATCACAGAGTACACATTCGGTTCACTCACCATATTCAACCTGCACCGGAGAGTGACTATTTGTCAGCCCATTCATCACTTCTGTGTCCTCTAGTCTCAGGACCAATGGAGGCTGGAGCACGAGCTCTTCCTGAATCTTTTCCAAGTGGTTCTTCAGCTGAGAAGAGCTTGCATAGTTAAAATGCCACTTCACTTTCTGAATGACACTGTCTGTAAAAAAAACAATCAGCCAACTTCAGCAGAGCGCAGAATAGAATTTGATATGGATTTAGAACTTTGTATTAGAATTTACAAAATGCGGTTCACATTTCCAAGGAAGCCAACAACCCATATTCTGAATATACAGCTAAACTGAAACGACTATACTACCTTCAAGAATTTACATTCATCACCAGTAACCTACTTTATTGATGTTTGAATGCCGGTCCTCGTTGGCAAAGTGCCACAGCATATTAGTCCTTCATATGATCTTACCAAGTACGTGAGCTATACTGAACAACATATCTATCACTGGTAAAGCAGTCTTATTAGCATTCATTCTTTTTTTCAGAAGTAGTACTGCTTACTCTCAAGAACTAGCAAAAACATAACGTGAAAGACAACTGTCGACTTCAGTTCAGTGTAAAACTGAGGGATATGCAATGTCAAGGGAGGAAGGGGACCACCTGGCCACATCAACCAAGGCAATGATATTAAGGCACATCACCTCATTTTAAGGAGGGAGTAAAGAACAGTAACTTGGTTAAGGTCTCACAGGAAGACTATACAAGAGAAATACAGAACTACTTAATAGCAGCAGAATATCCCAAACCCTACACAAGGGAGTGGCCTCTGACTTTCTTACTACATAAAAAATGACTTCAGATAGAGCCTCTAACAATTCCACACACAGACCCACAGCGAGGGATGTGGTATCCCTACTGAACTCTTCAGACAACATCTGGATTTTTAGCGTTGTGTTCAGTTCTGTACCCCACACCTTGGAAAGGACATTGACAAGTTATAGTGCATCAAGAGTAGGGTACTCAATATAGCCAAGGGTGGGGATGGGGGGACAAAATCATGTGATTTGGGTAACAGATGAAGGAACTGTAGGTGTTTAGCCTGAAGATAATTCTCCATCTTTTGCCTCCTAAGCTTGGGTGCTCCCCAAATTTTGTCCTGGGCCCCCTTCTCCAGTCCCATTGATTCAGTTATCATTGCTTTGCGGATGATTCAGAATTATAGAACCACAGAATTTCAGAGTTCTTAGGACTCCCAAGGCCATCTAGCTCAGTCCACCCCTGGACAGCCCTCCATAACAAGTGGTGTTCAAGCCTCTGCTTGAAAACTTCCAGTTTGGAGGAACCCATTCCACTTTGGGATAGCTAGACTTGTTCCAAAGATTTCTGACCTCAATCCCAGATCTGCCTCTCTAAACTTCTGCCCGAATCTCCAAGTTCTGCCCTCTGTGGCTAAGCAGAACGTGTCTAATTGCTCTCCTCTTGGGAGCTCTTCAAATACTTGAAGACAGCCTTAACTCCCCCTAAACCTTCTCTTCTCCAGGCTAAACGTGCCCGGCTCCTTCAGCGAGCCTCACATGGCCTCACCACCCTCTCTGCCCTCCTCAACAACTTATCCTCTCAGCTGCACCTCCACAGTATTTCTCAAACCCATCCCCTTTTCACCATTCATAAGGATACTACTCCAGCTCACTGTCTGTATGTCTATCCCTCTATTACATCAGAACAGGAGTGGGGAACCTTTGGCCTTGAGGCCACATGTGGCCCTTTGACTGAAACCAAACTTCACAGAACAAATTCCCTTAATAGAAGGATTTGTTGTGTACAGTTTGGACTCAGTCAAGAAGACGCACCCAAGGACCCTGGATTAGAATCACTTTGAGGTAAGGTTCTATTTCATATCTATCTTTGTATTTAATAAATGTAGAATGGGTTTAACAAAAGATGCAGCTTGTGCAAAAACAAACGTAAGGTAGTACTCATAATAAATAAATAAGGAAGTTACAAACCAAATTTGAGAAAGGCATATGGTCTGGAAGCCAAGCCTATGCTGGTGTTGTCATAGGAAGTTGTGAACTCCCACCGAAGAGCCTCTAGAAAGCAGAAGGCCATGGCCACAGGATAACTGCGGGAGCAGATCCCCATGCAGGCTATGGCTCCAGAAGAGTCAAAGCTGAAACAAGAGCACCAAAGGTGAATTACATGAGAAAGGTAGAGAGAAGTTCCTCCTTATCCTACTGTCTGATAGCATACAACAATAGGGACTTGACTCTGAATCCTACAACATGTGCATATAGCATCTCTCATACAATGGATGCATTTCTTTTGCCTTGAATCATTCTCTAGTGATTTGGTGTGTCTACACATGTCTGCCCAGTTCAAAGATATGTTACGTACCTACTATGTGCAAGGTCCTGTGAGCAGCAGTGGAGATAAAAAGAAAAATTATATAGTCCTTGCCTTCAATCTAACAAGGAAGAATGGCATAGTCACAGTTAAGTAAGATACGAATTAGAATATGGCTGAGGCAAAAGAAAGATCCAAAATATTCTAGGAAAACTGGAAGAGGGAGAGCTGGAGAATTCAGGGAAAGATTTATTGACAAACAAAAAGGCAGCACTTGTGCAGAGCCTTGAAGAGACAGAAAGTCAGTGCCTCCAGGTCATGGAAAAGCTGGCACCAAGGCTATAAGTTCCCTATGGGCAAAGGCCAGGGCTTTTACCTCCCCAACAATGCACAGTGTACATAGCAAATAATTACAATATAATACATATACAATATAATACAAATAGCAGACAATTAATAAATGTTGTTTGGACGAAAGACCTAAACCCAAACAGGTCTTATTACTAAAACATGGACTTAGCTAGTTTGCTATTTCAGGCTTATTTCTTAGAATAAGTTTTTAATTACAACTGCCACATTTAAAAATTTTTAATATTAACCAGTTTTAATGACTATTAACCATAACTAAAAAATTTATCTGGATCTATTGTTGCCCAAGTTTTTCCACTAGAAAAGAAAATTAATGCTCCCTCCCTTTCCACTTCAGAGCAACCAACCATTCTCGTCCTCTTAGGCCATGAGAAAGGGGGTATTCCATGCTGTTTAGCACATGGAGAAAACTGGAGTCAACCTCTTTCTCTTGGCTAGTAAACAGCTGCTCAATCACTTGACTTTTGGATTTAAATGTTTTTGCATTGTTCTTATTTTGTTTGCACTAAAATTAACATAATACCCAAGGTACAACTTACTTAATTAGTTTTTTTACAAGTTAAAAAAAAAAGTTCAAATGTTCTTAAGATAAAAACACAAATGATGTTGTGATACCTGAGTAGCCAGCTATTGCTAGAAAAACCCTGCCCCCAGCCCCTAACTACAAACCCCAGTTTTGCACACTAAAGAGTGGACTCAGACCTTTAGGAGTCTAGCAAACGTCCCTGGGCTCCGTGACTCCTCCAGGGAACGTCAATAGATAAGGTTATCCCACTTAACGATAACCAGTCAGAATCTGTGATCTGTCAGAACCTTTGTTCCTGTACCCCCAGACCACCCTGTGACCTGGCATGTAAATTTCCTATATAAACTACCCTTTCACTTCAAAACGGGGCCATTGATTTGGGATGATTCCCCAATGGCCGCTGGCTAATAAATTGTCCATTTAAAACTTATACTCTCTGGAGTGTCTCACTTGCTTCTGGTATAACAATGTTATATACTAGAACGAGAGTATCTCCTAAAACAAATATTTTAAAATTCAGCAATTAAGAAACCAAAGGACCTATTACTCTCCACACTGGATCATGGGATTCCTACTTCTTTCAGAAGAGGAGAAGAATCACAGATATGTTGGCACAATTTTGACTGAAGCCAAAGCTTCTGTGATAGAGAAGTTCTGACTCTTATGGCACGCTTAGCAAAGTGGTGTGACTTTTTTGCCATATTTGTGAGATTACAACATGGCTTTAAAAATCTTTCAAAGAAATGCACTCAACTTCCACAAGATGGGAGTGTTACTGCATGAGAAAGAATTCTGTGGTCTACAAAATGAGATATAGTACTTCTGACCTTACAGAGCAGAAAGTTAAGATAATTATCTAGTAAAAATGAGGAAATGGATTTAATTTTAAAAGCAGATAGATTTTATATATGTGTGTATATTTTTAACTAAAATAGTTTGTGTTTTTTTAACTTATATAGTCCTCAACTGAAACATAGCAACTTCCAGTATACTCCACCACCCAAAACACTTATACAATATAGGCTCATTACAAATCTGGAGAAGAAAAACTAAGCCCTTCTTTCCTGAGACTAAGAAGTTCATTTTATAAGCACAAAACTTTTTGGAAGACAGTAATAACTGCAGTCAGGAAGACTTGGGTTGAAGTCCTGCCCCAGTCCACCCTGGCCAGCTGAAAGTCACCTCACTTCTTGGTGCACTAGGCAAGATGTTAAGATGTAGAATCTATGCTAACCTGCCTTGCTGAGACAGTTTCCTCCTATCAGTGAAATCACAGGCCAAATTCCTAGCCCCTAGCCCAAGTTTCTCCGGCTCGGCATTTAGTTGGTTTAAAAAACAACATTTCATAATATGGTGCCAGACACAGATTCACCAATCTGTGTTTTAACAGGTATTCTGAGACTCGGTTCCCCAAGGAGGAAGTGTCACATAACCAGAGCATACCAAACTGACTAGAGCAGGCTAAACTAGGTTGACAACTTCAGAGTCTGAAATGCTGAAGCACAGAATTCCTACAATTGTGAAAATGAAAACAAAAGATTATTTAAATATGGCCTGAAGAGCAGCAGCAGCAGGATCTTGTTCCTCTATCCTCCCCTGCTCAGCAGGCACTTCAGAAATGACTGACTAATAAATGCCTGATCGCCATCCAGGTACGGAAAGGTGCTGGAGCTAGAATCACCACCAAGCAGAAGCAAATCAGAAGGATCTGCCAGTGAAGATGCCCCAAACAAAATGCCATGTCTACGGACCCTTCTATTAGCAAATTAAGTATCCACTGAACAACTGTCCTCTTTAACTACAGCCTTGCCTTTGAGCTCTGGGGAGCTCAAAGCTTCAGTGCCAGAGCTTAGGAATAATAGCTGGAGGAACCTTGGTGGCATGGAAATACTATGGAAATGCTGACTGGTGAGCAATTGATTGTCATGACTAGATGATATGAGAGAAAAAACCTAAAAGAAATGTGAAAATGAAACATATTACAATAACACATGATTTACATAGCATCCGCGAGGAATGAGGCATTGCCAATGAGAGACTTTTAGACACAGCTTAGGGGCTAAAACTTATCTTTAAGCCATCTTGTAATGGAACTCTAACACAGATTATAGTTATCTTGTCTTTGTAAACAAAGGATGTTGAGTGCGCTTTAAAATTTTCCTGATGATGGGTCAACATTCTGAACATCCTTGATTGTATCATGGGTTAATGGAGGTTGTTGGGTTCTACCAAATGGCACCAAACTGCTGTGCTTTCTCTCTTTACATTCTTTAAGCTGTAATTGGGGTCTGCTCCAAGAAATAACCTCTTTTGTCTGATATATTACCTGTCTTAAGCTAGGGTAGAAGTGAGAGTTTAGGGTTAAAGAGGGAAACACCAATAGGCAAGTTTGTTAAATCAGTAACCTGAGTTTCACACAAGATACTCTACGTCAATGGGTTTTGTTTGGTTAAAGCACCAAGTTGGTTTTACCTTTTCAGGAAGGTTAAGGACATAGACTACATCAGGGGTGGGCTACAAGGCTGCTAGTTACTTTCCTACTATGACAAGAACAATGGATTTGGAGTCAGAAGATCTGGCTTTGAATCCTAGGTCTGCTCCTTACTAACTGTGTGGCCATCGGCAAATCATTTCCCCTTTCTGGGCCCCAGAGAGTAAAGTTAATAATATGGTAATTCCAGCTTCACAGAACTGCTGGGGAGAGGTATTTATAAAACTCAAAATGCTATAGAAAAAAAATGGCCTCTTATTATTATCATTCTAAGTAGGACAGTGGTCTGGGTTCAGGGTCTGGGGTCAGAAAAACTAAGTCTTGCCTCAGACACTTACCAGCCATGTGACCCTGGGCAAGTCACTTAAACTTTCTAGGCCTCAGTTTCTAAAATAAGGATAATACCACCTACATCACCACATCTACACATGTAGAATACTTTGCAAACCTTAAAGGCCGTGTAAATGCTAGCCATCGTTATTCTCAAATCAGTGTTAAAATACCAGGTCAACACTTTTGGAACAAGACTTGATCAAGATGTGGTAACTTAAAACGTTTCATTAACACAGAATATGGTTAAAGGAAAGTCAAGTTTTAATATGTCACTGTCAGGCCAAGTACTAACTTACTGTATACTGAGGTCATGTCCTTCTGCGGTACCTCTACCTGGAAACTGTGTCAAAATTAAGGACAACGTTTTTAGCCGCTTTCTGCATTCCAAAAAGTCCTGGTTATGGTGAAAATCTGTGGAGGCAGAGAGGGGCAATCCATCTCTCACCCGTACCACACAGGCAAAAAGGATCATGGACATGGTCCAAAAAGGAATTCATGAGGACTCCCTGAAAAAAAAAGAAATGACATTTGTTAAGGCATATGATCTACGTTCTAGGAGAAGCTCCCAGATGCGTGTTTGGCCCTTTGGGGTATCTCTCCTTCTCTTTCGATTCCTGGCTCTCTGACATTCCTGGCTTCAACCATGACCACAGAGGAATCTTTCTTCTTATCCCCAATGTCTCTACTCTCATATGCCCCTCAGTTCTCTTCCCTTCATGTCCCTCTGTGCCAAGTCACAGGGATACTAACAGAAAACACAAGACAGTCTCTGCTCAACAGACTTCATTACAACCTGGAAAGACTTATATAAATTGATGCTGAGCGACAGGAGCAGAACCAGGAGATCATTATACACAATTACAGAAGTATAGTATCTGTAAGGACTAACTGTGATAGAATTGGCTCCTCTCATCAATACAAGGTTCAAAAACAGGTCCGAAAGACGCACGATGGAAAAAGCTATGCACATCCGGAGAAAGAATTATGGAGTCTGAATGCAGATGGAGGCAAACTATTTGCTCTCTTTTTTTCCCTTCCTTTTTGATTTCGTTTCTTCTTTCTTATGATTCATTCCATTGGTTATAATTCTTCTTTACAACTGGACTGTTATGTAAATAAGTTCAATGTAAAGGTATACGTAGAACCTACATTGGATTATATGCTATCTTGGGGGGGGAGGGGGAGGAGAGGGAGGGAGAGAAAATTTAGAACCCAAAAACTTGTGGAACTGAGTGTTGTAAACTAAAAATAAAAAACAAATTTAAGGAAAAAAAAAGACAGTCTCAGCTCTCTCAAGGAGTTCACATCTTGATTCGGGGAGTCAATACATACAAAAGTGTTCAGGTTCGTTCTCCCTACCACCAGTCTGTCCTCATTTTGGTCCATTCTCCACTTCACTGTCAAAATTACCTTCCCAAAGCACAAGTCTGACCATGTCACCACTCTATTCAATAAACTGTTCTGCTAGAAATTTATGTTACACAGCCTCAACTGGGCTCTCACTGCTGCTAGGCAATCCTACTACATATCTCCTTTATCAACTCACTAGCCCACTCCCCACAGCAGCTCTTTCAAACCTTTTCATCCCTTCTCAAACCTCCCATGGCTCCCCTCCCCCACCCTCTCAGCTGAGAATCTCACCTCATCTTTTGCAGAAAAAAAAATTGAGGCCATTCACTATGAATTCCCTCTTCTTCGCTCTTCCTTATCTCCTATCACTCTGGTGCCCTCTACCACTATCTCCTCCTTTACCCTTGTCATGAAAATGATGAAGTGGCCTTACTCCTACTTACCTAGGCTAACCCCTTTACCATCCCATGTCCTCCAACATATTGCCCCCTCCATTATCCCCCATCTTTCATTTATCTTCAATCTCTCCCTTTCTACTGGCTCATTTCCTACTGCCTACAAACATACCCATGTGTCCCTTATTCTGAAAAAATCCTCACTCATCCCTGATAATTGTTGTGCTATATCTCTTCTACTTTTTGTAGCTTAACTCTTCAAAAAGGCCATCTACAATAATACCTTTACTTTCTCCCCTCTCGCTCTCTTCTTAACCTCTTTTTCTCCCCGTGGCTACAAAATTTCTAGAAATTCTGTATCTTTAGTGGTGAGTGGGAAACCAATTTGAGTAGGTTGATACTTGTACTCTCCTAATTTTTTTCTTTCAGGAGACACTGATATTTGTGTGTGGGAAAAACAGAAATTTTATGATGCAAAAAAAGGTAATCTAATAGATTAGGGAAATCATTTCCAAGTAAGCATCAATCTGAACATAGAAGAGACAACCCTTAACTCAGGAGTACCACCTAAGTATGAAAGACTACCCTTGCTTGGGATTTCACTCCCTTCTCTTTCTGCCACCAAAGACCCCCTTGCTTTCCCACAAAGGAGT
Organism: Trichosurus vulpecula; assembly: GCF_011100635.1. Classification (NCBI taxonomy): domain Eukaryota; kingdom Metazoa; phylum Chordata; class Mammalia; order Diprotodontia; family Phalangeridae; genus Trichosurus; species Trichosurus vulpecula. The sequence continues at coordinate 116,672,495 of NC_050581.1, read as the reverse complement.
AAGGTATGGCTAGACATCAGTTCATGTGAAAAAGATGTGGGGATTTCAGTGGACTCCAAAATCATTGTAAGTCAACAATGCAACACGGTGAAGACTGACAATTTGATTCTGGCTGTATTAAGAGGCAAAATATCCAAAAGAAGGGAGAGAATAATCTCACTGTGTTCTATTCCAGCAGTGTCAAACTCAAATAGAAATGGGGGGCACTAAACTGTATACATAAAAATCCCTGAAGATTGCACGTTGAATTAGTTTTACATTTTAATATCTACTTTTTTTGCCAGTTTTATTTTGTTAACTATTTCTCTATTTCATTTTAATCTGGTTTGGACCACACTTGGGAGGCCCTAGGCAACATGCCTGACACCTCTGCTCTGTTCTGGAGTACTATGTTCACTTCTGAGTGATGCATTTTAGGAAGGACACTAAAAAGCCCAAGAGCATCCAGGGGAGTATGGGAAGGATGGGGAAGGGCCTAGGGACTGAATCATGCAAAGATCAGTATAAGAAACTCTATGTAAAAACCTGAAGAAGAAAAGGCTAAAGGAAAAAAATTTCTGTCTTTTGAATACACCAGAAAATAGTGATTAGATTTATTCTCCTTCATCCCAGAGGCAGAACCAGGAATTATGGGGAGAAGCTGCCCCAAATGACTGACTAGTCTACCTTTTTTCCATTTAGACATAACATGAATGATATCTTTCACTCTGTTTCTTTCATTCAAATTGTTATTAGTACGAGATACCTTCGTCTCTTTAAAAATTGTTATAGGAGAAAGTGATTGTCTAGGTAAGGAATAAATTCAGGAATGACGACAGAAAAACAAAAGATAGCAATAAAAACTTTAGAGATGCTATGAATCTTCTGCTGCCCTTCAAGTTGCTTGTAATTTTGTGTTTGGCAACTCATGAAACTTGTATATGATGTGTAAACTTTAAATACAGATTAATCTTTTCAGTTATTAAAAGTGAAATAAAATTTGAGGATTAATTGTGGTGTAACATCCCCTCTGGACTCATTTTCCCAACTTCCACAGGAAAGCTGGTTCCTCAGAAGAAGGTTAACTACTTGCCTCTTCAGGGATCTAGAATTCTTAGGGGCTGGCGCTGATTTCTAACACACTGGCTCATGAGCCCCCACCTATGTGCTCTCCACTGATCATCAGCCAGTGTCAATTAGCTTCTAGCAACAGGTATTTACTAAGGTAGCAAGAACAGGCGGAACAAAATGTCACTCCAACAGTCTGGGATACTTTATCCCCTTTGTGTCTATACACAGAGTCTCTGGGGATAGTGGTCTCAAACTTAAGAGAGCTCATATGAATCAAGGTAAACTCATAGCTCCTTAGAGATTCTCCTCTCCCTTTATGAAGCTCTCATGAAGTTCTCCTTTGGTGTGTGTACTCTCCGCTGGACTCCAACTGGTCAAGAGGTGGGGGTATCTGGGTGGGGATTACCTTGAAGAAAGAGCCTTTAGGCTGCCTTTCCTTCATGTTTCTAATTTGTTCTTAGCTCCCAATGCTGCTACAGACTGATGGGAAATCCAAATCATCCGACCTAAGTTCAAGAGGTCATCCTCTAGTGGAGGGAGGTGGTGGTGGGGGGGGGGACGGTGAAGAGAGAGGAGGCAGACTCCCTCTTTGGGGCTTGTTAGGAGCTACTCCACCATTAAGCTGGATTCTGAAATGGCTTGCTATTTTATCCAAGCTCCATAGGGTATATGACTTATTCTCTTCAAGCACCCAAGCCCCAAGGATATATGGCTTATTCTCTTCAAACACCTACAAGACATTTCCTGTGCAGCATCATCTACTTTCAATATGTACCTTGCTACTTTCAATATGTACCTTGTTTATACCTTTGATCCAATAGAGTCTCTAGGAACTGTTTAAAACTAATTGCCATTTTTTATTAATATCATAGGTCAGAGAGGCATTTACACCCGATAAGGGGTCAGGGCATAAATCTCTTTACATTCATCGGGACTGAAGCAGCAAGACACCCCTCTTACAACAGCTTAGCTGATATAACCAATTGATGAGCACTAAATTTAGTGAAGAGGTCTAAAAACACTTGGATTACTCCCCTTAAAATATAATTTCATATGGATTTCAAAAATATCTATAGATACTTATTTAATAAAAATGTTACCAAAGAAATAAGAAAATAAGAAATAGAAATAAGAAAAAATTTTAAAAATTAAAATGTTACCAGATGTATAAGCAAACCTCATTCCATTACAGGAAAGAAAAAAAAGACTTTATTTACACATAGTTTGGCTTAGGTCAAAAGAAGTTTTCATAATACCAACACAGGTCATAGAATCAGCATCTTGGAATAGCAAGAGACTTCAGGAATGATTTTCAAGCCTATCCTCAAACAGGAATTCCCCACACAACCTCCCCACCAAGTAGTCAGCCAACTTAAAGACTTCTAATGTTAGGGAACTCATTACCTTTAGAGTTAGTCCCTTCCATTTCTGCACAGCTCTAATTGTCAGGAAGTTTGTCCTATCAACCTGAAGTCTAGTTTCCTGTAATTTCTATCTAAAGTCCCTCTCAACTCTAACATTCTGTGGTTTTCTGATTCTACTCAGCTGTTAGCTAGCCATTTTGTTCTCTCCCCTTAATCCTACTCCCTTCACTGCTGATTTTTAGTACTTCCATAGGGGGTAAGAAGGAAAAAGCAGTCACTTTTGCGATGTTTTAGGCACTAAGAGTTAATTTAAGGCAAATGAACCAAGAACTGAGATATGTGATTACTGCTGTACATTCTATTTATCCGTATTAACCCCAATACTCCACAAAAGTCCTTGACCATATGTCTTCAAAACTTCACTAAGTTCAGAGCAGCTCATTTGCAGACTGGTGAATTTTAGGGGTGACAACAACTTATAAAAGACCATTCTGACAAAATCAAAAATTCTCAGACATAACCCCACTCACTTTGATAATAAATGTAACATCTACATTCCTTAAAAAAAAATCTGGGAGCATGTCAATTTTTTACAAATCAAATCCTCTATTAAATATACAAGAGGAGCTTACTATTTAAGAATCCTATTATAGATCATTTGATAATGTAGCAAATCCTTTTGTAAAGTAAATAATCAACTCCATAACTTAAAATTATGTTGACTGGAAATCTAAGGTCCTCCTTAGCCCTGACATTCTAAATATATCTATTTGTAAGTTTAAATTTTCACATACTGGATTTGCTCAAAACAGGGAGGGGCACTTTGTATGAACGCTATTGATGGAAATACATTATACATAGTATTTTTAATTCAATAAACATATGTTAAGCACTTACTATGTGCCAGGCACTATACTAAGCGCTAAGGATAGGAATAAGTAAAAGAGACAGTTCCTGAACTCAGAGCTTACAATCTAACGAGAAAGACAACGAGAGAGAGAGAGAGAGAGAGAGAGAGAGAGAGAGAGAGAGATTGATTATATGCAGATATCTTAATCTACAGAGATGGGTCCTTAGATCAATGGATCTTGGCAGCGCTAGGTTAGGGCCCTCAAAGAGGCTCAGAAGTGGTAGAAAAAAATGGTAGACAGCCAAGACTGGTCCAAGAGAAGGGCGGAGTGGTGGCTCCTCCAGTCGAACACAGTTGCTCCTATTGTTTATCTTCAATCTCCCCCAGCAGGTCAGGATAGGGCAACATGGCAGGGAAGCACCAAGTCTCTAGGGGAGTAGAGGGGTTGGCATACTGAGGGCTGGTCCAAGCGGGAATCTCTAGCCAGGAAAATCCCTTCCCTAGGTACACCTGCTCTTGCCCTCCAGGTAAGCTTGCAGGCAGGTGTCAGTGCACAGAGCGCCGGGCCTGGAGGCAGGAAGACTATCTTCCTGAGTTCGAATCCAGCCTCAGACACTTACACGAGCTGTGTGACCCTGGGCAAGTCACTTATCCCTGTTTGCCTCAATTTTCCCATCGGTGAAATGAGCTGGAGAAGGACATGGCAAACCACACCAATACCTTTGCCAAGAAAACCCCACATGGGGCCGGGGAGGGCCGGGCGGACTGAACAAGCTTGTAAGCGCTTACTGTCGGTCGAACAGAATTAACAGCCCTGCTCCAGATGCACGGCTCGAGCCCGGAACGCACTCCCGCACCTCTCGCAATCCCGGCCCGCCTCCCCCTGTGGCTGATGCTCTTTCCCTCCTTCACTTTATCCTCTCGCTCCGGTGGTCCTGCCACTCCCCACCCCGTAACACACTACCTGGGGACACGGCATTCCTCCCTCCTCGCGGGCTTTAGGAGAAAAGACGGAGGAACGCCTGGAGAGGATTAAATCGAGCCTCTTCTTGCCCCACCCTCAACCGCACTACGCACAGAGGTGCTTCTTACTACGGAGCCAGGCACCCCCAACACCTGCCCAGGCCCCGCCACCCATGCGCAGACGCACCCCGCGCCCCGGCCTCCCAGGGCCGGCCTAGGTGGGGCCTCTCCTCCTAAGCCCCGCCTCATCAACACACGCCCGCACGCGGAGACCTCGCCCTCCCGCAACCGCCCCTCCTGCGCAGGCGCCCTGCTCCCGCCGGCCCCTCCCGGCCAAGCGCCGGGCCCAGCTAACGGACGGTCGGAGGCCGGGGCTCTGTGCCTCCCACGCCCCAGCGTCTTACTTCGCCTCTGAGCTCCCGCCGCAGCTGCTTCAGTGTCACCGAGATCCCCGGTCAATCCGTCCCTCTGAGGGCCTGGCTTTCTTGCCCTTCCCTACCTCCTGCCTATAGCTGGGCGTCTCGTCCCGCCTGGGTCCGCGGGGGAGGGGAAGAGAGGTTAGACAAGGGGGCGGGGCTTGGCTTGGCCGCCTACCGCTCGCGGGCCGGTAGCTCGTGTGCGCATGTGTCATCCGGCAAAGCTGCTATTCCCCCCGCCCCCTACCTCCTTACACTCCAGACTGGGGCGTCGGCGCGTGCGGAGGGCGGGGATTACCCCGGCTCTTGTGGGCTCAGCCCCGCCTCCGGGGCGGAGCAGAAGGCGAAGCTGGCGGGAAGCGAGGGGTTCTTAAAGAGGCAGTAGTGGCAGACACGGTTGGGGATTCCCAGAGCCGTCTCTCTGCCAAGCAAAGGTTGCCAGTCACTAAGCAGTTAAGCGCATACTGTGTGCCAGTCTGCCATTCAAGAGCTAATTGTACCGGGACAAGTCCCTTTACCTCCGTGGGCCTCAATTTCCCAAATTGTAAAATATGGGGCTAGAACAGATGATTTCCAAGGACCTAATCTCTAGCAATAAAGCTCTCACTTTCAGGTTCTTTCCTCTACCTGCTAGATAGAAAGTGTGGCTTGAAGGCCAGACAAAGTCTGGCTCACAGGTCCCTCTTGGTAGTCCAATCTCCTTCCAGCAGCGGTCCCTAAGGAGGTGGGGAGCAGCTGGGCTCAGTGCCTGTCATGGCAACCCCTGCAAAAGGCTGTAACCCCCAGAGGATCTGGGAGGCTTTGGCAGAAGGCTGGCTGCTTCCAGTGGAAATGCTTTGTTACCCAGACACCAACACCCTGACTCCTATTTGCTCACCACCCACCCATAAACCTTTCCTGTTTAAAGCAGGTTTTAAAACTGAAGAAGATATGTCCCTTGGGAAAACTCCCCAAGATTTGTAGGCTTATAGAATGTCAGAGGTAGGGAACCCTTAGAACATAGAACATAGAATGTCAGAGCTGGGAAAGGTCTCCAAGTGCAAGATCTGTGTCCTAGACTGTCAGATGGGACCCTAGAATGAGCTAGAAGGAATAGGGGCTCTAGAAAGTAGAACACAGAATGGGAAGAACCACAGAGGCTAGAATGTTGGAGCTGGAAAGGACCTTAGAACCTTAGACTGTAAGAACTAGAAGGACCCTTAGGATATAGAAGTTCGGGGAAATATAATCTCAGAGTTAGAAGGGAACTAAGAACCTAGAACACAAAATATCATTGGGGAAGAATCTTAGAACACAAAATGTCAGAGATGGAAGGGACTTAGAACGTATTTCTCACTCAAACCAAAATGTACTATAGAGATGACTTGGAGTCAGGAAGGCCTGGATTCAAACCCTGCCTCAGATAACAACTCTGTGAACTTGGCCAGTCACTTAACATTTCTCTCAGCCTCAGTTTCCTCATCTATAAAATTAAGGATTTGAACTTAATGACCCGTAAGATCCCTGTCCAACTTTAACACTATGCTCCTATGCTCTTCCTCTTTAAACACGCCCTTCCACATGGACTACAGGTTTAATACGAGTCAAAAGTTTGATATGGCAGCCAAGAAACCTAATGTAATCTTCTGCTGTACTGAGTGAGACACGGTGTCCAGGACTAGACAACTGACAATTATGTTCTGCTTTGCCCTGATCAAACTATGTATGGAGTATTGCGTCCAGTTCTGGGTTCTATATTTTAGGGAGAATCACCAATAAGTTGGACTGTCTAAACATGGACAAATAGTTTGGTTGAAGGAGGCAAACAAGCTAGGTGATATATAAATTCATATTGTTTATTCCCTTAAAGCTAGTGGAGCTAGCTTACTTGTATGTACAAGGAGCCAAAGCATAAGTTCTGACTGTCTGAACAAAAGAATGAGAAGGCTTAAATGCATTTCAGGACAGCCCCAACTCAGCATGTCTGTGTCACTCAAAATTTATGATCTCCATGTATGTTTAATCACAGTATAACAGAGGAATTTCTTAATTGGATAGGCTGTAAATACAATAAGATAAGAGAGCTGACAAAATGTCCATTGAAATTATGATCCAGTATATCTGTATTTTCTTTACCATTAACATACCATAACAGAGAATATGTCCATAAAATACTGAGATAAGGAAAAGTCCCACTATTCGAGATAATGTCTCAGGTTAAGGGTCTCATCCTTAATGGCCATGAACAGAGGAAAGAATGCTCTTAAGTCAGCCCCATCTGGGCTTGTTGACATAGGAAGAGGTATTCTCTGAGTTTACTCAGAGAACAAAGAAGTTGTTAGGTCCAAACTTTTCCTCTGGTTGATTAGTTCAGGATCTGGCCCTTATTGAAGTTACTAAACTGATATTAAATGATTATCATAGGATAGTGCAGGGCCTCAAGGTTAAGCCATATCAAAATCACAAATGAACAAGTGATGTTCAGCCCCAAGAAGAGAAGACTCAGAGGAGGATGGGATCCTGTTTTCAAGCACTTGAAAGACTATACCATGGAAGAGGGATTCAACTTGTTCAATTTGGACCAAGAACTAGGAAAAAAATAGGTAAAAATGGTAAAGAGGCATATTTTATGTGCCTTGATATAAGGATATAAGGAAAATATGCAGGAAGGAAAATATATCTTGATATAAGGAAAATCTTCCTAACAATTGGAGCTATCCAAAAGTGAAATGGCCTCCTTCTGAAGGTGGTGGGTTCCTCCTTTAGAAAAGATGCTGAAACCAAATCCTATAGCCCTGAGTCCAAGTTTTCTCACCTGTAAAATGAGGATAATAAACCATACACAGCTTACTCCAGAAGATCACAGGATTTAGAGCTGAAAGGGATCTTGGTGAATCTTAAAATCTCACAGAATCTTAGAAGGGACCTCAAAGGCCATCTGGTCAAGCCCACATCCAAACAAAAATAGCCTTTATAGCATTTCTGAAAAGTGGTCATCTAGCCCCTGCTTGAAAACCTCCAGGGAAGGCAGCCCTTTTCAGTTTTGCATAGCTCGTAGTTGTTTTCTTTCCCTGAGCCAAAATCTCCCTCCCTCTATTTTTTCCTAGTTCTGGCCCCTAGGGCAAAGCAGAATAAATCTAATCTTCATTCATATGAAAGCCTTTCAAACATTTGAAGACAACTATCAGGTGTCCCCTAAGTCTCTTCTTCCCCCAAGCTAAACACTTCTGGTTCTTTCTATATGATTATATGTTATAATATCCTTCCTAATATGTGGTTCCCAAAACTAAATACAAGATTCCAGATTTAGTCTGCCCAAGGCAAAGGATAGCAGAATCATGACTCCCCTTCTCATTCTAGACACAATGCCCTTATTAATTCCATCTAAGATCACATTAGCTTTTTTGATTGATATCACAGTTTTCAGTGTACTGTAATAGAAATAGTGCTAGACTGAAGTCAGGAGAGTCCAGTTGTGGTCATGAATAAGTTACAATTTCTCTGAATATCAGATTCCTCATCTTATAAAGTGGTAATATACACACCTGTAATGTCAACTTCACCAGGTTCTTATAAGCATCAAATGAGATCATATATACAAAGCACTACATAAATGTCAGCTATGCTTGCCCTCTACTAAAATCCCCAGAGCTCTTTTCACACAAATTTGTCTAGCCAAGCATAACCCAACCTGTACTTATACAGTTGATTTTTTTTTTTAAATCTAAGCATAGGACTTCACCTTTGTCGTACTAAATTTCACCTGTTCAGATTTGGCCCATTATTGTAACCTGTCAAGATCCTTTTTGTTTACTTATTCTATTATCCAAAGATTTAGTTATCCCTCCCAGGTTTGAGGCATTTGCACATTTTATAACCACACCTTCTATGCCTTAATCCAAATACCTTTCTAAAAGGTTGAACATCACAAAGCCAAGGATAGGTCCCTGGACCAATCCATTGAAGACCTCCCACCCAATTGAACATGAATCTATTAATCACTACCCTTTGGTGCCATCATTTAATTCTCTAATTTTGATGAAGAATCTGAAGCCAATAAAAGTGATGTGACTTCTAAAAGATCACATAAGTAGTAAGTAGAATGAGGATTCAAATACAGGTCTTTTGATTCTAAGTGACCTTTCCATTATGCTACACCTACCTCATGGAGTGGTTGTGAAGAAAGTGTTTTGTTGATCTTAAAGGACTTTGTAAGCCTTCAACTGGTGTACGTATATACCGGTTCAGACAACGACTAAGGTGCTCCAGACAAGACTGTTGTCCTCACAGAGTCAAAACCTGTGGCCTGGTAACATCCATTTGTTAGGTTGAGAAGAGAAGCATATGTCCAGCTTCTTGTCCAAACAATGGAGAGTTGGCTGTACTTTGGCACATTCCCCTGAGTTGGCAGGTGGATGACAAAGCCTCAGGGCTCCTAGAAAACATTGGCTCAGTGCCACAGGAGTGACGTTACTGATCTTGGAAGAGTACACGTTGCACAGACTAACAGGTACTGAAGTTTGGCACCTCCAGCTCCTGAGTGTATCATCCCCAAGGGGCAACAATTGTTCCTCTTTCATTCCCTATTTTCTCTTCCTTCTATGCAGAGAAATGGACTAACTTTCAAATAATACCTGGTTTGGTTTACTTTTAACTTCTAGGCACTTTCTACCCAAGTATTCCCAACTCAATCCAAAGCCTTTCTTATAGCAACCTGGCCCAAGGAAGTTTTCAGTAGATTGAAATTGAAAACAAAACAAAACAAAACACAATCTCCTAATTGGTTTCCCTGTCAAATGCTGTATAGAAGTCAAGTAGATGAGGACTTAGACCATGGGATTTGGTGATAAGAAAGATCAGCAGATGTTTGGGAACAGGGTATGCCTTACTGAGTGGTGAATAAGTAGGAATGGTGAAGTTGGTGAGTTAAAGTAAGGTTAAAAGGAATAATCCTTCTCCCTTTCCTCCCCCTCCACACCCACTACCACTTCAGCCAAAGAGCCTTTGGGAACAGAGACTATGCTAAATCATAATAATACAATGGAAAGAATATTGGACCCTAAGTTAATTCAGAGATTAAGTGTTACTTGAACCAAACTACAAACAGATTTTTTTATGGAATTAGAAAAAAATTGCAAAATTCATTTTTTTAATCAAATGGACCAAAGGTTTATCAATTTTATTGGTTTTTTCATAAAACCAGCTCTTAGTTTTATATATTAGTTCAATTGTTTTCTTGATTTCAATTTTATTAATCTCTCCTTTGGTTTTCAGTATTTCTAATTTGGTATTTAATTGAGGATTTTCAATTTGTTCTTTTTCTAGCTTTTTCAGTTGCATGGCCAATTCATTGATCTCCTTTTTCTCTATTTTATTCATGTAAGCATTCAGAGATATAAAACTTCCCCTAAGAACTGCCTTCAGTGCACCCCATAAGTTTTGGTATGTTGTCTCATTATTGTCATTCTCTTGAATGAAATTATTGATTGTTTCTATGATTTGTTTTTTGACCCATTCATTCTTTAGGATTAGATTGTTTAGTTTCCAATTAATTCTTAGTCTATATTTCTATGGTCCTTTACTACAAGTAATTTTTATTGCATCATGATCTGAAAAGGATGTATTGACTATTTCTGCCT